>NC_047088.1:122946803-123651761 GCF_902459505.1 Geotrypetes seraphini
TAAAAAAAAAAGGAAACGGTCACGTGATGTAATGAGCGAGTGAGGACGTCTCCTCGTTCACTCCGGGGCAGCCCTGCCGATTTTTACAATTTGCTGACACCTCGCCGACCCTAACACCACGAGCGGCGTCGGGTACGATCCATCACTATATGGACCGTTACCTAACAAGATCCCAGGAGTTAATGCAGCCAAAATCCGCGAATAAAGCCGGCCCACGTGCAAGACCGGTGGAGCCTAAGATGGCGGCGAGTCCCGCGGCGGCGGTCTCCAGCCTGACGGAGTCGGCTCTGAGCGACATAAAAACAGCGCTCTCTCAAGTTTTGGGGCCCCAAATGGAGGCGCTCACCACACGAATAGCGAACATAGAGACCTTGCTGGCTACTGCGGCGGCTCGCACAGGATCTTCTCTCCCTCCTGCTACGTGACTGTCCACTTCTCTCAGGATTAAGTCTCCCATGACGACTGCAGATTTCCCCTTCTTCAGTTTTCTCACTGGTCTCAAGTCTGTGTCCTCGGCATGGTTCAGTACTTCTCTTTCGGGGTACCGGCCAGTCTTCACCCTCTCTGCTTGCTCGAAACTTCCATGTGGTCCTTCGTCTTTGGCGTCTGTTGGTTCCTGACTTCCATCTGTTGGCCCTTGTCCTTCATCTTGTGTAGACGTAGCTTCCTCGCTCCAGCGCTGCTGATGGTCCTGCTCTTCTACCTGCCTGTAGGCCTCCTCGATGAATCTCTCGAGTTCCCTTACTTGCTCCTCGATGTGGCTCTCTTGCGGGGTCTTCAGTTATCTTGAATAGTGTTTCCGAGATGTGGAGCCCCTCCAGCTCATGAACCCTGCACTGCAGTCGACCAACTTCCTTCTTCAGGCTGTCCAGTTCCTGACACTGACCGTATACGTATGCCCACCTTCCAGAGAGAAGGTAGTCATACATATGACACTCCGTGCATAACACTGGGAAGCTCCTCCGGGTTCCTGCTGCTTCCATTTCTCTTTCTTCACAGTCCACTAGATGCTCTCTCCCCTGTCTTATGTCTTTATGCGGGCGGGCGCTGTGCTTTCTCCTGTGCTTGGCTCTTTCCTGTCTACTTCTTCTGCCGCTTTTTGTCTTGGTGGTTCTGTTGTCCTCCCTTGGGCCTCTTTCTTGCCCTCGGAGCCCGCTGCTTCTTTATCCTTCCCTGTCTAGAGTGTGTCTTATGGTATGTTTTCTTCTTGTGCGTGCTATTGTGTGTATGCTCTCCTTACGTGCGTGCTCGCTTCTTCCTTACCTGGTGTTCTGGAGTCCTTAGCTGACTTTGCTTGGCCCTTCTCAAGGCTCTTCGCAAAGGCGCTCTCGCTAAGGCGAGCGCCTTTGTTGCTCGCCTTCGCTGCGCGCCGAACGGACACGCGCCATTGGCACCCCCCCTCTTAAGGGGGAGTCCGGGCGCTGGTTTGGCTGATGTTGCAGCTGGTGACGCAGGTGGGCGGAGCTAACTCTCGCCGCTGCCCGCTCCTCACCGCCGCCCTCTTTCTCTCCCGACTACCTCTCTCCCTGCCTTGAACCGCTGCTTCCGCCTTCTGCCACGCGGCTGCTGTGGCTTCCTCCGCGCAGCGGCTCCCTTCTCTTAAGGGGGAGTCCGGGCACTGGTTTGGCTGGTGTCGCGGCTGGTGACGCGGGTGGGTGGAGCTAACTCTCGCCGCTGCCCGCTCCTCATCGCCGCCCTCTTCCTCTCCCGGCTACCTCTCTCCCTGCCTTGAACTGCTGCTTCCTCCTTCTGCCACGCGGCTGCTGTGGCTTCCTTCGCGCCGCAGCGCCCTTCTCTTAAGGGGGAGTCCAGGTGCTGGTTTGGCTGTGTAGGAAAAGCCCAGGTGAAGACCCCTGAGAATTCCCCAATATAGCAGAAACAGGCCAATACAGCTAAAGCCTAAAATGGTTGCTGAAAGAGTAAAATGGCTGAGAACACACTCTGACTAAAAAGCTGTCAGCTCTGAAAGACACACTTCTGCTTTTATGAAAAGAGCAAGGTCAAACAGAAGGCACAGCTGGAAAGAAAAACAATTCTAGTGAAAAAGGGATCTTGTCCCACAAGTTAGCAAGGCCAGCTGCTAGAAGTCACACAAGAATAAAAGATGTTGATAGAAGATTTCACTACGATGCTGACGGGATGCTTTGCAAGAATAGAGATGTGAAAACTTAAGTGAGCTAACCACAATGCTAAAAAGCTGTTGGGCCCAGGTATTCAAGGGAGGGACTTTGATACATTAACAGGACAATTACTGGGAAAAAGAACAGATGTAGATAGAAAAGGGCGTGACACACAGTATCACTCAGGAAAGTTAACCAATCAATAGATTAATAAATGAGATAATGAATATAATTAGCCAATGAAAATGTGAAATGTAACATGAAGCAAGGTGGGCCAGAGCTATCAGAATCATATAAAAGAAAGCTTCTTGAACCAAGGATAACTCATTGGAAGTTCTCCATCAGTCTGGCCAGCCTGGTGTATGCTCTATTAACATAAGAACATAAGCAATGCCTCCACTGGGTCAGACCTGAGGTCCATCGTGCCCAGAAGTTCGCTCAAGCGGAGGCCCACACGTCCAGGACCTGTGCAGTAATCCTCTATCTATACCCCTCTATCCCCTTTTCCAACAGGAAATTGTCCAATCCTTTCTTGAACCCCAGTACCGTACTCTGCCCTATTACACCTTCTGGAAGCGCATTCCAGGTGTCCACCACACGTTGGGTAAAGAAAAACTTCCTAGCATTCGTTTTCCGAATGCCCTCTTGTTCTTTTATTTATCGAAAGTTTGAAGAATCTGTCCCTCTCTACTCTCTCTGTGCCCTTCATGATCTTGTAAGTCTCTATCATATCCCCTCTAAGTCTCCTCTTCTACAGGGAAAAGAGTCCCAGTTTCTCCATTCTCTCAGCGTATGAAAGGTTTTCCTTACCTTTTATCAGACGTGTCACTCTCCTCTGAAACCTCTTGAATATCGCCATAACCTTCTTAAAGTACGGCGACCAATATTGGACGCAGTACTCCAGATGCGGATGCACCATCGTCCGATCCAATGGCAGGATAAATTCTTTGGTTCTGGTAGTAATACCCTTCTTGATTATACCTAGCATTGTATTCGCTCTCTTGGCGGCCGCTGCGCAATGTGCTTCATTGTCATGTCCCTTCCTTGGATACTCTCCTTCAATAACATCCCTCCCATCGTATAGCTGTGCCTCGGGTTTCTGCTTCCCACATGTAGTACTTTACATTTCTCAACGTTGAACTTCATCTACCATCTCGTCGCCCATTTCCCTAGTTTGTTCAAGTCCCTTTGCAATTCTTCGCAGTCCTCTTTAGTCTCAACTCCACTAAATAGTTTGGTGTGGTCCGCGAATTTTATTATCTCGCACTTCGTCCCTGTTTCTAGATCATCTAATATAATAAAGCCCTACATAGAAACATAGAAACATAGAAAGATGACGGCAGAAAAGGGCCATAGCCCATCAAGTCTGCCCACTCTATTGACCCACCCCATTAAGTCTGAATGCTAATGACCTAGTTCCTTAACTCGACCCTCGTAGGGATCCCACGTGGATGTCCCATTTATTCTTAAAGTCGAGCACGCTGGTGGCCTTGATCACCTGCACCGGAAGTCTGTTCCAGTGATCTACCACCCTTTCTGTGAAGAAATACTTCCTGGTGTCACCACTAAATTTCCCTCCTCTGAGTTTGAGCGGGTGCCCCCTTGTGACCGAGGGTCCCTTGGGAAAGAATATATCGTTTTCCACCTCGACACGACCCGTGACGTACTTAAATGTCTCAATCATGTCACCCCTTTCCCTGCGCTCCTCTAGGGTATAGAGCTGCAGTTTGCCCAGTCTTTCTTCGTATGAGAGACCCCTGAGCCCCAAGACCATCCTAGTGGCCATCCTCTGGACCGACTCAGCTCGAAGCACATCTTTCCGGTAATGCGGCCTCCAGAATTGCACACAGTATTCCAGATGGGGTCTCACCATGGTTCTATAAAGTGGCATTATGACTTCAGGTTTCCGGCTGACGAAGCTTCTATTGATACATCCCATCATTTGCCTTGCCTTTGATAAGGCCTTCTCTACTTGTTTGGCAGCCTTCATGTCTGCACTGATGATTACCCCCAAGTCCCATTCCTCTGAGGTCCTAGCTAGCGTTTCTCCATTCAAGGAGTATGTTCTGCATGGATTTCCTCTGCCGAGATGCATGACCTTACATTTTTTAGCGTTGAAGCCTAGCTGCCATGTCGAGGACCAGTTTTCTAACGTGATCAGATCTTGTGTCATACTATCCTGTAGGTTGCTTTCACTTACTATGTTACACAGTTTGGCATCATCGGCGAACAGTGCTACTTTACCCTGAAGCCCCCGGGTCAAGTCCCCTATGAATATTCGTGCACATGCGCACTCTTACCTGTGTGCTCCCATTTTCCATGCGCTGTAGGGCACCGCAGGTAGTAGTGCGCATGTGCACGAATCCCCCGAGGCGGATGTCAGCCGTGGCGGCTGCAGGCCGCGGTGGCTGTTGGCGGCTGCAGGCTCGGCAGCGGGATGGAGACAGCGCCGATCCTCAGGTCCCCCTCCCCCCAGCCGACATTCGTACCCGTAGCCGGAAACGAAACGCTGAGATCATATCGCTGTGGGAGGGGTGGATGGGAGGGTCAATGGGGTCGGCTGCATGGTGGTGAGGGGGGGGGAAGATGGAAACAGGCTGATTACTGGTTCTACTGCACAGGGGGGGAATAAAATGCTGGATTCTACTGTGCAGGGGGAATGAAAGGGGGGTAGAAATTTAAAGATGCTGCTCACTGGGTTCACTACACAGGGGGATGGGAGGGAGGCAGGCAGGCAGGCTGGCTTCGGGGGTGGGGTTGGGTCAAAATCTGGAAGGCAGTGAGGGGAACATAGGAAGGAAGCACTGGGGGGCACTAAGGACATAGGAAGGGGCACTGAGGGCACTAAGGACACAGGAAAGAGGCACTGGGGGCACTAAGGACACAGGACGGATGCACTGGGGGCACTAAGGACATGGGAAGGAGGCACTGGGGGTATTATGGCCACAGGATGGAGGCACTGGGGGCACCTAGGACATGGGAAGGAGGCACTGGGGGCACTAAGGACGTAGGAAGGGGTACTAAGGACATGGGAAGGAAGAACTGGGGTACTAAGGACATAGGATGGGACTACAGGATGGCCACAGGATGGAGGCACTGGGGGCACCTAGGACATGGGAAGGAGGCACTGAGGGCACTAAGGACATAGGATGGGACAGTATGGACATAGGAAGGGGGCCACTGAGGGACAGGCAGACATGGCACAACAGAGAAATACAGGGGGCCAGGAAAACAGAGATATAAAGAAAGATAGACAGGGGCCAGGGAAAGACACAGACAGAAAGAATGACAGACAGACAGACAGCGTCCAAGGAGAAAGAGACAAAGAAAAAAAACCCCAAAATAGACATCTACTCTAGCACCCGTTAATGTAACGGCTAAAATACTAGTTCATAAATATATTAAATAGCAGCGGTCCGAGCTGAGAGCCCTGCGGAACACCACTCTGACCCTCTTCCAGTCCGAGTAGTGGCCCTTCACTCTTACCCTCTGTTTCCTACCCGCCAACCAGTTTCTGATCCATCTATGTACGTCTCCTTCAGTTTCCGAAGTAGGCGCTCATGGGGTACCTTGTCAAAGGCTTTTTGGAAATCTAGATATTGTGACAAATCTAGCTCTCTTCCTAGTTTTGGCATAGGATTTAGGGAAGAAGAGCAGGAGACCCTGAGGCAGGAGAGTTGTCCAGGTTGGCTCCACAGTTTACTGAAAGCGCTGACTTCACTCGGGCTAGCTCAGGGGGTTAAGAAACTACAGCTCCCAGAAGGCCAGCCTCAGCACATGAAGTTGTCACTGAGGCAAGCTCAGCTGCAGAAAGTTTTCTCTCCCTTCCCCCCTCTTCAGAGCAGGGAGGGGCGAGTTGATTGGGGTTAAAAGTGAGCAGCTGAGACAGAGTGGGAAGCCTGGGAGCCCAGGAGGGACTCCGTAGACTGCTCCTCCACGGAGGTATGGGGAACTTAGCCCTAATTGTGAAGATGTCTGAGGTGCTGGAGATTGAAGCAGAGAAACAAGTCCAAAGCTATGAACCCATGGACATTGGATTATCTAGTCTGCCTAGTGAATGCTTGGAGGCAATGGACACAAACTTAGAAAAGGTGGGAAGTGAATGGCTTTGGTTTTTTTTTTTTTTGCTTAAAGGTTTGAGTGAAAAGTGCTTGTATGCCAAACGCTGGGGAGCTTAGCAAAGCTTATCTTCAGAAGCACTGATATAATTGAACTGTGGAATTTCACTGTAGCACTGAGCGTTTGTTGGTTCCCTCTCAGCCCAGCTGGAGGTTAATTAAGGAAGATAAAGCTTTGCTGGAACGGCAAGCACAGGGGAGCTTCTTTTAAGGAGCCACTCCGTGCAGCACTGCCACTCCGTGGCAGTGCTGCAACGTTAGCTGTTTTCTTTTTGACTTTTTTTTTGTAAAAGCTTTATTTTGCCTGGACTGCAGGAGTATAGTTTTGTTTTTTCTTCTGCCTTTGCATGGAGAAGGAATTTTGCTGAGGCCATCCTTGACACACAAAAAGGCTGGTGAAGAGGACTATGTTACAAAGACTAGAGTCCAGCCTAAAGGGTTTATTTTGAGTTTATCTTCTGGACATGAGAGTTAGGCTGGTATGCATAAAACCAGAGTGTTCAACTTAACCTAAAGTTTTATGTTTTCTACAACCTGTGTGAGAATTGTTGCAAGATGCTATGAATAACTGTTCAAAATAATCTGGAAACATAAGAATAAAACTCAACTTTATTATTCTGCTAATCTTGTTTTGAAGGTATGTGAATTTCTTTTCCCTTGCCTGGTTTCTGTAATGACACAGAACCTGTTATTGTACCTTAGGCAGGTGCCTAAGAAGGCCTAAAGGATACCCTGGTCAAAGGGTACACGTTTGGACAGTTACAGTCACGGGGTCCACAGCTCGCTGCCGTGAACAGGAGCTTGTGGGGTGTGACAATATATGATGTCTATTGGGTCTCCTCTGTCCATCCATTTGTTAATTCCCTCGAAGAAGTGCAATAAATTCGTTAGGCACGATATGCCATGTTGGCTGGTTATCAGAAGTTGGCTGGTTATCAGAAGTTTGTTTCCTTCAAAATGTTCATCGATGTTGTCTTTTATCAGTGTTTCCGCCATTTTCCCCAGAACTGAGGTCAGACTCACCAGTCTGTAGTTTCCCGGGTCACCTCTTGATCCCTTTTTAAAGATGGGCGTAACGTTGGCTATCTTCCAATCCTCCAGGATCACGCCTGTTTTCAGGGATAGATTGCAAATTTGCTGCAGTAGTTCCACTATTTCCTCCTTTAGTTCCTTCAGAACCCTTAGATGGATTCTGTCCGGACTCCAGGATTTGTCAGTTTTTAATTTTTCTATCTGCCTGCTTACCTCCTCCCTAGATGGCTGCTTCCCTTTAACATATCTAAAGAACGGTTTGAAATTTCATGCTTCCCTGGCTCGCCACTCTCTTTAGGCTTTTCGAACCACACGGTGACATTCTTTTTGATACCTCCTGTGCTCTTTCCAGTTCTCCTCAGTTTTGTCCTTTTTCCATTTCTTGAATGAATTTTTCTTATTGCCTATCACTTCCTTCACTATTTTAGTTATCCACGCCGGGTCTTTTGTTCGACTCTTTTTGCACCCCTTTCTGAATCTGGGGATATACAGATTTTGCGCCTCGCTCACCATGTCCTTGAAAAAAGACCAGGCATGTTGTACCGTCTGCCATTTCTTGGAAGTGTTCCTAAGTTTCTTCCTTACCAGTTCCCTCATTGCTTCGTAATTTCCTTTCCTGAAGTTGAAAGTTGTCGCTATGGTTCTCTTTCCTTTCGGTATTCCTACTTCAACCTTGAACTTGATCATATTATGATCGCTGTTTCCCAACGGTCCCACTACTTTCACTTCCTTTGCACGTCCCCTTAACCCATTTAGGATTAGATCCAGAGTGGCATTTCGTCTCGTCGGTTCTCTAACAAGCTGCTCCATGAAGCAATCTTGTGTAACCTCCAGGATTTCTGTCTCCCTAGCGCATTTTGAGCTTCCAAGACTCCAGTCTATCCCGGGATAGTTGAAGTCTCCCATAATAACCGTGTTACCGCTTTTGCATTCTCGCTTCATCTCGGCTTCCATTTCTTCATCGATATCTCCAGTTTGCCCGGGTGGACGATAGTATAGGCCCATCTTTATTTCGGGCCCTTTCCTTCCTGGTATTTTAACCCGTAGCAATTTCAGCTTGTTGGTTGTCTCTGTTGTGTCCATTCTTGTCGATTGTATGCTTTCTTTTATGTATAGGGCTATTCCACTTCCATTCTGTCCTGACCTGTCCTGGCGGTAGAGCTTGTACCCCGGCAGTGCTGTATCCCATTTGTTTTCTTCATTCCACCATGTTTCAGAGACTCCAATGATGTATATGTCCTCTGCATTGGCCATGGCTTCTAATTCCCCCATTTTGTATCTTAGGCTCCTTGCATTAGTATATATGCAATTTAGATCCTGGTATTTTCTTGTCTTCATTTCCTTTCCCTGTGCTTCGATCTTTAGTTTCTTCTCCTGTGCTACAATCCTACTAACCTCCTCTTCTGGGTTAGTCAACTCCTGTAAGTTGCCCGTTGTTTCTTCCCAGCCTTCTTCCCCCTTACTATCTTCCCAGCCTTCTTCCCCCTTACTATCTTCACGGGATACCTTCTTCCGAATCGTCGACGCTTGGTCAACTGTCGGCTTTCCCCTTCTTCTTAGTTTAAAGCCTGTTCTATTCCTCTCCTAACGTTGTTTGTTAGAAGTCTAGTTCCTGCCACGCTCAGGTGCAGTCCATGTCTCCTGTAAAGCTTGCTCTTGCCCCAGAACGTTGTCGACTTCCTCATGAAGTGGAACCCCTCTTCTTCACACCATATCCTCATCCATGCATTTATTGATTGTAGTTCCTTCTGTCTTTTCACATCTGCCCTCGATACTGGTAGGATCTCTGAGAACGCTAACTTCTGAGTCCTCATCTTCAACTTCCTTCCCAGAATCTTGAACTGTTCTATCAGCGTGCTTCTTCTGTAGTCTCTCCTGCTGACATCATTTGTCCCGATGTGGATCATTACTATATTTTCTTTCGTCTCCGCTCCTTCCAGGATCTTTCCAATTTTGTCCACAATGTCCTTGGTTCTTGCTCCTGGGTTATTCCATGTCAAGTGATCAAGGGCTCCCTGCATGACCATCACGGATTTTGATAAAACTTTATGCACAAAGTCCCACATGTATCAAACGAACTTTGGTAAAGTTTTAGTTTCGCCTGTGGAATATTCGTGGAGATATAGCCATTTGTTTGACCCCATACTGCAATGACATACAGTACGACAGTGACATTCTGACAACTTTGAGACACAATATCTCCCGAGCTATGTTTCCAAAAAAACTGAAACTTAGCTACCCTGCATAACTTTTGGAGCTCTATTCAGTGCTACCAATAATAATTTTTGTCGAGCACTGAGTGAATGGCTGAATTACAGTAAACTTGGCCGAAAAAATTAGTGCTCCAAAAAAAGTCAAAGTTTGACATTACTTAGCTCCCACAATAATTGAGTAATAAATGCGAAATTTGGCGCATAATGTCTCAGTACAACGTTGTTTTCAAAAGTACAATTTCAACCTCCAAGCTCTTTCCATTAGTTTACAAATTAAGTGTAAAGTTGCTAATTTGTGTAAAAAGGCCAAAAATAGGGTATTTTCAGCCTGCTTTTACAGAAAAATACCTTTCAGAAACTCTTTCAAATCAGTCTCATTAGAAAGAGCATATTTCAAACCCCCTAGAAAAGTGGGCTTCATTTTTCAACGCAGGTTAACAATGCCCGAAAAAGGGGGACAAAGTTGGGAGATGTCACCATGGCAACGGCCTACGTTTCAACTTACAATTATGTCACTTTTCACACTGTTTTTCCCTGTTTATTTTTACTCAAGCTTTGAGTACAATTAATGATTATTCCTAACTAGAATTATTCCTTAAAATGATCAATACACAAAGGCAATTCATTTTTACAGTTACAGCACCGCAAACGTGGAACTCCCTCCCGCTATACTTACGACAGGAGAAAAACCTTGATAAATTTAAAGGCCAACTTAAGAGCTTTCTTTTTAAAGACGCTTTTAATGTTTAATTGAAAAGCTAATTGCTCTTTTTAGTAATAATTCATTTTATTTAATTATGTATTTTTATTCCCAATAAACTAATTTTCCCCAACCCTTTGTATATTACCCTTAATTGTTCTTCCTTTTCTATCAGACAATGTAGTTCTTTCCCCTCCTTCCTAATGTTTCATGTAGTATTTTGTCTATGTTTAAAGATTTTATCTTTTTACTCAATTTTGTTCTTGTTTACCCAATATTAATATTTTATGTACATCGCTTAGTAATTATTGATAGGCGATTGATCAAATATTGAATAAACTTGAAACTTGAAACTTGATTATTCCTAACTAGAAATTGAGGTGATAATTTTGTTGCATGCAGATCACAAATTACAACTTGTTTTCTTTTTCAGATCCACATTATTATTAATTCAGTTTAAAATGGATGCCAACGAATCGACTAATAATAATCCTTTTCTGCCAGACTGTGCCATTGGGCAAAAATTGTTGTCAAAGTGTCATGACGGCACATTTTATTCTAAAAAATGTGGGCTCATTTTTTTACATAATTTGTCAACCGATGAAAAATTGCTTATCACTCGGCGCTCTGAAGTTGAACTGATGGATAAAGACCAAATCTGCCTCCACCACAAAGCAAAGTATCTCGACAAATACGAATTAAAGCAAACATCGTGTTGTAATCCATTTGAAAAGAAAAATCACATTGTTCAAAGTGGATTGTTAAAAGTCGATCTTGCCATGTCTAATGATTTTAGAAAAGTGGCAAAAATAAATATCAAGCCAGATCAAAAACTTTGCAGTAGGTGCAAAGCCCAATACATTTCAATGAGTGAAGCTACTGCAGCATCTTCATCTTCAGACGATTTTGATATCAGCATCTCCGATGCAGTTGATCAAAGCTTGACTGCTTTAGGAACCTCTCCATTGAAAATTCGAAGGTTAGCTAGTAGAGATAAAGCCGGCTATGTGATACGAAAAATTGAACGTGTGCAGAATGTGATAGCCAAGAAGATTACATCTGCTGCTGGAGTTTCAGCTGAAGAAGTTGGGCCGTCTCGTCAGTCTGTAGAATGCAAGTTATGTGAAGATTACACTGACCTCATTGAAGAAATGAAAACGAAAATTGCAATATCCAACAGGTCAATGAAAGTTCAATTATTGACGATGGCCCCAAAAAGTTGGTCAATAAAGGAAACAGCAATGAAGTTTGGCGTTTCAGAGCGCATGGTCAGAACAGCCCAAAAAGTAAAGAAAGAGAAAGGCATTTGTTCTATACCTGATGCAAAAATTGGCAAGTCCCTTCCAAAAGAAATTGCAAATAGAGTTCAAGATTTTTACGAAGACGATGAATTCAGCAGAATATGTCCTGGCAAAAAAGATTGCATTTCAGTCCGCCTCAATGGTTTAAAAGTACAAAAGCAAAAGCGGCTGCTGTTGTGTAATTTAAAAGAGCTGTACGTGGCGTACTGTAACAAATACGGAACTGAAATTCGTTTTTCCAAATTATGTGAGCTCAGGCCAAAGTGGTGTGTAACCGTTGGTGCATCAGGTGCACACTCCGTGTGTGTCTGCACGATACATCAAAATGTAAAGCTCATGCTACAAGGCATGTCAAAGAGAACTACAAAGTTCTTATGGAAAAAACTGTGTGCGACCTAAATGTCTAGGACTGTATGCTACAACGATGTCAAAACTGCCCTGGTGAAGAAGCACTAACAGCATACCTGGACGAAATATTCAAGGATTTAGATCCAGAAGAATCAATAGAATTTAAGCAATGGGTTCACGCTGACCGTGAAACATTAGAAACAAGCGTACTAACCATGGACAACTTTATTGAAAGACTTGCAAGCAAGATTTGGAAGTTGACAAGCCACCATTTCATTTCAAAACATCAAAGTGAATATTTGAAGATGTTGAAGACAGGCTTAAAAGAAACGGAAATGATCGTTTTGATGGATTTCGCTGAAAATTACTCATTTGTTGTACAGGATGCCGCCCAAGGCTTTATCTGGGAAAATTCACAAGCTACAGTACATCCTTTTGTTGCATATTACCTCAATGAAGTGGGCACATTGCAAGTTGTAAACTGTTGCATTATTTCTGATCATATGCAACATGATACGATATCTGTACACGTGTTTATTCAAAAGTTGATCGAATTTTTGGTAACTCAAACAAACATTACCAAAATATACTACTTCAGTGACGGCTCAGCTGCACAATATAAAAACTACAAGAACTTTGTGAATTTGTGCAATCACAGAAATTTTTTCAACATTGAGGCTGAATGGAATTTTTTTGGAACTAGCCACGGAAAATCACCCTGCGATGGAGTTGGTGGAACAACTAAATGACTGGCTGCCCGGGCTAGCCTCCAAAGACCATCAACGGATCAAATATTGACGCCAAAGGATCTATTTAACTTTTGTGACCAAAATATACACGGAGTTAAATACATTTATGTTCCAAAAGAAGAAATTGAAGAAAGCAAAAAGTTTCAAGAAGAAAGATGGCATGAAAGCAGCACAGTAGCCGGTACCAGAGAGCACCACCAATTTGTACCAGTCGACTCAAACTCGGTTCGTGTCAGCAAAGTTTCAAATGACACAATAAATTTTGTTGCCAAAATTTCCGATACTGCCATTCCAAATTTGAAAGTGTCCGAAATCTTTCCTGGTTGCTACGTTGCCTATACTTACGATAATCAATGGTGGATAGGCAACGTTGTTGAAGTCTCAATTGAACAAAATGATGCATTGATAAAATTTATGCATCCTCACGGTCCAGCTCATTCGTTTTATTGGCCAGAAAGGCAAGACGTTTGTTGGGTTCCAGAGCAACACCTCATCTGCATGCTTTGTGCCCCTTCAGTTACATCATCCGGCCGCCAATATCAATTTCCAGAAACTGCATTGAAGAAAGTGGCTCAAAAATTTAACAGAATGTTATAAAGATTGCTGGCAGTTAAAATCAAAGTGGACTTCATTTCGGCTTGGGAACCATATAAGATACCCAATTTAGGCTTGGGAACCTAGGATAAGACACCCTAATCATTGGCTTTGGAACCAGAAAGATACCAACAAAAGGCTTTGGAACCTTGACAAAGAAACCAAATGCGAGGCTTGGGAACCTGGACGAAGTGGCCCACCCATGGCTGGTATTGCACAGCTATCGGGCGTGACCCCTATGGCGATGGGGTTGCCAGTTCAAACTCTTGAACTGGTAGTGACAATGTCACCATGGACCAACGCAACAGAGTAGTAGTAATACTATGTCAATACAAAACTGTAACTTTAAAAATGACAGAACTATGTTGAAATAGAGGTTGTTGCCATGGCAACGTCTCCCAACTTTGTCCCCCTTTTTCAGCCATTGTTAACCTGCGTTGAAAAATGAAGTCCACTTTTCTAGGGGGTTTGAAATATGCTCTTTCTAATGAGATTGATTTGAAAGAGTTTCTAAAAGGTATTTTTCTGTAAAAGCAGGCTGAAAATACCCTATTTTTGGCCTTTTTACACAAATTAGCAACTTTACACTTAATTTGTAAACTAATGGAAAGAGCTTGGAGGTTGAAATTGTACTTTTGAAAACAACGTTGTACTGAGACATTATGCGCCAAATTTCGCATTTATTACTCAATTATTGTGGGAGCTAAGTAATGTCAAACTTTGACTTTTTTTGGAGCACTAATTTTTTCGGCCAAGTTTACTGTAATTCAGCCATTCACTCAGTGCTCGGCAAAAATTGTTATTGGTAGCAATGAACAGAGCTCAAAAAGTTGTGCAGGGTAGCTAAGTTTCAGTTTTTTTGGAAACATAGCTCGGGAGATATTGTGTCTCAAAGTTGTCAGAATGTCATTGTCGTACTGTATTTCATTGTGGTATGGGGTCAAACAAATGGCTATATCTCCACAAATATTCCACAGGCGAAACTAAAACTTTACCAAAGTTCGTTTGAGACATGGTGGACTCTGCATATGAAGTTTCATCAAAATCCTTGATGGTCATGCAGGGCACTTTCCAAGAATCTGATCACTTGACATGGAATGACCCTCCTGGGAGGCAGGTCACTAGTCGATCCTCTCTCCCTCCTACTATGTGGCTGTCCACATGCCTCAGGATCAGTACTTCCACTAGGATCGTTGACTTTCCCTTCTTCAATTTTCGCTTCGGTCTCAGGTCAATGTCCTTGGAGTGCTTTGCTGCTTCTTCTATGTCCTCAGTGTGTTTCGCTTTTCTTCTGGGCATCAACTAGCCATTTTCTCCCCCTCGTGCGGTGTTCCTCTGTGGGCATTTTCTTTGAGGTCATCTGTTTCTTGTTCTCCCTTTCATGTTGGTGTTGGTGTAACTTCATCTTTCATCTGAAGTTCGTTCTCTTCCACCCTCCTCCTGTAGGCTTCCTCAATGAATTTTTCGAGTTCCCTGGCCTCCTCCTCAATGTGTCTCTCATTCGTGAATTCTTTAGCTGTCCTGATTGGGTCCTCCATATTGTAAAGTCCTTCTAGCTCCTGTATGCTGTCCTCTAGTCGCTTTACTTCCTTCTTCAAGCTTTTCAGCTCCTGGCACCGACCGCATACATATGACTGTCTCCCCGAGGAGAGGTAGTCATACATATGACAGTCTGTGCAGAACACTGGAAAGCTCATCTTCTGGATTCCCTCTGCTTCCATTGTTGTTCCTACTGCTGGGTCTGCCTGGTTGAATGTCCTCTGCGTCTGCTGTGGTATCCCTCTGCTCTTCTTTAGTGGTGGTTCGTCCCTTCTCAAGTCCCTTCGCAAAGGCGCTCTTGCTAAGGCGAGTGCCTTTGATGCTCGCCTTTGACGCGAGCCGAACGTCTTGAGTGCCATTGGCCCCTCCCCTTTTAAGAGGGAGCTTCGGTAGATGACATTGGGGGTGGGCGGAGCTAACTCTCACCACTGCCCCTGCTGATCCTGCCTCTGCCTCTGGGTTCCTCCTGCTGTTCCTCTCTGCTCTCCTCCTGCTACTCTTCTCTGCTCTCTGCTGCCTGCAGAGCTGACGTCAGAGGAGGGGAGGGACCGTGGCGGAGGAAGCAGCTCCGAAGCAGCACAGGGATCGCTGACATCGCGATCTCGCTGCGGGCTGCTTCATAGGTGGTGCAGGGAGGCCAGGGGGCGAGCGGACCTTCGGGGTGGGGCGGGCAAGCAGGCAGGCAGGCAGGCCTTCAAGGGGGGGAGGGGTGACATGCAGGCAGGCCTTCAAGGGGGGCTGGCCTTCAAAGGGGGGACAGGCCTTCAAGGGGGGGACAGGCAGGCAGGCTTTCAAGGGAGGGACAGGCCATCAAGGGGGGGCAGGCAGGCCTTCAAAGGGGGACAGGCCTTCGGGGGGTGCAGGCCTTCAAGGGGGGATAGGCCTTCAAGGGGATCAAGCAGGCAGGCAGGCCTTCAAGGGGGGGTGCAGGCCTTCAAGGGGGGGTGCAGGCCATCGGGGGGTGCAGGCCTTGGGTGGGTTGCAGGCCTTCGGGGGGGAGTGCAGGCCTTCAGAGGTGGGATGCAGACCTTTAAGGGGGGACAGGCCTTCAGGGAGGGGGGCCCTGGTGTAGAAATACACGGAGGGAATGGGGGTGTTCAAATAGATGCACATATGCCGGACTTTGGGTGGGAAGAAATAATGGGTCTGAAAATAGAGAAGAGGGAGAGAGATGATGGACCATGGTTTTTAGAGAGGGAAGGAACAGAAAGGGAGAGAAGTTGGACACAAGGGATGGAGTGGAGGGGGGATAGAGATACTGGATAGGAGGGTAGTTGGGAAAAGAAAGGGAGAGATGATGGATCCTGGGGTGGTGGGGAAGGAGGGAGAGATGCTGGATGAAAGGGTAGTTAAGAAAAGAAGGATCTATGGAGGGAGACGAAAAAAGGATAGATGCCAGACCTCCTGGGGAGGGAAGGGAAACGGGGAGGACAGAGATGGCAAATGGATGGTTAGCATGCAGAAAAAAGGAAGAAGGAGACCCTGGCAAGCAAGTTATCAGAAGACAACCAGAGCCTTAGACCAACAAGATTTGAAAAATAACCAGACAACAAAAGGTAGAAAAACTAATTTTATTTTCTGTTTTGTGATTACAATATGTCAGATTTGAAATGTGTATTCTGCCAGAGCTGGTGTTAGACCGCAAACGTGAGCTAGGATTTAACAGAGAGGAAAAGTCCTTTTTATTTCTTTATTTTATTTACACCACAGCTCCAGTGTGCTTAGGAGAAGCCAAAGGGGGGTGAAAAAGCTATAAAATAAACCCACCAGGATGTTTGGAAAAAAAACAAAAAACAACAACACCCAATTGGGCAGGAAAGTTGAATCGAAAAACCAATTCAATAGGCTGAATCGAATCAAAAAATTTTTTTTTTTTCTTTTCTTGAATCGGGCAGCACTAGTTTGCGCTACTGTCTTAGACTTTAGGACCTGGGATTGGAGAGAGATGGCATCCTCAGTACTTTATAATGCAAGAGAAACGAGGATTTGGTCAGACTTTTGAAGGGTCTGCAGAAGAAAAATATTGTATAGGCCGGGGACATGAGACAGCAGGAAACGGGAACTTTTCTTCCTTCTATTTTTGTGAATGGCAAGGCTGAGGATTTCAGAGAGTTCAGTTAAAATATGTGCTTTATAAGAAAATATAATAATGTGTTTTATAAAGTTTATAAGCATTGCTGGCCTACCCGGTGAGGTGTTTCTAATGGTGGTGGTGGTGGCGGTGGCGGCAGCGTGTCAATGTGTTGAGAGGAAGAGGTGGTCTGGGAAATTCTGCTGAGCAAACTCCGGGCCCATTTCCACCCCCCAGTTAGTCCACTCCACTCAACTGGTTCACACACTGAGTGGGTCTTTGGGTGTTGTGCCTGGATAGTTGTTTTGGGATCTCTTCCAGTGGTTTGTCAGTTTCTCCTTGTGGTCCAAGGAAGGAAACTTTGTTAACCTTAGCATTGACCTTCAGAATATGTTTGTAACAGCGCTGCTTGTGTGGCATTAGGCTATGTAGTGATCAAAAGAAAAAACCAGACCTTTGCACATTTTTGCACTATATGGTGGGTGTATGAGGAGATTTACATTTCCTGCACAGCTAAGTCCTTGTGAAGTTACCTTGTTCTTTCTGTATTTGACATCTAGCAAGGTCTCTGTTTGGAAGGAAAGATCTAAGCTTAAAAATGAAGTTGCCAGAAGTTATGGTAAAAGCAAATAGCATTGCTGATTTTAAGAAAAGTTTGGACAAATTCCTGGAGGAAAAGTCCATAGTCTGTTATTAAGACATGGGGGAAGTGTCTGCTTGCCCTGGATCGGTGGCATGGAATGTTGCTACTCTTTGGGTTTTGACCAGGTACTAGTGACCTGGATTGGTTACCATGAGAATGGGCTACTGGGCATGATGGACCATTGGTCTGACCGAGTTAGGCTATTCTTATATTATGTTCTCATCTGTAGGGGCCTTTGTTTTCACTTCTTATTTTAATATATTTTTTTCTGGGAACTTATCAGTGTTTTTTAGAATGGGAACAAAAATGGAAGAGAATTAATGTGTGTGGAATGGGGGGGGGGGTTTACTAATTTCTTCAGCTAAATAATTAAATCCACTTCAACCAGACATAGGAGAACTCACGCACCATTCACACACCCTCCAACCAAAATAGTCAAAAGAAAAAAAACTGTTCGACAACCTCCTAACACTCGACCCCCAACTCTACAACCTATTGGCCTCAACCACAAACTACAAAACCTTCAAAAAAGAAATAAAAACCCTTCTATTCAAAAAACACATAATACCGAACTAACACAATCAGAACTGTCCCAAGTATCACCTGCAACTACTCCATATGTACTTCTGATGTCATGACAATTCAGACATAATTTATGTTATGTTTGGATTAAAGGTTACATATATGAGGTTCAATAAAAGAAAAATTTCAGTGCCTGTTTCTATTATGACCATTTATTTTTCATGTACAAAAAATATTTTTTTACATGGGGGGATGTCAAAAAATGATGGGCCCCGGGTACCACATACCCTAGGTACGCCACTGGTCCCACATATTACACTATTCCCAGCTCTTACATGACGCTGAATCTAAAGAATACAAGGAGTTGCTCCAGTTGCAGAAGAAAGCTCTGGCTGTACAGATCCAAGGTCATATCAATCCCCCTGCTCTGATAAACTTCATGATGCTGTTTCTCAAATAAAACAAGCAGTGCAGCTTGCCTAAAAGGAAGCTGTACAATTGGCCCAAATTCCGTGGGCTCAGAATAATCCCCAGTGGCCACAATACCACCCACAATCTACCCGAAGATCTACCCCGGACCCTGTGGCATGCGAGGTGCCAGATGTCTAGTCCCGAAAACAGTGCTGGACGTGTAATAGACGTGGACATTGCGCCTATGAATGTTGGTCTAATGATCCTAATCGGGGTGGTAGAGGGGACTGCTAAGGCCGTGGGCGTGGTGTGCCCTCTACCCAGCCTGGTAATGATCCTTTTACCTCAGGATCCAAAAGGGGAACTTCCCTATGATCATCACTAACTAGCCCATTTTGTAACCCATTAAACACATACCTCCGTACTCTCGCCCTCTCACTGCTTTCATAGTTGGCACTGACTGCTACATGTGGAAAAGATTTCCCTAAGGACTCCATGAGAGTCCTGGCATCTTTTCCCGGGTCATTGCTCTTGACTACAGGGGTTCAGGGACATTATGCCTGATCCCCAAACCTCATTATCTGTCTATGTAGATGGCATTCTCCTGTCCACAGACACTGACTCCCTGTGTCTGTGCCTCACCAATGATCTCCTTCACTTTCTAATTTCCAAAGGCTAAGCTATTAACACTGCCTACATTCATGTTACCACCATACACTGCAATCTCTCCCGGCATATTTGTATGTCATCGACCACCAGAGGGGTGGGTTGCCCAGAGGGGTGGACTGTGGTGGCTTGCCAAGCTAACCACACTATTTGCTATCTCTTAGGTTATTTCCCACCTGTTGAACTCTATTTCAACAGCTATGAAGAGGGGGGTGATACATGACAGCAGACCAATCCCAACCCAAAAAGCCATACGCTTATATCACTTTGCATTCCACACACAGAGCTAGCAGTACTCTTGCAAGCTCTTGAGACCTATCCATACCAGAATCTCACACAGGAAAACCATTGCAACATGTCACACCCTTAGAACGCCTCATGATAGCCTAAATACTTTAGCCTATATAAAATCGCTGTATTATGAGACTGCTTTGTGAGAGAGATAGTTTTTGATGGCAGACAGATTTTGCTTTCAAAGAATGTTGACTGGAAGTTAATAGAAAGTGCCAAGTGAGAATGGTAATAACGGGAAGCTATAAACAGATTACTGAAGATCAGAGAAAGATAGTGTACGTAGATAAGAATTTGAGTTAAGTTTTTGCACAGTGATATATGTCATGAGTACGTCTAACTAATAGACAGGCGACGATGCAAGATTAAAACCCCCTTTGTCTTTATAGGTCCAGGATTTTAATATGGCCATTCTCTATTACGTTTTACGTTTTCCCTTTTACTAAAGACTGTTTCCTAGAGTTAGGAAAAACACAAAACTGCAGTGTTCTACAAGTGCACTTTAAGAGAATTAATTTTTTTTAGCTACAAGAGGGGAGTTCCCTTAATATTTGCTAGCAATTAATGTCTGTCCATTTTTCAGCACTACAGTCCTTTATGTTACCATGAGTCATTTTCTGTTGTATTGTGTCATACGTCAAATTCAATGTTTTTGGAAATACGAGTGGATTTCCTTTTATGAGTACTCAATATAATTAACAATATAAAAGAGAAATTAATTTCCTTTACTTACCATAATAGTCCTCTTTTCTCTGCGTTTTCTTGGAACTTGTAAAAAGAAACGTTACTTCCTCTTTTTCTGATTCTCTGACACACGCAGGAATACTTCCTGGTTTCTAACACAATGCAATCAGCGCTTAGCTTTATTTAAAAAACATTTCTAACTTGGCTTAAGAACTTCTCTAATAAGTTGTTGGAGAAAATGTTCAGTTTTATTGATTGAAATTCAGAATATTAGTGAAAGTCTTTTTCAAATGTACCACACACCGAAGCAAAAGTAACTAACTTCTGTTTTTTCATCTCCTCTGTCGCAAATGTTTCAACAGAGATATGCACTATACTGTTAACCTATTATAGGCTGTTAACTGTTTGTTAGAAAAATTATCTAGCTTTAAGCAATATGTATTATTTTATTTGTTTTCTTAGTGAAATATATTATGAGCCAAACGAAATTATATCCATGACTTTGCCAGAACTCCATGGAAAGGACATTTCTCCCATGAATCCCAACTCATTTTAATTTTTAGGTTTTATCATCTTTACTTTAGCATGTTTCAATATAACTTATGTGTTAATATGATACATATATTAGACCTTAGTCTATTTGAATTAAAGCAGATAAGTTTTTGTTTTGTTTTCTTTTGTATTTCATCTTTTTAATGCTGTACCTATCCTGTTAGTAATATTACTCAGGTATTTTTGGAAACAAATTAAATGAATATACAGTACAGATATTTCTGCCTTATTAATTGTGGTCACTTCATATAGACATTACATTTGCCATATCAGATAAAGCTGTTTGCCACATGAAAATCTGTGTTTACACCCTTTTGATGTCTATTAATGACTTATTTGCACAATTATGGACTAATGCTAGTTACTAAAGATATTTGAGATATCATCGCTGAGGGTTTTCCATTCGTATGAGCCCCAGTGGAAGGACCTTTCTACCAGAGAAGGAACCTGATAAGCACCTAGGAAACCCTAAAGACTTACCAGCGAAGACTTCTTGACCGTTGCTACTAAAGGACAGGATGACTTTTATGACCTTGAACTTCTTCAGCTTCTTTTTGCCTCCCCATGATCATGAACTTGGTGATTTGCACTTTAACTCTTTTATGGACTTATGCAGTATTAGTATATATATATATATATATATATATATATATATATATATATATATATATATATATTTTCATGTGTTGGTAATTATTTCTAACAGCCCTATTGCAAGATTCATGTGTTTTGCTTGATTGTGACTTTTATGCATTATCATCCTGTTTTGACTCCCATAATCACTCACTAGCTATTTTCCATTTCAATTGGATTCTTTCCATCCCCTTTCTTGCTACTAAGCTGAGGAAAAGTGCAGTGAAGAAGAAGTAACGAGCCCAGCTTAAGGATGATGACGTAAGAAGATTTGATGTGGTTACTTGGACTTCCACCCTGGCCTTGAGCATAACCTGATGGCGTCTGGACCCAGCCGAGTCTGCACTGATCCCAGCTATTTTGGAAGGGCATGGAAATAATCTAACTGGTTAATTTATCCCTTTTGGATATAGTATGCTCATGACAGGATGAAGCCATAAAAGAAAGGTATATTAAAATGTTAGCCACCCATATTTACTGTGAACTTGCTCCACATCCTGAATATCAGATCAGATTATGAACCCCCGCAGATGCTTAGTTGCCCGAACTATCTCAAATGTTAAAATAGGGACTCCTTACACCTACAAAAATGCCCCATGTGGATCAGAATATGACAAGTTATAAAGAGTCATTGGTATAGTACCTTCTTTGCTTGAACAAGTGGTAAATTAATAATCTATCACCATTATTCTTTTCTAGTAACAGTTGCATATAGAATTGCTAAGTTATACTGTGACACATGCCTTAGGAATAAATAGTTTAGTTGGGGTTGGGTTAGTTTATTTCTCCTCTTAATCCCATATCAAGCCTACTTGTTGAGTATCAGGGCTTTATGCCTGTACTCCACGACCAAGTACCAGCATGACCTTCAACCACATCCTGACCTTGAGATTTTGAAGATATCTCAGTCTTCGAAGAGGGAAATGAGGAAGGGAAGATAAGTTCTGTGTAGGAAAAGCCCAGGTGAAGACCCCTGAGAATTCCCCAATATAGCAGAAACAGGCTAATACAGCTAAAGCCTAAAATGGTTGCTGAAAGAGTAAAATGGCTGAGAACACACTCTGACTAAAAAGCTGTCGGCTCTGAAAGACACACTTCTGCTTTTATGAAAAGAGCAAGGTCAAACAGAAGGCACAGCTGGAAAGAAAAACAATTCTAGTGAAAAAGGGATCTTGTCCCCCAAGTTAGCAAGGTCAGCTGCTAGAAGTTTCACAAGAATAAAGGATGTTGATAGAAGACTTCACTACGATGCTGATGGGATGCTTCGCAAGAATAGAGATGTGAAAACTTAAGTGAGCTAACCACAGTGCTAAAATGCCGTTGGGCCCAGGTACTCAAGGGAGGGACTCTGATAAGAACATAAGAAGTCGCCTCCACTGGGTCAGACCAGAGGTCCATCTCGCCCAGCGGTCCGTTCCCGCGGTGACCCATAAGGTCCGCGACCTGTGAAGTGGTTTCTGACCACTTCTATAACCTACCTCAAGTTCTATCTGTACCCCTCTATCCCCTTATCCTCCAGGAACCTATCTAAACTTTCCTTGAACCCCTGTACCGAGTTCTGGCCTATCACTTCCTTTGGAAGCGTGTTCCATGTGTCCACCACCCTCTGGGTAAAAAAGAACTTCCTAGCATTTGTCCTAAACCTTTCCCCTTTCAATTTCTCCGAGTGACCCCTAGTGCTTGTAGCTCCCCAAAGTTTGAAGAATCTGTCCTTATTCACTTTCTCTATACCCTTTAGGATTTTGAAGGTTTCTATCATGTCCCCTCTAAGTCTCTTCTTCTCCAGGGAGAACAGCCCCAGCATTTTTAACCTGTCAACGTATGAAACATTTTCCATACCTCTTATCAGTTTAGTCGCCCTCCTCTGCACTCCCTCGAGTACCGCCATGTCCTTCTTGAGGTATGGCGACCAGTATTGAACACAGTACTCCAGGTGCGGGCGCATCATTGTGCGATACAGCGGCATGATGACCTCCTTCGTCCTGGGCGTGATACCTTTTTTGATGATGCCCAGCATTCTGTTTGCTTTCTTTGAGGCTGTCGCACACTGCGCCGATGGTTTCAGTGATGTGTCGACCATCACCCCCAGGTCCCTTTCAAGGTTACTCACCCCTAGCAGTGTTCCCCCCATTTTGTAGCTGAACATCGGGTTCTTTTTCCCTACATGCATGACCTTGCATTTCTCTACGTTAAAATTCATTTGCCACTTTTTTGCCCAGTCTTCCAGTCTCGTTAGGTCCCTTTGCAGGTCTTCACAGTCTTCCATGTTTCTAACTCTGCTGTAGAGTTTGGTGTCATCAGCAAATTTGATAACCTCACATTTTGACCCCGTCTCCAGATCATTAATAAATATATTGAACAGTAGAGGTCCCAGCACCGACCCCTGTGGAACTCCGCTCGTAACCCATTGCCAGTCTGAGTATTGGCCCTTTACTCCAACCCTCTGTTTCCTGCCTGCCAACCAGTGTTTGATCCATCGATAGATATCCCCTTGCACCCCGTGGTTCCACAGCTTTTTAAGTAGCCGCTCATGGGGTACCTTGTCGAAGGCTTTTTGGAAGTCAAGGTAAATAATGTCTATGGATTCCCCCTTATCCATCTTGCTGTTTATTCCCTCAAAGAAGTACAGCAAGTTCATGAGGCACGACCTTCCCTTGCAGAAGCCATACTGGCTCGCCTTCAGTTGTCCATTGTTTTCTATGTGTTCGCAGATTATGTCCTTTACCATTGCTTCCATCATCTTTCCCGGAACCGAGGTCAAGCTCACAGGCCTGTAGTTTCCCGGGTCACCCCTTGATCCCTTCTTAAAGATGGGCGTGACATTTGCTATTTTCCAGTCCTCTGGGATCTCCCCAGTTTTTAGGGAGAGGTTACATATTTGGCGAAGTGTCTCTGCTATTTCATTTCTCAGTTCTTTTAGCACCCTTGGGTGGATGCCGTCCAGGCCCGGTGATTTGTCACTCTTCAGTCTGTCTATCTGTCTGAGGACATCCTCTTTGCTTACCTCTAGTTGTACCAGCCTTTCGTCGTGTTCTCCGTTTATAATCACCTCGGGTGAAGACTGACGTGAAGAATTTGTTTAACCTGTCAGCTATCTCTTTTTCCTCCTTTATCGCTCCTTTCCTGTCTCCGTCGTCCAGTGGTCCCACTTCCTCTCTGGCTGGTTGTTTCCCTTTCACATACCTGAAGAAGGGTTTGAAGTTTCTTGCTTCTCCTGCCAGTTTTTCCTCATATTCACTCTTTGCTTTCCTGACCTCTCGATAGCATTTTTTCTGGTGTCTTTTGTGCTCTTCCTGGTTTTCCTTTGTTGGTTCCTTTTTCCATTTCTTGAAGGATGATTTCTTGTCACTTATCGCCTTTTTAACTGCAGTTGTTATCCATGCTGGGTTTCTAGATCGATTTTTTTTGCACCCTTTCCTAAACCTTGGGACGTACAGGTCTTGTGCCTCGAGCACTGTGCCTTTAAGCAGTGTCCAGGCTTCCTTTACTGTCTTCACCTTCCCTGAGCTGTTGCTGAGCTTTTTTCCTACCATTTTCCTCATGTCCTTGTAGTTTCCTTTTCTGAAGTTGAGTGCTGTCGTTGTGGTTCTTTTCACTTTTGATGTTCCCATGTTTAATTTGTACTGGATCATGTTGTGATCGCTGTTCCCTAATGGTTCTAGTACCATTAGGTTCTTCCTTTGCGGGTCCCTCTAGCCCGTTGAGGATTAGGTCCAGAGTGGCATCCCCTCGCATTGGTTCCGTGACCAGCTGCTCCATGAAACAGTCCCTTATCGCCTCTAGGAATTTAGTTTCTCTCGTGCAATTCGAGTGCCCAATGTCCCAGTCTATTCCCGGATAGTTGAAATCCCCCATAACTACCACCCTTCCACTTTTGCACACCTGCCTCAGTTTGGCCTCCAGGTCCAGGTCGTTTGCTTCTGGTTGTCCTGGAGGGCGATAGTACAGTCCTAACTTGATGTCAGCTCCTTCCCCTCCTGTCAGCTTAACCCATAGTGACTCCAGACTGTCTGCCCTTATTGGTGTTTCTGTTCTGGATGAAGGAATGGAATCCTTTATGTACAGTGCTATTCCTCCTCCCTTCTTGTGTGCCCTGTCCCTCCTGTAGAGTTTGTACCCCTGTAGGGCCACATCCCATTTGTTGTCCTCTGACCACCATGTCTCTGTGATTCCTATTATGTCTAGGTCCTTATTTCTGGCTATAACTTCTAGCTCCCCCATTTTAGTCCTTAGGCTCCTAGCATTTGTATATAGGCAATTTAAGTCCCTGTTTGTTACCTTTCCTTTTGGATCTACTCTTGATTTGATGCTCCTGTTGGTCTCCCCACGGGCTGCCTCCTGCGGTGTGTCTATCCCGCCCTCTGCCCACTTCTTTGTTCTTTGATAGCCCTCTGGTTCCAGCTGGTTCCTCCTTGTCTTGCTCTTTAGCTCTATTTGCCTCACGGGTCCCTGTACTGCATCTTTGGGTTTATGACCATAAAGTGTCCATTTTGTCTCTAGTCCACTGTCGCCATTTCCTGTTTCAGTATCCTTACTCGATACTGTGGTCCGATGTGTCGAGGTCAGATCGACTATCGGCTTTCCTCTTGTTATCAGTTTAAAGTCATGTCTATGCAGCTCTGAATGTTACGTGCCAGCATCCTCGTCCCAGCCGTGCTCAAATGCAGTCCGTCTCTCCTGTAGAGCTTGTTTTTCCCCAGGAAGGTTGACCAGTTCCTTACAAAGAGGAAACCCTCCTCATCACACCATCGCCTGATATATTAACAGGAAAATTATTGGGAAAGAGAATAGATGTAGATAGAAAAGGGCGTGACACACAGTATCACTCAGGAAAGTTAATCAATCAATAGATTAATAAATGAGATCATGAATATAATTAGCCAATAAAAATGTGAAATGTAACATGCACCAAGGTGGGCCAGAGCTGTCAGAATCATATAAAAGAAAGCTCCTTGAATCAACGTTTCAGAACTCATCGGAAGTTCTCCATCAGTTTGGCCAGCCTGGTGTAGGCTCTATTACTCTGTATGCTGTATGATTTGTTCCTATAAGCTATTGCTGTTTGATTATTAAATTCATATTATCTGAACCAGCATAAAGAGAGTCGAGTGGTCTATCAGTGGAGGTCGTAATAGCCGGCTCTTCAAAATGTACACAGACATGTCTGCAATCACCCTTCGCAAGTGCCGAATTCCAGGAGGTCACCAAGTGTCTGTCAGCTCATAATGTGCATTAAAAATGGCACTATCCATTTGGTATCTCTTTTACCCTGCTCAATCAAGCACATAAAGTCACCACCCCAGGCGAAGCCCAGCATTTGCTCCAGGAGGCCCAGTTCTGGACTGCTCCGGAGGACTCGGTGCGGCTGTCACCATCTGGGCAGTCTGGCTCTCAGGCCCGTCTGCAGTGACAGCAGGGAAAAAGTGGGCCAGCATCTGCACCATCATTTGGATACGGCAGTAGCCATTCTGCCCACGTGAAGAGACGGCAGCATTTCCTGGGCCTAGAGTCCTGTGTTTTGAAGTTACCAATGCTTAGCTAGTGCCCGGTGGCACACATCACATTGATAGTACAATAATTACAGTTATATGTTTACTGTATTGAAGTTATTTTATCTCTAATTTGATGGTTAGGAGTGGGGGATGTGTACCATTTGCTGATCTTTGTGGGCCTCGCCGTATTCTGAGGGCTATAGTGGGTTTGTAGAGGTCCTTGCCTGATCCTGCCTTAGGGGCCCAGAGAGGGCGGAGGGCTGAGTTGAGGAGTTTTGTTTTTTGTTTTTCAGCAAGAAGTTGATGGATTATGGGGGGATGTGGGTTGTGGAGTGGGGTTGGGAGGGGCTGTTGGGGGATTGGGAGGGGGGAAGTTCTGTACAGTGCGATATGGCTAGATATGTGGACTGCATGAAAGTGGTTGGAGGATGCGGGGGGATTCTTCAGGGTGCCTGCTCAGGGTAGGATGTTATGGGTTCTGAATCAATTTGCTGGATGACCCTTAATGTTAGGGGTCTGAATATGCCTAGGAAGTGTCAACTTCTTTTTAAAGAAGCAGAGCAGTTAAGAGTAGGGGTGGGGTTTATTTAGAAGATCCATTTGAAATGTAAATATGACCACCTAGTCCGCTATAAAAAGTATCCCCCATGTTTTCTTGGCATCTGATACTCTCCGGGTAAAAAAAATGGGGTGGGCATCTTTATAGCACTTCACTTAGAGCCCGAAATTCATGAAGTGGTCAAAGATAAACATGGCAGATTTTTGCTTTTGAAAGTATCCATAGCATGAGAGCTTTATACATGTGTTATCATCTATGCCCCTAATGTAGACCAGGGAGCTTTTCTCTTAGACCTGAGGGAGCTTCTTCCACGGAAGGTGGAAGGGCAATTGATAATGGGTGGGGATTTTAACTTAACCATGGTCCTGGCTTTGGATAATTTTTTTTTTGGGGGGGGGGGGGGGTAGCGATATATGGGAATCAGAATAGGAAAGTCCTAAGGACCTTTTTTGAGATCTGGAACTTGCAGGATCCATGGCGCATTTGCACCCCACAGAGAAGGATTTTTCTTACTTCTCTGAAGTACATAAAACATTTTCCAGGCTAGATTATTGGGGGATTTAGGTGGCTCTTGTGCTGTGGATGTCCAATGCTAGGATGGACACATGAGTATGGTCAGACCATGCCCTGGTATGGTTTTCCTTGGAGCGTGGCTTAGAGGCACATGGTAGGCGGTTTTAGAAGTTTAATGATGGGCTATTGTTAGATCCAGCTAATGTACTTCATCTTACAGAGAATCTCAAAGAGTATATACAGTTAAATAGAGATCCAGATGTCTCTCCGGCCTCCTTTTGGAAAGGGCTGAAATATGTTATGTGAGGGAGGGTGATTTTGTTGGGGGCTTTTCGCCAGAAAAAGCGCTGTGTGAAAGTGGAGTGCCTTCGACAGCAGCTTGCTATTTTGGAAGCTCAACATAAGCGGGGTGATGGTGGTGGGGGATGGATGTGTTACACTGCATGAAATGCCTTCGAAGGGAGTTGCAAGACCTGGATATGGTGGATATCTCTAAGCAGCTTCAGGTTTTGCAACAGGAATTCTTTGAGACTGTTAATAGGGCAGGCTGGTTATTTGCCCACAACCTTAAGAGTAGGCGTTTACAAAATCATATTATGCGTATGCAGGGATCCGATGGGGTAGACTTTAGGACCACTAGCCAGACTGAGGAGATCCTAACGCAATATTATACCAAACTTTATACTAAGGAGAAGGTGGCCTCAGATGAGGATATTGATGCATGCCTCACTCATATGGATCTCCCTGGTCTCTCTAGTGTTGAGGTGGAGATGTTGTCTAGGCATTTAGAAGAGGAGGAAACGTTACAAGTTATTAGGGCCCTTCCCTTGGGAAAGGCACCAGGGTTGGATGGATTTACAAATAGATTTTACAAATGCTGTAAAAACAATAGAGCAAGCGTGGTCACTTTTTAAGGACACAGTCACTGAGGTGCAAAATCTATATATACCGCGTATCAACAAGAGATCCAAGAGGAAAAAGAATAAGGAACCGGCGTGGCTCACTGTAGCGGTGAAAGAAGTGATCAGAGACAAGAAGGCTTTGTTTAAAGAATGGAAAAGGTCAAAAATGGAAAGCACAAGCAACATCAAAGCAGGTGCCATAAGGCGGTAAGAGGGGCCAAAAGGGACTACGAGGAAAAAATTGCTAAGGAGGCAAAAAACTTCAAGCCGTTCTTTTGATACATTAAGGGGAAACGACCCACAAATGAAGCAGTAGGGTCATTAGATGACCATGGAATAAAGGGTGTGCTGAAAGAGGAAAAAGCTATGGCCACAAACTGAGCACATTTTTTGCATCTGTGTTTACAGAAGAGAATATGCACAACATATCTGAAGCTAACAGACTATACCTAGGAAACGAAGACGGGAAACTGACTGGGTTGATGATCAGTCTAGAAGAGGTATGCAGGCAGACTGACAGGCTTAAAAATGATAAATCCCCTAGACCAGATGCCATCCATCTGAGGGTAATCAAGGAACTGAAAGGGGTTATAGCTTAACTGCTTCAACTAATAACCAATCTGTCGATCAAATTGGGAAGGATTCTAGAAGACTGGAAAGTGGTGAATGTTACTCTGATCTTCAAGAAAGGTTTGAGGGGAAATCCGGGAAACTACAGACCGGTGAGTCTGACTTTGGTACCAGGAAAGATGGTAGAGGCGCTGATAAAGGACCGCATTGTTGACCACCTTGACGGACACAATCTGATGAGGACCAGCCAGAATGGCTTCAGCAAAAGAAGATCTTGCTTGACGAATTTACTGCACTTCTTCAAGGAAGTTAACAGGCAGAAAGCCAAAGGTGACCCGGTCAACATTGTATGTCTGGATTTTCAGAAGGCGTTTGACAAGGCCCCGCATAAACAACTACTTCGTAAAATTGCGAGCCATGGGATTGAGGGTGAAAACTCAAGTGGATCAAAAACTGGTTGGCAGATAGAAAACCGAGAGTGGGGTAATACTCGGACTGGAAAAGTGTCACCAGTGGAGTGCCGCAGGGTTTGGTGCTTGGACCCGTGCTCTTCAACATATTTATAAACAAGCCTTGCTGTGAACAAGGCTGCCCTGTGAACTTCTAAAAGCTATGTTACTCAGCATTTCATATTCTGCTCTATTCACTGGTTTTCAGCATTATATTTGCTTAATTTCTCTTCTCCTCCCTGTTTCTTACTAAAAAAAAAATATAAAAAAACACAAAAAAATAAACCCTTCTCTTTCCTCTGTTAAATCTTATTTCCTCTTCCTCTTCATAGGAAAAGGGGTAAGACTTTGTTAACTCTAATTAAATCCTGGTGCCTGTGGCTCAGGGTGACTAAAGTAGGGAAAATCCTGTTATAAATCCTGTGTTTTAGGGTAGCACTGATAGAACCTCCATTTTTGTTTAAAATACTGTGTTTTAGGTGGTATAGAGCCTATATTTCTGTCTTACTAGTATTCAGCCATTGTTTTCTGCTGATTAGGTGGAGAAGGGAGGGGCTCTGTTTTACTTCTAAGGTTAATTGCATTATCTTTGGGGCATTGCTGTGAACAAGGCTGCCCTGTGAACTTCTAAAAGCTAAGTTACTCAGCATTTCATATTCTGCTCTTTTCACTGGTTTTCAGCATTATATCTGCTTAATTTCTCTTCTCACCCCTGTTTCTTACTAAAAAAAATATAAAAAAACACAAAAAAATAAACCCTTCTCATTCCTCTGTTAAATCTTATTTCCTCTTCCTCTTCATAGGAAAAAGGGTAAGACTTTGTTAACTCTAATTAAATCCTGATGCCTGTGGGAAAGTAGGGAAAATCCTGATATAAATCCTGTTTTAGGGTAGCACTGATAGAACCTGCATTTTTTATTAAAATACTGTGTTTTAGGTGGTATAGATAGAGCCTATATTTCTGTCTTACTAGTATTCAGCCATTGTTTTCTGCTGATTAGGTGGAGAAGGGAGGGGCTCTGTTTTACTTCTAAGGTTAATTGCATTATCTTTGGGACATAGCTGTGAACAAGGCTGCCCTGTGAACTTCTAAAAGCTAAGTTACTCAGCATTTCATATTCTGCTCTATTCACTGGTTTTCAGCATTATATCTGCTTAATTTCTCTTCTCCTCCCTGTTTCTTACTAAAAAAAACCCACAAAAAATAAACCCTTCTCTTTCCTCTGTTAAATCTTATTTCCTTTTCCCTTTCCCTTCATAGGAATAAGGGTAAGACTTATAGTCCCACCAACCCCAGGGACCACTATTCATATATAGAGACCCATATAATCAGGACTACTCAAATCAAGTCACTTCACAACCAATCAAGATGACCTTTATTCTATGCAATCACTGTGGTGCTTTAATTCCAAGACATACTATTTGGAGGCTTAAGGCTTGCCCTATCTGTCTTCAACTTGCTAGTATTAGGAGGAGCTCTGCAAACTTAAACAGGAATTGAATACAATTAAAGCAGCTTCCATCACTCCACAAAATCATACCCAAATCATACCTCTACCTCAAAGAATAAAACAGCCCAGGAATAAATGGGTCACAGTAGGCTCAGGAAGACTGCGACATGTAACACAGAAACATTCACCTTCACCCTCTACAGAATTCCTTCGCTCCACTAGTGCACTGCGATACTCAGGAAAACAGAAGGGAGGTGGGACTGGAACCAATGAGGGTAACTCAAGAGAACAAGCGCACCCTAAGTACAAATAAAAAAGCCAAAAACAGAAAACTATTACTGTTGGGGGATTCCATCATCAGAGGCATTAACCTTGGAACACAGGGCGAGGAGACCAAAATAGTGAAATGTCTTCCAGGATCCTCAGCTACCAGGAGTTCCAGGCAAATACTGACTATAATTAAGGAAGGAACTAAGGATTTTAACACTGATGTTGTTATCCATCTGGGAACAAATGACCTGGCCAACAACTCCACACTTGCAGCACAGAAAGCTTTTCGGGAGCTTGGTGAGGGCGTGAAATCTTTTGTAAAGACTTCAGCTTTTTCTGAAATACTGCCTGCATATGGAAAGGGAGAGCAAAGAGTGAAAAACACAGAGGACTTTAATAGATGGCTCAGAGCCTGGTGTCATCAAGAAGGCTTCAGGTACATAGGAGGATGGGGAAATACATGGAAGGACAAGAAGCTATATTGCACTGATGGGCTACATATTACTACAGCAGGAAAAAGAAACCTTGCAGAGAAATTTAGACAATATTTTTCTAGGCATTTAAACTAGAAGGTGGGGGTGGTGTATGTACGAAGGACAATTATAGAGACCAACCCCGGCAAAAGAAAAGATGTGATAGTAGTAAAGGCTGCAACATAATCAATATCAGCAACTCATTTCTTAGTATTGCAACGGAAAGTGAAACGACACAAAAATCCACACGAAAAAGGAGATTACAGCTGAAAAATAGCTGGAAAGCGATGACCACAAATGCTCGCAGTCAAAGCAACAAAGTTCATGATCTGCAAGCCCTGATGTTAGAGGCAGATCTAGATATTGTTGCTATCACAGAGACATGGTTCAGTGAATCACATGGATGGGATGCAAACATACCGGGATATAATCTTTTTAGGAAGGACAGAGATGGTAATAAAGGTGGAGGAGTAGCTCTCTATGTAAAGATCAATATCCAAGCGACCGAAATGCAAGGGACCTGGGGAGAGGAAGAAGCGATATGGATTGCTCTGAAAAGAGAAGATGGAACTTCTATCTACGTGGGTGTAGTCTACAGACCTCCGACTCAATCGCAGCAAATTGATAAGGATCTGATTGTGGATATCAAAAAGTTTGGAAGGAAAGAGGAGGTTCTGCTGTTGGGAGATTTCAACCTGCCGGATGCGGACTGGAATGTTCCGTCTGCGGAATCGGAAAGAAGTAGGGAGATTGTGGATGCCTTTCAAGAGGCTCTGCTCAGACAAATGGTGACGGAACCCACAAGGGAAAAAGCGATATTGGATTTGGTCCTCACAAATGGAGAGAGTATCTCTAATGTTCGAGTGGGTGCTCACCTGGGTAGTAGCGATCATCAAACGGTTTGGTTTGATATAACGGCTAAAGTGGAGAGCGGCCGCATGATACTTAAATCCTAGATTTCAAACGTACGGACTTTAATGCAATGGGAAAATACCTGAAGAAAGAGCTGTTAGGATGGGAGGACATAAGAGAAGTGGAAAGACAGTGGTCTAAGCTGAAAGGAGCGATAAAAATGGCTACGGACCTTTATGTGAAGAAAATCAATAAAAACAAGAGAAAAAGGAAGCCGATATGGTTCTCCAACCTAGTGGCTGAGAAAATAAAGGCGAAAGAGTTGGCGTTCATGAAATATAAAAAAACCCAATAAGAGGAGAGCAGAAAGGACTACAGGGTGAAACTGAAAGAAGCCAAGAGAGAGATACGTTTGGCGAAGGCACAGGCGGAAGAACAAATGGCTAAAAATGTAAAAAAGGGAGATAAAAATTTTTTCAGATATATTAGTGAAAGGAGGAAGATAAAAAATGGAATTGCTAGGCTAAAAGATGCTGGGAACAAATATGTGGAGAGTGATGAGGAGAAAGCAAATGTGCTAAACAAATACTTCTGTTCTGTGTTCACAGAAGAAAATCCTGGAGAAGGACTGAGATTGTCTGGCAAAGTTACACGAGAAAATGGAGTAGATTCTGCGCCATTCATGGAGGAGGGTGTTTATGAGCAACTTGAAAAACTGAAGGTGGACAAAGCGATGGGACCAGACGGGATCCATCCCAGGATACTAAGGGAGGTTCTGGCGGATACTATTAAAGACTTGTTCAACAAATCTCTGGAGACGGGAGAGATTCCTGGGGATTGGAGGAGAGCGGATGTGGTCCCTATTCATAAAAGTGGTCACAGGGATGAAGCAGGAAACTACAGGCCGGTGAGCCTCACTTCAGTTGTTGGAAAAATAATGGAAGTGTACTTCCTTGAATCTAATGGGTTACAGGATCCGAGGCAACATGGCTTTGCAAAAGGTAAATCGTGCCAAACGAACCTGATTGAATTTTTTGATTGGGTGACCAGAGAGCTGGATCGAGGACATATGCTAGATGTAATTTACTTGGATTTCAGCAAAGCCTTTGATACAGTTCCTCATAGGAGGCTGTTGAACAAACTTGAAGGGCTGAAGTTGGGACCCAAAGTGGTGAACTGGGTCAGAAACTGGCTGTCGGACAGACGCCAGAGGGTGGTGGTTAATGGAAGTCGCTCGAAGGAAGGAAAGGTGACTAGTGGAGTCCCTCAGGGTTCGGTGCTGGGGCCAATCCTGTTCAATATGTATGTGAGTGACATTGCTGAAGGGTTAGAAGGAAAAGTGTGCCTTTTTGCAGATGATACCAAGATTTGTAACAGAGTAGACACCGTAGAGGGAGTGGAAAATATGAAAAAGGATCTGCAAAAGTTAGAGGAATGGTCGAATGCCTGGCAACTAAAATTCAATGCAAAGAAATGCAGAGTAATGCATTTGGGGATTAATAATAGGAAGGAACCGTATATGCTGGGAGGAGAGAAGCTGATATGCACGGACAGGGAGAGGGACCTTGGGGTGATAGTGTCCGAAGATCTAAAGGCGAAAAAACAGTGTGACAAGGCAGTGGCTGCTGCCAGAAGGATGCTGGGCTGTATAAAGAGAGGCGTAGTCAGTAGAAGGAAGAAGGTGTTGATGCCCCTGTACAGGTCATTGGTGAGGCCCCACTTGGAGTATTGTGTTCAGTTTTGGAGACCATATCTGGCGAAAGACGTAAGAAGACTTGAGGCGGTCCAGAGGAGGGCGACGAAAATGATAGGAGGCTTGCGCCAGAAGACGTATGAGGAGAGACTGGAAGCCCTGAATTTGTATACCCTAGAGGAAAGGAGAGACAGGGGAGATATGATTCAGACGTTCAAATACTTGAAGGGTATTAACATAGAACAAAATCTTTTCCAGAGAAAGGAAAATGGTAAAACCAGAGGACATAATTTGAGGTTGAGGGGTGGTAGATTCAGGGGCAATGTTAGGAAATTCTACTTTACGGAGAGGGTAGTGGATGCCTGGAATGCGCTCCCGAGAGAGGTGGTGGAGAGTAAAACTGTGACTGAGTTCAAAGAAGCGTGGGATGAACACAGAAGATTTAGAATCAGAAAATAATATTAAATATTAAACTAGGCCAGTTACTGAGCAGACTTGCATGGTCTGTGTCTGTGTATGGCCGTTTGGTGGAGGATGGGCAGGGGAGGGCTTCAATAGCTGGGAGGGTGTAGATGGGCTGGAGTAAGTCTTAACAGAGATTTTGGCAGTTGGAACCCAAGCACAGTACCGGGTAAAGTTTTGGATTCTTGCCCAGAAATAGCTAAGAAGAAAAATTAAAAAAATAAGAATAAAAAAAAAATAAAAAAATTTAAATTGAATCAGGTTGGGCAGACTGGATGGACCATTCGGGGCTTTATCTGCCGTCATCTACTATGTTACTATGTAAGCAAGGTGATTAAATTTGCAGACAATACAGTTATTCAGGGTAATAAAATTCGCAGACGACACCAAACTATTTAGTGGAGTTGGGACCAAAGAGGACTGTGAGGATTTACAAAGGGACCTGAACAAACTAGAAGAGTGAGCGACGAAATGGCAGATGAAGTTTAATGTGGAGAAATGTAAAGTCTTGCATGTAGGAAATGGAAACCCAAAGTACAGCTATACGATGGGAGGGCTGGTAATGGGTGAAAGTACCTAAGAAAAGGCCTTTGGTGTGATGGTGGACAGGACAATGAAGCCGTTGGCACAGTGCGCAATGGCCTCTAAGAAGGGGAAGAGAATGCTAAGTATTATCAAGAAAGGTATTACAACCAGAATGAAAGAAGTTATCCTGACATTGTATTGGGCGATGGTGCACCCGCATCTGGAGTACTGGGCACAATATGGCTCTCCGTACCTTAAGAAGGATATGGCGATACTTGAGAGGGTTCAGAAAAGAGCGACACGATTGATAAAAGGAATGGAAAACCTTTCATATGCTGAAAGATTAGAGAAACTGGGGCTCTTTTCCCTGGAAAAGAGGAGGCTTAGAGGGGACATGATAGAGACTTACAAGATCCTTAAGGAGATAGAGAAAGTGGAGAGAGACAGATTCTTCAAACTTTCGAAAACTACAAGAACGAGAGGACATTCAGAAAAATTAAGAGGGGACAGATTCAGAACCAATGCTAGGAAGTTCTTCTTCACCCAAAGGGTGGTGGACACCTGGAATGTGCTTCCAGAGGGTGTGATAGGACAGAGTACAGTATTGGGGTTTAAGAAGGGATTAGATGATTTCCTGAAGAAAAAGGTGATAGAAGGGTATAGATAGAGGATTACTATACAGGTCCTGGACCTGATGGGTCACCGCGTGAGCGGACTGCTGGGCATGATGGACCTCTGGTCTGACCCAGCAGAGGCACTGCTTAAGTTCTTATGTTCTTAGTGAAGACGCAGGAGGATTGCGATGACCTGCAACAGGACATAAACACGCTCAAGAAATGGGTCATGACATTGCAAATGAAGTTTAACATGGATAAGTGTAAGGTGATGCATGTCGGTAACAAAAATCTTATACACAAATACAGGATGTCTGGTGCAGTACTTGGAGAGATTCCCCAGGAAAGAGACTTGGGTGTACTCGTCAACAAGTCAATGAAGCCGTCCGTGCAATGCGCGGCGGCGGTGAAAATGGTGAACAGAATGCTTGGAATGATTGAGAAGGTGATCACGAACAGATCAGAGAAGGTTATTATGTCACTGTACTGAGCCATGGTGTGACCCCACCTGGAATACTGCGTCTAGCACTGGTTGCCGCACTTGAAGAAGGATACGGTACTACTCGAAAGGGTCCAGAGAAGAGCGACTAAAATGGTTAAGGGGCTGGAGGACTTGTCGTACAGTGATAGATTAGAGAAACCGGGCCTCTTCTCCCTTGAAAAGAGAAGACTGAGAGGAAACATGATTGAAACATTCAAGATAATGAAGGGAATAGGCTTAGTAGAAATATAGAACATAGAATATGACGGCAGAAAAGGGCCATAGCCCATCAAGTCTGCCCACTCTAATGACCCACCCCCCTGACTATACTCCCTTAGAGATCCCACGTGAATATCCCATTTTCTCTTAAAATCTGATACGCTGCTGGCCTCAATCACCTGCAGAGGTAAACTGTTCCAATGATCAACCACCCTTTCTGTGAAGAAGTATTTTCTGGAATCACCACGAAACTTCCCTCCCCTGATTTTCAGCAGATGCCCTCTGGTGGTCGAGGGACCTATAGGACAGAAGATATCATTTTCCACGTCGATACGGCCCGTAACATACTTGAATATCTCAATTATGTCCCCCCTCTCTTTTCGTTCCTCAAGCGAGTACAGCTGCAATTTATTTAGTCTTTCTTCATACGTGAAATCCCTGAGCCCCGAGACCATCCTGGTGGCCATTCGCTGAACTGACTCAATTCGCAGCACATCTTTCCGGTAGTGTAGTCTCCAGAACTGAACACAATACTCCAAATGAGGTCTCACCATGGATCTGTACAGCGGCATTATCACTTCAGGTCTCCTGCTGACAAAACCCCTACGGATACAACCCATCATTTGCCTTGCCTTGGAGGAAGCCTTCTCCACTTGATTGGCAGCCTTCATGTCATCACTAATGATCACCCCTAAATCACATTCCGTCGTGGTCCTAGCCAAGGTCTCACCATTTACTGTGCAAGTTCTGCAGGGATTTCTCTTACCCAGGTGCATTACTTTACACTTTTTAGCATTGAAGCTGAGCTGCCAAGTCAATGACCACTGTTCCAGTAGTAGTAGGTCCTGCGTCATACTGTCAGGCAAAAAGCTTTTGCCTACTATGTTGCATAGTTTGGCATCGTCGGCAAACAAAGATACTTTTCCTCTAAGCCCTTGGGTCATATCACCTATGAATAAGTTGAATAGAATCGGGCCCAAGACCGAGCCCTGTGGCACTCCACTGGTCACGTCTGACGTTTTGGAGGGGGTACCGTTTACCAGTACCTTTTGAAGTCTACCGCTTAGCCAATCCCTAACCCATGCAGTTAGTGTGTCCCCTAATCCCAGCGATTTCAGCTTGTTCAATAACCTGCGATGTGGGACGCTATCAAAAGCTTTGCTGAAGTCCAAATATATTACGTCCAGAGACTCCCCAGCATCCAGTTGTCTAGTTACCCAGTCAAAGAAGCCAATCAGATTAGATTGGCAGGACCTGCCCTTGGTAAATCCGTGTTGGTGGGGATTACGTAGGTTTTCTTCGTCCAGGATTGTGTCAAGTTTCTGCTTGATCAGTGTTTCCATAAGCTTGCTCACTATGGATGTGAGACTCACTGGCCTGTAATTTGCCGTCTCTGTCCTGCAGTCTTTTTTGTGAAGTGGAATAACATTAGCTGTTTTCCAGTCCAAGGGGACTCTTCCGGTACGTAGGGAAAGATTGAAGAGTACGGCTAATGGTTCCGCCAGGACTTCGCTCAACTCTCTGAGGACCCTGGGGTGTAGGTTGTCTGGTCCCATGGCTTTGTTTACTTGGAGTCTTGAAAGTTCGCAGTAGACGCTGCTGGGCGTAAACTCGAAATCTAGAAATGGGTCTTTCTGGTTGTCTCTTGTCCGTAACTGTGGATCGGCTCCCGGCGCTTCACAGGTGAAGACTGAGCAGAAGTATTCGTTTAGTAGTTCTGCCTTGGTAGAATCCTATTCTGCATAGTTTCCGTCCAATTTCCTAAAGCATTCTATCCCATCTCTGTTTCTTTTCCTGTCACTAATATACCTGAAGAAGGATTTGTCCCCTTTCTTAATGTTCTGTGCTAGATCTTCTGTTCAGAGTTTGGCCTCTCTGACTGCCTTTTTGACTGCTCTAGATCTGACCAGATAGTCTTCTTTTGCCCGCTTTCCGAAGTGTTTGTAGGCAATAAATGCTTCTTTTTTCTCTTTAATGAGGTTCAAAATTTTGGTGCTGAACTACTGGGGTTTTTTGTTTCTCCGGCGCTTGCTAACTGTTTTTATGTAGCAGTTTGTAGCTTCATGCAGGGTGGATTTCAGAGTTGACCACATAGTCTCCACATTGTCAGTTTCTGCTTGGTTATATAGCTCCCGATGGAAAATATCTCCCATGTGGTCGAAGTCTGTGCCTCTAAAGTTGAGGACCCTCGTAGCTGTGTTTGATCTGGAGAAGCCTTTCTTGAGGTTGAGCCATACCATGTTATGGTCGCTGGAGGCCAGCATATCTCCTACTGAAACCTCTGAGACACTGTCTCCGTTGGTGAGTACCAGGTCCAGTATTGCCTGGTCCCTGGTGGGCTCTAATACCACATGAAGTTGCGGAGAGTGTGTTCCAATCTGCATCGGGCATGTTGAAGTCCCCTTTCAGTACTGTGTCCCCACGCAAAGTGATGTTCTCTATATCTTCGATCAGTTCTATATCTTTGTCTTCCTGTGGTCTATATACCACACCAAGGTATAGGCATTTTTCATTCCCTCTGGCCAAGTTCACCCAGAGGGATTCCCCGGTGTATCTAACATCTGTGATTCTGGTAGTTTTGATGTTTTCCTTAGTATATAGTGCTACCCCTCCTCCTAGCTTGCCCTCTCTGTCACGACGAAGTAGGTTGTTGCCTGGTATAACCATATCCCACCCATGCGAGTCCGTGAACCAGGTCTCGTTTATCGCTACCACGTCTAGGTCGGCGTTTATTATCTCAGTCTCCAATTCCAGAATTTTGTTGCCCAAGCTGTGTGCATTGACATACATAGCCCTCCATACCTGTGAAGAGATTTCCTTTCGAGTTAGTGTGGCTCCTAAATTATTGTGTGTAGTATGGGCACTTATCTTAGACTCAGAAGTGTGGGTGCGACTCGCCTCCTCAGGGTGGTTCCTTACTGCTCTGGAATGTGAGTATGTACCCTCCCCCAACTTACCAAGTTTAAAACCCTACGAAGAGGCGGGCTAGTAAATAAAGACAGGTTGTTTACCCTCTCCATGTAGGGAGAATGAGAGGGCACTCTCTAAAGTTAAAAGGGGATAGATTCCGTACAAACATAAGGAAGTTCTTTTTCACCCAGAGAGTGGTGGAAAAGTGGAACGCTCTTCCAGAGGCTGTCATAGGGGAAAACACCCTCCAGGGATTCAAGACAAAGTGTGACAATCCTGCATCCCGGAGTCTTGTCACAAGGAAATATGGAAAGAATTACAAACCCCGATGCAGAAGGGATGACCAAGTCAGAGGCCTGGGGAGTAGATCAGCTGACTATCCTATGGACAGTGAAGAAATGGAAGTAGAACAGGAAAGTTGTGACTTCCCTGATACTGTCCTGAAGCCAGGCAGTAAAGTTTTACCTCGCTGTTTTCCAGGTGCTGGGAAGCAGAAAGCAGCACAGCAGGGGGCCTGGAGAGAACTGATTCAAGCGAGGGAAGGAAACTCTCCTTCCTGCAGCTAAAGGGGAGTGGTTTCTTCCCACAGCTTAAACAGAGGCTCTGTAATGAGCTTAGTGGAGCAGCAGGGACGGAGCAGAAAGGAACCAGCAGAGCCCTCAGGACAGGGGCAGAGCAGGAACCAGGATCCCAGCCGTAGGCTGAACTGACCTGGAAGCAGCCAGAGCTTCTTGCTGAAGGGGACTGGGACATGAAGGAGGAACAGGTTGGAAATTTGCCTTTACAATACTGTATGCCTGAGCCGATGATAGTTGAGGAAGGCTGTGCTCCGTGTGTAGCTTCTGCTGAACCCATGGAGATTGCATAAGAGCTGGGAGTTTAAAGAGGGAAAGTTTCTGTTCCTTACTGTTACTCTGCTGTTCCCCTGCTCACAAAGGAAAGTTATGTCTGAAGAGATCATTATCCCAGGACAAGCAGGCATGATATTCTCACATGTGGGTGACGTCATCTACGGAGCCCCGATGCGGACAGCATTTCAAGCAAACTTGATTGAAGATTCAAGCTTACTGTGCTGCACCACGCATATGTGCCTCCTGCTCCACTAGAGGGCGCATCCCCTCCTCGTGGTCTCCAGTTCGTTTTTTTCCGCTGTGCTAAGAAGACACGTTTTTTCTTAGCTCTGCCCCAGTGCCTTCTTTGCACCGCGATTTGTTGTTTTTTCTTCGTTTAAAGTCGCTGTGCATACAAAAAATTTTTCTTCTTCCTGCTCTTTGCGCTTTTCGCGCTTTTTTCTCACGATCCGGGGGCTCCCGGGTCGTCACTGCTGCGTGGCCTCATTGGCCGCGGTCGCCTGGACTTCCTGTGTCCCAGCCCGTTTCGGGCTTTAAAAAGTGCACCGGGTGCGAACGTCTTCTATCACTCACAGACCCGCATCGCTGGTGCATCCTCTGCCTGGGGGCCGATCATCCAACAGAAACTTGCCCCTGGTGCGCAACCTTCCAACACCGGGCGCTCCGCCGACGACGGGCCCGCATGGCGGACCTATTTGCTGCCGATCAACCCTCGACCTCGGCCTCGAGATTGGCCCCGGCTTCGATCTCGGCCTCGGGTACCTCGGCCCCGCCTCGGGACTCGACCTAGAGCTCTCAGAAGTCTTCGACTCCGGTTAAGTCCCCTCTTCCTTCCTTAGGTTCCTTACCTCCAAATGGGGACAATGGGGACAATGGCCGGACAAGGGAGGAGTTCCTTGCTCACGGCCCCGGCGAAACCCCCGAAGACCTCGGGACGTGCCTCCACCACTCGGGAATGCTCTGAATCGAGATCGCCCCCGGTGGAGTGCACCGCGGCCTCGGACATGCAGTCGATGCTGTCCGTGCCGGTATTCCAGGAGCTGCTCCGAGCAATGATCACAACGGAGCTCTCCGCTGCCATGGCTCACCTTCAACCGACCTCGACCTCGCGTGTGCCGGACCAGCCTGAGCAACGCATCGAGACCCCTCGAGGCAAAGCACGCCATTTTCGCCGCCTCTCTTCTTCCTCGGATTCCTCTCCGAGGCACTCGAGACGCGCGTCCCCGGCGGAGCACCGCGGGGCGAAACGAAAATCGAAGCCCCTCTCTAAAAAGGCCCGGAGTTCACCTACGGTTTGAGGCTGCTCCCCCTCGACCCGATCGGGGGGACCGCTACAGGTTACCGAGCTGTGTCTCACTAACCCACAGCTCCTACTGACTCCCCCTCGGACCGGGGCTCCGGTCCGAGGCTCCAGGCTTTTGCCGAGGGAGTCCGGGGAGGGGTCTCCGACCCAACATCGGTCAGTACCCTGTACCCCGGCGGCGTCCCCGAGGGGCTCCTCGAGGTGATGCAGGTCCTCGACCCGGGAGCGTTTCCATAGCGTGTCCCCGGCGTCGGATTCGCGTGTCCCCGGGTCCGAGTGAGAACCTCGCTATTCGAGGGAGGCTTCCCCTTCCTTCTCGGCGAAACGGAGGTCTCGGTCACCGTCCCCACAAGGGGCCACGGGATCCCACCGACCTTCCTTCATGAGGTTCGTCCAGGACATGGGATGTGCCCTTGACTTGGACTTACAATCCGACTCGAGGTACTCCAAGGAATACCTGGTGGAGCTGGATATGCCTTCCCCGCCCCGAGAGTCCCTCCGGCTACCGCTGAACCCGGTACTCCGGCAGACCCTCATAAGGAACCTTGAGACTCCCTACATGGTGACTCCCATCTAAAATGGAGTCTAAGTACCGAATGGTGCCTTGCCCGGGGTTTGAGCAACCACAGCTGTCCCACCAATCCTTACTGGTGGAGTCTTCTCTGAAGAAAGCTCACCCCTCTAGAGTGTCCGCGGCGGTTCCTCCTGGACGCGAAGGCCGGACACTAGACAAATTCGGACGCCGTTTGTATCAGAACTCTATGATGGCCTCTAGGGTCCTGAACTACACTTTCACCTTTTCCTCCTACCTGAAACACCTCATTGGGCTGCTGGCTTCCTTCTCGGGGGACCTACCTGCCCCTCGTCAGGCAGCGTTTGGCCTCCTCCTCGAGGATTTTTCCAACCTCTTGTTCCATGCTGCTTACGATGGCTTTGAACTGTCTTCCAGGGTCGCAGCCTTCGCGGTGGCCATGCGCCGACTGGCGTGGCTAGGGCTCATCGATATGGACCCAAACCTGCAAGATCGGTTAGCTAACCTCCCTTGCGTCGGGAAGGAACTGTTTGATGACACCATCGAGGCAATTACGAAACGGTTGTCGGAACACGAACGTTCCTTCGCATCCCTCGTCCGGCAAAAACCTAAACCGCAAGCCTCTCGCCCCTTCCGGGGATTGCCTCGCTGCTACCCCCAGAAGTCTACTCCAGCCTTTTCCAGACCGGCACCGCGACGCCCCCAGGCTCACTCTAGGGCTCCACCAAAATCACAGCCCACTGCGCCTGCGAAGCCGTCTTCGTCCTTTTGACGGGATGAGCGGATGGGGGCGGGCCCCCTCCGCACTTCCACCGGGTCTCCTTCCCATCAGGGGCCGCCTACAAGCCTACTACCCTCGCTGGGAAGCCATAACGTAGGACTCATGGGTCTTTGGCATGATCTCATCAGGGTACTTGCTCAACTTTCGGGAGGTTCCTCCCGACAACCCACCGAGTGCATGTCCTCCCAATCGAGCGCAGCTGTCCCTCCTCCTCTCCGAGGCACAGGACCTCCTTTGCCTGCGGGCGGTGGAACCGGTTCCCCAAAATCAAAGGGGCCAAGGGTTTTACTCCCGATACTTCCTGGTACCGAAGAAGACGGGAGACCTGCGCCCGATCCTGGACTTGAGGCGCCTGAACAAATTTCTGACGAGGGAAAAGTTTTGGATGCTTTCCCTTCCGATTCTTTACCCCCTGATCAACGAGGGCGATTGGCTCTGCTCCCTCGATCTGAAGGAGGCCTACACCCATGTTCCGGTGCACCCTGCTTGTCGCAGATTCCTCCGCTTTCAGGTGGGAGACCTCCACCTACAATACCGGGCCCTCCCCTTCGGCCTGTCCTCGTCCCCCCGAGTCTTCACGAAGTGCCTCGTAGTGGTCGCGGCTGCCTTGCGCTCCCAGGGTCTGCAAGTATTCCCATACCTGGACGATTGGCTGATCAAAGCCCCGACCAGGGAGGGGGTTATCTCAGCGACCCGACAGACTATTACTTCGCTTCAGTGTCTGGGGTTCGAGATAAACTTTCCAAAATCCCAGCTGCGCCCCTCTCAGTTCTTACAATTCATCTGAGCCGTGCTGGACACGATCCGTCTTCGTTCCTTCCTCCCCCCTCAGCAGCAGGAGGCGTTGGTAAATCTGAGCCGACAGGTATCGAGATCGACCTCGGTCTCGGCACGACAGATGATGGCGCTCCTCGGCCATATGGCCTCCACAGTCCATGTTACCCCGCTTGCTCGCCTTCACCTGCGGTTACCACAGTGGACTTTGGCATCACAATGGCGTCAGGATCGTGACCCGATCAACCGCCATGTGACAGTGACTCCTTCCTTGCAAAGATCGCTCTGTTGGTGGACCGACTCTTCGAATCTTTCCAAGGGTTTGCTCTTTCTCGCCCCTCCACACCACAAGGTCCTAACCACGGACTCGTCGGAGTACGCTTGGGGGGCTCATGTAGACGGTCTACACACTCAAGGTCTGTGGACCACAGAGGACCGTCGCTGCCACATCAACGTGCTGGAGCTTCGGGCCATTTACCTCGCCGCGGTGGCCTTTCAGCATCTGCTTCACGACCGGGTGGTTCTCGTCCGCACAGACAACCAGGTGGCGATGTACTACGTAAACAAGCAAGGAGGGACGGGGTCTTGGCCCCTCTGCCAGGAGGCCTTACGGCTCTGGGAGTGGGCGATCTCCCAAAACATCTCCCTTCGAGCGGTTTACATCCAAGGGGAACAAAACTGCCTGGCGGACAGGCTCAGCCGCCTCCTCCAGCCACACGAGTGGTCCCTGCATTCTCAGGTGCTGCGACAGGTGTTCGACACGTGGGGGACTCCCCAGATAGATCTGTTCGCCTCCCCCGACAATCAAAAACTGCCTCTCTTCTGTTCAAGGATATACTCCCCGGACCGTCTCGAGGCCGATGCCTTCCTCCTAGATTGGGAGGGAAAGTTCCTCTATGCGTTCCCGCTGTTTCCTCTGATTCTGAGGACGCCAGTCCATTTAAAATCTCTGAGGGCCACTCTGATCTTGATCGCTCCTCGATGGCCCCGCCAGCCTTGGTTTTCCCTACTACTTCAACTCAGTGTCAGGGAACCTCTGCTTCTGCCTGTCTTTCCCTCTCTGCTATCTCAGAGTCGGGGTTCACTGTTACATCCCAATCTTCAGTCTCTTCATCTGACTGCTTGGTTTCTTTCCCCTTGACTTCCTTCCCTGTATCTCAGTCGGTCAGGGAAGTGTTGGAGGCTTCTCGGAAAGTCTCGACTAGACTCTGCTATTCTCAGAAGTGGACTAGATTCTCGTACTGGTGCTTCTCTCACCGCCAGGACCCGGTGTCGGTCCCTGTGTCCTTAGTCCTGGAGTATTTGCTCCATTTATCTCACTCTGGCCTGAAGACCAATTCCATTCGAGTCCATCTCAGCGCCATTGCTGCCTTTCATCAGCCCCTGGAAGGGAAGGCTCTTTCATTCCATCCCTTGGTTTCCCGTTTCATGAAGGGGCTTTTGAATGTTCATCCTCCCCTCAAACCACCTCCGGTGGTTTGGGATCTTAATGTGGTTCTAGCTCAACTGATGAAACCTCCATTTGAGCCTATGGATAAGTGTCATCTTAAGTTCCTCACTTGGAAAGTGATCTTCCTACTCGCTCTCACTTCTGCTCGAAGGGTTAGCGAGCTGCAGGCCTTGGTGGCGGACCCACCTTTCATGGTATTCCACCACGACAAGGTGGTCTTCCGCACTCGCCCTAAGTTTTTGCCTAAGGTGATATCTGATTTTCATCTCAACCAGTCCATTGTTCTGCCTGTGTTCTTTCCCAAGCCCCACTCTCACCCTGGAGAGGTGGCGCTCCACACTCTTGACTGCAAGAGGGCGTTGGCTTTTTACCTTCAACGCACTCAGTCACATCGGACAGTTCCACAATTGTTTTTGTCCTTTGACCCTAATAGGTTGGGACGCCCAGTTTCCAAGCGCACTTTGTCCAATTGGTTGGCTGCTTGCATTTCTTTCTGCTACGCTCAGGCTGGTCTCGCGCTGCATGGTCGAGTTACGGGACATAAAGTCCGAGCGATGGCAGCTTCAGTAGCTTTCCTCAGGTCCACGCCTATTGAGGATATCTGCAAGGCTGCCACGTGGTCTTCGGTTCATACTTTCACCTCTCACTACTGCCTGGATACACTGTCCAGAAGCGATGGCCGGTTCGGCCAATCGGTATTACGTAATCTGTTTTCTTAAATTGCCAACTTCCCTCCACCCCTTCGTTATTAGCTTGGAGGTCACCCACATGTGAGAATATCATGCCTGCTTGTCCTGGGATAAAGCACAGTTACTTACCGTAACAGGTGTTATCCAGGGACAGCAGGCATATATTCTCACAACCCGCCCACCTCCCCGGGGTTGGCTTCTTTGCTGGATATGTGAACTGGAGACCACGAGGAGGGGATGCGCCCTCTAGTGGAGCAGGAGGCACACATGCATGGTGCAGCACAGCAAGCTTGAATCTTAAATCAAGTTTGCTTGAAATAGAGAGAATAGAGAATAAACAGAATAGAGAGAATCCTGGACGGAGCTGAAACAGAGGAGACAGCGGTGATAATCCACGTTGGAACCAACGACATCAGCAGGAGGAGCTACAACAGGACTACACTAACTGAGCAGTTCAGGATCCTGGGGAGGAAACTGAAGCTGAGGACAAGGAGGATAGCCTTCTCAGAGATCCTGCCAGTACCGAGGGCAGATGCTAAGAGACAGACCGAGCTGCAAGGAGTAAACGGTTGGCTGAGGAGATGGTGCGAAGAGGAGGGTTTCCACTTTGTACGGAACTGGACAACTTTTTAGGGGAAGAACAAGCTCTACAGGAGGGACGGACTGCACCTGAGCACGGCTGGGACGAGGTTGATGGCACGCAACGTCCAGAGCAGCATAGACTTGGCTTTAAACTGAGGAGAAGGGGAAAGCGACAATATATATTTTCCATAACAGCCCCTCAAACCTGGAATGCTCTTCCAATTTTTATACGGAATGAACAAGATTTAGTAAAATTTAAATCATTATTAAAAACATTTCTTTTTAATGATGCTTTTAATTCATGATTTAATGATGCTTTTAATTCCTGACTTTTTAGTTTTTATTTTTCCTAATGTGTTTTCCTATGTTTAATCTTTTATATAACGAATGTATTTCTTAACCCTATTTTTACCCAATGTAATTTAATAAGTGTTAACCTTTGTAAGAATTGTAAATCCCTGTGGTCTGGTTTGTCTGTCTGTTTGCTCTCTTTTAACTAAATTTGGATTTGTACATCGCTTTGAATTAGAGAAAGCGATTAATCAAGAATAAATAAAAAACTTGAAACTTGAAAGCCGACAGTCGACCTGACCTCGACACATCGGACCAAAGTATCAAACAAGAATACTGAACCAGAAATTTGTAAAAGAGGGCTCGGGACTGAGAGGGAACTTTTGGGAAAAGGACACAAGGACGCAATGCAGGGAGCCAATGCACAAACGAACCTAGCAAGCAGAATTAAGAGAGAGCAACAGGAGCCAGAGGGTCATCCAAACATGGGGGAGCAGGCTGAGGACAACATAGACACACCACAGGATGGGGATGAACACAACAAAGTTCGGGGGCTGGCAACCCATGAGTAGGTTGGCAGGGGCGCCAAACCACGAGGAAAACCAGCGGAAAAGGCAAACAACCAGGACTTAAATTGCCTATACACTAATGCTAGGAGCCTAAGAGCCAAAATGGGAGAACTAGAAGTCATAGCCAATACAAAGGACCTGGACATAATAGGAGTCACAGAAACGTGGTGGACTGACGACAACAAATGGGATGTGGCCATACCAGGGTACAAACTCTACAGGAGGGACAGGACACACAAGAGGGGTGGAGGAATAGCGCTTTATATAAAGGACTCCATACCTTCAACCAGGATAGAAACAACAGTAAGGGCGGACGACTTGGAATCACTATGGATTAGGCTACCTGGAGGAGCTGGATCAGACATAAAATTGGGCTTGTACTATCGCCCACCTGGTCAACCGGAAGCACTCGACCAGGACCTGGAGGCTGAGCTGAGGCAGATATGCAAAAGCGGAAGCGTGATGGTGATGGGAGACTTCAACTACCCTGGGATAGACTGGAGTATTGGACACTCAAACTGCACAAGGGAGACCAAATTCCTGGAAACCACGAGGGACTGTTTCATGGAACAGCTGGTCACGGAACCAACACGGGGGGATGCAACTCTCGACCTAATCCTCAATGGGCTAGGGGGACCTGCAAAGGAGGTGGCGGTGCTAGAACCCCTAGGAAACAGCGATCACAACATGATCCAGTGCAAGCTGGAAATTGGACCATCAAAGGTGAAAAGATCCACAGCGACAGCACTCAACTTCAAAAAAGGGAATTATGATGGCATGAGGAAACTGGTGGGAAAGAAACTCAACGGTAGCGCAAGGAAGATGGAGTCTGTAGAAAAAGCCTGCTCCCTACTCAAGGGCATGGTGCAAGAGGCACAGAACCTGTACAATCCCAAATTCAGGAAGGGGTGGAAAAAAAACCGAACAAAAAACCCAGCGTGGATAACAACTGCAGTGAAAAAGGCAATAAGTGACAAGAAAGCATCGTTCAAAAAATGGAAAAAGGACCAAACAAAGGACAACCAAAAGGAACACAAAGAACACCAAAGGGAGTGTCACCGTGTGGTTAGAAAAGCTAAAAGAGAATATGAGGAGAGACTGGCGGGGGAAGCAACAAACTTCAAATCGTTCTTCAGATATGTGAAGGGGAAGCAACCGGCAAGGGAAGAAGTGGGGCCATTGGATGATGGAGACAAAAAAGGAGTGGTAAAAGAGGAAAAAGAGATAGCAGACAGGTTAAATAAGTTCTTCACGTCAGTCTTCACGAGGGAGGACACATCCAATATTCCGGAACCGGAGGACAACGTAAATAGGGATTGGGATGAAAAGCTGGTCCAACTAGAGGTAAGCCAAGAGGATGTCCTCAGGCAGATAGACAGACTAAAGAGCGACAAATTGCCAGGTCCGGACGGCATTCACCCAAGGGTACTCAAGGAACTAAGGAACGTAATAGCAGAGCCACTTCGCCAAATATGTAACCTATCCTTAAAAACTGGAGAGATCCCGGAGGATTGGAAAATTGCAAATGTCACACCCATCTTCAAGAAGGGTTCAAGGGGGGACCCGGGGAACTACAGGCCGGTGAGCTTGACCTCGGTCCCGGGAAAAATGATTGAAGCACTGATTAAGGACAGTATCTGTGAACACATAGAAAACAATGGACAGCTAAAGTCGAGCCAGCACGGCTTCTGCAAGGGTAGATCATGCCTCACAAACTTATTGTACTTCTTTGAGGGGGTAAACAGACAGGTGGATAAAGGGGAATCCATTGACATCATTTACCTTGACTTTCAAAAAGCCTTTGACAAGGTACCGCACGAAAGACTGCTTAAAAAGCTGTGGAGACACGGGGTGCAAGGGGAGGTCCACCGATGGATCAAAAACTGGCTGGCAGACAGGAAACAGAGGGTTGAAGTGAAGGGCCATTACTCAGACTGGCATGGGGTCACGAGCGGAGTTCCGCAGGGGTCGGTGCTGGGACCGCTCCTGTTCAATATATTTATAAATGACCTGGAGGCGGGAACAAATTACGAAGTTATTAAATTTGCGGATGACACCAAACTCTACCGCAGGGTTGAAACCATGGAAGACTGCGAAGATCTGCAAAGGGACCTAACGACGCTAGAAGAATGGGCCAAAAAATGGCAAATAAACTTTAACGTAGGGAAATGCAAGGTCATGCATGTAGGGAAAAAGAACCCGATGTTCAGCTACAAAATGGGAGGATCACTGCTAGGGGTAAGTAACCTTGAAAGAGACCTGGGAGTGATGGTGGACACATCTTTGAAGGCGTCGGCACAGTGCGCCACAGCCTCAAGAAAAGCAAACAAAATGTTGGGTATCATTAAGAAGGGTATCTCGACCAGGACAAAGGAGGTCATCCTGCCACTGTATCGTGCAATGGTGCGACCGCATCTGGAGTACTGTGTCCAGTATTGGTCGCCGTACCTCAAAAAGGACATGGCGGTACTTGAGGGAGTCCAGAGAAGAGCAACTAAACTGATAAGAGGTATGGAAAACCTCTCATATACTGACAGACTGAAAAAGCTGGGGCTGTTCTCCCTGGAAAAGCGGAGACTTAGAGGAGACATGATAGAAACCTTCAAGATCCTGAAGGATATAGAAAAAGTAGACAGGGACAGATTTTTCAGATTACAGGGAACCACAAGTACAAGGGGGCACTCGGAAAAATTAAAAGGAGACAGGTTTAAAACAAATGCCAGAAAGTTCTTTTTCACCCAGAGGGTGGTGGACACATGGAACGCGCTTCCGGAGGCTGTGATAGGCTTACACGTTACAAGGCTTCAAAGAAGGTTTGGATAGGTTCCTAGAGGATAAAGGAATTGAGGGGTACAGATAAGAGTAGCGGTAGGTTATAGGTGAAGGATCCCTAGCCAGCTACTATAGCTGGGTCACGGTGTATATGAAGAAACTCCATCTTAGATCAGTGGGTAGTAAAACTAAAAACAGCAACCTGAGACTCCATATTATTGCTCTGAGATATCACAATACTGTATGCAGGCCTGTTCTTTGTATCTGTCTTGTACCAGTCACGGCCAGGGGGCAACAGGATGCTGCTGTTAGCTAGCTTTGATGTATAGACACATTTTCCCCAACCTAATCGTTTGGTCCTACCCATATCATACCCCTTTCTTCCCTTGAGGAAACAACAATTTGTAACTTTTATTCCCTAATGTCCTCTCCTAATGTTTCTTAGTTCGTCTGTATTGTCAATCTGTCATAGCCCTTTGAAAATTGTTAATGTAAAATAACTTGTTTTACAGTTTTATACTACTATCCTTTTTATTATGTAATTCGCTTAGATTTAATAGGCGAACCATCAAATTTTATTAAACTTGAAACTTGAAACTATAGGATGGATTTATGGCTTTGTTTTTCTCTCTGCTCTTACCTTTTTGGCCAGAGCTGGTTATACTAGTTTGGACTGGATAGGACCCTATATAACCTTTGTGTCCGAGACTCTCGGGGTCCTCTGTTTTATACAGCTAGTTCTGTTCAGAGGTCCAGCATATATGCTTATAATAAAAGCCTTTTTTTTACATCTCCTCAGTCTCTGGCTCAAGTCTCTGTACTACTGACGGAGGGCCTTATCCTAAAAGGCACCTTCAATAGGGATAGTCTGGGACCATTGCTCAGGCAATGGGCCTGATGAGCCGCCGCGGGAGCGGACCGCTGGGCGAGATGGACCTCTGGTCTGCCTCAGCGGAGGCAACTTCTTATGTTCTTAAATGCTGTCCGCATCGGGGCTCCGTAGATGACGTCACCCACATGTGAGAATATATGCCTGCTGTCCCTGGATAACACCTGTTACGGTAAGTAACTGTGCTTTACGGAAACTGCCATTGTTATTCTTGGGAATAGGACTGAATAAGGCATCAGAGCTTATGTGTGTGAGATATACAAACTTGCACATAGTTTGGTCAAACGCTGTGCAGGACGACAGCCTGGGTTTACCTTGGTTTCGGGTTACCAAACCTCGTGCAGGGCTGGCAAGTGCTAATTAATCTCCATAGAAACCAGGGAGAGACAACCAGTACTGCCTGCCTTTAGAGTCTGAAACCAAACGCTGACTACAGACTGCTTGTGCATGTTGGGGAAGTACAATTACTGTTTATCCAGCTCAATGTTACCAGCTGTACCTTGTAGAAACTGAAAGAACTTTTGATGCATATAAGTTACCCTTCTCCAGTTATGAGGCTCTGGAGAAAAGGACTGTTAGAACGATGATTTATGTTGATGCAGCCTAGAGACAGCAGGATTGTGTTGGTGTTAAAGAAGTGCCTTTGTGGATATAAAGTTTATGTCACTGGTGAAACTTGGCTTGCCTGAGGTTGCCAAGGCCAGTGGCCTAATAAAAGCTATGATTTACCATTGAAGCCATTCTGACTGCTGAAGTTTCTGTGCCAGAACACGTGGAGGGGCATAATCAACAAGTTGTATAAAAGCTCTATGCGTCGGCGACATAAAATGTCCAGGGAAATGTGTCGATAATCGAAAGACGTCCAAGTCGGTCGATTATCGGCACGTAACACGTCCAATATAAACACGTCCACATGCGCTATACCGAAGCGTCCAACTTTACCTACCAAAATGTCACTCGTCCAAACTCGTACAACTATTTTCGCCGCGTTCCGCTAGACGACTTGCTAGTCGTATAGCGCTCTTTATCTATTAGTTGTCCTGGCACATGTCCCACTGATGTCACACTGTCCCCAACAACGTCCTGCATGCCCATATATAAACCACCACGTGGAAGTGCGACCCTTGTGGGTGTAGTAGGCGTTGTGTGAGGAGGCAGGAGAGTGGTAGGAGTTTGATGGAGGATAATTTAGTGATATTGATATCTGAATGGGATTGAGTGTTTGGAGAGTATTTCTGAGTGTGTGTGTGAGAGCAAGTGAGAGAGATTGTAAGGGAGACAGACAGGAGAGACAGTGTGAGTGATTGTGGGAATGAGAGATTATGTAGTGAGGAAGGGCGTGCCAGGAAGAGTGTGTGGCCACCAGGGTGAGTGTGGGAGAGGGGGTGTGAGTGTGTCTGTGAGAGCTTCTGTGAGTGCGTGCGGGTGTGATGGTGGAGCGAAGGGAGCCTAACTATTCCCTAGCGGAGACTGAGTCCCTAGTGGAGCTCTGCCTCCAGTATGAGGCACGGGTCTTTGGCCACAATGGCAGGAGACTACCCCGCAACGTCGCCATGAGGGCCTGGGCCAGAATATGGGACACCCTGCATAGGTGAGAACCCCCCAGTACCTATCACTATGTAGCCAGTGTGTCCTAGTCTCTAAACCTGTCACCTATTGCTCCCACCCCCATCTTTCAAGGAACTGCTTGCTTATTCTGTGTTGCATTAAAAAAAAAAAATAAATATATATATATATATATATATAAAGGAAACATAGATAGATAATGAAGGATAACAATATCTTGGCAGGCAGATTTTTAATATCAGAATATACATGACAGATGTGATGTGCTCAGTGCCCTCATAACGCTGCATATGTTTGAAAAGGACTGTCACCTGACCCTATTCTCCACCATATCTTTCTTCCAGGCGTTATGGTGTGTACCGGGACCTCGAGTCCCAGAGGCACAGGGTCCACTGTGAAAACCCTCATCCAGCGCACCAGACACCGCCTCCGAGCTGGACATAAGTGGCAGCCCCCCCCAAAAAAAGAAAAGTCAGTAGCACAGGTATGGCAGCTGCCTTGTAAGAAATACCAGAAATCCTGAAACGTGTAGGTGACTATCAGATGCTAAAAAGCTATAATGGAGGAACGGGAGGTAATGGTCAGATCAATGAATATCTCTCCAGTTGATATCGGCGCTGGTAGCATACTGAGTGCTCATTCTCTGAAGCCCCTCTCTGCAATCAAGGAGGCATACCTGAACAAGGGATATACGCCTCAGAGGCTGCCGGCCACATGTTGGTCTGGAGGTCACCCTCATAGCTCCAGACCAATGTCAGGCCTGCTGTTGTGGAGGCATATATCCCTTGTTCAGGTATGCCTCCCTGGCAATGCAGTTCATTGCAGAGAAGGGCTTCAGAGAGACACGATCAGATTCTAAGCATCATGTGTGATTCATAGTTGCACCTGTCACCCTCTATCCTATGTCATCTCATGTCTGCTACCTCTCAAAGCTCACCTTCTTGTCAATGTGCTCTTCCTTAGCAGCTGTTCTAGTATGCAACCTATTGCCACCCAAAATGTGGGTGATGAGATACCGGTCAGTTCACTGTGTCAACATATACATCAAGGCCATACAGTGTCACCTGCATAAGCCGGCCACCTTTTGTTTAGATGTATACCGGTGTAACTGTACACAGAAAGTAGTTTACATATGTGTTCACACACTGGCCTGACCTGTCTCCCATTTAGTGTCACTGGGTTGGGTGGTGGTGGGGGGGTTGATAGGTAATTGTGTATGTAGTATGCAACCAAAGCACGATATGGTAACCCTGACTTCATATTCTTACTGCACACAGGTCGCGCACAGCATGCTGCTGAGGGCATAGCCCAGGAGGTAGTGCAGGACATATGCCAAGAGGCAGCCAGGGAGGTAGTGGCTGAAGCACAAGCAGAACAGGAGGTGGAAGGCTACTCTGCCTCCGAAGAAAGTCTGCCACCTGAGGATGTGATGGAGGTCTGGGATGTGGAGGGCCAGGCCCAGGTGGTAGAGGCAGAGGTGGAGTCACAGGTGGAGGTGGAGCAGCAGCAGCAGCACGTGGTGGAGGAGCAGGGCGCATGGGAGGTCCCTGACCTCTATGAGGATATGACCCCTCTTGAAGGGGATGAAGAGGTGGTCGTGGAGGCAGCAGCCCCGGCCCCACGCCATGAATTGCAGCCAGTGGCCCCAATACCTCCTCCCCCTCCTGAGGCGTATGGACAGCTGCTGAACGTTGTTGCACAAATGCGCAGCGAACTGCAGGAGGGGAGGAGGGAAACTATGCAGATCTTGGCAGAGATCTTCAGCCTTCTGCGCCAGCTGGCTGGCATCTTTCAGGAGCCTGCTTAGGAGCCGAAGGGGCAAACCTGAGGGCCACGCTGCCAATGGACCATTGAGGCCCCAATCATGTTATCAACAGTGTCCCTGACAGCTCACAAGTAGCTGGCAGAAATCCAATGACTGAAAGGACATCACACGGCCTCTCCTTCGCATATTCAGGAGACTTTACCTACTGTATCTCATTTGGTCATACTTGGATGTTAACCTACTTGATGTTAACAATCCAAGTAGGCTACAATGCTGTGGGCTACAATGCTGTCACCATATTCTCTGCCAATGATTGCAAGTGTTGAGATGTAATGTACAGATGCAAACTGTACAGTGATGGTTAAGGTGTGCAATAGTTGCACTGAAGGTGTGTTTTAATCCCATGCCTAGGGTAGGAAGACATGCATATGGTGGGACAATGGTATACGCAATATAGGTTACCTTCCCCCATATCAGTGGAAAACAGGTATGCAGTGAAATGAAAAGACCCTGCCATCAGATGGCATGTGGTGAGGAGGCCCTAAAGATTGACACTGAAAACATGGGAATGGTAGGCTGCATATTTGAGGTGACAGATAGCTTGCCTAACCTATGGGCCAATGGATGATGATGATGTAACCAGGCCAGGGGTACAGGGAGCATCAGTGAGATTAGAAGCCACAACCTCTGGAGACAGAGGCTGCTGCAGCAGGATAGCCCTTACAAATGACAGGATAGCCCTTACAAATTTGCTGTCCCTTACAAATGAAAAGGTATATGAGGCTCAGAACTGCTCGCTTACTTTGCACAGGTCGGAGCAGTGTCAGGCATGTTGGGCCAATCAGCCTGGCATGTGCCATGTTGTTACCATAAGTATGATATTGTGTTTTCTCATAAAGCATACATATATGTATGGTGATTGTTCTATGACAGTCTTTTGTGACCAGGTGTTCTAGCATTCATGTCTACCTCAGCAAAGGTGTATGCATTTATATTTGAATCATGACTAAAAAAAGCAGAACAAAATAAATAACAGATATCTACTTCTAAACTGGGTGTCATGTGTGAGCCCTTGATTTCATGTCACTGACCTGCACCTAACAAAAGGGCAGGCAGCCTACGAAAGTGGGAAGGTGCCCATCTTGTAAGTGAGATGTGGATGAGACCATGTCACATGCAGGACCTGAGACAGAGGTTGTGTTAGTAAGAGTTCTAGAAAGAGGGGAGAGACGTAGACTTGTGGGTTCCATGATTTGCAATGGATGTACCACCTGACTGCTTGAATAGCTCCCCCTCTTTCTAGAGGCCTCTGCTAATCCTAGACTGATGGGACATCTTAGGATTGAGGAGTCATGTACAGGAGAGCTGGTGACTGCTGTGCAATGCTGGGCATCATATGCAATCAGGTAGATGCCATAAGAGCAACCCATGTGCAAGGTGAGGCACTAGGAAGCAGAGCAGTGACAAATGAGAAGGTATCCCCCCCTCCCAATGACACCAAAAATCTGTAACAGCAGAGCCACCAACAAGGCCACACATACACCTGTGGCCAGGGGAGGGGAGGAGGTGAGATGAAGCAATCATTGGAGGAAGGAGGTGGCATTGTGGGATAAGGAGGCCTCCCCTAGGCAGGGATGGAGGACGGGGAGAGAGAAGAGGTGTGCTCCCCAATAAAGAGTGCCTCTCCCCCCCACTCTTCCTCTAAACGCTGTTTCACACAGCCTTTCCAGAGGGTGACCAGCAACGTGAGCCCCAGACATGTCTATAAGCATTCCAAACATCATAGATGAAGCAGGAATACTTGCTTACCTGAATACAGCCATAAGCTTGAAAAGGCAGCCCATGTAATGTGTAATATCCAGCAAACGAGTGCGGATTGCATCAGTAGATAGGAAGGTGTCTCCGAACAGACAGGAGACGGAAGTTCGTGGTGATGTAGACATATCCCGGCCCTCAGAATTTAAACGTACCAAGGAACGTAGGCTAGACGTCTTTCGGATTTGTCCCTAACCGACCAGATGGACGTATTACATCAAGTCGTCTAACGTATGGCTTGTTGGATGTGCTTAATTGTGTATAAATACATCTAACTAAACTAAACTAAACCTTAGGTTTGTATACCGCGCCATCTCCACAAGTGTAGAGCTCGGCACGGTTTACAGAGTTAGGATAGAAAGGAACTCCAATGAAGTGTGGGCACTTTGACACCATGGTTCCCAAAGCACTGTAAACTATGTCGAGAAAGCCTAACTTCACCCAGGCTGAGACTGAAATGCTGGTGCAGGAGGTCCACACTCACCACTGAAAGGAAAGGATAAGTTTTCTGTCTCTGTCTATGCTGGAAGTAATCAAATGTAGAATGTTCGTGTTTACTCTCTTAATGGTTTGGGAAGAGGTCATTTAATCATGTTAACGAAGTTTCGTCTTTAAGACAATAAAGGCTCAAACCCCCCTGCCATGTACATATCCTGCTCACACACACCCTCCCCTCTTGACAATCCCCCTTTTCCTGTGATGGTTACCACTGACCCATGTAACTGAATGTACTCTGAAAATAAAACAGGCTATCCCTTTAGAACTCTGTCTGCGTATCTTTCTTTCTAAAGGGAATTGCCTCCAGACGTCTGAAATAGATGATAGAATGTTTGCAGGACGATTTCGGGACCAAGAAACGGATCTTGTTCGTTTCAATTTGGGGGCTACATCCGTGATGGACTTGACATTACCAATATTTTGTGAGTATTTCTGAATTTTGAATTCTGTTCTTTAATACTCACAGGTATTGGAGTCTTGTTCCAACCCTTTATTTATATTGTAGGGTTTTTGGTAAACCCGCCGCGGTTACTGTTCTTTTGGCAAGGACAAATATTAATGTGGAGTTTTCGGTAAGCTCCCGCCGCGAAAATAAGCAGCTGCCATTCTTTCGGGAAGAATGAAATTAAGTGAAGACTTTTGGAAAGTCTCTATTGTGGATTTATAGAAACGTCTGCTCATTCTGTCATCTATACCATTCTTTGCATGCGCTTTTCTCTTCTATCGCTTAGATAAGATTTTATAGAGTATAAGATTATATTGTATATTATTAATGTACCTCGCTTATAAGGTAAGGTAAGCGAAAATTTCTGCATTGTTATATTGTTTTTGTTATTGAAAAAAATTCCTGCATTGTGATATTGTTTTTGTTATGGGTCATAAAGGCACTTAGGATTTTCCACCTCCTAGACAGATGAGACTTTGTTCGCTTCAGTAATAATAATAATAATGGTAATAACTTTATTCTTCTATACCGCCACAATCTTGCGACTTCTAGGCGGTTTACATTTAAGAGAGCTGGACATTCAGCGATTTACAATATGTGGAGTGAGTACAGAGTACAGAGACTATTAGGAATCAAAATTACAAAATATAATGTTTGCTAAGAATTTCGGAGCGGACCTGTAAAGAAAAATCGCAGCTTTCCTAAAAAAAGGGAAAAAATTACAATGTACAGTTTGTTTAGAGATTCAGAAACAGCAAGAATTAGGATTTCAGAGAGCATTGTGAAAAGAAACAAAGTACTTGGTGAGGTTCTGTTTAGGTGATGTATCTGTCGAATAGGGTAGTTTTTATGAGTTTTCTAAAGGCATTGTAGGTCAGTTCGGCTTTATTAATGTGACTGTCTAGCCAATGTTGTTGTTTATTTGCTTGGAGCATGAAGGTTCTGTCCAGAAAGGTTTTGTATTTACAATTGGTTATGCTTGGGTATGCAAAAAAAAGATAGCTGTTTCTGGTTTGTCTTGTTGGGTTGTGGAGTGCGAAATGGGTTTGTAGATACGTAGGTACTGGTCCCCAAACTAGCTTGAAACATATGCAGGAGAACTTGAATAATATTCTTGCCTTGACTGACAGCCAGTGCAGTGGTTTGTGGTGGGGTGACATGGTCATTCTTTTTTTTTAATCCATATATCAAGCGGACAGCTGAGTTCTGAATGATACCCAAATAAACGATATTACAATAGTCCAGGGTAGAAAGCACTAGTGATTGCACTAGTAATCTAAACGATAGTGGGTCGAAGTATTTTTTGATGGTCTTTAATCTCCATAACATCGTGAAACATTTTGTTGCCACTATATTCGTGTGTTCAATCATAGTGAGGTGTGTGTGTCCAATGTGACTCCCAATATTTTTATTGTATTGGTAATTGGGTAATCATGGTCTTTTATATGTAGCGTTGAACTGGTAATTTTATCCATTGGGCTTGCAAGGAAGATTTTTGTTTTTTTCTGTGTTAAGTTTCAGTTTGAAGTTGCTTGTCCAATGTTCTATTTCGGTCATTATATGAGTAATGTATTTTGAGGTTTCATTTGTTATGCTGTTCACTGGGATTAGGATGGAGATGTCGTCTGCATATATGTAATAGATCAGGTTTGGTTTTGCAGTGGGTGTCCTAGAGATGATATGTAACTCCTTTGTTGTAGTGACAAGCAGGCTGACTAGTTTTCAGCACTGTTTGTGGGTAGCATGGAGCAGCTGGTAGGCCGGCTGAGAACTTTTCAGCAGCTTATTTGATACATAGACAAATTGTCTGAAATAAGTTTTAAGAATGATAAAAAAATATTGGAAATGTTATAAAATGTTAATGTATATTCAGTGGACAGAACGAATATGATTTCTGAAACTTTGTTATGTTGCCCGTGTGTGTGATACTCTCCCTCCGGCTCACATCTTTCTGTGTCACCGGTCCTTTCCCGTATGTGTTTGCACTGCTTATAGGTTTAAATTTCTGCCGTTTCTTGTGCTGTGTCACCGGAAAGAAAAAAAAATCCGTTTTAGGTTTCAGGTTTGTTTGGGGAACTTACCGAAACAAAATGAAAAAGGGTAGAAATACATTTGTGTAATTATTAAAACAGACAGTCAGAAAGGCATATATTTAAAAACAAAACAAATTATAATGAAAAAGAAAGAGAGAAGGATCAAAACAAAAGGGAGGAAACAAAAAATAAATAATCTAGCACTTTGTAGAAAAGATTAAAATGAATAAGAAAAGCAAGGAGCAAAGTCCCATTACAGTCCTTAAAAGGACTATTATACTCCAAATGCATCTTTAAAAAGAAAGGCCTTCAAGCTAGTTTTAAATTTATCAAGTGATGAACTTTCTCTTATATAATTTGGTGCTGAGTTCCAGACGGTAGGGGCCGTCACAGGAAAGATATTAGTACGCATGGTGCCAATGTGTCTTAAAGAGGGAATGAATAACAGATTTTGATAAGAAGAATGTAATGTGCGATGGAGGTTGTGGGGGATTAATAACCTGTTGATGAAATCAGGTAGACCGGAAGCTATGGTTTTATGTATCAGTAATATTATTTTATAAGTAAATCGATGATCTATGGGAAGCCAATGGGAGTTAATCAAAAGTGGTGTGACATGATCAAATTTTCGAGCTTTTAAGTTGAAATGATTTTAATGGCAGTATTTTGAATAATTGGGAGGCATTATCTTTCTTTCTTAGTGATGCCTTTATATAATGCATTGCAACAGGATCGAGATACAATGCACATAGAATTGGAAAGAGTAAAAAGTGATTTGACAGCCAGAAAAAAAAACAACCCAAAACAAAACAAACAGTGTTAGTGCATAGGGATGTCCTGACTTTCTGTATCTAAATACCAAGGTCACTCAAACCTTCACAGCCCTGCCGGACTCCTATCACTTTCCTGTGGACTCATTTTTGGAGACGCAGGATAAGGGAAAGAAGTCAGACTCTGAATTCAGCTTGAGGTATGTGGCACCTTTGATTTTGGGCATTTGCGGCCGCCCCAATGTTAATACTACCAAAGAGGGTCAGGATAAATTAACTTTAATTGATACATGGGCCAGAATCAGTTTTACAGATAGAGCAAAAAAAAAAAAAAAATGGAAATTTGTGAGATTCAAGTTCAAGTTTATTTTTAACTTATTGAATAGCTTAATTTAATTTGCTAAGCGATTTACAAATAAAAACAAGGTGTACCCATAAGCTTATTTATAGTAAATTACATGAGTTTGACATATTGACATACAAACTAACAGATACATAAGGAAAAAAGGGCAGAACTACAATTGTATTAATAAAGCACAAAAGAAGACATGAATGGTGAAAACAATAGGAATAGGGAATAAATAAATTAAAGGCGTCTTTAAAAAGGAAGCTCTTCAGATTGCCATTACAATGGTTTAGGTCATTTTCTTCTCTTAAATGCTGAGGCAAGGTGTTCCATAATTGTGGGGCCATTACAGAGAAGATATCATGATGACGAGTTCCGATAACTTTCAGTTATGGAATTGTTAAGAGTTTTTGATTAATGGATCTTAAATAACTTGATATACTATGGGGAATAAATAGTTATTAATGAATTGGGGTTCGTTCAAAGACAGTGTTTTAAAAAACTAAAAGTAGGATTTTAAAGGTAATGCGATGAGTAACAGGAATCCAATGTGATTCGATCAGGATTGCAGACAGAGCTTGATAGGTGTGGAAGAGGTTTAATGAAACCTGGACCCAAGAGGCAGGTCTTAGTGCCCATACAAATATGGATTCCCTACTTATTCAGACTTTCCTTTCTAACCTCCGTTCTCCTTTGCAGATTCTGGTCAAACAAATGATTTCAGAATGGCCCACTAGTTCTCGTGCATAATTTCAGATTGGAAAAAGGAGCAGTGCGGGGTTTGAACCCCCAAACCTCAGGTTCCTTAGGCTGTAGCGCTAACCACTACACAACACTCTCCTACGCTTTGAGATCTCTAAGCCTCGGGAAATCCTGCATTATCAGGGCCAGCTACCTTACTGGGGACTGCGCCTGTCCGCTCCTCGCGGAAGAGGGGGTCATGGGTTTCATAGGGAGTGGGCCCCTGTCTCCGATTGAGATGGTAATAATCCATCTAGAAGTACTGGATGTTTTAATTGCGGAGACCCTGGTCACTGGCTTAATCAATGCCCATCTGGCCGGTGCCCAAAGCCACCCTTCGGACGGACTTTGGTGCAAAGAGGGGAAACCCTGTATACCAGCTGCCCTTGTTATTGTTGACATGTTCTTCCGATAACCTGAAGTTTTTTCCCACTACAAATGAAACTGCTCAGACTATGGTGAACATTTTACTTCGCGAAATCATCCCTAGGTGGGGATGTCCCACACACATCAACTCAGATAATGGTCCTGCTTTCACTGCCAGAGTATGCAAAGATTTAGCTATCGCACTCCGCATTGAGTGGAAATTTCATCTCCCATATCACCCACAGAGTTCCGATATTGTCGAACGCATGAACAGGACTATTAAAGATAAAATCTGGAAAGCCACAGCTGGCACATTTGTGAATGGAAAAAATTCCTTCCTATTGTTTTAGCTGAAATTAGGATGTTGCAAAATTAAAATGTGTTTTTCTTTTCTTTTTCTTAGCAGCGGTTCGGATATATGCATGCCCATCCCAGTTTTGGCACAAGGATATTTCTGGTGTTTTCCAGGGATCCTCTTTGTCACTGCAGAGATAAAGACGATCCAAAGAGACATTAGCTTTTCTAAATATGAGATGGTTATGCTATGCATTATTTGTCCATATACTTTACTCATGTGTTCATCTCTGTTTTGTTTTTCTATAACAATGTGTTTATTTCCAGAGATAAGTTCAGTTCTGAACACTTGACCGATGGAAGAATAGTTTGAAACCTAGAGCTATGTGTTTTGTGTTTTGTCTGTGCCATGTGGTCTGTGTTTTGTCTACTTGTTTTAGTTTGAGGGGTACCCCAGGATACATAATATTGGCCATTTCTAGAGCTAGCTTTTCCCACTTTTTACTAGCCCAAATGCGCAATGTTCTTTTTTCCCTATAATTTGCATTTGCTAAATGTAGCTTAGTTAGGGGTTATATTTTTAAGAAAAGGTTTTATTCTATATCTATACGTGTTTATTCTATGGTGCTCACTAGATATGAACCATTCAGTACACATTTCTGACATAATTTTTTAAATACATTCAGTACAGAATTATGGTCTCTCTGAATTGCCATAATAGTTATATGCAGCACACAAAAACATATCTTTTTGGAATGTCTGATTAAGAAACTTAAGTACTTGAATATTGTCTCTCTTTTGCCATAACTCTAACAAGTAAATGTATTAATATTGTCACATGTTGCTACATTCAGTACAAGCAACCTGGTCTCTCTCTCTCTCTCTCCATTCAGTACAGGCAACATGGTTTCTCTCCCGTTTTCTATCTCTTATTTGGATCACACTGAAGCACAGCTGCTGAATGATATTGGGACTCTTTTCAAATCCCTCTCTGTATGCACAGACATCATTTCATCTCAAGGGTGAACAGATCCTGTGCACATTTCATCCCAAGCATGCATCTCACCAGTTTAAAGAGACTGTAATTCATCTTCCTGTACCCTGACTGCAAAGACTTTTACACAATGCTTCCTGTTCATCGGATATAGCCACCTTCCTAAGAACGCTTTGCTGTACAATTCCACCTATTTAACCTATTCTACGGACATTCCAGACTTTATTTCGTATGCTGTACATCTACTACCTCTTGGTATGGGCAATGAGACATTTCATAAGCTGCTGAACTTTATTGAACAACTTAAGAAAACCTCCAAAGAAGTGAATCATACTATCATTTTTGAAAATGAACAGATTGCACAAAATTTGCTCCGAGATGCTCATGTCTCAAGTTTGGGAACTTTTCTTTGAATATTTGCCCACTGCAAACCATGTATTTAATGTTTTAATTCACCCTATCTTAACTATTCTACAAATTTTGCTATGTATTGTTATGATTCTCCTTTGATGTAGAGTGAAACACGTGTACATTTCTTTTCTCACAAGGTTCCTTCTAGCTTTTAAAGGCAGTTATACATGAATTTCCAGTATCTTCTTTGACACTTGCTAATTTGGTTCTAATTTGGTTTTAATTTGGCATGGCCTATTGCATTACCATTACCAGGGTCAGAGATAATATTATCCCATATCCCATACTTACATACTCTCTTATGACATCTTTGTACCTTTTTGCCTGGGCCTCCTGAGAAAGTTTCCTGCATCCCTTATGCACCGTTCATTCGCTCAATGACGGGTAAGATATAGATGCAACCTATGCAACCTAAGACAGAGGTTTGAACTCATAATGGGAACTGTTCATCTTCATAAGCTTGGAGGACAGGGGATGTGCTGATATACTGTTAGAGATTGGCAAGGCATAAGCGAGGCAAGCTGGCTAAGGGTACCAAAAGTTTGCTTTCATTTCAAAGAATATGGAATGCTGTTGCAGGCGTTCAGCATTTTGGTTGGCATCAGCCAAGGCCTATGGGAAATTGTATCAATCTGACTCTGGCATGGGGATGCAGATAGACCCTGAGGGCAGGAAGACGGTTTCAAGTAGTCCTGATTAAATCATGATTAGCTAAAATGTGTTAATGTATTAATCAGAAACTATTGTCCGAGGCATACTGGAAATTTAACTACAGCCTAGTATTCTTTTTTGGAAATTATAGGTAAGCTTCACTGTTGCAGCATTAGATTTTGCTTTAGGTGATATTTACTGGCTCTGTGGAGACCTCCGGCTCCGTGTTAAACTACCCAGCCAGTAGATAGGCCAGTGCGCTTTAGCTATACATAGATGAGATAGGGGTCCCAAGAGGGGTCCCAGATGAATTCAAGGCCCGAGACCAGGTTAAGGCTAGGTTTGAGTCCCTTATTTCCCCTTATTACTATCAATAAGAATGTTGATTGGATTAATTACATTTATTATAATCAGCAACGCTTTGTTGGGTGTCTGTAAAATTATCCCCAGTACTTTATCCTGTTGCATCTTTATTCCTGACAATGCAGGTCCCACGGGTAAGGTTACTATGGCCATTAAAAAATTAGAAGATCTCTCTGCTGAACTTAAACGTAATTCTGGTTTATCTAATCCTTGGGATTTGTATTTTAGTTGGATGCAGGGGTGGGTGAAAGACGTTCTTATTGTTATATCTGCACTCTTGTTGCTTATGTAATTTTTAGACTGTTCCTGCGCTGTTTGACTCATATTACAGCCCCTAAAACCCCTCCTCAAGAGACATATCTAGAATATCTCTCCCTCCTCGCTCATGCTGTGCATTTATGACATCATTTTCATGACGTAAGAGGGGATTGAAAGGAAAGGATAAGTTTTCTGTCTCTGTCTATGCTGGAAGTAATCAAATGTAGAATGTTCGTGTTTACTCTCTTAATGGTTTGGGAAGAGGTCATTTAATCATGTTAACGAAGTTTCGTCTTTAAGACAATAAAGGCTCAAACCCCCCTGCCATGTACATATCCTGCTCACACACCCTCTCCCCTCTCTTGTCCATCCCCCTTTTCCTGTGATGGTTACCACTGACCCATGTGAAAGATATATAACTGAATGTACTCTGAAAATAAAACAGGCTATCCCTTTAGAACTCTGTCTGCATATCTTTCTTTCTAAGGGGAATTGCCTCCAGACGTCTGAAATAGATGATAGAATGTTTGCAGGACGATTTCGGGACCAAGAAACGGATCTTGTTCGTTTCAACCACCAGCGCCTCTTCTCGCCCCAGGGAGAAAGACTCGGGGCATACTCCAAGAGCAAGCTCTGGACAGAAATTGCTCACCGCCTCAATGCAGTCCACTGCCATAAGCGGGATGTGGAGGACTGCAAGAAGAAATGGTGAGCAATTAAAAGGGAGGTGCGAGCAAAGGTGGGGAACCAGCCTCCATGTCAGACCTCAGTCCCATGGAGCAGCTGGTGCTGACCTTTGTGTCAGTATCCACCCAAGACATCTCAACTGCCCCACCTGCACAGCCTTCTGGTAAGTACCTGTCTTCATCCCCAGTCTCATAGCTATGTCCCATATTCTGAGAGACCTCTATTTCATCCGCCTTCTTCTATCCCTCTAATGGGCCAGTGAGTACACCTGCTGTTCAAACCCTCACATAACACCTGTTTGGTACTGCTGATGGCACAGCATGGAATTAGAATCCAATACCCTTATACTCACAAATTGGAGCATTTGCTATGATCAGCAGGTGTGGTCACGTAAGGTGTGTACACATACACTGCTTTTATCCCCTTCATAATGTCACCAACACACCGCCCTATGGTTGCTGGCTATGTGGTAATATATCTTTGGGATGCATGTTACTGCCAACTCATCTCACGTACACACAGGTAGCGCACCTGTGCTATGCGGTGACATCTATATGTGCTTTTCCCCTATGTAGATGCCAGCTCTGATGAGGAGCAGCCCTACTGTAGTGGCATGGACACAGCAACTCTGCAGGATGAGCCAACTACAACAACAGTCAGCCAGCAGGAGCTTGAGGAGTCCCAGCACACCCTCACACAGGAGCCTGCGAGTGGAGCTGAGGACCTGCCAATTCTCCCACCACCTGAGCAGTTTGCCACTGTGGTTGGCGAGACTGAAGACGGCAGTGAGGGAGGCCAGGCTGGCCGCTGGAGGGCACCCAGTCGCCAGCGTCGACACCTGGTTCGACTGGCCCAGAAGCTACTGGGCCACAATCTGACCCTAGAGGGGTATCGCCAGCAGAAGCTCCAGCTTCTGAGAGAGGCTGTGGAGGTAAGCCACTGATGAGGTGCCTGCACCACCCTCCAGCACTGGCTCAGTGCCAACAGGGTGCAAAGCCACACAAAAAACAAAGCACCCCCAGGTGTTGGGGCCTGTTCCACGCTTGCCTTCCTCAGCTCCCTTAAGATGGCCAGCTTTTGAACACAACAACACTACCTCCAGCAGTGAGAGTGGCAGCTCAGACACTGATGTGGCGCCAGTTGTTCCAGAGGCTACATCTCTACCTAGAGGGGGAGCTGGGAGGGCTGTCAGGGGCCGTGGGAGACCACGTGAGCGAGGGAAGGGGAAGTAGGTGGGGGCTGCAGTTGTTTGTGTATGGGGTGGGGGTGGGGGTGGGTTTGGTGAGGATGTGTGTACGTAGGGGTGGTGTTTTGCACAATATGTGGGATAATAAAGGTGTTTTTGGAAAATAACCTATTGTCAGTGCTGTTTTCCAGTTTCAGTTTATGTACACTGAAGCTGACTATTGTCAGTGCTGTTTTCCAGCTTCAGTTTATGTACACTGAAGCTGGCTTGGTTTTGCAGTTCAGTTAAATGGCACTGGACTGATATAGTATCAGGTGGCTAGGGTACACCATCCATGTCGCACGAAGTGGGTCTGTATTAGATGGTGCCTGGCGTTGAACCCTTCGTGGACGGCACTCTGCTCGGCTCTGCGGTGTGGGGGTGGAGGGGGCTCGTCATCATCAGCATCAGGTTGTTGATGTGGGGGATCCGGCAGTGGCTGCTGTTTGCGTACTGCAAGGTTATGCTACATGCAGCATGCCACAAAGATGTGAGCCACCGTCTCAGGCCTGTACAGCAGCTGGCCTCCCAAGCAGTCCAGGCATCTGAAGCGGCTTTTTAACTGGCCAAATGTTCTTTCAATGATGCTCCTGGTGGCTCTGTGACGCCAGTTGTATTCCTCCTCAGCTGCAGTATGAGGATGGACAATCGGAGTCATCAGCCAGACTCGCTATGGATACCCCCTGTCACCTATCACACATAGAGAGAGAGAGAGAGAACAATGATGAGTTGCAGTGATTTGCAGATGCAGGAGGAGAGTGTTGGGATGGGGGGAACAGGGTAGCTGTGTTCCTGAGGTGCTTACCAAGAAGCCAAGCCCCATTGAACTCCCCCTGGGTTGCTCTCCTGTGGAGGCCAGAATGTTGCACTATATAGGAGTCGTGTGTGGAACCAGGGTATCGGGCACACACATCCAGGATCTCTCCCTCTGAATTGTACACCAGCTGCATATTCATGGAGTGGAACGCTTTCCTATTACGGTAACTGGCCTCATCCGCCCGAGGGGGTCTCAGGGCAATATGAGTGCAGTCTACCACTCCGATGACGGAGGGGAATTGTGCCACATTGTAGAACCGCCTCATACTGTCTTGTAGGGCCTGAGGAGTGTTGGGGTGTGTTGGCCTGTGGAGATGTAGTCACGGGTGTGGGTTAGGAAGGCATTAAGAAATTGGGTGAGGCAGTTGGAAATGAGTGAGCCCAGTGCTGGAGGCCAATACAGACTGGAAGCTCCCAGTTGCTAGGAAAGCGAGGGCTGTTGTTACTTATAGATGCACTGGCATTGGGTAATTACGGCGAGTGGGTGCCTGTAGCAGGGGCTACAATTGGAGGCAGAGATCTTGGATGGTGGCCTTGTCGAATCGGTATCACTCTACACACTGCTGGTCAGTGAACTCAAAGAAACTGGAGCGCCCTCTAAACTGCTTCCTACGGTTCACTCGATATTGGGGCCTGTCATTCTCCATCTCCTCCTGCAGAAGAAGTTCCACAGCAATGACCACGTTGATCCCTTCCATGGGCCACAAAGAAAGCACCTGGCAAAGAAAGCAGAGCTCATTACAGTCTAGACAGGCCCCAGCCAAGCAGTCACCCCACACTCCCTCCCTCCAGGGATTGAGCCAGGTGGTGAAACAGAACACTCAAGCCACACGATAGAGACCACAGTGCATGAGTAAGCTGTAATAGATGTAAGAGAATGAGCTGGTGATGGTGATAGGAGGTAGGATGAGAGAGGGGTGTTTGCAGAGGTGGATGAAATGTGGGGAGTCGCACAGCAGTGAGAACATAAGTGGGGAGGTTGAGATAGAGATGGTGAGAGTAAGGGGGTATACACACACGATATTACACACTCTTCCCTTACCTGACCACTGCATGACACACACTCAGGAATAGCTTAGACGTTGTGAAAGCAGGTCTAAGTCAAAACGCTACTATGAACACACAGAGCAAACTGATGTGGCTTTGGTTATCATATTTGTACGTTTGGGGCCTAAACCTGCCCTCGGAACACCCCCGCAACGCCCTCAAGTTGGACGACTTACGTTAGATGTTTTGCGGCGTAGGACGTGCAGCTTGGCGACTTTTGATTATGGTTACTTGTACGTTTTGCCGGGTAACACGTTTAAACCCCGACTTATGCGCATTTTTAGATGTTTTTGTGTTTTGATTATTACCCCCACAACGTTTAGCCTAGGGAAAACATAGTAGTATCCCAGGTGAAAGGTCGCCCTACTCAAAAGGGGCTCAAGTCAAGTTACAAGTCAAGTGTTACTGCCTGGCTACCTGAAAACCGCTCGGCCAAAGCACGGGTTGTGACAAAAGTTAGACAAGTTCCTGCTAGACCAGAATGTACACAGGTAAGGCTAGACTCAGGACTGCTGGGCATGCGGGAGCGGACTGCTGGGCAAGATGGACCAGTGGCGTACCTAGCATATGTGACACCTGGGGCCATCATTTTTTGGCACCTCCCTATCTATACAAAAAATATGATTTTTAGTAACAAGCCACACGTCACACATGAGTATCTAGGAAAAGGCAGCATCTTACATACTGCAGTGAGCAGTACAACATCAATACACCCACTGTAAAACTAAACAAGCCAGACTAGTACAGATCAATCCTACACCATCAATCCTAACAGAAAACCATGTCTTTCGAACACACAGAACACAGAAAATACCTTCGCCTAGTATGGAATATTTCTTCACAAACTAACCCCTCCCCCTTTTACAAAACTGTTTTTAGCCATGGTGGTAACAGTTCTGACGCTCATACAATTGTTAGCATCAGAGCTGCTATCACCACGGCTGGCACTAAAAAACGTTCCACAGTTTTTTTGGGGGGGTTTTTCCATGAAATTTTATTGAGTTTTCAAAAAGTTACATCTGATAAAAACAATAACAAAACATCAAAGAGCGTCACAGTACAACAACACAAATACCCGATTAGAACTTGTAAGTACTGTATCTATTGGCGTACTTACATTAGGTGCCTGAGAGACAGAAAGATTATTAAACAAAACAGAAAAATATCTTTAAACACGGTTGGGTAGCGATTGTATATACATTTGTAAGGGGAACCATTGGCTATTGAAGGAAATCGTATTCGTAAATTTTGTTGCAAGAGTCAATTTGTATTTATAATATTGTAGTACCAACTGCCACCAATGATGTGAGGAGAGAGAGTTAGCCGATTTCCAATTAAAAAGAATATGTTTGAGTGCTATGGAAAGGAGAGCATTTAAGAGCTTGTAGTGTCTCTCGTCAATAAATTCTTATAAAGCCTGAGATTTGAATATTACTATGGAGAGAGAAATATCTTGAAAATCAAAAATTTTTAAGATGATTTCCCATATGTCTCTCCAGAATCATAGTACATGGTGTGACAGGAAAGCCCCTGTCCCAGCCAAAAGAACTACGAAACCCAGCATGCACCCTGCCCTAAGCCCGAGAAAACCTGGCATGGAGCCGGCACAGCCAGGAAGGGAAGAGAAAAACCCGGTCATAACCCAGCCTAAGAGCCAGAGGGGGAGGGTACTTGAACCAAATTCTTCCCCCTATTACTCCTTTCCTCCTTCTCTGAAACCTAAACCCAGCTCAGGAGGGGGTGGGGTTAACACTCGAGGTCTGCAGGTCAGAAAGCCTCAAATACCAACAAGGGGAAATCAGTTGGGGAGCTCAGGTGGGGCTAATCACAATCAGCCAGCCACCAGCAGGGAGTGCAGCTTCCAAGGAGTTCCTGTTCCCCAGCCCCGTGTGCTATCCAGGAGACAACCCAGCAGGTGGGAGATTGAAGGCCCTGGACGCGACCTTGCCTGGCCATACAAACCCCGGGAGGGTGCACCAAGAGAAGGGCAGTGGAAAGGACCGGTTGGCAAGGAGCTAACACCCAGGCAAGACGGGGGTTGGGAGAAGCAGCACGAGGACACAGGGTGGAGAACCAGCCAGGGTTATGGATCTATGGACTGGGAAATGAACAGCCTTCCTGGGGAGAGTGAGAACGGGGAGGACATGGACTTGGGGGAGTATGAGATATGAGAGGTCTTGCCCCTTTTTCTCAAGGATCCAGTCCAGGCTAATTGAAGACCTGGACACTAGTAGTGTGTGAAGCAGGGTCAGGGCAATTTTGCCCAAGTGAAAAGTAATTGTGATAACTGTTTAGTTAACTTACCTCTAGAGGACTTGGAGGGGTAAGAAGATCTTGGAAGTTAGCCCAGGTTGGGCTTGGCTACGTTCATTAACCCTGGACACATTTTTTTTGTGTGGGAGAATTTGAAAGCCAATCCTCTGTTTTGTTTTTGTTGGGAGGTTTGGCATGTTAACCTGTTTTATTTTATGGACCGGGAAGCTCCAGGCAGGGCACAAGGAATGAAGCCCATGTTATGCTTGGTAAAGGAAAATGTGAAGAACGTGCTATATGTTCCAACATGTTTTTTTTGTGTTTTTTTTTTGAAATTCAATAAACCTGGTTCCAGTTCCTAAGAAATCCGTCCTCCGGGTTTTTGTTCATCCAGCCATATAAAAGGCGCATTAATAAATCTACCTGTGGCCCGGGCCCGGCTTCCCACCTACTCAGGGACAGGCCCGGTCTCAGGAAGTTGGTGGCAGCAGTGGGATATAGCGTCGCCCACAGGCTGGTGAAGGAACTGCAGGAACAATTGGAAAAAAAAAAAAAAAAAAAGGCAAGAAAAACTGAACTATTTTTTTTCCTCTCTCTTTTGTGTTTTGGGAACTGAGCCTAATTGACTGCAAGGTGTGCCGTTTTCAGAGAGGAAAAGTGTTGCCTAAGTACTGTGTTCAAAAGCAGGCAACCCCAGTAGTTGAACCCAGAGCGTGGGACAGTTGGAGTTTTTTTTTTTGTTTGTGGTTTAAAAATCCTGAGGTCAGGAAGATAAAGATTTCTGCTAACTGGACTTCCTATACAAAGCTTGTTTTGTGGATTACAAAAGCCAAGCCAGAAGCAAAGTGAGAAGCCAGAAGAAAAGGGTTCCGGAGGAGAATAAGGAGCAGCATTGAGGTGCCAGGGGAGCAGACTGCAGAGCGAGGGAGAGGAACCGAACGTGCGTGCCGTGAGATCCAGAGGTCCTGATCGGAGGAGTGGCTGGGGAGGCCCTAAGATCCTGAATGCTGAGACACATCAGTCCCCAAGGTAATAGTGCTTAGGAGGGTGCTGGTGTGGATTGCAGGGTAAGGGGACCAGAGAGCTCTGGACGGAGGGCGGAGGGGAAAACCCTTAAGCTTAAAGAGCCGCACTTGGGTTTCCTTTTTCTCTGCTGGTTATTTTTCAGGATGGAGGCGTCGAAGTTCCTCACCGGACTAGAGTCGGAGATGCAGAAGCTCCAGAAGAACTTCCAGGACATGCTGCTGAGTCAGGCGGACCTATGGAGGGCAGACCATCAAGTCCAGCAAGCCAGACACACCGAACTATTGCAGCAGATGACGGCACAGATCCAGGCCATCCATAACCTGGCTCAGAGACCGGCAGTGCCAGTGGCCGGAAACGCTGGAGGACCAGTCGTCGGGCCGGTAGGAGCTCCTTAGGGGAGCCAATAAGACTAAATAAGTTGGCTGCGGATGATGACTTCCAGGACTTTCTGGTGGGGTTTGAAAGGGTGGCTGTTGCCTCACATTGGCCGGTGGACCAGAGGTCCGTTAGGTTAATACCCTGCCTGGGAGGGAGAGCCTTAGAGGCCTACCAGACTTTAAGTGCCGAACAAGCGGCTGATTACCAGACATTAAAACAGACCCTACTGGACTACTTAAGGCAGTCCCACGAGCGATACCGGGTCCAGTTCAGGGCAATAAAAATGACCCCGGGGGAGCGGCCTAAGGCGTTAGTGCAAAGATTGAGAAGACTGTGTGAGTGCTGGATGGCTCCCTACGCTCATAACCTGCAGGCAGTTATGAGTGAGCTAGTACGGGAGCAATTCCTGGAGGCCGTGCCTGTAGCCCTAAAAACCTGGTTATTAAAACAAAATCTTACAGGGTTGGGGCAGGTGGTTGGGGTTGCTGAGGCATACCTAGAGGCCCAGCAGCAAGGGACTACTACTACCCCTACTACTCCGGAGATAGGGGGGACCCGAACCCCAAGCTTTCGGAGGGGGAAGGAATGCAACGAGGGCTAGATAGTGGTTCTACTGCTGGCCGCTGTTTCTCCTGTGGTAAGCCCGGCCATAGGAGTAGGCAGTGTCAGGCTAGGGTGAACCTGATGAACAAGGTGGGGACCTTTGTACCGGGTTCTAAGGAAGAATGCATGATCCAGGTGAGATTGGAAGGGGTGTCCGTGGTGGCTCTTTTAGACTCGGGAGCTAACCAATCCATCCTATCCCAGAGGGTGTGGGCTCAGATCCTTAAGACTAGGGGTCAGGAGGTGGATAGACCCCAAGGGCAGTCACGGATCCAATGCATGCATGGGACCTCCCTACCATATGAGCTCAAACAGGTTTGGGTGGAGTACCAAGGGAAGGAACTTGTCCTAAAGATGGCCATGATGCCTAGGCTTCCCTATGAAGTAATCCTGGGCAGGGAGTGGCCCTATTTTTGGGATTGTTTCGAGGCCCGAGGAGGTAGGGCAGCCAGCGGCCAAGAGGGGGAATTAGCTCAAATTTTTCCCCTGGAAGATAGCTTTCTGGAGGGGCCCTCCCAGAAGAGAACCAAGAGCCGAGCAGAGAGACGGGCGGATAAAAAAACCTGCTCTCTAGGCAAAGGGGAAGCGAGGCAACTATGCCTGGGTGCCTTATGAGGTAGCCCAGCGGTTTCCTACCCTAGGCCGGGAACAAAGAAAGGATCCTACCCTAAGCTCTGCGATAGAACAGTGGGAAGACATAGGGAGGGGATCCTGTCAGTTCCAAGTAGTAGGAGAGCTCCTATATAAGGTAGGGTGGAATCCCAGAATAAGGCAAAGACAAAGGCGCCTGGTAGTTCTGGCCGCCTTCAGAAAGCAAATCTTTTGGGCCATTCACAGAGACCTGGGAGAGGAGCATCTGGCCCAAGACTTAATGATTAGGCAAGTGCAGGACAAGTTTTATTTGCCGGACTTGGTGCAAGATGTCAGGCAGTGGGTTGAGGAATGCTCCCGGTGTGAGATGAACATAAGACCTCCATTGGAGGACAGAGGGAAAACTGGGCCAAATAGTGGGACAAAGGAAGTATACTTGTCTGTAATGGGGCAAACCACAGGGAGGCCTGTTTTGAAGTTTATGAGGATATCTCCCAAAGCCAGGGTGCCTAGCCAGGCTACTCCATACTCGGTAGGGGTAGATTTGAATAGTATCCAGGAGATACGGGTACACAAAGGGAGCCGAAAATTATTAGACACGGGTCTGGTGGTAGTCCTGCCGGAGGGATGTTATAGGCGCCTGGCACCAAGATCAGGGTTGGCCCTCCAGCAAGGGATCCACATAGGAGTGGGGGTGATTGATCCCGATTTTCGAGGATCCTGGTGATGAACCTTGGGGAGACAGAATACCAGATAAAGAAAGGAGATTGGATCGCCCAGCTTATATGCGAAAGGGCCGTTATCCCTCAAGTTAAAGAGAAGCAAATCAGTCAGGACACCACTCGGGGGGAACAAGGATGGGGCTCCTCTGAAGCAAAGGAGGGATCAGAGGTAGAAGAGATTCCCAGAAGAGACTCGCCATGTTTAGAGGAGTGCGTTGAGGGTGCCAGTAAGGAAAGAACCAATAGGGTTTTAAGTAGGGGGGTATGTGACAGGGAAGCCCCTGTCCCAGCCAAAAGAACTACGAAACCCAGCATGCACCCTGCCCTGAGTCCGAGAAAACCTGGCATGGAGCCGGCACAGCCAGGAAGGGAAGAGAAAAACCTGGTCATAACCCAGCCTAAGAGCCAGAGGGGGAGGGTACTTGAACCAAATTCTTCCCCCTATTACTCCTTTCCTCCTTCTCTGAAACCTAAACCCAGCTCAGGAGGGGGTGGGGTTAACACTCGAGGTCTGCAGGTCAGAAAGCCTCAAATACCAACAAGGGGAAATCAGTTGGGGAGCTCAGGTGGGGCTAATCACAATCAGCCAGCCACCAGCAGGGAGTGCAGCTTCCAAGGAGTTCCTGTTCCCCAGCCCCGTGTGCTATCCAGGAGACAACCCAGCAGGTGGGAGATTGAAGGCCCTGGACGCGACCTTGCCTGGCCATACAAACCCCGGGAGGGTGCACCAAGAGAAGTCCCATCATCCCTAAAACTTCCAAAGCCCCCCAAACTATCCTCACCCCAAACTACTTCTTTGCAACTACCCCTCCTACTACACCCAAAGAGCTCCACCCCTAAAACTACTAATGCAACTGCCCCACCACTCCCCCAAACTGTTCAACCCCCCAAATTACTCATCCTGCACCTATCCCACTACCCCAAATTGTTTAATCTACAAAACACCCCCAGCAATTTCCCCTCACTCCTATAACTAGCCCTCTAAAAGCTCAAACCTCTCCCCACACCACCATTACCCCAAACTCTATCATCCCACAAATCTACTCTTTGCATTTGCTCTACCATCTGCCCCACCCCTAAACTACCCCCCTGCAACTAAACCTAGCCCCCCAAAACACAGATACACACACACACACACACACACATTGACAAATAGGATTTATAAATAATTAGTCTTTAAGCCCGTTACAATAACGGATGCTAGAATACATTACATTACATTACATTACTGATTTCTATTCCGCTTGTACCTTGCGGTTCAAAGCGGATTACACAGGAAGAGAACTGGACATTTCCAGGAGGGTACATGACATTGGAGAATACAGGTTGAGGGTATAGACTTAATAACAGAATGAGTGTATAGACATAATAACATTGGAAGTGTGACAGGGAAGCTCCTGTCACGTTGAAAACTACTACTAGAACTCCCCAGAATGCAGCACAAGGCTGGATAAAACCAGGCATGGAGTCAGGACAGCTGGCTCAGGCCAAAGAAGGCAAGCCCAGGCAGGTTCCAGCACAGCTGTAGAGCCAATTAAGAAAGGCTCTGCAGACCACTGATTTCCCCTATCACTCCTTTCCTGAAGTCAGGGAGAAACCTGAGGCTAATTTAGAAGGGGGTGGAGTCAGACCCCGGGGTTGGCCTTATAGGAAAGATCAATTTACTGAGGAGGGGAGAAGGGAGGAAACGAGAGAAGGAACGAGAGTGAGGAGAGAGGAGAACCAGAAGGAGTGGTTGAGAAGCCAAACTACTCACGTGGGTTCCAGGTCACAGAGGGTGCCTCAAGCCCAGCAGGAACGTAGGGCAAGGAGCCCACACCTAGGGAAAGGTGTTACTGGCCTGGAGAGGTATTGTGACTGGCAACGCAAGTCCCAAAGAGCAGGGCTGGGAAAGCCTCCCCAGAGAAAAGCTGCAGATAGTTTTGCAGACGTACAGAGAGGGGGAGGGGAAGCACAAACAGAAAGAAGTGAAGACACTTCAAGCCAGAGTTCCCGGGAGTGTGAATGGGAAATGGGCAGCGTGCTTAGTAATGAGATAAGTGAAGAGGGCATGGACCTGGGAGAATATGATGTTTGCATGTCCTAAGTTAAACTCCTGAAGAACGGTCTCCTATTGTTTGTATACCCGACAGCGTGAGCAGTGCGGGCCAAGTTAACAAGGTGCTAATAAAGTGTTAAACAAATGCAGAGAGCTGAGAAGGAAAGGCTGGACGCAAGCCGTGCTCAGCTAGCTAGGCTCGTAAAAGGTGAAGTCCAGAGTGAGAGCAATCAAGCCCGGCAGGGGCTACGAGCCAAGGAAAGCATTAACTGACTTATACGTTTGCTGGGTTTTTACTTGTGATAAGGAAGTGCAATCTTGCTCCTTAATAGCACCTGGACTGTAAGAGTATAATGTGGGAGAAGCACTTGAAGCACTGTAACCAACTGAAGTGAATGTTTTATGTTTTTCCTTCTGCTGTTTTATTTTCTTTGAACTTTGGGTTAGTAATAAACCTGATACTATATTCTAAAGAATCCGGTATCCGGGTCTTCCTTCCACTGCCCTATAAAAGGCGTATTAAAAATCTTACTTGTGGTCCGGGCCGCAGTTTCACACTTACTCAGGGACGGGCCCGGCCACAAGAAGGTAAATCTGGTTACATTACATTACATAGCAGATTGTCTGTTTCCATATGTTGGTAGGTAATCGGTTTCGGAAGATGATTTAGGTTCCATTTTTTTTTTTTTTTTATTGGTCGATTGAGGGTATGGTGTCAGGGAGTGCGTAGAACCTTGTCGGTGTAAGTGGAGGAGGAGAGGGAGATTAGGAAGATTGTAATGGTATTGAACAGTAGTGTTTTGATTTCTAGGGGGAGAGGAGAGGGAGGTTAGGTAGTTTGTATATACTTTTTGAATAGCAACGTTTTGATTTCTTTACGGAATGCTTTGAAGTCGGATGTTGAGGTTAATAACCTGGTAATGGAGGGTTCGAGTTTTGCTGCATGCGTTGCTATGAGGTTATCGTAAAGCTTTTTACGATGAGTGCCATTGAGTGGTGGGTATGAGAATGGTGTCAGTGTTCTTCTTGTTCTGGGTGGAAGGTTATAGTTTAGGTGATCGTTTAGATAGGCAGGTGCAGTACCGTTGATTACTTTGAAGATTAGACAGTATAGTTTGAATTGAATTCTGGCTCGAATCGGTAGCCAATGTGAGTCTAGGTAGGCATTGGTGATGTGATCAAATTTTCCGAGGGAGTAGATTAGTCTGAGGGCTGTGTTCTGAACGGTCTGTAGTTTTTTGATCATGTTTGTAGGGCATGGTAGATATAGGATATTGCAGTAGTCCACAAGACCTAGTACCAGGGATTGTACAATGATTCTGTAGTGTTCTTTGTCAAAGTATTTCCTTATTTTTCTTAAGTTGCGCATTGTGAAGAATGCTTTTTGGGTAGTTTTATTGATTTGAGTCTGCATAGAGCAGCATCTGTCTATCAGCACTCCCAGGATTTTGAGGGAGGTTTGGATTGGGAATTTAATTGCTTTAATTTCCAGGTCTGTTATGGATGGGTTTTTGTCCGTTTCAAGCATTAAGAATTTGGTTTTGTCCGAGTTTAGTTTTAATTTGTGGTTTGTCATCCATTTTTCTACTTCATCCAGTATTGTTTCCAGGTGTCCTGTTGTGGTGTGGTCTTGGGATTTGAAGAGGAGGAGAATAGTTATGTCGTCTGCGTAGCTGAATGATGTTACATTTAGGTTGTCTAGGATGGTACCGAGGGAAGAGATGTAGAGATTGAATAGAATGGGTGAAAGTGGAGATCCCTGCGGGACTCCGCATGGATTTGACCATGGGTTAGATTTCGTATCATTTATCTTAACTCTGTACGTTCTTGTTTTAAGGAATCCTTGGAACCAGTTATAAACCACCCCTGAGATCCCTATTGCATCCAGTATCTGGAGTAGTATGGTATGATCAACTAGATCGAAGGCGGCGGAAAGATCTAGTTGGATGATTAGGATCCTGTGTCCTTTACTGAGGTATTGTCGGGCTATGTCCAGTAGTGTTGCTAGTAGTGTTTCCGTGCTGTGGTAAGATCTAAATCCTGATTGAGATGAATGAAGTATATTGTGGTCAGCTAGGTAGTTGGTGAGGTATTGAGCCACCAGTCCTTCAATCAGCTTGACGTATAATGGGATCGAAGCGATAGATCTATAGTTGGTAGGTGTGTCTATAGGGCCTTTTTGGTCTTTCAGTAGAGGTGTGATTATAATCTCTCCAAGATCTTGCGGGAATTGGCCTTCTATGAGAGTGCTTTGTATCCATTGCGTGAGGCTGGTTTTGAACTTAGGGGAGGCATTTGTAAGTAGATACGATGGGCAGTAGTTCAAGTCGCATGAGGTGTGGCTGTATTTTTTGTATAGTCGGTTCAAATCAGGCCATTGTAGAGTTGGGAAGGTGGACCATGTTCTGTCTGCAGTTATGGCTTCTTCCGTTGTGGGGGTTGTTATTATCTCATCGTGTGTGGTAGTTGAGTTGTTGAAGGTAGTTCTGATTTTGATGATTTTGTGTTTGAAATGGTCTGCTAGTTGGGAAGCTGTTGGTGTTTTGTTGCCTTGAGTGGCAAGGAATGGTTTTGTGTCCGTAAGTTTTTTTACTAAGTTGAAGAGTGTTTTTGTATCGGAGGTGTTTGTACCAATTAGCTTAGTGTAGTATGTTTTGCGCTTTTCCTTGAGTTTGATGTTATATAGTTTGATTTGGGTTCTCCAAGCGGATTTGGTTTGGTCATTTCTCTTTTTTCTCCAAGATCTTTCGAGTTGTCTGCAATGCCTTTTTAGTAGGAGGAGTTCGGAGTCAAACCACTTGTCTGAGGGTCTGCAGGTTCTGTGTTTGGTTTTTTCTGGGGCTAGCTCGTTCAAGGTTGTTTCACTTAGGGTGCGCCAGTGTTTTACGAAGTCTGTGTGGTCTGTGGGGACGATTGCAGGGTCTACTTTGTCCCAGAACATGGCTGGTTCAATTTTCTGTCTAGATTTGAAGGTTGTTTTTTGTGGCTTAGATTTTATGTTATTTTGAGGCCAGTTGATTGTGAAAGTGTATTTGTGGTGGTCTGACCAAAGAGAGGGATGCCAGGTGCCGTTGGCGATGTGAATATTTGGGGTGTGGAGGTTGTGAGACGCGAATGCTGCTATATCGAGTTGGTGGCCTTTTTCATGCGTGGGTTCAGGATTGAGGATCTGGTAGGATAGGGCGTATGAGAGTATTTCGTTTGCTTGTTTGGATGTGTGGTCTTCGAGGTGGAGATTGATGTCTCCTAGGAGCAAGTTGTATTTAGAGGTTAGAGAGTTCTGGAATAAGAATTCTTCGAGTTCAAGTTTTGAGGTGTTCCATTTTCCTGGAGTGATGTAGCATAGCAGACAGTTTAAGGTGTCTGTGAGTGTATTGTCGGAGAGTTGGCATGCAAGAAGATCTAAGTGAGGGGTTGATTGTTTGTGTAGCACTTTTAGGTTGAGGGTATTTTTTACTATAATCGCTAGTCCTCCCCCTCGTTTGTTTTCTCGACAAACCAGCTCTAATTTGTAACCTTTGGGGCAGAATTCGGTTATGCATGGGTCCGAGTTGGATGTTAGCCAGGTTTCGGTTAGGAAGAGACAGCTTAGTTGTTCTTTGATTAACCAGTCTTTGATTAGATTTGCTTTTGGGCTAATTGATCTTATATTCATGTAGGCACAGGCTAACGAGGTGTGTTTTGTGTTGGAGTTAAGGTTGCAATTGAGGTAGAGGATATTTTTTGGTGGTGTTTGTTGTTTTTGTGTGGTGGTTTTGTGCTTTGGTGGTGGTCGTTTTCCCCAGACGGTGGGAATGTGGTCTTGGTTGGTCAGTGGGCAAGATGTAAGGGTTCTGGTGGTGTGGATTTTTCTGGGTGGATGTGGTTGTCTGTAGGTTGCTGTCAGAATTGGGATGGGTGATAGGTGATATCCTGTGGTTTGCCAGTTTGAAATGAGTAGTGAGAGTATTAGGAGGGCAAGTATGTTTTTGTATGCGTGATTTTCCATTTTGTTTGAGGGGTGGATGGAGAGAGTTTCTGTTCGCTCTCCTCTCTGATGAAGGTAATCGCCTATGTGTTTAGATTCTGGCTTGTGGTGGTGTATGAGGAGTCTGGTCCCTCGCAGGTCGGGGAGAGGGGCGGAGCAGGGCTCCCACGCTGCCTCTCCTCTGCTAGTCTCTGGGCTCTGGTGCTAATGGCCGCGCTGCAGGGAGGTAAAAGTCGGGTCAATAGATGTGTGTCTGTCTTTCTTTCTCTCTCTCTCTCTCCTTGGCCACTGTCTGTCTTTTTTTTTTTTAGCACACCCCTCCTCCTAAAGCAGACCCCTTTCCCTCTTTCCCTGGCCCCCAGTTGTGCCATGCCTGCCTGCTCTGTGGCCCCCTTCTGTTCCCCCATCCGAGCAAAGCATGATTGCTGTCTGGCCCCCAGCACACCTCTCCCCCCAAAGCAGCCCCCTTTCCCGCTCCCCTGGCCCGAGTGAGTGGTTAGAGCTATAGCCTCAGTACCCTGAGGTTGTGGGTTCAAATCCCATGCTGCCCCTTGTGACCCTGGGTAAGTCACTTAATCCCGCAATTGCCCCAGGTACATTCGTTTTTTTAAATTTATTTATTCAATTTTCTATGCCGTTCTCCCAAGGGAACTCAGAACGGTTTACATGAATATATTCATAGATTGTAAGCCCACCAGGACAGATAGGGAAAATACCCTCTCCTGCCCCTCAGCATCATTAAATGGAATATAAGACATTGACACTCCCCCCACCCCACCCCCACCCCGAAAAAAAAAATCTGCTATGGCTCAGTAACCCAACTAAGGATTACATTTCTTATATTGAAGCTGTTTGTCCTGGGGTGGTGAGCTGGTAACATCCTAGGAGGGCTGGTCCTTAACATAGCTATCTGGTCTCAAGGAACCTTGAAAATTAAGCTCTGTACTGATGTCCCCTTGTGGCACTGGGACGTAACTCACGATTACTATCCTCCTTGCACTCTAATTTGTCCCAAATTTTCCGTGTCCCTTAGTCCTTTGCCGGCTCCCCCTTCCCGCGGTCCTGACAAAACTCTCGCCTCTAGCAGCAGCTGCAGCACTCTAAACACGCTGCTTCGCGGCCTTCTACTGCCCTGATTTGCTCTGCCGCTGACGGGGGGAAGGGTGCGCCGGGGGGGGGGAAGGGGGCGACGACGACGATCTGCCTTACACGGAAAGAACCCTATGCGCACACGTGAGCGCTTGAAACCGACTCCTCCTGGCAGCCGCCAGTCCGCACTGCTGCGCGGGCCTGAAACCGACAGCCTCTTGCCGCCATAGCCCGATAGATCAGGGATCAGGGAAGCATGCGCGCTTAGCATTTTATTATATAGATAATTCCCTGTGGGATACATTTAATTCATTCTACAAGGGGTGCCGAAAAGTTCTCACTGTCAAACCCCAACCAAGAAGGGAATGACAGGAATATGGTTCAGTCAATGATCTGCAGGGAGAGAGCTGCAGGTACAAGGGAGATGGTCAGCGTGTGCAGGAGCAAGATCCTGGGGAGCCTTTGATGGTGGCTGTCTCCCCTCCCCGCAGCTCTCCTACTTGCCAGGGCAGTGATTCACCGGCAACTTCCTCCTTCCTCAGAGGCGGCCATGGATCTAAGGCTGCCTAAGTAAATCACTGCTGCAGGCAAGTACTGAGAATTGTTGGAAGGGGAGGAAGCCACTGTAGGAGGCTGGGAAGCTGCTGGATAAAGGGAGAGCTACTACTGGACCTGGAGGAAGGTAGAAGGAGAGATGCTGCTGGGAGGGGAGGAGCTAAAGGGATGGGAAGAGAGTTAATGTTGGATAGGGAGAGGAATGAAGGGAGAAGGAATAGAGGAAGGAAACAGCTGGCAGGGGGATTACGGGACGGGAAGGGGGTCAGGGTGGAATGGAGAGATCAGATGAGGGAAAGGGGAGAGAGAGGAATGAGAAAGTAGAGATTGATGCTGGAAAGGGGTCAGCAGAGAAATGAGAGAGGGATAAAGATGCTAGTGTAGGAGAGAGAAAAATGAAGAAAGCAGTGAAGCTGGAATGAATGATGTAAAAAGGAGAGAGGAGGCACAGGCTCGATGGACAGGGGAGAGGGGCATAGAAAGAAGTCAGATACATATGGAAGGGGAAGAGGGCAGACAGTGGATGGAACGGGCAGATGCTGGATTGAAGAGACTGGGTAGTCGCTGGAAGGAAAAGAGTGAAAAGAAGATGAAAGCAGAAACCAGAGACAACAAAAGGTAGAAAAAAAAATCATTTTATTTCTATTTTGTCATTAGAATATATCAGATTTGAAATATATATCTGCTAGAGACTTAACTGGGGACTGCAGTATTCTGTTAGCATGATATTTCTGTGTAGCATTCTATAATAACTTGGCTTGTTCAGTTTTCTTGATAGTAGAGGGGATATATGTGAAGGGGAGGGGAGACAGGGAAAACCGTCCGTGCTCTGTATATTTGTATTTATAAAATCACAATTGTTCAGAATATTGTTTCTTTTTATACTTTAATAAAATACGTTCAATATAAAATCATAACTGCGGCTTATGCAGATGGGATCAGATGGTTTGCGGGGACCGAGCTTGCGGAGACGGGGCAGAAATGGTTTTTTAAAATTTCAGTCTTAATAGTTTGCCAGTCCACAAAATAATTATTTTATTTCTGCTGGTCCACGGGTGTAAAAAGGTTGAAGAACACTGCCCTAGTCTTTGTCATTTTTGATGGAGTGAAAAATCGATCCTCTTGTACCCATTCTACTCTACTCAGGATTTTGTAGACTTCAATCATATCTCCCCTCAGCTGTCTCTTTTCCAAGCTGAAGCGGAATTCACTACCATTGGCTCTTAAATCAATAACTTCCATTGATAAGTTCAGGGAAAACTTGAAAACACATCTTTTCTCTGATGCATATTCTCAGATTTAACAGGTAGCGCTATTAGTATCTTGGAAAACAGAAGAATATCCCTAATATTAATTTCTTTCTTTGCTTGAATTTTTTGTATTTCTCCCCTTGAACCATAATTTATGTATTATGTATGGATTATTTTTGTAAACTGCATTTGTTATTGTACTATGTTTTAGATTGTAAGCTGCCCTGAAGGTTCACCCTAGGGCAGGATAGAAACTTTTAAATAAACTTGGAAACTTGGACCCTAGCATCTGATAAATGTGATTTGGGTTATTCTTCCCAATGTGAATCACTTTGCATTTGTCCACATTAAATTTCATCTGCCACTTGGATGCCCAGTCTTCCAATTTCCTAAGGTCTGCCTGCAATTTTTCACAATCCGCATGCATTTTAATAACTTTGAACAGCAAATTTAACCACCTCTCTTGTTCTAATTTCTAGATCATTTATAAATAAGTTAAATAGCACCGGTCCACTGTTTACTCTCCTCCATTGAGAAAAATGACCATTTAACCCTACCTTCTGTATTCTATCCAATAACCAATTCCTAATCCACAACTGAACTTTGCCACCTATCTCATGACTCTTTAATTTTCTCAGGAGCCTCTCATGAGGAACTGTCAAAAGCTTTCTGAAAATCTAGACACACTACATCCACATGTTTATTCACACCTTCAAATAAATCAAGCAAATTGGTGAGGCAAGAACCCATGCTGACTCTATCTCATTAAATCATGTTTGTCTATGTCCACAATTTTATTTTTTTTATAATTGTTTCCACCATTTTACCCGGCACTGAAGTCAGGCTTACCAGTCTGTACCGGTCTGGATCTCCCCTGGAACCCTTTTTAAAAAATCAGTGCAAAATTAGCCACCCTCCAATCTTCAGGTATTACAGATGATTTTAGAGATAGGTTATAGATCACTAACTAGAAAACAAAAAATTGTGGAGAATCGATGTCCAAACTGATGGCTTTATTAAAACAAACAAATAATCCACATAAATACATCTAGGGCGGAACCTTTAGAAACAGATCAGCAATTTCATGTTTGAGTTCTTTTAGTACCCTGGGATGTAGATTATCCAGTCCAGGTGATTTATCACTTTTTAACTTGTCGATTTGGCTTAGTACATCTACCGGATTCACTGAGATTTCTTTCAGTTCCTCCACATCATCACCCTTGAAAACAATTTCCTGTTCAGGTAGATCTCTTACATCTTCTTCCGTAAAGACCAAAGCAACGAATTCATTCAGTCCCTCTGCTATGGCTTTATCCTCCCTGAGCACCCCTTTTGCTCCTTGATCATCCAGTGGTCTCACAGATTCCCTCACAGGTTTTCTGGTTCTGATATACCTAAAAAAATTGTTATGAGTTTTTGCCTCTTTGGCAGTTTCTCTTCATATTCAGATCTGAGATGTGTTTCGTTGGAATAAATATGGCCTTTTACAACACATTTGGGTGTACACAGTGTTACCAGACTAAGAAAGTCTCTGGAAATGTTGCAGGTGTCTCATATTGGGTACCATGATCTTTCAGGGTCCACTTCTCTGCAGGTAGTTGGGATCAGCTTGCTGACTCAGGAACTCTGGGCATCTAATGACCTAACTTAAACAAATCAATAAAGCAAAACCCTATCTCTCGGTCCTCAGTCAGTGAAAGGTGGGGGTTTCTGGCAAAAGAGACCATATGGACTAAACTAAATACAAAAGAAAAGAAAATATGCAAAGTGGGTTCCTATCTATCCCTCCCCAACAGCAATGATCTCTGAGCTCTTTTCAGTTCAGCTTTTCCCACCCGTCCTGTGCTAACTACAATTATTGATTAACACTAAACCCAGAGGCAGCTTTTAAATGGAGTTCTTGGAAGCAGGCTTTAAATCAAACTTTGCAAAGACAGGCTTTCACATAAAAGTTTTTGGAGGCAGGCCTTAAATAATGTTCTCAGGGGGGTGGGCTATGGTTGCTTTGGACTCACCTGGGCTTTCTCTCTCCTTCTCCCAGGGGCCCCAAATGCAGCTCTCCTCTCTGCTTCCAGCTAGGCTTTCTCTGTTTCTCTTGAAGTGCAGAGTTTTCAGCAGCCAGGCTCTCTCCCTCTCATGCAGTTCTCTCGCTCTTGTGTAGACCTGTTCTCCTCCAGCCCCAGTGGCTCTCTTCCTCTCTCCCCCTCTGTGGACCTCTTCCACAGCCTTGTGGCTTGCCTGCAGCTTTCTTCTAGTTGATCTCGCTTGCAGTGGCATAGTAAGGGGGGCAAGAGGGACGGTCCACCCTGGGCACCATGTTGGTAGGAGTGCCATCACCCCTCCTCCTCTTCATCCCCCTACCTCTTCCCATTCCTAACATCCACGCACACAGACCTTTCTTTCCCCCATATCTCTATTTGAAGTTGTTGTTCACAGTGGTCAACAACGTGCTCTTCGCGACCCCGTCAGCTCTCCCACTGATGTCACTTCGAGGTGCTGTACATAAGAAGTGGTGTCAGAGGGAAAGCCGAAAAGGTCACAAGGAGCACATTGTTGACTGCCACAAGGGGGGGAGGGCATGTATCCAAGTTAAGCATCTGAGTTATGTGCCAGTAAATTAGGCCTGGTATATACCGGCCTACAGGGCAGGATTAATTCTTCGAGGGCCCCTAGGCACTCAAGTACACTGGGACCCCCGGCCCTGCCCCGCCCATGCCCTGCCCCTGTCCTGCCCCACTCCACTCATGCCCCGCCCCCATTTATCTGTTTTCTTATTTACTTTTTTATTTCCACTTGTATTTCTTTTTTTTTTTAAATTCAAAACAAACAAAGATTAGCATACCAGTGCACAGTTTTTCTTCTATGCAACCCCTAAACATCTCTGAACAAAACCCCCCTTCCTTCTTTTCCCACCTACTTGCCCAGGACTTTAACTCTAAACCCTTTTCATACATATATATAAAAGGTGTTCAAATGCATTGTAAAGCAGTAATACTATCCGAAACATAAGTCTATATTAATAACCAAGTTTGCAACTCCTCTCAACTGCCTCACTCTATGTCGTCCAGCTGTAACCCATATCTATGTATAAAAATACATACGTATTGGTAACCACTCTAGTATGTTCCACTCCATGTATGTTAATTTGTAACAAAACAACAAGGCAAGCGGTCCACCAAAGAATCCAACGTGGAACAAAAGAAAATAGGCAGCCAATAAGGAGATTCAAATCAGGTATATTCAAGGTGCTCCCAGGAACCATGCCTGATGCATTTCGCCAAACAAGGCTGGTCAATGCTAACAGAAAACCATGTCTTTCATACACACAGGACACAGAACCACCCTCACCCAGTATGGAATAAGTAATCACAAACTAAACTCCCTACCCCCATTTTACAAAAGCACAGAAGAGGTTTTTAGCGCTGGCTGGCGGGTTGAATGTTCTGTGCTTTTCTGACGATCATAGGAATTCTGTGACCATCGGAGCAGTGCAAAGCATTCAGCATGCTGCCTTGTGTTATAAAATGAAGGAACGGTACAGTTTAGGGGTGAAGAAACAGTGGTGCATATCCCCCAATACTGAACAAAATATAAAGATAGCAGATGTAAATTTGAAAAAAAGAGAAATAACAAATCACTTTACAAATTAACAAATAAAAATAAAACAAAAAATGGAAAATAAGATACCATTTTATTGGACTAATATATTTTTAATTAGCTTTCAGAGGTCAAACCCTTTTTCCTTAGGTCAGTAAAGTATACTGCTGTTACAGTATCCTGTCCTGACCTGAGGAAGGAGAATTTGGTCTCTGAAAGTTAGCCAAAACTATATTAAAATTAGTCCAATAAAAGGATCACCATTTCTATTTCTAAACATTTATCAACACAGCTAAAATATTACTTTATCCTAAAGCAATAAAATAAAAAATAAACTTTTTTTTCTACATCTTGTCATGTGGTTTCTGCTTTCCTCATCTTCTTGTCATTCACTTCTTTCTATCCAGTGTCTGCCCTTTCCAGAAAATCTCTACCTCCCTCTGCCATCTCTCCTTCTGCTCCCCCGCCCCTTTGGTCTAGCATCCATCATCTTCCCTCTGTTCCCCCCATGGTCTGGCATCGCTCTCATTCTATCTCTCCTTCTCTCCTCCCTGTGGTTTTTAGTGTCTCTCTCTTCTCATTTTCTCCACTCAGATCTGATATCTGTCTCCCCCGTTTCTGGGAATTCTCTTCTCTCTTCCCTTTTCTTCTCTATTTCCTGCCTCCGTCTAAATTAAATTCATTCTTACTATTCAGTCCTCAGTTTCCCTCTTTTCACTGTGTCTTGCCACCTCTTTCCTTCATCCCTCCTCTATCTCACTAACTCTATCTTCTTCCCCCCCATTCAGCATGTGGGAAAGCAGCAGCAGTGGTGAGGAGGTGAGGGCCCCTAACCTCCTCACCACTGCTGCTGCTTTTCCATATGCGCCTGAAGCTGATGGCACAAGTTCTCCCCGCTTCCATCATTTGCCCCTTCTCTCTCTCTCTCCACCCCAGGCAATTCCATCAGTTATCCTACCCCCCTCAGTGAATTGCCTGGGGTGGAGGGAGGGAGAGAAGAGGGCAGATGATGAAAGTGGGAACAACTTGTGCCATCAGCATCAGGCGCATGTGGGAAAGCAGCAGCGGTGAGGGGCTAGAGGTTATCTTCCTCTCATTCATGTCCTTGCCACCCCTGTCCCTTGGTCGGTCCCACAATTTTACAATTTCCAGCATATCCCCTCCCTCCATTCTTGTAGCCCAGCATCTCCTCTCCTGACATCTCCCTGTCCTTTTTCCTTCACTATCTTACTATCCCATCTCTATTCCCTTCTGGCCCTCTCCCCATGATCAGTCATCTCACCAACTCTCTCTTCCCTCGCCCTCAGGGTCAAAGATTGCTTCCACTCTCTTTCCTGCTGTTCTCTCCCTCCTGTCACCCTATGATCTAGCACCCCTGCCCTTGTCCAATATTTCCCCTTCTCTCCCTCCCTCTCATCCCCTGCTCCATCATGACGTATTTCTACTGCCCTTCCATCTTCCCCTCCCCAGGCCTGTGACTTCCAGTAATTTACTGCTTTCTCCTGCCTCTTGCGAAGCCCGCCCCCCCTGCAGCGATCGGCAACACAAGGGCCCCCCCCTCGCCACTAGGCAGGATTCTATAAATGGCACCACTAGGCAGGATTCTATAAATGACACCTAGCAGTTGATTGACAACCCCTACATGTAGGGACCGCTAGGTACCTTTTATAGAATCAAGCCCTCACTGTATGGCATCAGGGTGCAAACTGGAGGCCCCCTCTTATGGAAATGCCCTCTAATTGCTTGGTGCCTTTGGAAATAAGGGCTTTTGAATTTGACTTTCCTAAATTTAAGAGTTAGGTTTCTAAATTAGCCTTTTGAAAATGTACTAAGGTTGACTTGCTAAATCTGGCACCCTAATAAAAATTAGCCTTTTGAAAATGTACTAGGGTTGACTTGCTAAATCTGGCACCCTAATTTTACTAAGATTCCAAATTTAGGATTCTAAAAAGTGGGTGACATCTGGAATGGATTTAGAGCAAGGAAATAAAAATATGAGAGTTCAGCACTAATCCCCAATAATGGATATAAACTTTGGGTCTTAAATTTATGAAAATGAATAGCAGGCCTAAATGTAGCATTGTAAGGTTAGACATTCAAAAATACTTACCCGTTTATCAGTCACCACTATCAGTTTACCCGTTTATCAGTCACCACTATCAGTTTCCTATCTGCTAATTTTAGCAGAATTAACCTTTCATTGACTCAGGTACAAATTTAGATTGTAAGCCCTCTTGGAACAGGAAAATACCTACTGTATTTGAATATAACTTGTCTTCAGAGTCACTTATCTGGGTAGTTACCACTCATACCAGAATAAATGCCATTGAATATCAACCTAAAAAATGTTAACAGAGAGGGAAAGAAACTACACTCCAGTAGATGAAAACAAATGGTGAATCTTTATTCTAAATAAGAATATATAGAAAGGACTCAACATGTACTCCAGCATTGCTTAGACTTCTGTTACTGCATATTTAATTGTACCTTTCAACTAGTGAAATTATGCACCTATTTAGGAATATAAAAGGTTTACTCCTGATGCAGGCACTTTTGACAAAACACAGCCATGTCAAGTCCTTTCTATATTTCCTTATTCTTATTTTCATCTACTGGAGACCAGTGTGATTCCTTCCCCACTCCATTAACTTTTATGAGAGACTTTCATGGGACTCCCCTTTCCTCTCTTTTTCCATTGAATATCAATGCATCTTTTTTTTTTTGCCTCATCAGGGATTCCTAATTTTGTCTTGTCTACAATGAATATGGATGAAATTAATTTGCATATACTTAGGTTTAGGTTGATCATAGTTTTCTAGCCTGTCCTCCCAGGGTAGCCCAGAATGGGTTACATGAATGCATCTATATTTATCTTGAGAAACACATAAATTATGTTAATACAATAATACTATCATAATAAGTCTTAGTCTCAGTGCATACAGTTTATCTCATCCACATTTATTGTGGATGATATACAGTCCTGAACTGCTGTAGATCAGTTTTGGAAGTCCTGTGCTAGGTGAATTTTCTGTAATTATACACTAGGTGCTATTTAATTGCTAACCATATTGCCTGTGACAATGTGATCCTAAGTTCCTGCTTTATCAGTAACAGTATTTATTTCTGTTGATATCATACCATCGATGTCAGAAGGGTATTGGCCAAACATTGCCAAGTAAGGCTCATAAATGACAGATCGAAATATCCACTCCCAACGATGTTCATTTAAGCGTAGGATGCCTTGCCGTGCCACACCAAATGCAATTACCCACACAGCGAAAAGGAAGAGGAAGAAGAATACATCAATCAGCTGTGAGAAAAAAAAGCACAGTTACTTACCGTAACAGGTGTTATCCAGGGACTGCAGGCAGATATTCTCAACATGTGGGTGACATCATCCATGGAGCCCCGTCGTGGACAGCTTTTTAAGCAAACTTGATTGAAGATCTTAAAGTTTGCTAGCGCTGCAACGCGCATGTGCATGTGTGCCTTCCTGCTCAGCTAGGGGGCGCGTCTCCTCAGCATGGCTTCAGTTCAGATAGCTAGCAAAGAAGCCAACCAGGGGAGGTGGGAGGGTTGCAAGAATATCTGCCTGCTGTCCCTGGATAACACCTGTTACGGTAAGTAACTGTGCTTTATCCCAGGACAAGCAGGCAGCATATTCTCAACACGTGAGTGACCTCCAAGCTAACCAGAATGGGATGGTGGGAGAGTTGGCAATTTAGGAGAACAGATTACGCAAAACTGATTGGCCGAACTGGCCGTTGTGTCGGGAAAAAGTATCCAGACAGTAGTGTGAGGTGAAGGTATGAACAGAGTATTAAGTGGCAGCCTTGCAGATCTCCTCAATAGGCGTGGACCTGAGCAAAGCGACAGACGCTCTGGCTTTAAGACCCGACCCTGCAGTGGGAAACCAGCCTGAGCATAGCAGAAGGAAATACAAGTAACAACCAGTTGGACAAGGTGCACTTGGAGACAGGACACCCCAACCGATTTGGATCAAACGATATGAAGAGTTGAGGAGTCGTCCGATGAGCTTGAGTGCGTTGCAGCCAATGCCCTCTTACAGTCAAGAGTGTGTAGCGCCACTTCTCCAGGATAAGAATGAGGCTTAGGAAAAAACACAGGAAGAACAATGGATTGGTTGAGGTGGAAATCCAAAACCACTTTCGGCAAGAACTTAGGATGAGTACGAAGGACCACCTTGTCATGATGAAAAACAGTAAAAGGCAAGTCCGCAACCAGAGCTTGCAGCTCACTGACTCTGCGAGCAGACGTGAGGGCAATCAGAAACACCATTTTCCAAGTGAGATACTTCAAAAGAGACGTGTCGATGGGCTCAAAGAGAGGTTTCATCAACCGAGCCAGAACCACCTTCAGATCCCAAACCACCAGAGGAGGCTTGAGCGGAGGATGGACATTGAAAAGACCTTTCATAAACTGGGAAACCACTGGAAACCAAGCGGCTGATGAAAAGCAGCAATGGCACTGAGGTGGACTCAAATAGATGTCGATTTGAGACTTATAAGATCATGAGGGGCATAGAGAGAGTAGAGAGGGACAGATTCTTCAAACTTTCAAAAAATAAAATATCAAGAGGGCATTCGGAAAAGTTGAAAGGGGACAGATTCAATACAAATACCAGGAAGTTCTTCTTTACCCGTGTGGTGGACACTTGGAATGCGCTTCCAGAGGATGTTATAGGGCAGAATACAGTACTGGGATTTAAGAGAGGATTGGACATTTTCCTGCTGGAAAAGGGAATAGAAGGGTATAAATAGAGGATTACTGCTCAGGTCCTGGACCTGTTGGGCCGCCGCGTGAGCGGACTGCTGGGCAAGATGGACCTCAGGTCTGACCCAGCAGAGGCATTGCTTATGTTCTTATGTTCTTATGACCGAGACAAGTGCAGCAGATAATCCAGCACGGAAGACAAGAAGGCAGACAGTGGCTCCATGCGATTCTTAGCACACCACACAGCATATCTAGTCCATTTCTGGGTGTAGCACTGGTGAGAGGCCTCAAGAACATCCTGAACAGACTGAGAGAAACAGAAGGAGGGAATCACGTTGAGAGGAATCAAGCCATTAAGTGCAGAGACTGCAGATTGGGATGCAGCAGTGAACCTTGACTCTGAGACAGCAGAGAAGGAAACACAGGCAGAAGCAGAGGCTCCCTGAAGCAGAAGGGAGAACCACGGATGTCTGGACCACCAAGGAGCTATCAAAATCATGGTGGCATGGACTGACTTGAGCTGGACGAGAGTCTTTAGAATCAGAGGGAATGGAGGGAACGCATAGAGGAACAGGTCCGTCCAATCGAGAAGGAAAGCATCCACCTCGAGACAGTCCGAGGAGTAATTCCTGGATCAGAAGCGAGGCAACTTGTGGTTGAAGGGGGAGGCGAACAGATCTATCTGCGGAGTCCCCCATCGAGCAAACACCTGCCGCAGAGTGGAGGAGTGTAGCGTCCATTCATGTGGCTGGAGAAGGCGGCTCAATTTGTCCACCAAGCAGTTCCGCTGGCCCTGGATGTAAACCACTCAGAGGAAGATGTTGTGATGTATCTCTCAATCCCAGATCCGTAGAGCTTCTTGGTAAAGGGACAGGGATCCTGTACCCCCTTGTTTGTTGTCATAATATATCGACCAGAAACACACAATCTTGAAGCAAATGACGAAAGGCCTTCAGAGCACTGAAAATGGCCCGAAGCTCCAGCAGACTTATGTGACAGCAACAATCAGTACTGGACCAGAGACCTTGAGTACATAGACCATCGAGATGAGCCCCCAGGTGTACGCGGAAGAGTCCATTGTAAGGACCTTCTGCGTGGGAGGCGCATGAAAGAGAAAACCTGTGGAAAGATTGGAAGAAAGCATTCACCAGCGAGAGATTGTTTCAACAAAGGAGTCACCGCAATGTGTTGAGAGGCGGGATCCCGGTTCTGTTTCCATTGGGATGCCAGGGTCCACTGAGGAACTCAGAGGTGAAGCCTGGCAAAAGGAGTTACATGAACAGTGGAGGCCATGTGCCCCAGCAGGATCATCATATGCCTGGCCAAAACTGTCGACAGAAGGGAGATCCTCTGGCATAGGTGAACGAGGGCATCCTGTTGAGGCCGAGGCAGAAAAGAGCGGAGGCGAACCTTGTCCAGCACCGCTCCGATGAACTGCAAAGACTGAGCGGGACACAACTGGGACATGGGGAAGTTGACCTCGAAACCCAGATGCTGAAGGAATATAATAGTCTGTTGAGTCGCTGCAATAACCTCTGGCTTGGACGGCGCTTTGATGAGCCAGTCGTTGAGGTACGGGAACACTTGAAGACCCTGCGTCCGCAGGGCCACCACCACAACCACGAGGCATTTCGTGAAGACCCTCAGGGAGGATGCGAGTCCTAAAGGGAGAATTCGATACTGTAAATGGAGATTCCCCACCCAAAATCGTAGAAATCTGTGAAAGGCCAGATGAATCAGAATGTGAGTGCAGGCGTCTTTGAGATCAAGTGAGCATAGCCAATCCCCCTCGTCCATCAGGGGATACAAAGTGGGAAGAAAGAGCATGCAGAACTTCTCCCTGACCAGAAATTTGTTCAACGCTCTGAGGTCCAGGATAGGGTGAAGGCCCCTCATCTTTTTGGGGACTAGAAAGTACCGGGAGTAGAACCCAGTGCCCTGTTGACACAAAGGGACATCCTCCACCGCCCAGAGGTGAAGGAGGGCTTGAGCCTCTTGAAGAAGAAGGAGAAGTTGCGTCCTGTTGGAAAGACACTCTCTTGGAGGCAGGTCTGGAGGAACCCTCAGGAACTGAAGGGAGTAACCTTCTCGGATGATGGAGAGAATCCAAAGGTCCGATGTAATCAACTCCCACTTGTGACAGAATAGGCTGAGACGACCTCCGATGGGTAGAGGAGAAGGCTCATGGATGAATGGGGGCGGCATGCTCAAACCAGGATAGTCAAAGAGACGGCTCTGGTTTGGCCGTCGCAGGGGCCTGAGGCTTTTGGGGGGCCCTCTGCTGCTGCCTATGCGGCGCTGTGAAAATGCTGGCGTGGACTTTTGAGGATAGCACCGGGGTGGCAATTTGTACACCTTAGGAGGAGCCGCCTTCACCTTCAGTCTCACCAAGGAGGCGAAGGAACGTTCATGTTCGGAGAGACGTTTGGTAGCCGCCTCAATGGAGTCATCGAAGAGCTCATTGCCCAAGCATGGGAGATTCGCCAGATGGATCCATGTCAACTATGCATAGCCAGGCCAGGCGACGCTTGGCTATCGTGACCCTCGAGGACAGTTCAAAGGCATCATAAGTAGCCTGGAGCATATAAAGGTGAATCTGCAACAACGTTTCCTGAAGCTGGCGGAATTTGGACTGGTAGGCGGAAGCCAAATCATCCTGGAAAGATGGCATGGATTTGATGCAGTGCTTGAGATAGGATGTGAAATTGAAATTGTAATTCAGGACTCGGTTTGCCATCATCAAATTCTTGTACAAGCGCCGGCCGAATTTGTCCATAGAACGGCCTTCCCTGCCCGGCGGGACAGCCGCGTAGACCTTGGAGGGATTAGATTTTTTTTAAGGAAGACTCCACAACCAAGGACTGGTGGGAGAGCTGAGCCTTTTCAAACCCCTTGCACGGGACCGTCCGATAGTGGGATTCCATCTTGGACGGTATGGCAGGAATTGCGTATGGCATCTCCAAATTCTGGAAGAAAGTCTGTTTTAAGACTGGATTCAAGGGGAGATGCAGGGATTCCCTCGGTAGATGAGGAAGTTCCATCTCCTCCAAATACTCCCGGATATATCTGGACTCAGACTGGAGGTCCAGTTGAAGGGCCTGACCCATGTCCACCATGAACCTGGTGAAGGAGGAAGTCTTGGCAGAAGAGGATCTGGACTTCGGGGCAGCAGAGAAAGAAGGAGAGGCCTCCCTCTAGAACTGCACCAGCACATCCGTGTCAACAAGCATGGATGCCGAGGAAGCTCTGCTAAGAAACAGGGGAGGCATCGACAAATGCTTGCATTTAATTACATTACATTACATTACAGATTTCTATTCCGCCTATACCTTGCAGTTCAAGGCGGATTACAAAAGATTTGACTGGACATTTTCCAGTGAAGATACAATTTTTTTTTTTTATTATAACAGTGGAGAGATAGCTGGGTAGAATCAGAGGGGAACTTACGAGTTGGATAGTAAATTGGCATTGCAGGACTGTGTGATATAGACAGATAGATTACAGTTAGAGTAGGTAAGGTTACAAAACATTTCAGGGATCTGTTTATTTAGTTGGTGTTTTGGGGAGGATTTTTTAGAGGAGAATTATCTGGAGGTAAGGTGAAGGGGGGTTAAGATGTTTGGATGAATTTTTTGAAGAGCAGGGTTTTGATTTCTTTTTGAAATGTTTTGAAGTCATCCATTGTCGTCAGTAGGTTGGAGATGATATGGTTGAGTTTTGCTGCTTGTGTTGCCAGAAGGTTGTCAAACATTTTCTTGCGCTGTGTGCCTTTGAGTGGGGGGAAGGCAAAAGGGTTCGGGGTTCTTCTGTGTCTTGAGGTGAAGATCTGGTTTAAGCGGTTATTTAGGTAGGAGGGGGAAGAGCCGTTTAACGCTTTGAATAATAGGCAGTAGAATTTGAATTGAATTCATGCTTGTATGGGTAGCCAGTGAAAGTCTAAAAAGGCAGTTGTAATTTGATCATGTTTTCTCAGGGAGTATATCAGTCTGAGGGCGGTGTTTTGTATGGTCTGAAGTTGTTTTATCATAAAGGCTGGACAAGGTAGATAGAGGGAGTTGCAATAGTCCAGCAAACCTAAGACTAGGGATTGGACAATTAGTCTGAATTGTGCTGGGTTGAAAAATTTTCTGATTTTACGTAGATTTCTCATGGTTAGAAACGCTTTCTGGGTTGTCTTGTTGATTTGGGACTACATTGTGCAACATCTGTCTATCGTTACTCCTAGGATTTTGAGTTCGGGTTGTATCGGGTATTTGGTATTTTTGATTTTCAGTTCTGTGATGGTAGGAGTTTTGGCCTTTTCTAGAAAAAGGAATTTTGTTTTTTCTGAGTTTAGTTTCAGTTTGTGGTCCATCATCCATTTTTCTACTGTATCTAGGGTTGTTTCCAGCTTTGCTGTGGTGGTGGTTTCTGATGGGTCGAAGGGGAGGAGTATGGTGATGTCGTCTGCGTAGTTGAAGGCTGTGACATAAAGGTTGTCTAAAGTGGCTCCTAGGGAGGAAATAAAGAGGTTGAAGAGCGTAGGTGAGAGAGGTGATCCTTGTGGAACTCTGCAGGGATTGGACCATGGTTCTGATTTGGTATCATTGGACTTTACCCTATAGGTTCTTGATTTGAGGAATCCTTGAAACCAATTGTAGACCTTGCCTGAGATCCCTATGGCGTCAAGTATCTGTAGTAATAAGGAGTGGTCAACTAGGTCAAATGCTGCGGAGAGGTCAAGTTGTATTAACATCATCTTTTTTCCTTTACTGATGTGTTGTCGGGCTGTATCTAGTAGTGATACAAGTAATGTTTCTGTACTGTGGTTGGTTCGAAAACCTGATTGTGAGGGGTGAAGTAGGTTATGGTTTTCCAGGTAGTTGGTGAGGTATTGTGCAACTAGGCCTTCTATTATTTTAACGAATATTGGTATTGAAGCGATAGGTCTGTAGTTGGAGGGGCTATCTATTGGGCCTTTGTGATCTTTCATGATGGGGTGATTAAGATTTCTCCTTGGTCCTGTGGGAATTGGCCGTCTGTCAATGTGGTTTGAATCCATAGCATGAGGTTGGTTTTGAATGTGGTGGAGGCGTTTGATAAGAGGTAGGTGGGGCAATTATTTAGGTCGCTGGTTGCATAGCTGTATTTATTGTAGAGTCGGTTCAAATCCGACCAAAATATGATTGGGAAGTTGGACCAGCTTCTGTCTGCTACGATGGCTTCACCTGTTGAGGGGTTTGTTGTTATCTTTTCGAGATGGGTGTGTGTGTTGATGAATGCAGTTCTGATATTGGTGATCTTGTTTTTGAAATGGTCTGCTAGTTGGATGGCTATCGGTGGGTGGTTTCCTTGCGTAGCTAAGTAAGGTTTGGTGTCAGTGAGGTTCTTTACTAGGTTGAATAGCTTTTTTGTGTCTGGGATTTTTGTGCCTATCATTTTGGAGTAGTAGGCTTTCCTTGAGTTTGGTCTTGTATTGGTTAATTTGATTTCTCCATGCTGTTTTGGTGTGTTCTAAGCTCTTATTTTTTTCCATTCTCTTTCTAGTTGTCTGCAGAGCTTTTTTGATTGGAGAAGTTCGGAGTCGAACCATTTATCTGATGGTCTGCAGATTTTAAATTTTGATTTTTCTGGGGCTAGCTCATTCAGGATGGTTTCGCTTATGGTTCGCCATTGGGATATGAATTCGTTAGGGGCTATAGTGGCGATAGCGGGGTCTGCTTTGTTCTAGAATATGGAGGGTTCGATTTTTTGGCGTGCTTTGAAGGAGGTTTTGGGTGGAGGTTGATTTTTATTGCATTGAGGCCAGTTGATGTTAAAGGTGTATTTATAGTGATCTGACCAGAGGGAGGGGTGCCAGGTTCCATTTGAGATATGGATTTCGGGTTTGTAAGAGTGTTGGGTCATGTAAGCAGCGATATCTAGTTGGTGGCCTTTTTCGTATGTGGGTTGGGGGTTGAGGATCTGGTAGTTCAGTGTTTTGAAGTATGATAGTAAATTTATTACTTGTTTAGAGGTATGATCTTCTAGATGGAGGTTTATGTCTCCTAGGAGTAGGTTATGAGTTCTGGTAAATGAATTCTTCGAGAGCTTGTTTGTTATCATTCCATTTTCCTGGTGTTGAGTAACAGAGGATGCATGTTAGTGTTCCTATGAGAGAATCGTCGGATAGTTGACAGGCTAGGAGATCTAGGTGGGGGGTAGAGTGTTTGTCTAGGGTCTTTATATTGATGTTGTTTTTGAGTATGATGGCTAGACCTCCACCGCGTTTTCTTTCTCTGCAGACCAGTTCTATTTTGTAACCCATTGGGCAGAATTCTGTGATGGTGGGATCGGAGTCCGAGGTTAGCCAGGTTTCAGATAGGAATAAGCAGCTTAGTTGTTTTTTAACTATCCAGTCCTTAATAAGGTCTGCTTTTGTGCTTATTGATCTGATGTTCATATATGCACAGGATAATGAGGTGTTGAATGTTTGGGGGGAGGGTGTGCAGTTTGGGTGGAGGAGATTTTCTTTGGTTTGTGGATGATAGTTGTGATCTGATGATCTTGGTTTGGGGGTGGTCTTTTTCCCCAGCTGGTAGGTATGCTGATATGATTGAGTGAGGAGCAATCTATCAAGTTTCTGGGAGAGTATAGTTTTCTGGTTGGTGGAGGGAACCTGTAAGATTCTGTTAAGGTTGGGATGGAGGATGTATGATACCTTTCTGTTTTTCTGTTGGTTAGGAGTAGGAAAAGCAGTAGATGGACGAGTACGCTTGTGGTGAAACCGGGAGACATAGTGATATTTCGTGTAGAGAGCGGGAGATTCTGCGGTTTGGTACTTGGTGTGTGGGGCGAGAGTCTGGGAGTTGTAGGGAGCGGGAGATTCTGCAGTTTGATACTTGGTGTGTGGTGTGAGAGTCTGGGAGGTGTAGGGAGGTTGGGGGGGGGGGAGCGTCTTCCTTCCCCTCTGTCCTGTTGTGTCTGTTACCCTCACTAGGTAGGCGAGGACCCCAGGGTCCGAGGGATGGAAACCCAGGGAGTAACCTTCAGCAAGCCCAGGGAGGAAGAAACCTTCTGACGCGGCTGCGAGGAGGGAGTCTTCGACCTCGATTCGCCTCGTCTCGGAGACTGAAGAGGTATGGAAGACAGCCTGGTCGAGACTCAAACTCGAGGACGGCCGATGCCTCGATGGACCTCAAGGCCCGAGGCCCCGGAGACCTACCCCACCCAGGAGGAGTGTCTCGAGAACGTTTTGCAGACCGCCGCTTCGAAGGCAAGGCACGCTTAGAACGGTGCCTCGATCGAGGTCGGGTGGCCGGAGAAGTCTGCCTCAAGAGAGTAGGTGAAGAATCACTCGAGGAAAATCGGTGAGAGCGATAATGCTTGTCTCGGGGCCCCATGGCGCGACGCTCAGGCTGGTTCATAGGGAGCAGGGTAGAGGCCGGGGCAAGCTGGGCCAAAACAGAGGAGATCTGCGTGGTCAAGATAGCCTTAAGCATGTCCTTGAACATGGATTTGGTCGGATTGGTGCAGCAGTGCGCTCCAACGAAGGCAACCTCGAGGTAGAGTATTCCCTTAACTTGGAGGCATGCTTTGGAGGAGGCCTAGTAGAGGCTGGCAGGACTGCACTCACTGCCTGGGATGCCAGAGACTCCGTGGAAGGCTTCTTCGGTAGCGGAGCTGAACCTGAAGGAGGAGGAGACTTACCCGAGGCCGAAGCTTTAGCAGTCGGAGCAGCCAAGGCCTTTGAAGCCGAGGGGGACTTGTTCGGGGCCGAGGCCTTCGAGGTTGAGGTCGAGGTCGAGACTGGGGGTTGAGGTCTTGTCAGCCGGCTGAGCCATGGCACCGAAAATCTCAGCAATCTTGGCCCGCCGTCGTCGAAGAACCCGAGGTTGGAGAGTGGCACAATGCGGGCAAGAGTCGGTAGGGTGGTTGAAACCCAAACAGATAATACACCAACGGTGCGGGTCGGTAATCGAGATCACCCGACCGCACTGCGTGCACTTCTTAAACCCGGTAACAGGCCGGGACATAGGGAGAAGATGAGGCCGTGGCCGTACGAGGCCAGGTGGCCAGACAAAAACTGGGGTCCCCCGGTTGAAATCGGTAAAAGGAAAAAATAACAAAGATTTTAGAAGCGTTGCACAACGACTCCGATCAAATAAAAACAATAAAAGAAGCCGTGGTGCAGGAAGGCACATAGAATCGAACGCAGAGAAGTAGAAACAGGGCTTTCTGGCTCCATGGAAAACTAAGAACTGAGGCCACGCTGAGGAGACACGCCCCCTAGCTGAGCGGGAAGGCACATGCGCGCATGCGCGGTGCAGCACTAGCAAACTTTAAGATCTTCAAGTTTAAGATCTTCAAGTTTAAGATTTTCAAGTTTGCTTGAAAAGATGTCCACGACGGGGCTCCGTGGATGACATCACCCACATGTTGAGAATATGCTGCCTGCTTATCCTGGGATAATAATCAGGGAAATATTTTCATCCAGTTAGAGAATAACATTTAAAACAAGATTTGCTTTTTTCTCAGGTATATATAAGAACCTATCACATTCTTAGTTTTATATGTGTTCATCATAGTAAGGGCAAACAATTTTAAAAATTGCACATGTAACGGAGATAATTCTATAATTGTGTACCTATAAATGGGTACCCAGAGGACATCTGGTGAGAGCCTATTTTATAAAGAAACATAGGCACCTACTTTCCTGTATAGAATACTAATGTAGCAGCAAAACCCCTGGCCTATAATTTAGGCATAAGCATTTATGCCAGTTATAGATCTGCCAGGAGATACATTCATAGAAAAGAGAAAGCATACTGTGCAAATAGCCAAAATATGGACAGTGTGAAGACCAATGTCCTTTAAAAAGGTCCTTTACTGAGACAGTGCTGATTAACAATAATATAATGGGACTAGACATGGGCCATAGTATGGCACTCTCATCTGCATCAGGAATCCATAACCAGTCTAAAGGCAGTTCAAAAATATAATATAAAAACAAATAACTGTATAAAGGATAACGTGACTCATATATAAACTTGTTTTTTGGTAGTACACATGTGCTTAGTTTCAATTTTGGCGGGAAAAGGACACTGATGGTGCACTGACATGCCCAACTCTTTCTCTGAGGCTGAAGTTTTATTCAATTTTATAATTCTGGCAAAACTTCACATTGGATGGTTGTTCTTGTTTTAGTATTTTGAATTGCAATTACAGACCAAAGAATCTATAGAACAAGAACAGGGAAAAGTAGAAGCATGGGATTTCACACTTGGGTTCCAGCCAACAAATTCAAAAGTTAGATAAAAGTGATACATTACTGAAAACAGTCCTAGCATATGAAATTAATAAACCTCCTCTAGATTCTAGAACATAGTTCCATGGTCTGAAATGCATTTTTATTAATTACATCCCTTCCAAACATTCGAATAACACCATACATCCACTCTGTCACCCCTCCATACTTACTACCTATCTTAACCCCCAACCACTCCCTCCCCCACCCTTCTTTCCAAACCTGTGGTGCAGAATCAGTAAGACACTGCAGTTTGCCTTGCTTTTGTGGTAAGAGATTGTTGAAAAGTTCACCATGGTATTGTATATTGCACCATTTCTACTTTTGCCATCTTAGCATAAGACTGCAGCTCAAAAGCTGCCAATTCTCTCATTTTCTGCCCAACACTGAAACACTATTTTCATAAGAACATAAGAATAGCCTTACTGAGTCATACCAATGGTCCATCTAGCCCAGTAGCCCATCCTCGCGGTGGTCAATCCAGGTCACTAGTAAACTTGCAAAAACTCAATAAGTAGCAACATTCCATGCTACCAATCCAGGGCAAGCAGTGACTTTCCCCATGTCTATCTCAATAACAGACTATGGACTTTCCTCCAGGAAATTGTACAAACCTTTCTTAAAACCAGCTGTGAAAAAAAATTTCCTCCTATTGGTTTAAAAAGTATTTCACTGTGGGGGGCACTGTTGAGCCTGACTAAGATGGTCGCTTGATTGCTTATCTCCAGCAACCTCTTTTATTATCTTTATCTTCCGACCTATCTACTTCAACTGGAATTTAAATCATCCTGCTTCATCAACTGCTTAATTGGCGGCTTCTAAACAAACTGGCAAAAGGCACAAGTAAATCTCCTGCAAAAACACCTGCTAGTGATCCTGAAACTCCCTCCATGGAAGATCTTTGGGAGGCAATTAAAGCTCTCCAGGATAGTATGACTGAAACCAAAGATGCCACTAATGAGATCAGTGACGAACTGACAACGATGAATGCTGAACTTACAACACTCAAAACAAAAGTCGCTGATTTGGAAATAAAGATAGTGACATCTGAAGCTAACTTCAAAGCCCTTCAAAGAACTCAAGGAAGCCAGTAATAGATCCAGGAGGAACAATATTCACTTACTCGGCATCCCAGAGGGAAGAGAGGGCAATAATATGATTAGTTTCCTTGAATTCTTCATTCCCAGACTCTTAAACCTGCAATTTTCAAAGGACTTTCAAATTGAACACAGGACTCCATCTTCAGGCCAACCATGAGACAGGCATCCCAGACCTATCATCTTTAAAATTCTAAGATATCCTGTGACAAACTCGAGCCCATTTCGGGGTTTTCCTATGTCCAACCCAAGTCCGGTCTGGGTTTTGCCACAGGCATTAGGAAGAAGTACAATATACCCCTATGTAAAAGAGCGGACCAGGTAGTATCCCTGACTTTAGGCTTAGCTGACTATGGTACAGACCTGGAAATAGAGGCAGGAGAGCCAGAGCAGGAGAGGTTCAAGCAACAGAATGGCACAGGGTTTAAACTTGGCCCCGAGCCTGCTAGAAGATTACTTCCTTCCCTGCAGCCTGTCCAGGCAAGGATTAAGGATAGGAAGGAACCTGCACTTAGGCAGATGGAACAAGCCTGTGTGTGGAAGGCCCCGCCCCCACCTAGGCTGAGGGGGAGTGTCCTTCCACAGCTTAAAACAACAGAGTTAGGAACACTACGGGGGAAGCAGCCTGGAGGCAAGGAGGAGAGAACCATCCACTCTCTCTGCACCCTGAAGAGTCTGGCCCTGCAGACTGGCCGATGCTGGACACAGAGGAGCTTACTGCTGACCCTGAGAGTTGGGAAGGAACCCCAGGGGAACCCATGGAGACACAAGCTAGTCTGGTAGGACCGGAAGGTGTGCCCGTGGACATTGATATGCAGTAGGGAATATGTGATTGCCTGCAGCCACAGTCGTGAAGCTACCAGTGAGGCTAGTGTGTGTTTGAAGGGGATTGTTGTACCTCTCCCTTCTGAAAGGGCACTTGAAGTTAGTGCTGAAGAGCTGTAGTTGTGAGGCTTGAAAACGTTTTGCATTATTTTCCTGCTAGCAGCTAAGCTGAGCCGGGAGCGTTCTTCCCCACAGCTGTGCATAATTAATTACCTGCACGGCACAGCAGGGAGCTGTGCTGGGAACTTGGCCTGTTCTCAAAGCTAAGCATAAGCAAGAAGAAAATGCCTTCACAGGCTGAGAGGGGCTGGGTGTACCTTTTGACTGCTGAACTAACGAACAATACATTTGACAGAGCAACAGGGAGTGAGATGAAATGTGAAGCCAGTGAAAGCATGTGACAGGCTGGCCGGGTCTCCTGTTGTTCAGGTTTTGTTGTTCAAGTTTATTTTCTGTTCTGGATTTACTTATCTTTGCACGGACACAGCTGCTAGAGTTGATGCAGCTCAGTGAATGTTGCTAAACCAACCTGCCATGGTGAAAAAGACTGTGTAAAGAATTGCTATGAAAGTCCAGAGGCAGGGGACTGTAGGTTAAGGTGAGACTCACCCAAAACTGGAAACTGGATGTTGATGTTTTGCCCTGTGTGTGAGCAGCCTGGGTTTGCCTCATGGTAATGAGGGCTTGTTTTGAACACAGCTGAGCTGAAGCTATTTTCTTTTGTTGAATGAAACCTGTGCTCACAATAAAACCTTTGATTTGTTACATCCTGTCTGGGACTCTTGCCTTGCATGCCCTTCTTAGGCTGTTAAAAAAGCCGAGTAAAGTCCTGAAGGGTCCCTTGGTAGTAGGGGACACGCCAGGCCAGAGTATGGTGTCACGATTCCAGGGCTTGCAACACAACGCCAGAGCTCGGGTGTGACAATCCACTAGTGCTGGAAATTATACAAAAGGCATGATCGCTTGCACTCCTCACTTATGAAGGCAGCACGATTATGATGTTACCAGATCTCCACAAAACCAAAGTGAGAGCTCAACAGCAGTTCCTTGCTTTCCGACCTCAGCTAAAGAAAATGGACACCCACTTTGGTCTCTTTTACCTTGCATAGATGCGAGTTACATTCCAGAACCAGACCAAGGATTTCCTCGATCCTGAGCAGCTAGCCTCCTTCATCGAAGACAAGCTACCGACTCCAATTGACTCTGTCTGACCCTGACAATTGCTACTAGATAATTGCCTGTTTGTTTTCCCTTTGATCTTTCACTGACTCGTTGTTTATACTTGCCTAATGGAGATCTTATGTCCCGCTGTTTTTTCAACATAGCGCTTTGCTCTGGCTGTCTGTCAAATTCCTGCCTTGACTGATATCGCTACTATCTACACTGTGTTTGTTAGACTTTATTAGCTATTTGCTACTTTACTAGCTATTTGCTAGATTGAAGTTGCATATATGTATTATCTTTATTCTGGTTGCTGGTTTTGCTTTCTCTCATTTGACTGTCTGGCTTCTGTTTTTCAAGCCTCCCAAGTTTTCCTGCCTGCTGCTCCTTTGCATCAGACTATTATCATTTGCCTTATTGTGTTTTAGTACTTCTTTCTTTCAGGATGTTAATGCTAATGCTTCTTTCCTTTAATTCAACCTATTTTTCTACCGTGGCTTCAGATTCTTTTGAATGATCTCTCATGCCTCTCACAATAATTTCCCTCAATGTCAAAGATTTTAACAATATCATCAAAAAAAGAAAAATATCTTATTTAGATGACTTTACTCCGGATGTTGTTTTCCTTCAGGAGACACATCTAAATGCTAATGACTCTGCAAAATTCACCAACTCTGCAAAAAAAGGGCTTTCTATTCCCTGTTACTCCCCTGCTATCAATGGTAACAATGGTGTACTTACACTGATCAAACAAAACTCTGCAGTGACTGTGCTCCACATCTCTTATGACACACATAGATGCTGGGTCAGAGTTAAACTCTCCATTTCTGATCAGACCCTCAGAATAATTAATATATATGGCCCTAACATGGATGCACCTGATTTCTTTCACAGCCTTGCTAATCATATTCTTCAGAAGCCTGATTTGCCTATCATTCTAGGTGGAGATTTCAACCTGATCCTTGATGCTTGATAGGAAATTGAGAGTTCCTTACAAGAAAACAAAATCATAGTATGATTTTAGAGATATTATAGACTAGCTGCATCTCATTGATCCCTGGAGAATCTCACATCCAGATACCAATCAATATACCTTTTTTTTTTTGACCATACATTCCACATATACCAGGATAGATTATTTCCTTGTTAGCTCATCCTTAAATGATAATTTACTCACAGCAGAAATTAAAGATATCACTATATCTGATCATGCCACTATCACTCTCCACTGCAATGATTTTTCTTTGGAACCCCACCTGAAACACTGGAGATTTAATGCGGCTCTTCTTACTTAGGACCACTTTATAGACACAATCAACACAGCCATATCAGAATTTTTTAGGTTTAACCTTCTCAATCATACTAATTGGACCAACACCTGGGATGCCTTTAAGGCATTTATTAGGGGGACTATTATTCAGTTCTCCAGCCGCCTATGCTTAGACAGGAAGAGACACCAAACTGAACTGGAAAAACTTATTTCATGACACAGAATGTGTACATTATCCAACTTATATGACATGCCTACTCTTACTAAATTACGAAATCTTCGATATCAATATAATTCCCTTTTCAGTAACTTGGCTGTACGTTCAACCTTTGTGCAAGCCGCTTCTTACTATGCTGATAACAATCAAACCGGACACCTCTTAGCAAATTATCAAATGAGCCCTGTGTCATTAAGAAAGCGAGATGGTAGTCGCAAAAGCTGGGAAAGTTGACACCTCCATGATCACGAGAGTATTTCAGTTTCTTAAGGGCAATTTGTAGTTGTTTACTTTACCAAAGAAAATCCACAAACATTTTCTCTAGACAGTTGCATATAGAGTGGGGGAAATAATATTGGAAGCATGCTCAGGATATAATTTACTTTAGGGGAAATCATCATCCGAATGGTAGAAATTCTGCCCCACAAAGATAGGTTGAGAGGAGACCATTTCCTTGTGCAGTTTTTGACAACAGAAAACAAGAAATCTGTATTGTATTGTATAGTGGATTCAATGGAGGGGACAAAAAGAACCCCAAGGTATTTGATTTTATTAGGGGACCAAATGCAGCCAAGAGAATTGTGTTCAGGCTGCATGTCCATATAGGAGGAGGTAAGAGGTAGCTAAAGTCTCGGGGAAGCGGCGAGAGTACGTTCCGCCCACCCCTACCGCGTCAGAGGCAGCGCCGGACTCCCCCTTGAAAAGGGGAGGAGCCAACGCGGCACACGCGGTACTGGTGCCGATCACAGCAGGAGGAGACAGGAGCAGCGTGCTGAGGCAGCCAGAGAGCCAGGGAGAGCAAAGAACCCGGGGAAAAGTCAAAGAGAAGGAGGTAGGAGGTAGCTAAAGTCTCGGGGAAGCTGCAAGAGTATGCTCCGCCCACCCCTACCGCATCAGAGCAGCGCCGGACTCCCCCTTGAAAAGGGGAGGAGCCAACAGCACATGGCGAAGGCGAGCAGCAAAGGCGCTTGCCTTAGCGAGAGCGCCTTTGCGAAGGGCCTTTGGAAGGGACAAGTCACTACTATCAAGAACACCAGAGGAGGACAGAAAGGTAAAGAAGTAGCAAGCATAGAAGGTAAGGAAGAGACAGATACAAAAGGAACAAACCCACACAAACAATAAGGTAGCGAAGACAGCACACACAAGAGAGGCAGCAAGGCAAGGAAGTGACAGGCACAGAAGGAAAAGGGGAGGCAGGCACAGTACCACACACCTAGAAGAGACAAAGCACACAAGGGTCCCAACACAGCAACATAAATAGGCTACAAACAGAAGAACAGCACACAGGGAGTCAGAAGGTAAGGGGGAGGCAGGCACAATACCACACACCTAGAAGGGAAACAAACACACAAAGGTCCCAACACAACAACACCAGCAGTTTCACTACAAACAGGAAGACAGCAGACAGGAAGTCGGAAATCAACCAGTCAACAGAGACAGAAGGTTCATAACAAATCATTCGGATACTACATAAGGTAAGCAAGAAATGGAACCCAAGGAAGCCAGAAGATGAGCTTTCTTGTCTTCTGTACCGGCTGCAGTATGTATGACTACCTCCCTTCGGGGATCCGGGCATACATTTACAGTCGATGCATGGAGATGGATAGCTTGAAACGGCAAGTACGACTACTGGAGGAGACAGTGACTGAACTAAAAGAACTCCTCATCTTTGAAGATAGAATCCGAGAACAGAAATTTCTAGTGGAGTTCAGTCCAAACGAGGAGGTCAAGGAACTGGAAAGATTCATTGAGGAAGCTCACCAGCAACACATAGAGATCCCAGGCCTGGATGAGAGAAGGGAAGACACCCCTGCAAACTCAGGAAAAACTGAAGATGAGGTAGGAGACGACCGCACACCAGGAGGAAGAGAGAGAACGCAGGAAGACGTCCCCCCACCCAAAGAGCCGAAATCAATCTCAAGAGTATTGCAGGAGGAAGAAGAAGATTGGCCCTAAACCATGGACTTGAACTTACGATCCCCAAGGAACCCCAAAATAAAGAAGATGAGGATCATTGTAGGTGACTCTATTATACATCATGTGGACAGCCACATTGCAGGAGGAAGAGAGGACAGAATCGTCACCTATCTGCCTGGAGCAAGAGTGAAAGATGTGGCCAACAGGATCATAGACAGCGCAGGGGGAGAGGACACTGCTGTGCTTATCCACGTGGGAACCACGTGCTTATCCACGTGGGATAAGCAGGCGGAAGTATGACAGGGAAGAGATGAAGGGCCAGCTCCACTCACTCGGAAGAAAACTGAAGATCAGGGAGGTGAAGGTGGCCTTCTCCAAGATCCTCCCGGTACCAAGAACGAATGGAAAGAGACAAGGGGAATTGCAAGCTATCAATGCCTGGATGAAACGATGGTGCGAAGAGGAAGGCTTTGACTTCGTGCGCAACTGGACGGCGTTCTGGGGAAGAAACAAGTACTACAGAAAAGAAGGACTACACCTCAACATGAAGAAGGCCATCGAGAAGGCTTTAAACTAAAAGACAGGGGAAAGCCGACAGTCGACCACCAGTCGATGGCCCGGGCGACAGGATGCCCCGATGAAGGAACCACAGGCTACTACTCATACACAGGAGGGGATGACCTCACAGCAAATAAGGGAGACAAGGTAGGAAGGGACAACTCAGACACAGGAGGGGACGATCATGCAGCAAACAAGGGAGACAATGCAGGAGCGGAAAAGGATACCGTGAAAGAAACAGTAGAGACAGACAAGCGTAGAAAGTCCAAGAAGGTAACACAAAGAGAACTCAAATGTATGTTTACAAATGCTAGTAGTCTGGGAAACAAAATGGGATAATTAAAGACAATAGCAAGACAGGATGAATTGGAAATCATTGGCATAACAGAAATATGGTGGAATGAAGAAAATAAATGGGACACAGTACTACAGGGATACAAACTATACAGAAGAGATCGAGTAGGCCGGAAAGGTGGAGGTATTGCCCTATATGTTCAGGAAGGAATAAAATCTGTTGGAGAGGCAATGACGTAAAAGAATGTGAAGCTAGAGTCCCTCTGGATCAAGATTCCCAGTCACAATGGCGCAGGACAGACGGAGGAAACTGACTTGGAAATGATAGAGGAAATCAAACATGAAAGCAAGACAGGCAATGTAATAATCTTGGGAGACTTCAATTTCCCGGGGATAGACTGGAACCTGGGAACCTCCAACTGCGGAAAGGAGGCCCAGTTCCTGGAGGCGCTAGGCGATTGCTTCCTGGAACAAATGGTAAAAGAGCCAACAAGAGGCAATGCCACCTTGGACTTGGTCCTAAATGGCCTCAAGGGACCAACAAAAGAAGTAGAAGTCACGGTCCTGCTGGGGACGAGCGATCACAGCATGATCAACTTTAAACTTGACATCGGGAAAGGGAAACGTACCAAAACCTTAACCACGACCTTAACTTTAAAAAGGGTAAATACGATCGCATGAGAGCCATGGTAGAATAACGGCTCAGGAAAAAGGTGGACAAACTTAATACAGTAGACCAGGCGTGGTCCCTACTGAAAAATACTATCACGGAAGCAGAAAATCTCTACATTCCACGGATTTCCAAGCAAAGGAGAACTAAAGGCAAAGGAGAACCGGCATAGCTTACCAGACAGGTGAAGGAAGCCATAAAAGAAAAGGAGGACTCTTTCAAAAAATGGAAACGCACGAAAACTACCGAAGCTTGTAACAAACATAAAGATGGCCAGAAGAAATGTCGCAAGGCGGTAAGGGATGCCAAAAAGGATTATGAGGAGAAAATAGCGCAAGAGGACAAAAACTTCAAGCCCTTCTTTAGATACATAAAAGGGAAAAAACCCGCAAAAGAGGCAGTGGGACCCCTGGACGACCAGGGAAAAAAGGGAACATCTTGGAAGACAAACAAATTGCAGATAGACTTAATTCCTTCTTTGCGTCTGTCTTTACAAAGGAGGACACCGCAACAATACCAGAAGCAGTGGTAGTATTTAAAGGAGTAATAGAAGACAGCCTCACCACTGTAGAAGTGGACTTGGACCAGATATACTACCAGATCGACAAACTTAAAAGTGATAAATCCCTTGGACCGGATGGAATTGAAGGTTGAAATCGGAGAGTTATTGCAAAAACCTGTCAACCTGACAATTAGAACTGGACAGATACCGGATGACTGGAAGATAGCAAACGTTACGCCAATTTTCAAAAAAGGATCGAGAGGTGAACCGGGCAACTACAGACCTACAGGATAGCATAGTCCAGCACTTGGATACACACGACCTGATGAAAGCCAGCCAACATGACTTCAGGAAAGGGAAATCATGTTTAACGAATTTACTTCAATTTTTTGAGACCTTGAACAAACAAATTGATAGTGGAGAAACGGTGGACATAATATACTTAGACTTCCAGAAAGCGTTTGACAAAGTTCCACACAAAAGACTTCTCAGGAAACTACAAAGCCATGGAATAGAGGGAGATATACTAAGATGGATAGGCAAATGGCTGGAGAGCAGAAAGCAGAGAGTGGGCATAAATGGGAAGTTCTCCGACTGGGAGAAAGTTACTAGTGGTGTACCCCAGGGCTCGGTACTTGGGCCGATCCTATTTAATATTTATATCAATGACCTTGAAGAAGGAACATCCAGCGAGATCATCAAGTTTGCAGATGACACAAAGCTATGCCAAGCAATCAGATCGCAGGAGGATAGCGAGGTACTCCAGAGCGACTTGTGTCAGTTAGAGAAATGGCAGATGAAGTTCAATGTAGAGAAATGCAAAGTAATGCATTTAGGCAGTAAGAATAAGGAATATGAGTATAGAATGTCAGGTGCAACTCTGGGTAAGAGCGAACAAGAAAAGGTGGCGGCAAAGAAAGCAAATAGAATGTTGGGCATGATAAAGAAGGGAATCACGAGTAGATCGGAGAAGGTGATAATGCCGCTTTATAGAGCAATGGTCAGACCCCACTTGGAATACTGCATCCAACATTGGTCTCCCAACCTAAAGAAGGATATAAAACTGCTGGAGAGGGTACAGAGACGAGCAACGAAGTTATTAAAGGGTATGGAGAAACTGGAATACGAGGATCGACAGAAGTGACTGGGATTGTTCTCCCTTGAGAAAAGGAGACTACAAGGGGATATGATCGAGACCTTCAAAATATTGAAAGGAATCGACAAAATAGGGCAGAAAAATTATTTACATTGTCCAACTTGACACGGACAAGAAGACACGTAATGAAAATAAGGGGTGGCAGGTTCAGGACAAATATCAGGAAATTCTGCTTCACGCAGAGGGTGGTTGACACCTGGAATACCCTCCCAAAGGAGGTTACCGTTGGATGACCATGGAATAAAGGGAGTGCTAAAGGAAGACAAAGCAATCACCAACAAACTGAACACATTTTTTGCGTCTGTATTTACTGAAGAAGCATACCGGAACCCATCAGGCTATAAGCTAGAAACAAAGATGGAAAGCTGACTGGATTGACGGTCAGTCTAGAGGAGGTGTGTAGACAGATTGATAGGCTTAAGAGTGATAAATCCCCGGGACCGGATGGCATCCATCCAGGGTCATCAAGGAACTGAAAGGGACTATAGCTGAACTGTTTCAACTAATAGCCAATCTGTCAATCAAATCGGGGAAGATTCCGGAAGACTGGAAGGTGGCGAATGTTACGCGATATTCAAGAAAGGTTCTAGGGGAGATCTGTGAAACTACAGGCCGGTGAGTCCGACTTCGGTACCGGGAAAGATGGTAGAGTCGCTGATAAAGGACCGTATCATTGATCACCTTGACGGACATGGGCTGATGAGGATCAATCAGCACAGTTTTAGCAAAGGCAGATCGTGTTTGATGAACTTTCTGCACTTCTTTGAGGGAGTAAACAGACAGATAGACAAGGGCAACCTGGTAGATATTGTGTATCTGGATTTTCAGAAGGCATTTGACAAGGTTCCTCATGAACGTACTTCAGAAAATTGCGAGCCATGGAATCGAGGGTGAAATACTCACATGGATTAAAAACTGGCTGGAGCATTGGAAACAATGAGTGGGGGTAAATGGACAATATTCGGACTGGAAGAGCATCACCAGTGGGGTGACGCAGGGCTCGGTGCTTGGACCAGTGCTCTTCAATATCTTTATAAACGATCTGGACATTGGTATGATGAGTGAGGTGATTAAATTTGCAGATGATACGAATTTATTCAGAGTAATGAAGACAAAGATTTGCAACGTGACATAATCAGGCTCGAGGAAAGGGCATCAACATGGCAGATGAGGTTCAACGTGGATAAGTATAAAGTGATGCATGTAGGTAACAAAAATCTCATGCACGAATACAGGATGTCCGGGAGAGACCTCCCACTGGGAGTTCTGATCAACAAGTCAATGAAGCCGTCCGTACAATGTGCGGCCCTGCAGGACTCTGGGCAAAAGACTAAAAGCCAAAATGATAGCCCTGGACAGCCTCATAATTTTTTTATAGCTCGAGGAAAGGAGCAAAGGGAAGGAATTGGAGGGAAGGAGGAAGAGAGCACTAACGCGGGACATAGGAAGGAAGGAAGGAGGGAGGGAGGGAATAGAAAGGGACAATTGTTGGGCCTGAGTGCAGAAAGAAAGAAAGGAAAAAAAGAGAGAGAAAGAAATATTGGATTTACAGTCAGAAGATGGAAGTGCAACCAGAGACTCATGAAATCACCAGACAACAAAGGTAGGAAAAATGATTTTCAATTTAGTGATCAAAATGTGTCAGTTTTGAGAATTTATATATGCTGTCTATATTTTGCTCTAAATTTGTCTATTAATTAACATTTTCTCTGCATACAGTGTGCTTTGGGTTTTTTTTAATTTTGTGGTTACCATTATGTATTAATAAGATTATATTGTGTGTATATGAAAAATGAACATAAGAACAAAAGAATTGCCACTGCTGAGTCAGACCAGTGGTCCATCATGCCCAGCAGTCCGCTCACGTGGCGGCCCTCTGGTCTAAGACCAGCACCCTAACTGAGACTAGCCCTACCAGCGCACGTTCTTGCTCAACAGAAACTTGTCTAACTTTGTCTTGAATCCTTGGAGGGTGTTTTCCCCTAAAACAGCCTCTGGAAGGGCATTTCAGCTTTCTACCACTCTCTGGGTGAAGAAGAACTTCCTTAAGTTTGTACGGAATCTATTCCCTTTCAACTTTAGAGAGTGCCATCTTGTTCTCCCTACCTTGGAGAGGGTGAACAACCTGTCCTTATCTACTAAGTCTATCCCCTTCAGTACCTTGAATGTTTCGATCATGTCCCCTCTCAATCTCCTCTGTTCGAGGAGTTTCTCTAATCTTTCGCTGTACGGCAGCTCCTCCAGCCCCTTAACCATCTTAGTCGCTCTTCTCTGGACCCTTTCAAGTAGTACCGTATCCTTCTTCAGGTACGGCGACCAGTGCTGGATGCAGTACTCCAGGTGAGGGTGTATCATGGCCCGGTACAGCGGCATGATAACCTTCTCCGATCTGTTCGTGATCCCCTTCTTTATCATTCCTGGCATTCTGTTTGCCCTTTTTGCTGCCGCCGCACATTGTGTGGACGGCTTCATCGACTTGCCGATCAGAACTCCCAAGTCCCTTTCCTGGGAGGTCTCTCCAAGTACCGTCCCGGACATCCTGTATTCGTGCATGAGATTTTTGTTACCAACATGCATCACTTCACACTTATCCACGTTGAACCTCATTTGCCATGTCGATGCCCATTCCTCAAGCTTGATTATGTCACGTTGCAGATTTCGCAATCCCCCTGCGTCTTTACTACTCTGAATAACTTCGTATCATCCGCACATTTAATCACCTCGCTTGTCGTACCTATGTATAGATCATTTATAAAGATGTTAAAGAGCATGGGTCCAAGCACCGAGCCCTGCGGCACCCCACTGGTGACGCTCTTCCAGTCCGAGAATTGTCCATTTACCCCCACTCTCTGTTTCTTATGCTCCAGCCAGTTTTTAATCCACGTGAGTATTTCACCCTCAATTCCATGGCTTGCAATTTTCCGAAGTAGTTGTTCATGTGGAACCTTGTCGAACGCCTTCTTAAAATCCAGATATACAATGTCGACTGGATCGCCCTTGTCTATCTGTCTGTTTACTCCCTCAAAGAAGTGCAGCAAGTTCGTCAAACACAATCTGCCTTTGCTAAAACCGTGCTGACTGGTCCTCATCAGCCCGTTTCAATCAAGGTGATCAATGATGCTGTCCTTTATCAGTGACTCTACCATCTTTCCCGGTACAGAGGTCAGACTCACTGGTCTGTAGTTCCCTGGATCTCCCCTCAAACCTTTCTTGAAGATCGGTGTAATATTCGCTACTTTCCAGACTTCTAGAATGTTTCCCGATTTGATCGACAGATTGGCTATTAGTTGAAGCAGTTCAGCTATGGTCCCTTTCAGTTCCTTGATGGATGCCATCCGGTCCCATGGATTTATCGCTCTTAAGCCTATCAATCTGCCTATATACCTCCTCTAGACTGACCGTCAATCCTGTCAGCTTTCCGTCTTCGTTTCCAGCATATAGCCTGATGGGTTCCGGTATGCTGTGTACATCTTCTTCGGTAAATACAGATGCAAAAAATGTGTTCAGTTTGTCAGCGATTGCTTTAGTGCTCCCTTTATTCCATGGTCATCCAAAGGTCCCACCACTTCATTTGCGTGTCGTTTCCTCTTAATATATCGAGAGAACGGCTTGAAGTTCTTCGCCTCCTTGGCTATTTTTCCTCGTAGTCTCTTTTGGCCCCTTTTACCGCCTTATGGCACCTGCGTTGATGTTGTTTGTGCTTGTTCCATTTTTCATCCGTTTTTGACCTTTTCCATTCCATTCCATTCCATTCCTCGACTTTCAAAAGGCTTTCGACAAGGTGCCACATGAAAGGCTACTTAAGAAGCTGTGGAACCACGGGGTGGGAGGGGATGTGCACAGATGGATCAAGCACTGGTTGTCGGAAAGACTGCAGAGGGTTGGAGTAAAGGGTCAATATTCTGACTGGCGGGGAGTCACGAGCGGTGTGCCACAGGGATCGGTGCTGGGGCCCTTACTCTTTAACATATTCATCAATGACCTGGAAAAGGATGCAAAGTGTGAGGTTATAAAATTCGCAGACGATACCAAACTGTGCGGCAGAGTTACGACCAGGGAGGAGTGTGAGGACCTACAAAGGGACCTGGATAAGCTGGAAGACTGGGCAAACAAATGGCAAATGCGCTTCAACGTGGACAAATGCAAGGTCATGCATATAGGGAAAAAGAACCCGTTGTTCAGCTACAAATTAGGGGGGGTATTGTTGGGAGACAGCAGACTCGAGAGAGACTTGGGTGTGCTGGTGGATGCATCACTGAAGCCATCTGCACAGTGTGCAGCAGCCTCGAAAAAAGCCAACAGGATGCTGGGCATCATAAAGAAGGGCATAGCAACCAGAACACAGGAAGTCATCATGCCATTGTATCGAGCGATGGTGCGTCCACATCTGGAATACTGCGTTCAGTATTGGTCGCCGCACCTCAAGAAGGACATGGCGGTACTTGAGAGAGTCCAAAGGAGAGCAACGAAATTGGTAAGAGGGCTGGAACACTGCTCATACGCCGAGAGGCTGGATAGGCTGGGGCTCTTCTCTCTGGAGAAAAGGAGGCTCAGGGGAGATATGATAGAGACCTTCAAGATCATGAGGGGCATAGAGAAGGTGGATAGGGACAGATTCTTCAGACTGAAGGGGACAGCAAATACGAGGGAGCATTCTGAGAAACTGAAGGGAGACAGGCTCAAAACAAATGCAAGGAAGTTTTTTTTCACCCAGAGGGTCGTGGACACTTGGAATGCGCTACCGGAGGAAGTGATCAGGCAGAATACGGTACAAGGATTCAAACAGGGATTGGATGGATTCCTGAGGGATAAAGGGATCGTGGGATACTGAGGGAGGAGCTGGGATATAACACAAGTATAGGAAGTAAATCAGGTAATGAGTATAAACTAACCTGGTCGTGCATGTGCAAGACCGGAGGGCTAGGATTTCGATAGGAAGGCAGGACTTAAATGGGAAATCAAGGTGGCAAGGGAGCCCCTTCTGATGATTCAGACAGGTCTTGACCTGTTTTGGGCCGCCGCGGGAGCGGACTGCTGGGCAGGATGGACCTGTGGTCTGACCCGGCGGAGGCACTGCTTATGTTCTTATGTTCTTAAATGAAGTTTTCTTGTCTCTGATCGCTTCCTTCACCTCTACAGTGAGCCACACCGGTTCTTTGTTCTTTTTCCTCTTGGATCCCTTGTTGATACGCGGTATATATATATTTTGCGCCTCGGTGACTGTGTCCTTAAAAAGGGACCAAGCTTGCTCTAGCATTTTTACAGTGCTTTATCCTCCCTACCATGAGTCTCATCCCTTCGTAATTCCCTTTTTGGAAGTTCAGTGCCGTGGCTGTCGTTTTAGACTGATGTTTCTCCCCTGCATCCAGATCAAAGTGGATCATATTGTGATCACTGCTTCCCAGCGTCCCGTCTACTTCTACATCTTGTGCTGGATGCAAGAAATTGCATTACAATTAGTACTATTATTATGGGGGCGGAGTCTGGGGTGGAGTTTGGGCGGGTTTTGGGTGGAGTTTGGCCATGGGTACTCGGTTGGTATTTGTTAGGCTTAAGGAGTACTTGGCTTGAAAATGTTGAGAAACATTGTTCTACACCACTCAGGATTTTACAGACTTCAGCCATCTCTTTTCCAAGCTGAAGAGTCCTAACCCAAAAGTCTTTCATCATATGAGAGGAGTTCATCCCCTATAACATCTTGGTCACTCTTCTTTGAACCTTTTCTACTGCCGCTATATCTTTCTTGAGATAAGGAGACCAGAATTGAATGTAATACTTACTCCAGGTGAGGTGGCAAAACAGAGGCATTATAACATTCTTAGTCTTGCTAACCATCCCTTTTTAAATAATTCCTAGCATCTTGTTTGCTTTTTTGGTCACCGCCACACATTGGGCAGAAGGTTTCATCATATAATCTACAATGACACCCAGATCTTTCTCTTGGGTGCTAACCTCCAAGGTGGACCCTAGCATCTGGTAACTATTATTTGGGTTATTCTTCCCAATGTGCATCATTTTGCATTTGTCCACATTAAATTTCATATGCCATTTAGATGCCCAGTTTTCCTAAAGTCTGCCTGCAATTTTTCCACAATCTGCATGTATTTTAACAACTTTGAATAGTTTAGTGTCATCTTCAAATTTAATCACTTCACTCATCATTTCAATTTCAAGATAATTTATAAATAAGTTAAATAGCACTGGTCCCAGTACAGATCCCTGTGGCACTCCACTATTTACCTTCCTCCATTGAGAAAAATGGCCATTTATCTCTACCCTCTGTTTTCTATCCTATAACCAATTCCTTGTACAATCGTACAATCATTCTTTCCATACTGGACTATTGTAACTCCATCTATCTAAGTCTAACCAAGAAAAGTCTTCAAAGACTTCAGCAGATCCAGAATACTGTGGCTAGGTTGATCTTCGCAAAAAGTAAATTCGATCATGTTTCCCCACTTCTGTCCAAACTTCACTGGCTTCCAGTGATTTCTAAGGTTCACTTTAAATGTACCTGCTTAACATTCAAGATCCTACATGGCATTCTTCCTCCCCTAATTCCACTTTCTTGGAATTCTTCGACACCTGACATTACCAGATCCACCAAAAAACTTAAACTATCTTTCCCCTCATTAAAAATGTGTTATCTATGCAGGAAAATTAGGGAAATCTCTTTTCTTCAAAATCACTGAGCTTTGGAATAACCTTCCTGCCCTGCTACGGAATCTGGGCTCCTTCCAATTATTCCGTAAGCATCTGAAAACCTGGCTTTTCTCAAAAATGTAAAGCTCACCACCCACTTTATACCACTAATTCTTATGTTCTTCCCTCATTTATTAAAGTACCTGTAAACCGTGCCAAGCTCTATCTTTATGGAGAGGATGCAGTATATAAACTTAAGGTTTAGTTTAGTTTAATCCACAATTGAACATTGCCCATGACTCTAATTTTCTCAAGAGCTTCTCATGAGAAACTGTCATCAACCAGCTCACCTTTTTCAACATGTTTATTCACACCTTCAATGAAGTCAAATAAATTGGTGAGGCAAGGCCTCCTTTGGCTGAATCCATGCGGACTCTGTCACAATAAATCATGTTTGTCTATGAGTTCCACAATTTTATTTTTTATAATTGTTTCCACTAATTTGCCCAGCACTGAAGTCCAGGCTTTCCGGTCTGTAATATCCCAGATCTCCCCTGGAACCCATTTTAAAAATCAGCGTTAACACTGGCCACCCTCCAAATATTCAGGTACTACAGACGATTTTAGTGACAGGTTACAGATGACAGAAGACTAATAGCAGGTCAGCAATTTCATGTTTGAGTTCTTTTAGCACCCTGGGATGTATACCATCCACTCCAGGTGATTTATCACTTTTTAACTTGTTAATTGGGTTTAGTACATCTTCTAGATCAGGGGTGCCCAGACTTTTTGGGCTTACGAGCTACTTTTAAAATGACCAAGTCAAAATGATCTACCAACAATAAAATTTAAAAAAACACAAAGCACACTGTAGCAGAGAAAATGTTAATTATCATTTATATTCCGGGGCTTTTTCAAAGAGGTCAAGGCAGATGACTTTATGCAATGTTACCTCAGTAAGTTTCAAGTTTCAAGTTTATTAATTCTTTTAATTAATCGCTTAATCATAGTTCTAAGCGATGAACAATTTAAAATACATTCAAAGGGGAACAATACAAAACAATACAATACAAACTTGAGACAATACAATAGGTTAAAAATTAACTCATCAAATTCAGTTATACAAAAATAGATAAATATACCCCCTCCCTTTTTACTAAACCGCGATAGCGGTTTTTAGCGCAGAGAGCTATGCTGAATGCCCCGCGCTGCTCTCAACGCTCATAGGCTCCCTACGCTAAAAACCGCTATTGCATAGTAAAAGGGGGCCATAGTACAAAATATAGACAGCAGATATAAATTCTCAAAATGGACACATTTTGATCACTAAATTGAAAATAAAATAATTTTTCCTACCTTTGTTGTCTGGTGATTTCATGAGTCTCTGGTGGCACTTTATTCTTCTGACTGTGCATCCAATATTTCTTCCCTTCTTTCAGCCTGCTGTATGCTTCCAGACCTCATTCCCTCACCCAACTTTTTCTTCCACTCTCCCTGCCCCCCTCCCCCTTTCTTTCTTTCAATCTCCCTGCCCCCCTTTCTTTCTATCTTTCTTTCTCCATGCCCCCTTTCTTTCTGTCTTCCTGTCCCCCCTTTCTTTCTGTCTTTCTTTCTTTGTCTCCATGCCCCTCTTTCTTTCTGTCTGTCTTTCTTTTTCCTTTTCCCCTTTCTTTCTGTCTCCCTGCCTGCTCCCAAGTCACTGCTGCTGCCATCGAGGAGCAGGCCTCCAAACCGCCACCACCATCGGGGCACAGGCCTCCAAACCACCACCTCCCCTCCTCCCCCTAGGAGCCACAAACACTACTTTTCACAAACTGTTGCACGGAACGTGAGTTTTCTGCATGAATTTTCAAGGACGGTCCCCCCGGGGACATCAATGAAGCAAAGAGGCATTTGATCGGTTCTCTCCGCCCCCCAAATCCTTCCTTCCTCCCGCTTCTACCCTCTGCACCACGGTCTCCAAGGGTGCTCGCGACTGATCCCCCAGACACGCTCTCTGCCGCTACCGGCCTCCCAGTCCCCCCCCCCCCACTTGACGCAACTTCCTACTTCCAGTGGGGCAGCCCATGGCAGAAGGGAAAGCTCCAGGGCTGGCATGGGAATCCCTGAGAGAAGATAGGATGGTGGGGGGAGGGAGGCTGACTGACTGGACTGGCGCCGTTCCATGCAGTAGTGAGTGGAGCTGCTGGGCGCGTGAGGACCGCCAGGATGCTTCGGGGTCCATCTGGCTCTTGGGAATCAAGTAGAATGCAAAGGCAACGCGATCGACTTGCATTGCCTTCGTGATCTACTGGTCGATCGCGATTGACCTTTTGAGCACCCCTGTTCTAGATTCACTGAGATTTCTTTCAGTTCTTCTGCATCATCACCCTTGAAAACCATTTCCAGTTTAGGTAGATCTCTTCTATCTTCTTCCATAAAGACCGAAGCAAAGAATTCATTCAGTCTCTCTGCTATGGCTTTATCCTCCCTTAGCACCCCTTTTGCTTCTTGATCATCCAACGGTCTTACAGATTTCCTCACAGGTTTTCTGCTTCTGATAATAATAATAATAATAATAACAGTTTATATACCGCAGGACCGTGAAGTTCTATGCGGTTTACAATGATTAGAAATGTTACAGATTGAATGAATAAACAAAGTACAGACTTAGTGATTGATAGTTTTTGCGATTGTTTGTTGAGGACTAAGATTGAATAGGTTGGTTTCCTAAGTATTTCAGGAACAGATGTGTTTTTAGGCGTTTCCTGAATTCTCCATATGTAGTAGGCACGAGTAATTGTTCAAGGTCTTTACCCCATAATGCTGCTTGATGTGCAAGAAGATGGTGATGACTTTTAAATTTACAACCTCTAACCGGTGGAGAAACAAAATTCAGGTGTGAGCTTCGCTTGTATCTGTTGGTTGTGAAAGAGAAAAGGTCTGTTATGTATTTTGGGGCTAAGCCATAGAGTACCTTGAAGCAAAAACAACCAAACTTGAAGTTCACACGTGCCTCCATCAGCAGCTAGTGTAAAAGTCAATAGGAAGGTGTCACGTGATCAAACTTTTTCAGTCCACAAAGTAGTCTAACCGCTGCATTTTGAACTAGTTGCAATCACCGCATATACTTCTGGGGGAGTGCCAAGTAGGTGATGTTACAGTAATCGAGTTGACTCAGTATAAGGGATTGTACTAGAATTCGAAATGATGAGGCATCGAAGTAAGCTCTGATGTACCGAAGCTTCCAAAGGGTGAGAAAGATTTTTCATATCAAGGAGTCTACCTGGTCTTTCATGGTCAGGTTCTGGTCCAGTGTTACTCCCAATATCTTCATATTGGGTTGAATAGGATAACTAAGGTTATTGATGCACATTGGTGCTTTAGTGTCGAGTGGGTATGGTGATGCTATGAAAAATTTTGTTTTCTCTGAGTTTAGTTTTAGTCTGAATTCAGTCATCCATTGCTCCATCCGATTTAGTACTTCTGTTGCTTTGGGAGTGACTTCTGAGACAGAGTTGGTGAATGGGATAATTATCGTGAAGTCGTCAGCATAGCTAAATAGTTTTATCCCTAGCTGGGAAAGTTATGCACCCAATGAGGACATGTAAACATTGAAGAGCAAAGGGGATAGCGGTAATCCTTGTGGCACACCAGATGGATTTCTCCATGTATCTGAGAGATCGTGATTAAAACAGATTTTGTAGGTGCGTGATATAAGGAAACTTCTCTGATTCCGATTGCGTCTAGGCATTGTAACAGTTTTCGATGGTCCACAAAATCAAAGGCAGAACTCATGTCAAATTGCATGATTAGGGTGTTGAGGCCCTTACTGAACAAGTAACGCAAATTGTCCAAAATGGCCGCAATTACTGTTTCAGTGCTAAATAAAGGCCTAAAACCAGATTGAGTTTCGTGCAGAAGAGAGAATTGGTCGAGATATTCCATTATTTGGGTGTGTACCAATCCTTCCATGATTTTTACCATAAATGGAATAGATGCTATTAGTCTATAGTTGGTTATTGATGTTGCTGATTCTTTACAATTTTTGGGGATTGGGGTTATTATAATATGACCATTGTTGGTGAGGAATTTTCCATTGTTTAGGTTATTGGTTAGATAATTCAATAGGGATAATTTAAAACCTAGTGGAGCTGCTTTCATAATCTCTGGGGGACATGAGTCCAGGACACAGTATGATTTAGAGTATTTGTTATATAGTTTGATGTAGTTATTCCAGTCTGAGTTGTAGAAGGAACTCCAGATCAAGTCCACTGGTATTTCATTTCTTGGTATGTCAATTGATTGATGTTCGTATGCAGCAATTGTCGAGTAGTTATTTCTTAGGTTTTTTATTTTTGAGTCGAAATGTTGTGCTAGTTCGTTTGCTGAGGGTAGTTTGGTATTATGCATGGGTTGAGTATGGCGTGTGGTGTCGAATAAATTTGTAACTATATTGAACAGTTCTTTTATATTGGCTCCTTTTGAGCTAGTATTAGATGGGTTAATTTTGGACGAGTAAAAAGTTTTACATTTTTCTTTTATCTGTTGTTTGTAAAGTTTTATGTTGGATCTCCAGATGTTTCGGTCTGACAGTTTTCCCATTTTTTTCCAGATTCTCTCTAGCGAAGCTCACACCTGAACTTTGTTTCTCCACCGGTTAGAGGTTGTAAATTTAAAAGTCATCACCAACATCTTCTCGCACATCAAGCAGCATTATGGGGTAAAGACCTTGAACAATTACTCGTGCCTATGGAGAATTCAAGAAACACCTAAAAACACATCTGTTCCTGAAATACTTAGGAAACCAACCTATTCAATCTTAGTCCTCAACAAACGATCGCAAGAACTATCAATCACTAAGTCTGTACTTTGTTTATTCATTCAATCTGTAACATTTCTAATCATTGTAAACAACATAGAACTTCACGGTCCTGCGGTATATAAACTGTTATTATTATTATTATTATTAATAATCATCTTACTGATTGTTTCATTGTTAGGAGTTCGACGTCAAACCATTTGTTGTATTTGTTTGAGCAGCTTTTGCTCTTTTATATTGGGGCAATTTTATCTAAGATGGACGTGCTAGTTTTCATCCAGTGTGCATAAAAGTCAACTTCTTCTTCTTCTATCTTTGCTTGTAGATCATATTGTGACCAATATTCCTCTGGATTGATATGGCCCCTTGTGAGGTGTTCTCTTTTTATCCTTGGGCGTGTCTTGGATTTTAGCTGGGTCCAAGTTAGATTGAAATAATATGTGAAATGGTTGGACCAGATATCATGACACCAAGTACTGTTCGAGAGAGAGATGGGAGGGGGTTATGATTTCCTTTATGGACATCGCTACCATATCTAGATGATGGCCTTTTTCATGTGTTTGAGTGGGTGAGGGGAGTTTGTAATTGAGTAAGGAAAGAAAGTTTTTAAAGTCTTTCGCTTCTGGATTGTCTTTCATCTAGATGTAAGTTTATGTTTCCTGCGATTAGGTTATGTGATGAAGTGATTGAGTTGTGTAGGATGAATTCGCAGAAGTCCTCTCTGGCTTTTGGCCAACTTTTCAGCGAAACATAGAATAATATACAGATAAGGGAGTCTTCTAGTTCCTTATTGCTAATTTTACAGGCTAATATTTTTAATTGATTGGTCATTTTGAAATCCAATAGTTCAACTACAAATCCTTCTTTGGCGACAATTGCTAATCCTCCCCCCTCTTCTTCCTTTGCGATTTAGCGTGTGGATTTTAAAATTATCTGGTATAAGATCATTTATTATTGGGTCAGCTTCAGACAGAAGCCACGTTTCCGTTAGAAAGAGACAGGCTATTTGCTTGTTGATGATCCAATCTTTAATTAAGAATGTTTTGTTCCTAACAGATCTGGTGTTAACATATGCACAGGGAACGGAAGTAGATGTGATAGGATTGGTGGATGTAGTGGTTCTGATAGGTTTTACTTCCCTTATCCTTTTATTTTTCGGGGTACGTTGATGTCTTCCGTTGCTTGAGATTACCTTGATATGATTTTCTCTGTCTTCCTGTTGGTTGATTATAAACCTAATGAGTGTAGCTGTGGATAGAGTGACTTAACATCCTTAATGTTATTGCATATTAAATAGATTAGTAGGAGCAATAGGAGATGCATGCTTGTAGGTTAGATTGACTCCTTCTTGTCTTAATGGCTATTTGGTGTTTCTGTTACTTCCCGTTTCTAGGATAATTAATTAAACAGTGAATCAGTTAGCTGATTTTAAGTTTCCCGCTGGTTCCTTGGAGGGGCGGATCGCTTTACTGCAGGATCGGGCTCCTGCCTCTCTCTCCTGCCTACTGGTATTGTTGCTGATTTGTAAGTTTCCCCGCTGATATCAGTGCTGGTTTTTGAGTTTCCCCATTGGTTCGGGGATGAGCGGATCAATTCGCTTGCCTGCAAGGTCAGGCTCCTGCTTCTCTCACCTGCCCGCTGGTATCGGTGCTGATTTTAAGTTTCCCGCTGGTTCGGGGGAAGGGCGGATCGCGTGCTTGCAGGATCGGGCTCCTGCCTCTCTCTCCTGCCCACTGGTATCAGTGCTGGTTTTTAAGTTTCCCTGCTGGTTCGAGGGATAGGCAGATCAATTCGCTTGCCTGTAGGGTCGAGCTCCTGCTTCTCACTCCTGCCCACTGGTATTGGTGTTGATTTTTAGGTTTCCCCACTGGTTCGGGGGATGGGCGAATCAATTTGTTTGCTTGCAGGATTGGGCTCCTGCTTCACTCTACTGCTCTCTGGTTTCAGTGCTGATTTTTTAGGTTACCCCGCTGGTTCGGGGAGGGGCAGATTGTCTGCCCACAGGATCAGGCTTCTGCTTTCCTTCTGCTCTACCGTGATGGCTCCACAATAAAGATCGATGCCACCGAAGGCCACCGAAGGTAGCAGCGCTCCCCGTTCGGCTCTTCGACGCAGCACCTGGGAGCGCGGTCGCTCAGATCCCAGCCTCAGCCTCAGGTCGTGTCTCTCTACTCCACCACTGTGTCTGGGTGGGGAGCACTGCTGTTGTGGGCAGCGGCAGCCCTGGGAAGGAGTAGGGCACCACTGCAGGCCTCCCACGGTGGCCTCGGCCCTGGTCCTTGCTCTCTGCAGCACCCTTGCCTCGATTCTATGCCACGGAGAGCGGCTTTCTACCACAGCACGCGGGCCAGGTGGGCAGAAGGTCGGGTGGATGTCGGGCAGGCTGATGTCAGGCAGAGAGCGACACTGGTGGTTTTCATAGCGTCCTGGCCTCGGCTCTCCGCTGCCTCCCTGCCTCAGTTCCTGGTCGCGGCATGTGGCTCTCCACAATGCGGTGGAAACCAGCGGGTAAGCACGGTTGAAGGCGATTTAAAGCGATCAAGGCGATTAGAGGCGACTGTTTAATTGAAATTAAATTAAATTAAAAGTAGATGAGTAGCGCGACTGGTTCAAACTTCCATCCGAGACGCCATCTTAGTATTCATTGTGGATGTATCTGATGTACCTTAAAATATTGTTACTATGAGTTTTTGCCTCATGGACAAGTTTCTCTTCATGTTCTTTCTTAGCTTTCGTTGCATCTAACTTGCCAGTGCTTCTTATGTTCTTCATTTGGATCCTTTTAAGGATGTTTTTTTAAAAAAATTCTAATAGCCTCTTTCACTTTACCTTTTAACCATGCTTGCTCTTATTTTCTCTTGTTTCCACCTTGTTAATACGTGGAATACATCTGGTCTAGATTTCCATGATGGTATGTTTAAATAACATCCACACCTTGGCAACCAATCCTTTTAGCTTCTTTTTAACTATTTTACTCATTTTAGCAGAGTGCCAAGTATATGAATCTTCATTGTAGCTCAGATAGGCCTTGTGAAAGTAACAATTCCTGATCTCCTAGCAATAATGTGCTATAATCCCAATGCATCTCTGTTCACAACATTTGGTCCCTAGTGAATTGGGACAAACTTAGGTTAAGAATCTCTTCACGAAAAGGCAGTAAATAAACATAGCAACCACTATGGGAACTTGCCATTTTGAGTAGTGAGACTGCACGGGACAGGAGCATAGGAGGATCGCTCTTGTCATGGTTCATATCTGGACCAGAAGGGCTTAAAGTAGGCTTTTGATGAGATTGAGAGGGGAGTTCTTTTTGTTTCTTGTTTTTATATACAGTTAAACCTCAGTTTGCTAGTAACGCAGTTTGTAAGTGTTTTGCAAGACGAGCAAAACATTCTTGCAAATCGTGACTCACAAACCGAGCGTTGACTCAATTTGTGAGCACTCCTCCAGAGAACTGGCATCACTCTCCCTGCTTGGGAATGCCCCCCCCCCACGAACTGGCACCCCCCCCGCCCGCCCAAACAGAAGCCTTACCCCATCTGGCACCGGCATGCAGCCCATAGGACATGCCGGTGAACGAAGATCCTTCTTGTTGCCTGGGCCTTGAGCATCTGCGCATGCTCAAGGCTTTCTGGCTCTTGCTCTCTCCGAGATTCTCTGAGATCTCCGAGGATCTTCGTTCACCGGCACCAGCATATCCTGGGGCTGCGTGCTGGTGCCAGATGAGGTAAGGCTTCTGTTTGGGCTGGCAGGGAATGCCGGTGTGAGTGGGGGGGGAGGGGTGGAGCAGCACCGCTGGCCTCTGGGGGTAGGTTGGAATGAATCAAGCGAGTTTCCCTTACTTCATATGGGGAAACTCGCTTTGATATATGAGTAATTTGGTTTACGAGCATGCTTCTGGAACGAATTATGCTCATAAACCAAGGTTCCACTGTAATTTGTATACCATGCTGTTGATAAATTGAAGTGCAGTTAAAACTTTTTAATAAACATAAATATAAACTGAGACCCCCATTTTTGGGACTTTTTTTGTCTCCAAAATCTAGGTTTGTATTCAAATATATAAAGTATTTGGGATTTTAAAATTTATCTACATAATGATGCTGCAAGAGTAAAAAATAGTTTCTCTTTACCATATTTTACATGCCACAACAGAAATGTCAATGCAATGCAATTTTACTTATTCAGACTGTATTTTCTCACCATTCTCTGGAGCATTATAATCTTGGGGCCTAGGTTCCGGCTCACAGTGAATATATGAATGAGTCTGACAGTGAAAATGATGTAATCCAAGCAGAAGATAACTCTTCCTGTATATCGAGAGCTGGCACTAGAATCATTCATCCTATGAGAATACAAGCAAACAAGAAATTTAAATATAACAAACATCGGTAAACACTTACAGTAAGGGCCAATTTACTAGGAAATTCTTCTATTTTATGTTTATTAAAATGGTCCCAATAACATTTTTTTTGGTCTGTGTTTTTTTATTAAAGGTGAAAAAAAATGTAATCCACTCGATATTCAAAAGGGTTTAACTGGGGAGAAGAGGCTGCTGCCCTGTTAAACCCCACTGAGTATCCCACAAAATCTTTAGTGACACTTACTCCCACTCCTGCCCCTAGAAGCTCTGACTTAGCCAGTTAGTGGAGATTTTTTGTCTGCTAATTCAGTATGTCTCAACTCTGTCCTGGAGTACCCCTTTGCCAGTCAGGTTTTCAGGATATCCACAATGAATATTGTGGCCGGGTGTGGTCTTGATTAAAATTTTTAATTACATGTAGCGTCTCCCCCCTCACATTTTCTTCCAGACTCGTACAGTGGCAAATATAGACAGCAGAAGTAAATTCTCAAAACCATGTTGTAATTACTAAAATGAAAAAAAAAGCATTTTTCTTACCTTTATTGTTGGGTGATTTTATTTTTCTAATCATTTTTTTCTGAAAATACATAAACATTTATGAAATCCTCCGGGCAGACCAATTGTTTGTAGAGACTACGAACAATTAGACCCTATTTTGAATTTTCAGCTTTTAAATTATTGGTCCAGTCATTACTGTTGGTCCAGTCTTGACTACTGCAATATTGCTTATTTATCAATTACTATGAAGGAATTATTGAGATTATCATTGATACAGAACACAGCAGTTAGATTGATTTACAGATTGAAGAAATACGATCATGTTACGTTATTTTATTGCAAATTGCATTGGTTGCCTGTGGAAGCTCGGGTATTGTTCAAACTGGGCTGTTTTTATTACAAGGTTTTATATTGTGCAGTCCCTACTTATCTGGCTAATAGTTTTTCCATAGCTACGTGCAAATGCAGTAGAAAAAAAACTTATGCTCTGTTTAATTTACCTTCTGTAAAAGGTTGTAAAAGCAAGAAATTCCTAAATCACTCTTTAGCATCTCAGGTAGCTTCTCATGAAAAATAATTTCGATCATTGTTGCTCACAGCTGTTTCTTACAGACATTTTAGAATTAAGCTATAAACCTATCTTTTCTCCAAAACCTGACTAGCTGACTCATTCAAATATACGATTATGTTTTGTAGGGGTGGTTCCTTCCTCACACACCTGGGGTTATGCCTCTATGATGTCACAAAGCCTGAACCATCTTTTGCAAGATGATAAAAGAATAAATCATCTTTGTTGCCTGCTGCCTGCCAGGTGCATTCTGGACTTGTTTACAAGAACTCTGTGTTTCTTCAGTCAAGGACATCTGCCTGGCTCAGCTCCTGAGAAAGTTGTAGGAGGAATTAGCTTCCATGATCGGTATGTGTCTCTCTCTTATCTACTGAGGTACCTCTCTGAAAGGCTATTACATGAAGATACAGAATGGCTACTAATTGGTAAAAGACTACTAATTGGGATTGTTTCTGGGTTGGTCAGAGGGAGATCATCTGATGAGAACTAAGGAGAAGGTGCCTAATTATTATTAGTCTGTGCTGAGGTATAAGAGAACTTGGATCTTAGCATAGGATTCTTTGCACACCTTCTATAATAATTAAGACCTGAGAAGTTACCTCTTGTGATTAGCTCTACAAAAAAGTAAGAAACAAAGAACTGCTTTTGAAACGGACCTGGTTTTCACTTCACATAAGGAAACTGTTACTGAGAGACAGCTTTTCCAGTGACTAACGGACTGTTCCTGCTCAAAAGAATTCTATCCGCTACTGTGCTGAGGAGGAGAAGGATTCCATTTCCTCGATTCTGTTAAGGCCTAATCTGAGGGTGAGAGAAAGGAATTATATTTTCTTCCAGTGGGGCTAGAGAGAATTCTATTGTCTTTAGGATAAGGAGTTGTTAATTACTCTGGGTGATAAACTGTAATAGATTGCTGCTAATCAGGAATTATTATAAGGAACTATTTAGTGTGTAAGAATTAGTATTATTTGCTCATTTACTTAGGGATTTTGGTGTAATAATTATGTAATGAGATGTATGTATGTATACAGAGACATTGTGAACAATAATTAGTTATTATTTACTGCTGGCTTGCAAATTATATTTTTCTATTTCTATAATATTAACTACTTAATAGAGAGATAAATTACTTAGTAGTCTGTGGCTAACAGGAACTATATTTCAATTTTTCACAGCTATAAATCATTTGAAATCCAAACTTATTGTGATTATAAAAATAAATTCTATAAATAATTTGTGAAGTGCTCAGACCTGATAACCCATATAGTGGTGATGTCACCACAATGAGGTTAACTAGGGGACCATCATTGCCTTCACTTGTCCCCTACCCTCCCTGAATATTGAATACTAAATCCTATCTAATGATGGTACTTATCTTCGTTCAGGGGGAATGCATGTTAAAGATGTTAACTCTCATTGGTGACTGGTGCTAATTGAAGTGCTCGTGCTTCTTTAAAATCTTGTTAGTTCTTTCTTAGGAAAACTCCCGTCCCCCCTTTGACCCGGATTTCATCTCTTCGTCAGGGAGGGACACTAAGAAAAATCGAACAGCAAGCTAGAAATATATGATAACAAAATATACTAGGTTATATTTCTACCATCTAAGCATTAACTAATACTTAAAAGGCTCTTATATCCAATTTCTTATATAAATCTTACATATTAATATTACCTGATATCGGCTCACTTTAGTCAGAGAAGTTCAAAGTGGACTGAGCGAATGAGGCTCACTTCACGTTGTGTTTATTTTAAAGGGTGGCTAACCGGAACTTAATCTTACAAATTTGCCGACAGCCGGAAGTAAATGCAACTTCGAGAGATTAGTTTGCGGATTTTGAATCTACAATGCTAACCATTCTATGTCTAAATTTAATCCTGTTGGCTGTAGGGTTTGCCAATTGTATATCAGACGCTGTTCTTTTAGTATTAAAGACCTTGATATATCCCCTTCGTTTTTACGTGTTTGGATTAACACTGTATACTTAAGGTCTTCTAGTGAGTGTGAATGCTGGGACCAATGAGAAACCAGGGGGGCGGTGACCCTGTTGGTTCTAATGTTGCTTAAATGTTCCGTAATTCGAGTTTTGATTTTACGGATCGTTTGACCAATATAAACTTTTTTACATGGGCATTGTATGTAATAAACCACGCCCCTGGAATCACAGTTGGTCCCAGTATTCAGAAAGAAATGACGTGATCCTAATGGTGGGATTTCTATAAAAGTTGCGTCTAATACATAACTAACAAGATTTTAAAGAAGCACGAGCACTTCAATTAGCACCAGTCACCAATGAGAGTTAACATCTTTAACATGCATTCCCCCTGAACGAAGATAAGTACCATCATTAGATAGGATTTAGTATTCAATATTCAGGGAGGGTAGGGGACAAGTGAAGGCAATGATGGTCCCCTAGTTAACCTCATTGTGGTGACATCACCACTATATGGGTTATCAGGTCTGAGCACTTCACAAATTATTTATAGAATTTATTTCTATTTCTATAATAAAATATTTCATATAGCCCTGGTCTCTATTCTTAGTATAAACTGGCAAAAATACAGAATCCATGGAAAGGTATTTATGATGTCCTAGCAACGAGATATGCATGTAACTTTGTTATACCCATAAATCTATCTACAGTAAACCGCGTAGAACTTTTTGGTAACGCGATCTATAAGTATTATGTTATGTTATATTTTACTTCTTTACATCCCTAAAATAGCATCATTAACATATTAGAGACTCAACTCATATGATCAACATTTTAGAAGAATTTGAAGGTGATTTGTCTGATACAATAATGGTACCTCTAGATATAGACTCACTATATACAAACATTCCACAAACAGGCATTAGCTATTAAAAATACCTTAAGTGGCAGAAACTTTGATAGAGAATCTCAAACTTTTTGATAATGGCCTTCACCACAATAGCTCTTACCAACAATTACTTTGTTTTTGAAGGAAAGTTCTATCAGCAGATGAAGGGGACTGTGATGGATGCCAATTTAGCCAATTTGTATGTTGCAAATTTTGAAAAAACATATCTACATGACCATGCATTCAAGGAAAATATCTATCTATACCAGGGCTGCCCAAGTCTGGTCCACGAGATCTACTGGCAGGCCAGGTTTTCAGGATATCCACAATGAACATGCATGAGAGAGATTTGCATATCAAGAAGGCAGTGCAGGCATATCTTTCTCATGCATATTTCTATGTTTCTATATTGTGGATATCCTGAAAACCTGGCCTGCCAGTAGATCTTGAGGACCGGACTTGGGCAGCCCTGGTCTATACAAAAGATATATAGATGACATTTTCATCTTATGGCATGGTGATCACCATACCTGAAGAAAGAGCTAAGGGAAGCGGAAAAACAGTGGTCTAAGCTGAAAGGAGCAATAAAAATGGCTACTGACCTTTATGTGAGGAAAATAAATAAAAACAAGAGGAAAAGGAAGCCAAAATGGTTCTCTAAATTTGTTGCGGAGAAAATAAAGTTAAAAGAGCTGGTGTTCGTGAAATATAAAAATACCCAAGAAGAGAACAGAAAGGACTACCAGATGAAACTGTAAAAAGCCAAGAGAAAGATACATCTGGCGAAAGTGCAAGTGGAAGAAGAAATGGCTAGGGCTTTAAAAAAGTGAGACAAAAATTTTTCCAGATATATTAGTGAAAGGAAGAAGATGAAAAATTGAATTGTGAGACTAAAAGATGATATGGTATAGCGGTATATAAGAAATAAAATAAAATAAAATATATATTGATATGTGGCAAGTGATGAGGAAAAAGCAAACATGTTAAACAAATACTTCTGTGTTCACAGAAGAAGATCCTGGAGAAGGATCAAGATTGTCTGGCAAAGTCACACACAAGAATGGAGTAGATACCGTGCTGTTAACAGAAGAAAGAGTTTATGAACTTGAAAAATTGAAGGTGGACAAAGCAATGGGACTGGATGGGATCCATCCCAGAATATTGAGGGAGCTCAGAGAGGTTCTGGTGGGTCCTATTAAAGATTTGTTCAACAAATCTTTGGAGACAGGAGTGGCTCCTGGGGATTGGAGAAGAGCGGCTGTGGTCCCTACTCACAAAAGTGGTCACAGAGATGAAATGGAAAGCTACAGGCCAGTAAGCCTCACTTCAGTTATTGGAAAAATAATGGAAGCATTGCTGAAAGAAAGGGTAGTGAAATTCCTAGAATCAAATGGGTTACACGATCCCAGGTTTTACTAAAGGTAAATCGTGCCAGATGAATCTGATTGAAATTTTTGATTGAGTGACCAAAGATTTGGATCAAGGGCATAAGCTATATGTAATTTACTTAGATTTCAGCAAAGCCTTTGACACGGCTCCTCATAGGAGTCTCTTGAACAAACTTTACGGGCTGAAGTTAGGACCCAAAGTGGTGAACTATCCAGTTGATGGACAGACACCAGAGGGTGGTGGTTAATGAAATTCACTTGGAGGAGGGAAAGGTGAGTAGTAGTGTCCCTCAGGGATCGATGATGGGGCCGATCCTGTTCAATATCTTTATGAGCGACATTGCCGAAGGGTTAGAAGGAAAAGTTTGCCTTTTTGCAGATGATACCAAGATTTGTAACAGAGTAGACAATGAGGAGGGAGTGGAAAACATGAAAAAGGATCTGCAAAAGTTAGAGGAATGGTCTAACATCTGGCAACTAAAATTAAAACCAAAGTGCAGAGTAATGCATTTGGGGATTAGAAATCAGAAGGAGCCGTATGTGCTGGGAGGTGAGATGCTGATATGCATGGATGTAGTTTCTTAATTAACAGGATCTAACTCATGTCTGAAGATCTAAAGGTGAAGAAACAATGTGACAAGGTGATGGCTGTTGACAGAAGGATGCTAGGTTGTATAGAGAGAGGCATAACCAGTAGAAGAAAGAAGGTGTTGATGCCCCTATACAGGTCAATGGTAAGGCCCCACTTGAAGTATTGTGTTCAATTTTGGAGACTGTATCTGGCGAAGGACATAAAAAGATTTGTAGAGGAAGGCAACAAAAATAGTAGGAGGTTTGCGCCAGATGACTTATGAGGAGAGACTGGAAGCCCTGAATATTGTCACAACCCGCGGGCTCCTGATCCTTGCAGCGAGCCGAGACCTCCGTACACAGCGTGTTCCCTCTAACCAGGGAATCCTTCAGGCTTTCTCTGGCAGAAGCCCCAGGTAAAAATAATAGAGACACTGTCCTTGGGGAAAAATCAGGCAAGGGAAACAAAAAGCCACACCACTGCAAGCATGTCCAGAAACTAATAAAGGTGCATTTTATTCTTATACTTCTGATTTCTTTGTCAAAGTTCTTATAGTGAGTAGCAGTATCTCCAATACAAGGTGTAGTACAACATAAATCTTCAGGCCAACCTGACCCCTCTGGCTTAGCAAACACCAGCTTAGTTCTAATGTCCAAAAACATCAATCCAAATAAACCCGAGTAGGCTGGACTCTAGTCTTTTATATCACAGTCCTCTTCACCAGCCTTCTGGGTGTTAGTATAACCTCAGCAGAATTCCCTCCAACAGCACAAAGAAGAAGGTAGGAACAAAAATAACATTCTTGTAATCAAAGCAGAAATACAGTTTTCTCCAACAAGACAAAAAAACTGCTAAGGTAGTAGCCCTGCTAGAAGTGCCTGGAGATAAGGAACTTCTTTTACAAAGGAGCTCTCCTGTGCTTGCCGTTCCAGAATCTAATCTGCCTCTAATTAGGCTCCAGCTGGGCTGGGAGAGTGAAAAGATAAACGCTCCATGGTTTGCAATGCTAGTCAGTACAATGTCCCGGTTCAAGCATTGCAGTGCTTTAAAGATTAGCTTTGCTAAGCTCCCAGCGTTTGGCATACAAGCACTGTTTCACTCAAACTTTTAAGCAAAAAAAAAAAAAAAAAACCAGGTAAGAAACAAAATAAAACCACACATTCCCCACCTTTGCTCAGTTAAGGTCCAAGGCTTCACAACCCTCGCTGGGCAGACTTGAAACTCCAATGACCATGGGTTCATCACTCTGGACTTGTCCCTCTGCTTCAATCCCCAGTACATCAGACATTTCCACCATGTCACAATTGGGACTAAGAACATAAGCAATGCCTCTACTGGGTCAGACCTGAGGTCCATCGTGCCCAGCAATCCGCTCACGTGGCGGCCCAACAGGTCCAGGACCTGTGCAGTAATCCTCTATCTATACCCCTCTATCCCCTTTTCAAGCAGGAAATTGTCCAATCCTTTCTTGAATGCCCTATTACGCCCTCTGGAAGTGCATTCCAGATGTCCACCACACGTTGGGTAAAGAAGAATTTCCTAGCATTTGTTTTGAATCTGTCCCCTTTCAACTTTTCCGAATGCCCTCTTGTTCTTTTATTATTCGAAAGTTTGAAGAATCTGTCCCTCTCTACTCTTTCTATGCCCTTCATGATCTTGTAAGTCTCTATTATATCCCCTCTAAGTCTCCTCTTCTCAAGGGAAAAGAGTCCCAGTTTTTCCAATCTCTCAGTGTATGAAAGGTTTTCCAAACCTTTTATCAGACGTGTTGCTCTCCTTTGAACTTTCTCGAGTATCGCCATATCCTTCTTAAGGTACGGCGACCAATATTGGACGCAGTACTCCAGATGCGGACACACCATCGCCAAATACAACGGCAGGATAACTTATTTCGGTCTGGTTGTAATACCCTTCTTGATTATGCCTAGCATTCTGTTTGCCTTCTTAGCGGCCGCTGTGCACTGTGCCGCCGGCTTCATTGACATGTCCACCATTACCCCCAAGTCCCTTTCTTGGGTACTCTCATTCAATAACATCCCTCCCATCGTATAGTTGTACCTCGGGTTTCTGTTTCCCACATGTAATACTTTACATTTCTCAACGTTGAACTTCATTTGCCATCTCGTCGCCCATTCCCCTAGTTTGTTCAAGTCCCTTTGCAATTCTTCACAGTCTTCTTTAGTTCGAGCTCCACTAAATAGTTTGGTGTCGTCCGCAAATTTTATTATTTCACACTTCGTCCCTGCTTCTAGATCATTTATGAATATATTAAATAGCAGCGGCCCGAGCACCGAGCCCTGCGGGACCCCACTCGTGACCCTCCTCCAGTCCGAGTAGTGGCCCTTCACTCCTACCCTCTGTTTCCTACCCGCCAACCAATTTCTGATCCATCTATGTACGTCTCCTTCCACCCCATGGCTCTTCAATTTCCATAGTCAAAGGCTTTTTGGAAATCTAGATATATGGGCCCTGATTCTCCAAAAGTACGTCCCGATTTTAGGCAGCTGTAGGCGTCCTACAGCTGTCTAATCAGCCAATCGGGATGCACGTTTTTTAAAAAAAATGCTCCCCAGGCAGGCCGCCTATATTGAAGGCGAGGCCCGCAAGACACCTAGGCCCTGATTCTGTATAGGACGCTCGGGAGAGGCGTCCTATTCAGAATCGGCCTACACTAAACCCCGATTCTGTAACCGGCGTCCATGTTACAGACGCTGATTAGAGAATCGGGTTAGATTAGACACGGCCCGCTACACTTATCGTGGCAAGGGATCTCTCTGCCGCTATAAGTATAGTGGGCCGCAGCCCCCTGACCGATCGCTGGCAGGAGGGTGCCCAAACCCTCCTGCCAGAAGATGCCCACCCCGACACTACCGACCGCCCCCCCAACACTACCAACCGCCCCCCCCGACATTACCGATCTCCCTCCCACCCCGACACTACCGATCGCTGGCAGAAGGGTGCCCAATCCCTCCTGCCAGAAGACGCACCCTCCCCCAGCGCTAACAACCCCCAAACCTCCACCCCACCAAACTAACCTTTTTTAAGGCCAGACGGTTCTTGCCCGTCCAGCCGGCAGGCCTGCCTCGTCGAAATGAGGCGGGCCCGCCCCTTCCCGGCCCATCCCGCCGAAGCCTAAGGCCTGATTGGCCCAGGCTCTAGAAGCCTGGACCAATCATGCCTTAGGCATAGCGGGTCCGCCCATCCCCACTTAATCTAAGGCCTGATTGGCCAATCAGACCTTAGACTTAGTGGGAATGGGCGGACCCGCTATGCCTAAGGCTTCTAGAGCCTGGGCCAATCAGGCCTTAGGTTTTGTCGGGATGGGCCGGGAAGGGGCGGGCCTGCCACATTTCGACGAGGCAGGCCTGCCGGCTGGACAGGCAAGAACCGTACTTGGGGTACATTGTACTTTTCGAACTTGGGGTACTTTCATACTTGGGGTACATTGTACCTTTCGTTGTCCGATGAAACATTTTTTTGGATTTATCGTGAGCCCCGCTCCCCTCAAAGCCCAGATGTTGCTCCCAAGAGACGGAATGTCATGATCATGATGGTCCCTGAACACCTCGCAGATTAAGCATTAACAAGTAGCCTCTGCGCCGTGTAATCCAAAAGGCTTATGCCTAAACTGGAACAAACCCCATGGGGTACTAAATGCCGTTTTAGGTCTGGCTGTCTCTTTGAGTGGAATTTGCCAGTACCCTTTAGTCAGATCTAGAGTTGTCAGAAACTGGGCCTGCCCCAACCTGTCCAAGAGTTCATCCACCCTAGGCATCGGAAAGGCATCAAATTGGGACACCTCATTCACCTGCCTAAAATCAATACAGAAACGGGGTGTCCCATCTGCCTTAGGAACAATGACAATTGGACTACACCATGGACTCTGGGATTGTTCTATTACCCCTAATGACAACATTTCCTGTACCAATTCCTCCACAAGCCTTTTTTTTTTTTTCTTCGGACAGCCTATACGGACGTACCCGTACTACTTTCCCTGGAGTGGTTACTATATCATGGGACACCAACCCTGTTTTCCCAGGTAGAGTGGAAAATACACACCAAACTGTTGTATCAACTCTTGTACTTGCTGAACTTGCTCCTGCAAAAAGGAAGTCCCTACAATAACTTCCTCCTGCATATGAAACTCTTCCACCTGGGGACCCAGCTCATCCTCCTGCCATCATTGTGCCAGCAATGTTAACGTTTCCCGATCTCTCCAGGGTTTCAATAAATTAATGTGATATGTCTGTATACGACCTTTATCATCCTTGATCCTATAATCTACTTCCCCTACCTTTTCTGTAATAGTGTATGGACCCTTCCACTGGACTATGAACTTGTGTGGGTCAGTACGGACTAGTACCAGCACCTGTTCTCCCACCTGTAACTTGCGAGACTTGGTCTTTTTGTCATAATATGTTTTTTGACATTGCTGGCTCCATTCTAAATTTTCCTTCCCCAACTCCAAGGCACGCTGCAACTCCTCCTTAAGTTGAGCTAAATAGGAAATAATACTGCTCTCTGCCTCCTCTGGAAAGTCCCACTTATCCTTCAGCATATCCAACACCCCTCTAGGTGGGCGCCCAAAGAACATTTCGTAGGGGTTGATACCTAAAGAATCCTGTACCTTTTCCCTAGCTACGAAGAGAGCAAAAGGTACAAACAAATCCCAATTTGTTGGCTCCCCCTTTTTTAAGTATTTGCTTGAGCATCTGATTGAATCGCTCCACCATCCCATTGGCTTGAGGGTGATAGGCGGAAAGTCTTAATGTGGTGAATGCCAAAACCTTCCCAGAACATTCTCATTTCTGAGGACATAAAGTTACTTCCCTGATCAGTCAACACTTCCCGGGGAAATCCTACTAAATAGAACCCCAGCTTGATATGAAGAGGTGGAAGAAATATTTCATGAGGATCCACCAATGGCATAAATTTTACACTGCTTGTCCCAGACACACTTGACATAATGTTCAACTATAGATCTGCTATCCCACAAGCTTAAGAAACAGCAGTATTTAATGAATCCTCCTTGCATTTACATTAGCATGCCAATGACCTTCAGCTCACCACAGATGTTCCACTGGTATGTTTTATAACTGATTACTTCTAGTAAATTCTTATTCTCATAAGACTCCAGTAGTATAATGGGTACACCTCATATCAAAATGATTGACAGTTGTCAGAGATAAGGATCGACCAATTAGCGTTCACTTCTGGGTTAAGCCCTGCCTACTATCTGGCCACACCACACCTACTTTCCACCCAAACCCTGCCCACTCTCCACCCACTCTCCATACCCCGCCCATGCCCCTCCCACTCTGTGCCCACTTTTCCCTCAGCCCTGCCTAGGCCCCGCCCACACCATGCCTCCTCCCACCCATGCCCCGCCCCCTCCCATAGGAATCAATGTTGGTAGCCCTGTCCCCATGCCCCTTCACCAGAAATGCACTTTCTGATGACATCACCGGAAATGGGAGTGCCTGCCCTACTGGAAGTGCACATTCTGATGACGTAGGCGGAAATAGGGTAAATGATGCACCGGAAATGCGCTTATCTGACCACGTAGGCAGAAATATGGTAAATGAAGAGCCGGAAATGCGCTTTTCTGATGAGACGGAAATGCATTTTTTGATGATGTTACCAGAAACAGACTTAGTCAAAAACCCCGGAAATGATGTGGCCAGAAAAAGAAGTGTCTTTATTTTAACAGATTTTAAGTTAAAAGACAGGTTTTAAGAGCTCATGGTTAGAGCAATGCACAGGCAGATCACAAAATAAAAGACATTTACAAATTATTTCCTGTTTTTTTTAAAACAGACCAGTGCAGAAACAACTTAGAAAAGGCTGCATTTTTTTCTTTCCTGGTTTTTAATACACTTTCAGTAGGAATTCTGAGTTATTGGTTAATGGGCAACACCCCGCTTGTCATGGTAACAACTGATAAGTCCCTTGCAGCTCCCTGATAAAGCCAAGGGGGAGAGGGAGAAGTGTGTTTAAACCTATCTGAACATGTCCCGGCTCTTTAACAAAACAGAAATAAAAAAAGTTCTCAAAAAAAACAACTGTCACCTAACAGCCACTGTTAAAAGGCAGAGTTTTAAGACCTATTTTTTTTTTTTTTTTAGAGTAAAGTTGACAGCTGACTGGAACATGATGAAAGAATATTTAATGAAGCAAATTTATTATGATCCATACGCGGCAGGAAGCTATGGAGGCATTAACCCTCTACTTCAAGTGGCTAAAAAGAGTGATATTACAGTCCGGAGAAAAGACGTAGTGGCCTGGATCACCAGTCAAAACGCATAAAATTTACACAGACCGGCTAGAATCCATTTTAAAAGAAATAAAACAATGGTGTCAGAAGTTGACAGCCAGTGGCTTAGTCGACGTGTCTGCCTTTGCCCATATAACAACGGTTATAAATACATCTTAACGGTAATAGATATCCTGTCAAAATATGCATGGGTCATGAGTTTAAAAACAAAAAACAGTCACGAAGTTACAAAGCCTTTGAAACAATTTTAATTTAGGGTGTATACCTGAAAAACTTCAAACAGACAAGGGTAAAGAATTTTTAAATAAGTCTCTGAAGAATTTATTAAAACAAAAAGGTGTTAGCCATTTTGTGACCCGTAATGATGTTAAAGCAGCTGTAGTGGAAAGATTTAACAGGACTTTAAAATCCAAAATGTGGCAGTATTTTATAGCTCATTGGTTCATCCTTCTTGCAGCCCCCCTGATAAAGTCAAGGGGGAGAGGGAGAGTTCTGTTTAAACCTGTCTGAACATGTCCCGGCCCCCTGGTGTTGTCATAGTGACGTATGTCTTAGATCTTTAACAAACAGCTGTTAACATCAGAAATAAAAGTTCTCACAGCTGTTAGCAACAGAAATAAAGGTTCTCAAGCCATCAAACAAAATGACTGCCACAAAGGCGCGTAGATTGAGTTACTTTCTTAAAGACCATGATGTAGAAAAATAGGGTTACCCGATGACAGAAAAACTGTACGAATCAGACAAAGAAAACATGGACACCTTTAACACACAGGTAACTGAAAAAAGGCTTACCAAGAGGTCTCGTAACTTTCTTAAAGACTGTAATGCAGAGAAAGAGGGTTACCCACTGGCTGAAAAACCAATTGACGTGACGGCACAATTGAGCCTACACACAAATTAACAGATTCTGAAATACAAGAGTTTCCAGACGCTCAAAAGCTATATGACTCGGAAATAGAAAATGAAGATGCAGGCTATGAACTACCAGAGGATAATACTTCGGATATCGAATTTTATGAAGCCGCAGTTGACGTCGAAGTGACAGGCATGTTGGGAAAAGCCAGGATATGTGTTGAAGGGTTTATGAAGCTGGATGTGTTCGTGTGTTTTGAAAAGGAAAATTTATTTCTGTATGTTTTTTTGTAGGGAAGTGGCGGATCTTCACGATCACAGAAACCTGTGGACAAGGTGTACATACCGATGATAAATCTATCCTGTTTGTATTTTTTCTGCTCGTTTCAAAGAGAACCAGCGGTGAATGAACATAAACTAAAATTAAGACCTGAAGATTCTTGTGATTATGGTTTGTGGACCGGCATAGGCCTTTCCAAAACACCAACAGAACTTAAATCAATTATAAAGGTAGCTGTATACTGCATTCTAAAAAAATGTCAGCTAGGAGTGAAGGATGAAGATTGTGGAGCCTGCTTAATACAAGCTGGGGGGCAAAAACACTATGATTGCTTGATATGGGGGCAAAAGGATATACAAAAGAAACTCAGGAAAACTTGTGATATGCTGTGCCTAGAACATGTGGTAAATGTAGTCACTTTTGTAGGCTATAAAATGAAAATATTGATGCTTTGTAATGAAAACATTAATATAATCATTGATTTAATCAGAGATATTAAGACCTCTATAAACAGGCTACGACTACTCAATAGATTGGTCAATTTCATGAGACATGGTGAATATGTAGAGATTGTAAATGATTTAATCTGTGACACCGATTATATATCATTCTTCAAAAGAAATGCTTTTTAAAACATGGTTTTATTCTTGGGAATGTGGGAAATACAGTATGTAACTGCTTGTTTGTTTGTATAAAAGTTTAAACATTTATTGTAAAATAAAGATTTTTTTAAAATTACAAAATGTGTGGTGTGTTTTAGGAATGGCTAGCCATGTGAATTATCAGCCCAAACTAAAACAATAGAAGGTGTGACAGGTTATAAGGAACTAGGCTCTAGGCACATAGGGGTCATTTTGATATCTAAAATGACTAACCAAGACAAACAAGCTCTAGCAGATGCCTTAGACATACAATAAAGCCTTTGTGAATGGATAACTTCTATAGAGGGTTGTAAGTGTATAAAAATGCGCTGTGACAAGACCAGCAAGTGTTCTGGTTTTTGTGGATGTTACACCAGACCCCGGATACATCAATCGCTAACAAGGTGAGTAGAAAAGGGGCTTTTATTTTTGTTTTTAAGGATATCATTTTTTCTCTGTCTCTGTCTCTATCATTGTATTTAAAAAACAGGAACGGGGATCTGATGGTAGAAATAAACTATCTCTTACCAGAAAAAGACAACAGATATTGTTAAACAGTAAGAGACAATTGTATTATCTGGCACATATTGTCACAAACCCAAGCCCAATGTCGGCCTTGTGCCAGGGAAGAATCATAAAAAGCTACCCCTGAAACTGGTCCGGGCTAATCACTTTGTCCCTGTTAGGCAGGAGCAGGACCAGGAAGCACAGGCTGTGTTCAGACCTGTTTTAGAACATAGCCTGGTGAAAATCCTCCATAGCCCCTTTAAATCCTCCATTTTGTAAGAGGCTGGCTAAACAGGGCAGAAGGCAGCCTCAGCTGAAAGAAGTCCGGCCCCTGAGTAGGACTGGGCGGGGCACAGCAGCCTTAGAACACTTGGAGAGCTGGCTGTCCAAGAGGAGGAAGGAAGAAAAGGAAGTTCCTAGGTGGAAGGAACCTCCACCTTCTCCAGAGCCCACGGACATGGAAATGTTTGACCCAGAGGCAGACCAGCAAGAACAGGAGACCCAGGTACCAGAGGACATGGATTGCAGTTCCCTTCCAGAGCTGGAATGTCCGGAAGCCATGGAAGTAAGCTGAACTGGCTGGGTGTGTGTTTCAGAGTTGGGTTTTGTTATGGGCTTTTTTGTGTGCTGGGTGGCTTGCTGCAGGAACTTGGCTTAAGGACAATTAGGCCACATGGGCAAAGCATTGCTGGGAGAACTGTGAAAACCCTGAAGATTGGGAGTCAGTTTGCATGACTTCCGGATAGTATGTTTGGGGGTTATATTTTTTATTTGTGTTTTGCTGTACCAAGGAGCTGTATTGGTAAAGCTCATATCCTTCCGCTCCTGTGTGCTTGAAGGGAAGGGAGAAGCACGGCTACATTTTTACTGCTCAGAGTTTTTTTTTTTGTTTGAGAGTTAAAAGGCTGCCAGCGACTCTACTATACTTTGGACTGTATAGTACTCTACTATACTTTGGACTGAGGGTACTTCAGAAATTCTAATGAATTGTTTAGACCCTTTCCAATATATAACCCTAACCTCTGTATGTATGGCCATGTTCAGATTTATGTTTTTTAGAACCCAAGACAGTGGCGCTCATCCCCCCGGATAACTATCACAGACACAAAAAGAGATATTCAACCCCCTCTATTCAATGGTTGCTGTATCAAGAGGCTGCACAAAATATACAGATCATGCATGCTCTGAACGGGGGTAAAATAAAGGTGGGGTCTTATTTTCTTGACGGTTATGCTATCATTGATGGGGTAGAAACAGCTTTTGAATTTAATAGTTGCTTTTATCATGGCTGTCCGGTCTGTTATAATGATAAAAACCAGAATCCTGTAGTAGCCATGACCTATGGCTTTCTTTATTACAAAAAGCACCTAAAGACAGCCTACCTGGAAAGCCTGGGCTTCAAGGTCATGAGTCTGTGGGAGCATGAGTGGAAGCGAATGGTCAAAGAAAATGATAGGGGCTGTGCAGACTTCCTGGCTTGCGCTGCATTACTGCATTACGAGATGCCCTTTTTGGGGGGTAGAACAAATGCTGTTTCTCTACACTATAAAACAAAACCTGGGGAAAAAATACACTACTACGATTTTACCAGCCTATACCCTTTTGTCAATAAAACAAAGGAATATCCAACAGGCCATATGCAAATCATTTATGACAACTTTGGTCCACCCACAAATTACTTTGGTTTTATAAAAGCAAAACTATATCCTCCAAGAAAGCTCTTTTTCCTGGTGTTACCCGTCAGCTTATGTTTCCTTTGTGCGTCGACGCACGGCAACAGGAAACATGTGCCCATATGGATGAGGAGAGAGCTTCCATGGGGACTTGGTGCATGGTAGAAATGGATGTTGCCATTGCAAAAGGGTATGTGGTTGTAGAAATCTATGAAATCTGGCATTTCGAGCAAAAATCTGACAGTCTCTTCTGAATACATCAAAATACAACTCCGTCAAAAACAAGAGGCTTCTGACTACCCCTGGTGGTGCAATGATGCAGAAAAACAAAACATGTACATCTCTAATTTCTATAGAAAAGAACATAAGAACATAAGAAGTTGCCTCCGCTGAGGCAGACCAGAGGTCCATCTTGCCCAGCGGTCCGCTCCCGCGGCGGCCCATCAGGCCCATTGCCTGAGCAATGGTCCCAGACTATCCCTATAACCTACCGCTACTCTTATCTGTACCCCTCAATTCCTTTATCCTCTAGGAACCTATCCAAACCTTCTTTGAAGCCTTGTAACGTGCTCCGGCCTATCACAGCCTCCGGAAGCGCGTTCCATGTGTCCACCACCCTCTGGGTGAAAAAGAACTTTCTGGCATTTGTTTTAAACCTGTCTCCTTTTAATTTTTCCGAGTGCCCCCTTGTACTTGTGGTTCCCCGTAATCTGAAAAATCTGTCCCTGTCTACTTTTTCTATACCCTTCAGGATCTTGAAGGTTTCTATCATGTCTCCTCTAAGTCTCCGCTTTTCCAGGGAGAACAGCCCCAGCTTTTTCAGTCTGTCAGTATATGAGAGGTTTTCCATACCTCTTATCAGTTTAGTTGCTCTTCTCTGGACTCCCTCAAGTACCGCCATGTCCTTTTTGAGGTACGGCGACCAATACTGGACACAGTACTCCAGATGCGGTCGCACCATTGCACGATACAGTGGCAGGATGACCTCCTTTGTCCTGGTCGTGATACCCTTCTTAATGATACCCAACATTTTGTTTGCTTTTCTTGAGGCTGTGGCGCACTGTGCTGACGCCTTCAAAGACGTGTCCACCATCACTCCCAGGTCTCTTTCAAGGTTACTTACCCCTAGCAGTGATCCTCCCATTTTGTAGCTGAACATCGGGTTCTTTTTCCCTACATGCATGACCTTGCATTTCCCTACGTTAAAGTTCATTTGCCATTTTTTGACCCATTCTTCTAGCGTCGTTAGGTCCCTTTGCAGATCTTCACAGTCTTCCATGGTTTTAACCCTGCGGTAGAGATTGGTGTCATCCGCAAATTTAATAACTTCGCAATTTGTTCCCGCCTCCAGGTCATTTATAAATATATTGAACAGGAGCGGTCCCAGCACCGACCCCTGCGGAACTCCGCTCGTGACCCCATGCCAGTCTGAGTAATGGCCCTTCACTCCAACCCTCTGTTTCCTGTCTGCCAGCCAGTTTTTGATCCATCGGTGGACCTCCCCTTGCACCCCGTGTCTCCACAGCTTTTAAAGCAGTCTTTCGTGCGGTAACTTGTCAAAGGCTTTTTGAAAGTCAAGGTAAATGATGTCAATGGATTCCCCTTTATCCACCTGTCTGTTTACCCCCTCAAAGAAGTACAATAAGTTTGTGAGGCTTGACCTACCCTTGCAGAAGCCGTGCTGGCTCGACTTTAGCTGTCCATTGTTTTCTATGTGTTCACAGATACTGTCCTTAATCAGTGCTTCCATCATTTTTCCCGAGACTGAGGTCAAGCTTACCAGCCTGTAGTTCCCCGGGTCCCCCCTTGAACCCTTCTTGAAGATGGGTGTGACATTTGCAATTTTCCAATCCTCCGGGATCTCTCCAGTTTTTAAGGATAGGTTACATATTTGGCGAAGTGGCTCTGCTATTACGTTCCTTAGTTCCTTGGGTGTCTGGACCTGGCGATCTGTCTATCTGCCTGAGGACATCCTCTTGGCTTACCTCTAGTTGGACCAGCTTTTCATCCCGATCCCCATTTACAATGTCCTCCGGTTCCGGAATATTGGATGTGTCCTCCCTCGTGAAGACTGACGTGAAGAACTTATTTAACCTGTCTGCTATCTCTTTTTCCTCTTTTACTACTCCTTTTTTGTCTCCATCATCCAATGGCCCCACTTCTTCCCTTGCCGGTTGCTTCCCCTTCACATATCTGGAGAACGATTTGAAGTTTGTTGCTTCCCCCGCCAGTCTCTCCTCATATTCTCTTTTAGCTTTTCTAACCACACGGTGACACTCCCTTTGGTGTTCTTTGTGCTCCTTTTGGTTGTCCTTTGTTTGGTCCTTTTTCCATTTTTTGAACGATGCTTTCTTGTCACTTATCGCCTTTTTCACTGCAGTTGTTATCCACACTGGGTTTTCTGTTCGGTTTTTTTTGCACCCCTTCATGAATCTGGGGATGTACAGGTTCTGTGCCTCTTGCACCGTGCCCTTGAGTAGGGACCAGGCTTTTTCTACAGACTCCATCTTCCTTGCGCTACCGTTGAGTTTCTTTCCCACCAGTTTCCTCACGCCATCATAATTCCCTTTTTTGAAGTTGAGTGCTGTCGCTGTGGATCTTTTCACCTTTGATGGTCCAATTTCCAGCTTGCACTGGATCATGTTGTGATCGCTGTTTCCTAGGGGTTCTAGCACCGCCACCTCCTTTGCAGGTCCCCCTAGCCAATTGAGGATTAGGTCGAGAGTTGCATCCCCCCGTGTTGGTTCCGTGACCAGCTGTTCCATGAAACAGTCCCTCATGGTTTCCAGGAATTTGGTCTCCCTTGTGCAGTTTGAGTGTCCAATACTCCAGTCTATCCCAGGGTAGTTGAAGTCTCCCATCACCATCACGCTTCCGCTTTTGCATATCTGCCTCAGCTCAGCCTCCAGGTCCTGGTCGAGTGCTTCCGGTTGTCCAGGTGGGCGATAGTACAGGCCCAATTTTATGTCTGATCCAGCTCCTCCAGGTAGCTTAATCCATAGTGATTCCAAGTTGTCCGCCCTTACTGTTGTTTCTATCCTGGTTGAAGGTATGGAGTCCTTTATATAAAGCGCTATTCCTCCACCCTTCTTGTGTGTCCTGTCCCTCCTGTAGAGTTTGTACCCTGGTATGGCCACATCCCATTTGTTGTCGTCAGTCCACCACGTTTCTGTGACTCCTATTATGTCCAGGTCCTTTGTATTGGCTATGACTTCTAGTTCTCCCATTTTGGCTCTTAGGCTCCTAGCATTAGTGTATAGGCAATTTAAGTCCTGGTTGTTTGCCTTTTCCGCTGGTTTTCCTCGTGGTTTGGCGCCCCTGCCAACCTCCTCATGGGTTGCCAGCCCCCAAACTTTGTTGTGTTCATCCCCATCCTGCGGTGTGTCTATGTTGTCCTCAGCCTGCTCCCCCATGTTTGGATGACCTTCTGGCTCCTGTTGCTCTCTCTTAATTCTGCTTGCTAGGTTCGTTTGTGCATTGGCTCCCTGCATTGCATCCTTGTGTCCTTTTCCCAAAAGTTCCCTCTCAGTCCCGAGCCCTCTTTTACAAATTTCTGGTTCAGTATCCTTGTTTGATACTTTGGTCCGATGTGTCGAGGTCAGGTCGACTGTCGGCTTTCCCCTTCTCCTCAGTTTAAAGCCAAGTCTATGCTGCTCTGGACGTTGCGTGCCAGCAACCTCGTCCCAGCCGTGCTCAGGTGCAGTGGTGCAGTGCTCAGGTGCAGTGCTCAGGTGCAGTCCGTCCCTCCTGTAGAGCTTGTTCTTCCCCCCAAAAGTTGTCCAGTTCCGTACAAAGTGGAAACCCTCCTCTTCGCACCATCTCCTCAGCCAACCGTTTACTGCTTGCAGCTCGGTCTGTCTCTTAGCATCTGCCCTCGGTACTGGCAGGATCTCTGAGAAGGCTATCCTCCTTGTCCTCAGCTTCAGTTTCCTCCCCAGGATCCTGAACTGCTCAGTTAGTGTAGTCCTGTTGTTAGTGTAGTGCTGATGTCGTTGGTTCCAACGTGGATTATCACCGCTGTCTCCTCTGTTTCAGCTCCGTCCAGGATTCTCTCTATTCTGTCAATGACGTCCTTCGTTCTCGCCCCCGGGAGACATGTCACTAGTCGGTCCTCTCTCCCTCCTGCTATGTGACTGTCCACTTCTCTCAGGATTGAGTCTCCCACTACAATTGCAGACTTCCCCTTCCTTGGTCTCAGGTCCGTGTCGCGATCCGTTAGATTTTCCTCTGGGTTCTGTTGGGTCACTATCTCCTCTGCCTGTCCAGCTCCTCCGCAAGGTCCTACTCTCATGGCGTCTGGTGGATTCTGTCCAATTGTTGGTTCCACTCCGATGTGCTGTTTGTCCTGAGCCGCCACCATCCTGCAGGCCTCCTCGATGAATTTCTCGAGCTCTCTTACTTGCTCCGTGACGTGACTCTCTCCGGTGGTATCCTCCATTGTCCAGCATGGTTCCTCTAAGGTGCACAGTCCTTCCAGCTCCTGGACCCTGGCCTGCAGTCTCCCGACCTCCTTCCTCAGGCTATCCAGTTCCTGACATCGACCGCATATGTACGCCTGCCTCCCGGAGGGGAGGTAGTCATACATATGACACTCGATGCAGTACACTGGGTAGCTCCGCTGGGTTCCTGCAGCCTCCATTTCTTTTTCCCTGCTATTTTGGTTCCTCGGTGTGTATGAGTGGTGTCCGGCGTGCAGCTAGCTGAAAGGGTAGAGAGAGAAGAGAGTAATGAGAGAGAAAAAAAAAAGATTTTTGCTGCTGCTGCTGTCTGGGCTCCTTCTCAAGGCTCCTTCGCAAAGGCGCTCTCGCTAAGGCGAGTGCCTTTGCCTCTTGCCTTCGCCGTGCGCCGAACGGCTGGGCGCCGTTGGCTCCCTTCTTCTTATAGGGGGAGCCCGGGCCCAATGTAACCTCTGACGCGGGTGGGGGTGGGCGGAGCTAACTCTCGCCGTGACCCCGGTCTAACAGCCTGCTCTGGCTGCTTCCTCCTGCCTTCCCCTCTGCCTCTCCGCTCCTGTAAGAGAAGAAGAACAGAACAAAAACGCTGCCGAGGTTTGCCTCGTGCCCTGGCTCCCTTCTTCTTATAGGGGGAGCCCGGGCCCGATGTAACCTCTGACGCAGGTGGGGGTGGGCGGAGCTAACTCTCGCCGCGACCCCGGTCTAACAGCCTGCTCTGGCTGCTTCCTCCTGCCTTCCCCTCTGCCTCTCCGCTCCTGTAAGAGAAGAAGAACAGAACAAAAACGAAACTTTTCTTAAATTCTCTGTGGGGGAACTTTGGTCAAAGGGCAAACCTGCCTACCGTTAGCATTGTCAGAGAACCCGATGATCTCTTTAAACACCTGTTTTTTCCCTGAATTTGAGGTTTCATCGTGCGACTTTATCAATGACGAAACGGCCTACGTGTCTTGGAAGCACTCAAAAGACCGAACTACTTTGTCTGGTAACACTAATGTTTTCATAGCCTGTTTTACAACAGCCTATGCATGTTTAGAGTTGTACAAACTTCTAGACAGTCTACAACAGGGGTAGGGAACTCCGGTCCTCGAGAGCCGTATTCCAGTCGGGTTTTCAGGATTTCCCCAGTGAATATGCATTGAAAATAGATCTCATGCATATTCATTGGGGAAATCCTGAAAACCCGACTGGAATACGGCTCTCGAGGACCGGAGTTCCCTACCCCTGGTCTACAAGAACGTTGTCTATATCACGATACAGATTCTGTGATATTTGTGAGCCGCGATTATTTAGGGGAGCTCACCAATGAGATATCTGCAGATGAACATATAACAGAGTATGTATCAGCGGGTCCTAAAACATACAGATACAAACTGACAAGTGGAAAGACCTGTATGAAAGTGAAAGGGATAACGTTAAATGTAGAAAACAGCCAGAAAATCAATTTTAATAGTTTAAAAGATCTAGTTTTTGACTACAAAATGGGTGCAGAGGGTTTACCCCCAAAAAAGATAGGGGTATTATAAGAAACGATGGATGCCCGCTGGTCGCACCCTTTCTCTTGTATATTAGCAGGACCATCCAATTCAGGCAAGAGCTTCTTTGTTAAACCAGTGTTAGAACACGCTGGCCGTATATTGTCTGTCATACCTGATAATATTGCTTGGTGTTATAGTTGTTGGCAACCTTTGTATAAAGAAATGTTAAATAAATATCCTTTAATTACTTTTACGGACATTTTGCCTGATACTTTTAACGATGACTGAATGTTTCCAACCCATAAAGTAAACTTGGTTATTGTAGAAGATCTAATGGATTCTGCCTGTAAAAGCGGCAAAATAGAGAATGTCTTTACTAAGTATGTACATCACAGAAACCTGAGCATCATATATATAGTTCAGAATGTTTTCTGCCAGGGTAAAACAAGCCGGACTATAACTTTAAACACCATATATATGGTTCTCTTTAAGAATCCTAGAGATAAGTTACAGATAGCCATTCTGGCAAGACAGATGTACCCTGGAAAATCACAATTCATTTTAGAGGCCTTCGAGGATTCCACCAGAAAACTGTACGGCTATCTCTGTGTGGACTTAAATACCACAATGCCTGAGGCTTACAGATTGAGAAATGATATTTTCCCTGCCAGACTGGACAACGGTATATTGTATAAAACCACAATCAACCCGTAAAAGGCTGTGAATACATAACCAGATCCCTTCATATACGCTGGGGCGTGTCTCAGGTAACATGTCTAGCCATGTAAAGAGAAACCTGCCCCTTTTAAAACTTTTAGTCCAAGCCTCACTGCAGCACAGAAAAGCCATCCTGAATACAGCTTCTGATGATTTGGTGGCTGCTATAGCTGAAATCGCTCTCAACACCCTAAAAGGTAACATCCTGCTTTCACAAAACCAAGTAAAGGTTTTAAAAGAAAAAAAGAAGCAGTTGGTGAAACAATCGGGCGAATTTATAGAGCCCTGTAAAGTTTTGCGTTACCGTTGATAACGAGTTTTCTGACAAACCGCTGATGCATCATGCTGAAAAAATGTACTTGGTCCCTAGTCAACAACTCGAACGCTTGAGAAACCCCATAGATCGGGGAGAAAATATTAGAACCTCAACCATACATAGGTTAGACGAGGAAAGTATGTCTGATATGTCTGACTATGAAAAAGTTAAACATTACTTAGAAGTTTTACAACGCTATCTCGTATTGAGCAGACAAAGGGATATGGAAAAAGAAAAGCTAAATGTGTATCTACAGGGACCAGTTGATATTTCAACAACCTCCTCTCCAGAAAATAGTATACTTCCTGACTCTGTGGTTCAAGAAGTGTTAAACAGCATCAATACGCGCTATAGGAAAAATGCCGAAGTCCTGCATAATAAACTGTCAAAAAACAAAAATGTTGCATCCTGGGAGGGAAATGGTACATTTGTATACCAAGGAAAACCTATCGGTGGTTCTAACTTGCTTGACCTCATTCGCAGTGTTACACAGACCAAAGAAGGCAAAGAAGGCCCTTTCAGAGCAAAGAAGGCCCCTAGGCTGGGGGAGCTCATGCAAACCCTAGCTGAATTAAATATGCCTTCCTCAGTTGTGGGTAACGCAGCCAACAGAGATGTACTGTTATGCCTCAAGGAGAACCCAGCTATGAAGGTTCCTGCCAAGACCAAAGAACTCCTGCCTCATAAAAGACATAAATTATTACCCAGTTACCGGTGGCTGAGTGTATAAAAACATATCTTCAATAAAATAATGCTTTTTAAAAATGAAAATAAAAGACTGCAGACATTTTGATTTTAAGGTTTACTTTTTTTTTTTTATTTAGAAACAGCATGAAATTCATGGTAGGAAATACAACCCTGGGGAGTATGAAACGGGTTTTGAAAAGGTCTACACAAGACTTGTTTTTTATTTTTTACAAATTTCAGTACCATTCAGTACTTTGCATTAAATCTTTAGAAACATTTCTAAAATATTTTCAAAAGGTTACCCTTTACAGTGATGATGTAAAAAAACACATAGTGATAGCCACAGGCGCAGACAGCGGGTGCTGTAATTGTCTGTTATGATATTATATGACCTTACAGTGTTTATTGAAAAAGTTCATAATGCTGTTAGGAAAGAATAAACTATCTGGTGGTTGTCCATAAGAATTAAAAAATTCTCCTGTTCCGTCCCCGGTCACATAGAGGGCCAACCAGTGTTCACCCGGTAGATTGTGTGGGTGGGTGTTCACGGCAATTCCTACGGGTTTCCTTGGTATTTCTAATCCTGTTAACCAGTCACTGGGCAGTACATCTAAAAGAGATTCTGCAACACAGGAGTCCTTTAAAACACGGAAGATCTGTACGGTGTTCATGTTCAAGAATGGTCAAAAAGAATATTCCTTCTATGATTAACTTCTATCACGCTGTCAAAAACCCCATACACAATCATGTTCACAGTGTGAGGTAAAGCTGTGGCAAAACGTATTTTAGCCCGCAGGTTTTGATCAGCGAGTAGTGGTCAGCGCACTCCTGGTTCAGTGATAGGTCAAAGGCTAGCAGCATATAACCTTTGTAAAACTCCTGACGATCAACCAGGAAAGCGTTGTCTTTCAGGTGTCACTTGAATAAGTTGCATATATTCTCTCACACAATTTCCATTTCAAAGTCGGGTTGTAGAGTTTTTCCGGGTACTTGTTCACCATCTACATACAGAGCTGCAAAATTAATATTGTAATGTTTAAAATTGAAAGGGTTTTTAGCATAATTACCACTGAAAGCATCATTATCCACAAAGCCCAACATGATGAGTTTTGGTAATTGCCCCAAAAAGAGATTTTCCTGATTAGTCACACGGGCGCCGGCCGGTATGCTAAACACCTTCAACCCCACACGGTCTATCGCATACTTGGCGTTAGCTTTCAGTAGAGCTTCAGCATGTCCCAAGCACACTCCAGGGACCACTTTAACTCTCTTTACAAAGAGGGCTGTGTTTAGAATAAGGAGTTTCTAATTTTGGTCAGCATCACCGCTCATTACACAGAAAGAGTTTTTGTTACGAGACAGTTTTATTTTTTAAGATATATGCCATTGATGAGTAGCTTTTCTTGAAAAAATAGATTGCTGTGTAAATGCCCCAACAGCTCCACCTTGTGGCTTGATGCTGTAAAGTGAGTCCTTTCAGTAAAACCCATATTACGTGCTCCTATATCTCTTACGTCGTGATGTTCGGCTGTATCCTTATAAAACAGGCCGCTTTTGAACTGTGATTTGAGGGCTCCTTCACCATAATTGAGGATCAGCTCTATGAGGGCTCTGTAGGGGTAACAGTTATTACTCTGACTAATCAGCTGGTCTCCCAGGGTAACATTCAATTGGCTAAAAATAGATGCAATCGGATAGATTACCAGGGCTGCTTTGGCGGCTGCGTCAATGTCTGAACTGTCTTCTTTCACAATTTTACAGATCAGATGCAGGAGAGTGTTGTTTAAATCAATGTAGTCTTCACCATGCCCCGTTATGTAGAAATCCAAAGGTGCTGTTTTCGATAAAGCTGATATTGGTGGTATTTCCACATAGATGCTTTTTTCGATACTGGTTTGGGTCGGGGATAGCCCAAACAGATCTAGTTCTGATTTAACGCATTCTTCAGAGACGTTGTGTACAAAAGCCATGGTTTTTTAGAATATATCACATTTCATAGAACGGGCCCTTCTCTTCTTGGATCCGCCGGATAGCTTCTGTGATTTGTTACCTTGGGGTTTCTTTCTTTTAAAAGGTTTTGGAGGTCCTTGCAGAATCTCTTGAGGATGGGTCTTCTTTCTTTTAACAGCTCGTCTAACCACAGCCGGTCCTGACCCCACCTGCTCTGTGGAATGGTTTATTTTATTTAGAACGGTTGTTGCGACATGACCCATGACATCTTTAGTTATGTTTTTTGTGGCTCCTTTCACATGTGATTTAATAATTTCAAAACCCCTTCTCAAAAACAGTATTGCGTTTCTAAAGAGACGAAATACGCAACCTACACTGGCACCGTACATGACAGGGGCCCCATTAACATCCTGAAAGTCCATAACCGGCTTGTGCTGTGTAATAATTTTTGTATGCTTTGGGGTCTCCGTAATCTTTAGACACCAACATTTTAAAACACAACAGTCTTCCTGGGTTGCAGGTGAAGCTTAAGGATCACCTTCCCGTAATGAAATGAGATATTCCTGTTCTGATCCGTCTTTATTTCAAATGTGATGGTGTCATGCTGCTTGTTCACAGGACATAGTGCGGTTTATCATACGTGAGGGTGATAAACTTATCCGCTGACCCTAGGGCTGGAACACAGCACAACAGTTGTACAAAATGGTCATCTACTAACTGGTGCTCTACAATATCGGTATACACATAGAGGTGTATACATAGAGGGTATTAAAGCCGGCCTCGATATTTGCTGGGAAATGAGAATGCCTTGTATTAACGGTAGCCTTTATCACCAAATGGTTGCCAAATCACCCCCTGCAGAAATAACAGACTTATCCTCTGATTTTACATGAATTCTTCACGTATTGGGGTCATATATGATTCTCGGCGGTCTCTCAGACTCAGACGCTTCCAATAACCTCCCCATGGTCGCATAATATCCTCTCTGGATTGTAAATTGGTGTACATTTTCTTCTCCAGAGGTGACAATGTACTTTATGTCTTCCTTAATATTTTCCCAAGTATGTGGGTATTGTATTTCCACCAGCCCCATGACCCCTGTAAATCCAAAGGCCTAGCTATTTGTATGGTAAAATTAGAGCTGGTATTATGGGGAAACATAGCTGCCGAAGCATTGCTAGGCAATGTGATATAAAAGCCACTGTCATTCTTTTTTTTTTTCTCTCTCTCTCTGTGCTGCTTCAAAAGACAAAATCAGATGTCTTGAATTTCTGAGGCCTTCACCCAACTGTTAAATTTATCAGGCCACCCCTTCCATTTCACGAGACAAATTTTGTTTTAACCCCTTCCTTTTACCTTTAGAACCTTTTCAATACGGTATATTCTGTCCTGACTTTTAGTAATTCTTGACTTTTAGTAATTCTTCAGGGTAAAAAGAACCTTGTATAGCTTTGCTATCGTAATCCTGTATCTTGTATGTTGTTCTCTGACCCCTGTTTAAAACATCTTTTATTATAAATATCTCATCCGTCCATGCTTGCTCGTAACCTTTCTCAAATTTTTCTTTAACTTTTGATAGCCTTACATGGTCTCCTTTCTTTAAAAGATCCTTGGTGGGATTGCATTTGATGTTACTGCCGTAGACTGTTTTCCCAATCTGCAAAGAGTTTGAGGTGTCACATCTACAGGCTTCGCCTATATCATTCTGTGAAAACTATAATTATAGCTGTGCAATATAGCCTGTAGCACATCTTGATAAGTAAAGGTATTATGGGCTGTAAAATACCGCCACATTTTGGATTTTAAAGTCCTGTTAAATCTTTCCACCCATTAAACTACTGACTCCTTTAGATGAACAGAATGGGCAATTGGTATACTTGGTTTGGAATTTCCATTGTGCAGTAACACTGCCTTCAAGCTTTTCTGTGAATAATCAATGAAGAGACACCATTCATCTGGACAATGCATTTGTGACAAACTGTTGAGCCCGTTGATGTCATGACAAAAGCACAATGAGCCATTTACAGTGAAGAATGTTGTAAAGTTATGATTACTTTTTCTGTAATGAGTTATATTAGCATATTTTGCAAGCAAGTGCTTTTGCTTAAGCCTGGAAGCAAGAAATTCTGCTTTTTCTTTTGAAAGATTTAGATCACGAATAAGATCGAGCTCAGCTTGTGTAAAGGTCTCTGGTTCTGAATCTTTATCATTCAGGATCAGATAATTCTGGATTGTGACCAGTGTGACAGGGACATTACGCTGCGCTCCCCTGACATTGTTATGCAGGAAGCAGAACCAGTTCTAAAACATTATAGTCCTATCACTGTGTCTATTCCCAAGCTTGGAGCAGTGCAGCCTAGAAAAAGTTAAGCAGACTTGTGTTGTACCTTTTAAACTCTTTCCCTTTAAGAAGAAACAGAAAGCTGCCTTGGCTTCAAGCCAACAAACCTCAGGTGTGCTCACCTTAGCTAATCAGGAGGGAGGGGCATGAAACATCTGGAGCCCTTATCCCCCAGCAGAGCTGGACTAGAGGGAGGTTGGAAAGTTGGAGCCCGGGAGAGGAGACATGAGTGCTGATGGATACTGGTAACAGTTGTGACAGAGATTTCCCTGCTAGGAAGATGCCCATTCTGGAGGCAAGCCAGATAGAATGGGAAAATGCTCCTGTGACACAGCTATCTCCTGAAGGCAGGTACTGTAGCACAGCTCTTAAAGCAGGTTAGAGTTTGAAAGATAACAAGGGAAAAGTTTGCTGTTTTGTTTTCTTACTGTTTTTTTCTCTGTGCTGAAACCTGAGCCCTAGGCACATGAGTATAGCCATTTGAAAAGTGCTCAGCTGGACTGTGTAAAGAAAAGCCAGAAGCTTTATGTGACTTTCAATTTTTCCTATGTGTGGGTTTTTTTTCTCTCTCTCTCTAATGTTCGGGTCTGTGTTTAAGAGAGAGGGGCCCAGAACTGTTAAAGAGGTTATTTTGCCATTTTTACTTTGCCTGAGGAAGAACAGGGAAGTGGCTATATTGTGCATAATACACCCTGCATAATTATTGGGTATGCGGGCTTTTTGAAAGAATTGGGATTCAGCCTACCCAGTCCAGGCCAGTGGCATCCTGGCCTGATGCTGCTTGGAATAGCAAGGGCCTAGCATTCTGGGTAAAGCCAGTACTAAAGTTTGGTTTCTTTTACCCTGCAGGTAGAGGTCTGCACGGGAATGGGGATCGCGGGGATCCCGTGGGTTCCCCCCCTGGCCCACGGGGATGCCCCCTGGCCCACGGGACTCCCACGGGGATGCCCCCCTGACCCACGGGACTCCCACGGGAACGCCCCCTGACCCATAGGACTCCCACGGGGATGAAAACAGCCTACCTAAATTCTGGCGGTGCAGGCATGCAGCTTACAAGTCCGGCGTCGCGGCAGGAAATAGCCATGCTGAGCAGTGAGCTCAGCACGTACACAGATGAAAGCCTTGCTTGCTGATTGGTCCGGCGGCATGGCGGGGTGGGGCCGCCAGACCAATCAGCAAGCAAGGCTTTCATCTGTGTACGTATTTATATTTTATATTTACATTAGAGGTTCTACATTAGAGGTTCTACCCATTTACAAAGTATGTATTCTTCCCAATTAATATTTCCAAATTAATAAAGTCTCTTTGCTTATTTGTAAATGGGTCTCTACCAGAGCCTTTAATTCAGTAGCATAATTAAATAAAATAACTATTTCTGAAGTTTATAAGGAAGGGTGGTGACGGAGGGGATTCTTCGCGGGGACGGGTGGGGACGGAGGGGATTCCTCGTGGGGACGGATAGGGACAGAGGGGATTCCTTGCGGGGACAGGTGGGGACGGAGGGATTCCTCACGGGGACGGGTTGGGACGGAGGGATTCCTCACGGGAACGGGTGGGGACGGTTGGGATTTTGACGGGGACGGGTGGGATTTCTGTCCCTGCGCAACTCTCTACCTGCAAGGAGTGCAGGAAAAGGATTTTTGTCTCTGGAAGGTTTTCTGTGCCACTTTTCATAAAGCTAAGTAATAGCATTATAAGTCACCTATTTCAAGTGATGTTTGCTTTCATGAAACATACAAACAAAGAATGCCATCATTTTTTAAGTAGTTTTAAAAGACTGTGATATATTCTTTACATTTCCCTGGCTTGGAGCGTGATCATTATTGAAAAAGCTGCAATGACTGGAAGGTAAACTCTGTACCCTTACTAGGGAGGTATATACCTTCCCTGAAGAGTTTCACGTCTCTGAGCAACTTCCAAATTTTTGATCAATCTCCATAGACAGGTTTTAAGTGAGGTCAGTTTACTTTTTGATACAGGGAGGGGAGAGGCAGAGAACCCAAAGCTCTGCTACTCCGAGGAAGAAAAGGATTGTTCTGAATTATTGTTTTTTGAATGAGCTACAATATTCTTTTGAGAGTTTTGTTTTGAACTCTGCTATTGCTACCCTTGTGGAGGGAAAGTGAATGGTAATACTGACCAGTTAAAAATAAGTGGCTTTGAGTCAAGCCTGAAAATAAAATAAAAGCTGAAATCTTTATTTTTCACCTTTAAAGACTGTGTGGTGTTTTGTGGAACCTATCATATTAAAGCCAGGTCCAGCAGTGTGCATGGGAGGCACTGAATCTTAGGCTGTACAGTTAAATCACACACCAAATTGCTCGGTCAGACAGGGTTCAAGCCAGCTCTGGAGGAGTTAGCTGGTTGTCCCTGTCACACCAGCTGCTGCATCATCATCACATTCCCCATCATGTTCCACAGAAGCAAGTTCATCTTGTGGAGTTATAGGGACAGGCAGTGAGTCATCATGAGAAACAGGCCCAATAGTACAATCCAGAGCAAGATATATAATTTTGTGCTTAGTTTTAGTAATCTTTAATATGGTCTCGCGGTTCCTTCCATATCATTGAGATTGCAAATGACATTGCTGGCTTTCATCGATGGAACAACTGGTACAGATAATATGTGGATCCCAAGACTTATCCTGGTCAGCCAAAGTAACTGGACAGCCAAAGTAACTGGCGATGTTGTGCTTTCGTCATGAATGAACCAAACACGTAACAGAAACTATCTGGATGATTAATACAATGTCTTGGTATGATGAAGACTGAAATTAATCACCATAAATAATGTCTGTAGCATAAAAAAAACAAAGACAGCTATTGTTAACCCTCCTTATACGTATATCCTATAAATGCATGATATATCGCCCAATTAACATTTATAATTATATATAATGAGCCTCATCAAAAATTTGATGAGCTAGTGAAAAACTAAACACAGATTTGAAGTCGGCATGAAAAATACTACAAAACCCACCCAACATTAACTCTGATGAAAATGATGTGTTGACCTGTGAAATCGATCAGTGTCTTCCACTCCTCCAACCCTATTCATGCTTGTCTTCTGTGGTCCCGCTCTCGGCGCCTCAACCGTGAACACAGAACAGAAATATTTGTTAAGCAATTCAGCCTTTTCTTTATCAGCTTCTACATATTTCTCCCCTTCATCTTTGAGTTTCACAATGCCACTTTTGCAGTTCTTCCTATCACTAATGATTCCCCGTTTTTCTTTCCAGACTATACAACCAGCCTCTCTTAAGTTTTCCAGATATTTTGCCTGTCTTTCTCTTTCTGTGATCTTTTGTAGTTTATGAAAGCAAACCTTTTATTCCTTACTTTCTCAGCTACTGCTTTGGATATCCAAAGCGGCCTTCTTTTCCTTGTTTTTCCTTTTACTTGTTTGCCTCTCATAAAGGTTTGTCACTCTTACAATTACTCCTTTCAGTTTTGCCTTTTTATTCCTTCCAAATGTTCCCATCCAGACAACAATTCCTTGACGTAAACCCCCATCTGAAAAAAAATTAGGTTTTTTAAAGTCTAGAACCTTTTTTAAAGTCTATACCCATCTTAATATTAAACCGTACCATGCAGTGATCACTGGATACCAGATCACCCACTAAAACATCAGAAACATGTTCCCTGTTTTTAAGCACTAAAGTGCTTAAAAACTGTAAAGTGTAAAGTGTAAAAAACTGTAAAGTGCGCCTAACTTTCGGCGTGCTTTGGACATCCGCTTAGCGCAAGTATCAATGAGCGTTACTTAGGCGGCACATAGGTGATGCCAAGACGTCTCCAATAGACTCAGAGCATGTTAGACGCCCTCCCTATATAACATCCCCATATAAACGTCCTCATATAGATGCTCCCTATATAGACGCACTTCCTCTCTAGACGTCAGATAGACGTCCCTACGATGTTATACAGTGGTGCCTCGCATAACGGACGCCTCGCACAGCGAACGCTGCGCACAACGAACTTCTTGTCTTGATTCGTACAACGGACTTCGTTTCACACAACGAAGTCGCCCGAGCTGCATCCTTCCGCGCAGTGTGCGTGACGCTACCGGCTACCCTCCTCCTCCTCCTCCATCAACCAAATGGGAAGTTACATCATGAGGGGAGAGGAAGGAGGAAGGAAGCAGTTGGCAGCATACGCACTGTTAGAGCCCCGTGGCTTGTGTTAAAGTTGTTTACAGACTTCAACAGCAGCAGGAGAAAGCAGTCGCCGGCCCTGTTTCGCCGATCGAGGGGGGGCCCTGTTTCGCCGATCGAGGGGGGGCCCTGTTTCGCCGATCGAGGGGGGCCCTGTTTCGCCGATCGAGGGGGGCCCTGTTTCGCCGATCGAGGGGGGGTGCCTGGTGTTGCCGATCACTGCGGGGGGGGGGGCGGGCTTTGGCAGAGGTGGGAGAAAGCAGTAAATGAGTGGAAGTTGGCAGGCCTGGGGATGAAAGGGCAGTCGAAATACGGTATGTTGGAGCAGGGGATGAGAGGGAGGGAGAGAAGGGGAAATATTGGACAAGGGCAGAAGGGATGCTAAATCATAGGGTGACAGGCAGAGAGAACAACAGGAAAAAGAGTGGAAGCAATCTTGAACCCTGAGGGTGAGGGAAGAGAGAGGTGGTGAGATGATTGATCATGGGGAGAGGGACAAAAGGGAATAGAGATGGGATAGGAAGATAGTGGAAGTAAAAGGACAGATGTATCTAAATAAAAATAATAACAAAAAATTTATCTTTTTTTATGTCATCTTAGCATATTTTATGCTACAGAACGAATTATTTTTTTTAACATGTATTGTTATGGGAAAACGCGTTTCACATAACGAACTTTTCGCATAACAAACTTGCTCCTGGAACCAATTAAGTTCGTTGTGTGAGGCACCACTGTATATAAAAAGGTGGTTTTTACCGATTTGTTATTATCTCAAGATTTGTTATTATCTCCTTCCTCTCCCCTCATAAAGAACCCAAAGCATACCATCATTAAAATGATAATAAAAACACAGTATACCATGTTTAAAAGGATATTTATAATATATCAGTTTCCGTGGGAGGTGATTTGGGAACATCAGTGTGCATTTTAAAAAAATGCACTCTAATCCACTGTGCTAGACAATGAGCCAAACAATAATAGCATTAAAGCTTGGCAAGGCAAGCAGAAGAGAGCAGCACAGAGGGAGAAATTAGAAGGCAAAAGGAAAGGGAGGCAATTCAGAGCTTGAGAAGGGGAGAAAAGGGAAGAGAAGAGGCAGGAGACTAGGGGAATTGGCGAGAGTTAGCTCCGCTCACCCCTGACATCAGACATTGAAGCTCCCCCTTAAAAGGGAAGGGGCCAATGACTGGAGCACATTGAAGCTTGGCAAGGCAAGCAGGAGAGAGCAGCACAGAGGGAGAAATTAGAAGGCAAAAGGAAAGGGAGGCAATTTAGATCTTGAGAAGGGAAGAGAAGAGGCAGGAGACTAGGGGAATCGGCGAGAGTTAGCTCTGCCCACCCCTGACATCAGACATCGAAGCTCCCCCTTAAAAGGGGAGGGGCCAACGGTACTCAGCCGTTCGGCGCACGTCGAAGGTGAGCATCAAAGGCGCTCACCTTAGCGAGAGCGCTTATGCGAAGGACCTTGAGAAGGGACAAGCCACTTTAAAGGAGTGTAAGAAGGGGCAGAGGACAAAGCAGGTACAACACACAACCAGGCATACACAGAGGGTACAGAGAACACACAACCATGCGCCACTAATGGAGAGCAGAAGGAGGACACAGCGGACATCAGCACTAACCAACACAGAACACGACAACATTAGTCAACACTGGCCAAACTACTAATAGGGAAATAGGAAGCAGCAAGCAGCTAATAGGGAAGTAGCAAGTAGCAAGCAGCAAGCACAGAAGAGAATACACACACACACACACACACAAGTTCACCTTTGCGAAGGAGCCTTAAGAGCCGGGAAACTTGGTCGCCCAGCAGAGCAACTTAGAACAAAAGCTACAAGAACTAGTTTTAGCTAGCTACACAGCAGGGCACACATTCTCACATACTTCACACCTAAAGGGGAAGTAAGCACTCACAGATACCAACACAGCAACACCAGTAGACTCACAACAAACAGGAAGACAGCAGACAGGAAGTCAGAAATCATCCAGTTGACAGAGACAGAAGGTTCACAACAAATCACTCAGACAACTCAGAAGGGAAGCAAGAAATGGAAGCCCAAGGAAGTCAGAAGATGAGCTTTCCAGTCTTCTGTACCGGCTGCAATATGTATGACTACCTCCCTTTGGGGATTCGGGCATACATTTGCAGTCAGTGCATGGAACTGGATAGTTTGAAATGGCAAGTCCAGCTACTAGATGAGACAGTGATGGAACTAAAAGAACTCCTCACCTTTGAAGACAAAATCCGCGAGCAGGAGAAGTTTCTAGTGGAGTTCAGTGTAAACGAAGAGGTCCAGAAGCTAGAAAGATTCATCGAGGAAGCTCACCAGCAACATGTGGAGATCCCAGGGCTGGAGAACTGTACCCGAGCAACCCAGGAAGATGGCCTGGACGAGAGGAGAGAAGACACCCCTACAAATTCAGAAGAGACTGAAGCTCAGATAGGGGATGACTGAACACCAGGAAAAAGAGAAAGAACACATGAAGATGTCCCCACACACAAAGAGCCGAAAACAACTTCAAGCGTATCGCAGGAGGAAGAAGATTGGCTCTACACCATGGATTTATGACCCCCAAGGAACCTCCGAATAAAGAAGATAGGGCTCATCGTAGGAGACTCCATTATACGTCATGTGGACAGCCACACCGCAGGAGAGAGGATAGAATCGTCACCTGCCTGCCTGGAGCAAGAGTGAAGGATGTGGCCAACAGGATCTCCAGGATCATAGACAGTGCAGGGGGAGAGGACACTGCTGTGCTTATCCACGTGGGAACCAACGATGTGAGTGGATGGAAGTATGACAGGGAAGAGATGAAGGGCCAGCTCTGCTCACTCGGAAGAGAACTGAAGATCAGGGAGGTGAAGTTGGCTTTCTCTGAGATCCTCCCGGTACCAAGAGCGGATGGAAAGAGACAAGGGGAATTGCAAGCAATCAATGCCTGGATGAGACGAATGTGCGAAGAGGAAGGCTTTGACTTCATGCACAACTGGATGACATTCTGGGGAAAAAGCAAGTACTACAGAAAGGATGGACTATACCTCAACAAGGAAGGAGCAAGAGTATTGGCAGGCAACATGATGAGGGCCATTGAGAAGGCTTTAAACTAAAGGACAGGGTAAAGCCGACAGTCGATGGCCTGGGCGACAGAATGCCCCGTAGGAACTACGGACAACTACTCAGACATGGCAGGGGATGACCACAAAGCAAATAAGGGAGACAATGCAGGAGCAGAAAAGGATACCATGAAAGAAACAGTAGAGACTGCTAAGCTTAGAAAGTCCAAGAAGGTAACACAAAGGAAACTCAAATGTATGTATACGAATGCCAGAAGTCTGAGAAACAAAATGGGAGAATTAGAGACAAGAGCAAGACACGATAAACTGGAAATCATTGACATAACAGAAACATAGTGGAATGATGAAAACAAATGGGACACAGGGATACAAACTATACAGAAGAGATAGAGTAAGGCAGAAAGGTGGAGGTATTGCCCTATATGTTAAGGATGGAGTAGAAACTGTTGGAGAGGCTACGATGGAAAGGACAGAGAAGCTGGAGTCCCTCTGGATCAAGATTCCTAGGCATAATGGTGCAGACACAAAAATTGGCCTTTACTATCAACCCCCAGGACAGATGGAGGAGACAGACTCAGAAATGATAGAGGAAATTAAACAAGAATGTAAGTCAGGTAATGTAATAATCATGGGAGACTTCAATATCCTGGAGATAGACTGGAACCTGGGAACCTCGAACTGTGGCAAGGAGGCCAAGTTCCTGGAAGCCAAGTTCATGGACTGCTTCCTGGAACAAATGGTGGGAGAGCCGACGAGAGTAAACGCCACAGTGGACTTGGTCCTAAATGGCAATACGGGACCTACAAAAGAAGTAGAAGTCACGGTTCCGCTGGGAACGAGCGATCACAACATGATCAACCTTAAACTTGACATCGGGAAAGGGAAACGTACCAAAACCTTAACCCGACCTTAAACTTTAAAAAGGGAAGATACGATAGCATGAGAGCCATGGTGAAACAACAGCTCAAGAAAAAGATGGACAAAGTTAAAACGGTAGATCAGGCATGGTCCCTACTGAAAAATACTATCATGGAAGCACAAAATCTCTACATTCCACGGATTTCCAAAGACTAAACTAAAGGCAAAGGAGAACCGGCATGGCTTACTAGAGAGGTGAAGGAAGCCATAAAAGAAAAGAAGGACTCCTTTAAAAAATGGAAACGCACGAACACAACCGAAGCTTGGAACAAACGCAAAGATGATCAGAAGAAATGTCACAAGGTGATGAGGGATGCCAAAAAGGACTATGGAGAAAAAATAGCGCAAGAGGCCAAAAATTTCAAGCCCTTCTTTAGATACATAAAAGGAAAAAAATCTGCAAAGGAGGAGGTGGGACCGCTGGATGACCAGGGAAGAAAACGGTACATCAAGGAAGACAAACAAATTGCAGACAGACTAAATTCCTTCTTTGCGTCTGTCTTTACAAAGGAGGACACTGCAACAATACCAGAAGCAGTGAAAGTGTTCAAAGGAGTAATAGAGGACAGCCTCACCACAGCAGAAGTGGACTTGGATCAGATATATTACCAGATTGACAATCTTAAAAGCGACAAATCCCCTGGACCTGATGGAATTCATCTGAGAGTCTTAAAAGAACTGAAGGTTGAAATCGGAGAGCTTTTGCAAAAACTTGCCAACCTATCAATTAGAACTAGACAGATACCGGACGATTGGAAGATAGCAAACATCACGCCAATTTTCAAAAAAAGGATCAAGAGGAGAACCGGGAAACTACAGACGTGTGAGTCTTATGTCTGTCCCTGGAAAGATGGTTGAAGCACTGATTAAAGATAGCATAGTCCAGCACTTGGATACACACGCCCTGATAAGAGCCAGTCAACATGGCTTCAGGAAAGGGAAATCATGTTTGATGAATTTACTTCAATTTTTTGAGACCGTGAACAAACAAATTGATAATGGAGAACCAGTGGGCATAATATACTTGGACTTCCAGAAAGCATTCGACAAGGTTCCACATGAAAGACTTCTCAGGAAACTACAAAGCCATGGAATAGAGGGAGATATACTAAGATGGATAGGCAAATGGCTGGCAAATGGATAGGCAAATGGATAGGCAAATGGCTGGAGAACAGAAAGCAGAGAGTGGGCATAAATGGGAAGTTCTCCGACTGGGAGAAAGTGATTAGCGGTGTGCCCAAGGGCTCGGTACTTGGGCCCATCTTATTTAATATTTTCATCAATGACCTAGAAAAAGGAACATCCAGTGAGATCATCAAGTTTGTAGACGACACAAAGCTATGCCGGGCAATCAGATCACAGAAGGATAGCGAGGAACTCCAGAGTGACTTGTGTCAGTTAGAGAAATGGGCGGAGAAATGGCAGATGAAGTTTAATGTGGAAAAGTGCAAAGTAATGCATTTAGGCAGAAAGAACAAGGAACACGAGTATAGAATGTCAGGTGCAACTCTGAGTAAGAGCGAACAAGAAAAGGACCTGGGTGTACTGATTGATATGACCCTGAAACCGTTGGCACAATGCGCGGCAGTGACAAAGAAGGCAAATAGAATGTTAGGCATGATAAAGAAAGGAATCACGAGTAGATCGGAGAAAGTTATAATGCCGCTTTATAGGGCAATGGTCAGATCACACTTGGAATACTGTGTCCAACATTGGTCTCTCAATGTTGGACACAGTGAAGGATATAAATGAAGGATATAAAACTGCTGGAGAGGGTGCAGAGACGAGCAACAAAGTTAATAAAAGGTATGGAGAACTTGGAATATGAGGAACGACTTAAGAGACTGGGATTGTTCTCCCTTGAGAAAAGGAGACTGCGAGGGGATATGATCGAGACTTTCAAAATATTGAAAGGAATCGACAAAATAGAGCAGGAAAAAAATTATTTACAATGTCCAATGTGACACGGACAAGAGGACATGGACTGAAGCTAAGGGGGGACAAGTCCAGGACAAATATCAGGAAGTTCTGCTTCACGCAACGAGTGGTGGACACCTGGAATGCTCTCCCAGATCAATGTTGATGCAAAAATTTACGCGAAAATACTGGCATCTCATCTGCAGAACCTGCTCCCTAAATTAATTGGATCTGATCAAAATGGCTTCATGTTGAATAGACTTTCGAGTGACAATTCGCGAATGTTTGCAAATGTAATTCACCATGCCAATAGTCATAAATCCCCGATACTCGCCCTCGCCTTAGACGCAGAAAAGGCGTTTGATAGAGTCGAATGGGACTATCTTTTTATGACTCTAAAATGGTTTGGATTTGATGTCTCAACTATAAGAATGATCAAGGTGCTTTATTCAGCTCCCACGACCAATGTGCGGATCAATGGTTGCACTTCCTCTCATTTTAAACCCTCTAGAGGCACGAGGCAGGGATGCCCTCTTTCACCGCTATTATTCAACTTGGCATTGGAGCCCTTCTTGCATTCCATCAGAGTTAATGACAATATTCGTGGGGTCAGTTGTGGTGACTTTGAAGTGAAATTCTCTGCATATGCGGACGATGTCCTCCTCTATCTCACGCCTGAATCCATTCCGGCTTTGCTCTCTCTCATTGATGACTATGCAGCTGTTTCGGGATATAAACTCAATAACAGCAAAACGGAGCTTATGCCATTGAACTCTCAAGTCCAGCAATGCTTGCTTAATCAGTATGGTTTCCGATGGGCAGACACTTCACTGAAGTACTTAGGCATTCCTTTTGGTAAAACTCTGGACTCTACCTTGGAGAATTGTTCATCTCACCTTTTACAGACCATCAAAGATCAAATCAACAAATGGCATCCCCTTAACCTTTCGTGGTGGGGAAGGTTAGAATCTATCAAGATGGTACTAACACCTAAAATACTATATACATTGAGTATGCTACCTGCCCTTTTACATCTCTCCGTTTATAAACGTCTGGAAGCCATTTTGGTTAAATTCTTATGGAATAATCGCACGCCTCGGATTGCTCTACACAAATTAAAACAATGTAAAGAATATGGAGGAGTGAAATTCCCTGATCTATTAGACTACCATTTTGCTTTTCTATCACGTCAAGGTGTTCGTTGGATGCTTTCTGATACTGTTTTTGATCATAACATCTCCTGGCTTACTTTTGAAAAGGCTAGATACTATCCACATAGCCTACAGCAGCTCCCCTTTATGGCACCGTTCGTGTCTCCTGATATCCGAGATCATCTGCTATTATCCATGATTCAAGTCTTCAAACAGCTAGAATCCACGCTCTCTACCCTTTGGTTGGATACGTTATATGCTCCCATCTGGCGCAATAAAACACTTCGCATCCAAAGCAACATCATTGATTGGAAGGCGTGGCAAATAGCTGGAGTGCATCGGATCAACCAGTTATACAATGGCACTGAATGGCTGTCTTTCGACCAGTTATGTACTATCGTTGATTTACCAAAAACACAGCATTATCGTTGGCTGCAGTTGAAACACGCCATGTTACAACAGTTCAAAAACAAATCCCCGACCACAGATGCCCCTGACATATTGTCGCTCTGTCAATCAATGGCGAGTCATAAAAAAGAAGCTTCCAAATGGTACAAAGTTATTCGTCTCCACAAGATGCAACGTCCTCTTGAAACTGAACACAAGTGGTCCAATGAACTACAAACTAATTTAAGTGATGACCAATGGGAATATTTGTGGGCTCGCACCCCTATTATTTGCAAAGCTGCGTCCTTCCTCCAAACTTCATTATTCTTAATGCATAGGGCTTACTGGACTCCAAGTCGTTTGGCTCGACTCCAACATGGTACAATGGATAAATGCTGGTCCTGTGATTCCTCACAGGGCACACTTCAACACATGTTGTTTGATTGTCCGTTGCTTCATTCCTTCTGGTCTAGAGTTTTTACTGACATTAATAGCCTGCTTCAGATGACCATCCCGCTTTCCTATCATTCTGTTATTATGGGTTGTATTGGTCATCCTGAACTTTTTTCCAAAGACTCTGACTGTTTAATTCATATACTTATACTCATAGCCATCAAAATAATACTCACCAATTGGAAAAATTTGGATGCTGTAAGCTATGATAACTGGTGGAACACTGTATGTCTGACAGTTAAATATGAAAGAATTGCTGCTGAAAGGTCTGGTCGACTACTTAAATTTGATAGACTATGGGGACCACTAGTCCAATATGCTGGCCTGTCCCATGCAACTAATGTACAGAACACATAATAGGCTATTATATTATACTCTTTTCCTTTTGACATTACTTCAACATGAATACCGAAGTGAATTAACCACTTATCTCCTTTATTATGTGATAGTGTTACATCATTGTATAGTGTTTTTCTCATTGCACAGTGTACAGTTGTCACCTACTCATTCCTATATACCGCATCATGTCTGGTTTATTTCTCCCTTCTTACTTTTATTTCCCATCCCTTTATACTTCATGTGATATGCTGTTCATTATGTTCATGAAGCTGGGCCTTGTTTATGTAAATGCGACTTCTCTTTTATTATATGAACAGTTTTGTATTCATCATATTCTCTACTTTTTCATGTCTTTGTTATGTATAAAACTTCAATAAAACTTACTGAACTTAAAAAAAAAAAAAAAAGAGTATTGTGTCAACTGAAGGACTTGAGGGAGTCAAACCCAGACCATGCTCATATGCTAACCTTCATTCTAACCACTGTGCTACTGAATGAGGTACAAAGTAACTATTCTTCGATTATACTGTTCCGTTTAGGCGTCGTACACAGAATATCGGCATCGTTGGCACTGTAACATCGGCGTCATAGCGAATCTATTAGCATGCCTAAGCGGTGCCATGCCTCTTCACACCGTTTTAGCATTGTGATGTCACAGATTTGCCTTTTTTTAATAACACATTTTATTAGGAGAAAATGGCAGCCAGGAGAAATCCTAATTTTAGCACAGAGGACTCCAGGCTCCTGGCCAATTTGTTCTACCTTAAGGAACATCATTATTTTAAGGTGGCAGGCAGGAGGAGGACCTTCCTCCAGTATAGAGCCAGGAGGTTCAACAGGTTGGCTTCCTTTCCCAGGAATGTCAGTATTCATATTCAGGTGATCACTAAGAATAATGTTAAATTATTTTCTTTATATAAACCTGTACAAAACAGTTCTTTTTACAAATACCCTCCCCCCCAAAGGTGGCAAAGTGGGATTTGAATTTACAACCTCTAATCCTTCATCATGTTCTTTCACAATTTGCTGCTTTTAAGCTTTGTGCCATATGCAAGTGATATCAAACAGCTCATATATAATAGAAACCTATTGAAATCTACTTTGCAAAAAAAAAAAAAGTGCCTGCCTGATTACACATCAGGCATATGTACACATCAGGCATATGTACACATCAGGCATATGTACACATCATAGTAACAACAAAGAGGCACAACCAGTCACAACAGGGTTTGGATGGGGGACGCTCAGAATGAGTAATAGTACTAGCCTGAAGCAACTCCACTGAAGAAGTAAAGGGCGCTCTCAGTGTGAACCATCAGCAATGGGAGCAAAAGCTCCGATGCTTCACTTCCGGGCTGAGGCGGGAAGCCTCCACCACCACACCATCATTGAGCCCCCTATGTGTATGTAATAATGAAAACACCTACAATAAGGCCCTAAATAAATAATATAATCCAAACAAACCCGTGAGCAATTTAAACTCAAACGGTGGAGATACAAACTGAGCGACCCCCACACAAACCCTGCCAGCCGAAACCCGCCAAGCTAACTACAAAGCAATGTCAAGCCCTAATTAAACTAAATCAAAATTATACTTATCAAACCAAACTGCCACAATGAGAGCGCCAGGAGCCGAAGTTCAACCAAGCTGGTTTCGGGGAGGAGCCCTTCTTCAGGAACCAAGCCCCCGACCACAAACCAAAAAACAAAAAATGAAAAAAACTGGACCATCAAGAGAGCCTATCGCAGAGCTCGTTATGCCAACCCTGAGCTTCTGCGGGCTCCTGCCATTAGGCCGCCCATGGAACAGCAGGTGTGCGTCATTTCATTTTCTGACCAAGCTCACCAGGTAGCCGGTATTGTGAGAAAACACTGGCATGTTTTGGACCATCATTCCATTTTTAACCAGGCTCCGTGCATTGCTTTCTCTCGTCCAAAAAATCTGAAGGAATTGTTATCTACTAAAGGTCGAGCTGTCACCGGTGGGAGGCATGGTCCATGTGGCCATTGTGACATGTGTGCGTCTTCTTTATCCATTTCTCAATGGCAACATCCTCGGACGCAGCGCATTTACCATCTTAGATCCCAAACGTCCTGTGATTCCATTTGGGTGGTATATATTATCATCTGTCCTTGTGCGCTTCACTATGTGGGGCGCACGAGTAGAAAGATCAGGACAAGACTTCAAGAACACAGGAGTCGGATCAGAACGGCATCTTTAGCCGCCCCTCTGGTGCCTCATTGTCTGGAAGTTGGCCATCAGTTTACTGATCTTACATGGTTCGTGCTGGAGCAAATTCCCTGGGATTTCAGGGGGGATAAACAATTCCAGTTAAATCTTAGGGAGCAATACTGGATTTTCCAACTTCAAGCTGTTGTTCCCCATGGCCTTAATGAAAGTGTGGAGTGGAACACTATCATATAGGGTTCCCGTCCATCCTTTCTGGGTGCCGTGTTTTCGAGTAGGTTTTCTGTGCTGGAGGGTTTTTTGCATGTTTGGGTGCGAATTCTGTACGGAACTTGCTGTTTTCTCTTTTTAGTTTTGGGGCTTTTTTCTTTGTCCCGCCCCTGTATGAGTGATTTAGGACGCGTAGCGCGTCCTGTATGATTGGTTGGGTTGTGTGTGACGTAATTCCTGGTCCGCCTTTTAAGCGCGGGTGCTCTCCCGCCCGGTCACCCCTCCCTCCAGCCGTCCCGCTTCGTTTTCGCGTTTTTTTCATTTTTTGTTTTTTGGTTTGTGGTCGGGGGCTTGGTTCCTGAAGAAGGGCTCCTCCCCGAAACCAGCTTGGTTGAACTTCGGCTCCTGGCGCTCTCATTGTGGCAGTTTGGTTTGATAAGTATAATTTTGATTTAGTTTAATTAGGGCTTGACATTGCTTTGTAGTTAGCTTGGCGGGTTTCGGCTGGCAGGGTTTGTGTGGGGGTCGCTCAGTTTGTATCTCCACCGTTTGAGTTTAAATTGCTCACGGGTTTGTTTGGATTATATTATTTATTTAGGGCCTTATTGTAGGTGTTTTCATTATTACATACACATAGGGGGCTCAATGATGGTGTGGTGGTGGAGGCTTCCCGCCTCAGCCCGGAAGTGAAGCATCGGAGCTTTTGCTCCCATTGCTGATGGTTCACACTGAGAGCGCCCTTTACTTCTTCAGTGGAGTTGCTTCAGGCTAGTACTATTACTCATTCTGAGCGTCCCCCATCCAAACCCTGTTGTGACTGGTTGTGCCTCTTTGTTGTTACTATTATAGGATTTTTGGCATATTTATTGAGTGTATTGTTGTGTATATGTACACATCAGGCATATGTACATTTGGCATATGTACACAGCAATCTGTTTTAAATATATATTTTAAAGATTTTGTTATAAAAAGGTTTATACTGTATTGGTTTATATGTTTCCTGTGTGGTTTTCTCAGATGTATAATCTAAGAATGCAGCAGGCGAGTGTAATATTATGCAACTGTAGCTAGATGAGGTGAGATGATGTGCTATGATGTGCAAACTAAGCCACTCACGGTTCTAAAGCAGAAGGCTACGTGAGGAAGAATTGTAGAAGAAAGGACTGCTGCTAGGATATGTTAAGCTCTAGAACAAGAGGATGACCAAATGAGACATCTCTTTTTTTCTTCCTTCCACCTAAGGCAAGGGAAGTGAAACCCAGATTTCTGACTGTTTGTTAAACCAGGTGTATAAAAAGGAAAATATTTCCCTAAAAACCATAAGATGGAACAATACCACCTTGTCTATCCTCTCTAATAATGGCATCTTCTTAAATATTATGCTATTTGCAGGCTCTGAGGTAGTTTCATTGGACTGGTGAGCAAATGGGAGACATGACAACCCCTAGTTCCCCCTCCCCATAGCACATCTACCCTGTTTGCTACCTCACTTTTCTCCTTTGCAGCCTGGCCCTCATTAAACACTAGTTAAGACAAAGGTCAATGTGATAACATTGATGAATTTACAGTGGTACTTAAGGAAACACTAATGCCGTACACTACTCAATGTATCAGATGGGCCCTGGCCTTCCTTTGGTAAGTAATCACAAGATTCATAAATGGTTTAAGATTTTTATTGTAGAATATCATGTAATTTCATTGACACTCAAATGTAGAATCCTTGCACAGTCCAGGAAAGCAGTGTGCAAGTGTAACATCATGCAACTGCAGTTTGATGAGATGGATCACAGCTACACCGATATACAGAGTAAGACACTCCTAGGTCCAAATCAACTGCCAGCCTACAGGAGGAAAGGGTAAAATGTCAGTGTACTTGAATTATTAAGGCTTCCTCATGGACCCCTGGTAGGATAAGGCAGGTTGTAGGAAAAGGAAGATGGATTCAGAGATGTAGGATGTTCTTCGTTGCATTGGAAAAAAGGGAGGTAAGGAGGTCAGAGAATAAAGCCAAGAGGTTTCTGCCATTTAAAGCAAGGGAAATAAATCCCACATATCTCAAGCCATCCTCCTTGTTACAGAGCCCATATGATAACCACAGTGCACAGTGCACAGTGCAGAGCTATGAACTTACACACACTGTTTAGAATGTTGAAGGTTAGTGGAAGTGAGCACAAATGTCTTATACCTACCTATGCACAAGTATCAGGAATAGATCACAGGATCTGCCCGTATCACAGGAACAGCTTCATGATGGCCACAGGAGGAGGTCAGCTGGGCTCGAACACCTGCAAAGAGGGGAAGCATGTTAATACATTGGAAAAGTCCCCATCTCAAACAGTCAGAACACCTACAGTTACCCTATAGCTTCAGAAAAAGGCAACTGAACTATAGGTTTGATTTGTACTTAAAACAAAGGGGGTGCTAAATCAACACATATGCTAAACTAACACCTACATGTTATTGTATTGATGTGTTACTTCATGTGTTGATTTAGGACTTTTGTTTTTGGTTTAAAAAAAAAAAAGGTCCTAAATTGCTAGCCCTTGTATTATTATGATGCCCTTGTATGGTGACGATGAAAGTCTTGGACATCCAACCTGCAACAAGAGTATGAAAGCTGTTAGCTATTTGAAATGTGGTCAGTTCATCATAAGGCCTGCTAATGGAATGATATACAGGGGCAACATAGTGAGTCAGCCAAAAAACAAAGATTGTTATATTAGATTCTCACCTATTATTCCACCTTTAATACTTGAGCTGCTACCAATAACTTCTTGCTTTGGTGGTCAGGGACATCTGAGCTTTAACTGCTGCCTAGGGAAAGAGGCATGATCACATTCAGTCACATGAGAAAGAGAGAGAGAGAGACAGAGAGAGAAGCTTTTTGGGATTCACATAAATATACTCACCATTATCCCAAGAAATGGGCCCTTATTAGGTTGTCCTTGACCACCTGCCCTCTTCTATGCTCCTATTGCTCAGATAGCAGCCTTTGTCTAGGTTGGATGTCCTCATCATTGTCACTGTCTTAGACCTGTTCAGGAGGGTCTGGCATCCTTCTTCTCACCATGCAACAAACATCTTACACACCTTGTCGAGGCTGTAGAGCAGTTGCCCTCCTGAGTGGTGTAGACATCTAAAGTGGGACTTGAGCAAACCAAACGCACATTCAATGATGGCCCGTGTGGTGTTCTGAACCCGGTTATACTGCAGCTCCTCCAGCTGTTGGGGATGCACAACTGGTGTCATCAACCATGGTTTGTGATGACCCTGTGGTAAAATGAGAGAAAGGTAGTTAATGTAGCAAAGTTTTATTTGCAGTAGTATATTAACTCACCAACCAGCCATCCACTGTAGATTTCTCCCCTCTGGAACCTGCCACTTAGGCCAGAGTGGGCCAGGATATAGGCATCGTGGCAGGACCCTGGGAAGCTGGCACACACATCCGTCACCTCCATGGTAGCACTAAAGACCACCTGCATATTCATCAAATGATATGCCCTCCAGTTCCTATATTGCCTTTCAGTCTTGGCAGGTGGTCTGAGTGCTACATGTGTGCAGTCTATAGCTCCCAGGACAGAGAAGAAACGTGCCAGTTGATAAAAACTCCTCATTGTGCATTGCCGCTCTGCCACACTCATCGGAAACTGTATATACATAGCAATACGCCTTAAAAAGACATCCAAAAACTTATTTATAATCCTGGATACAGACAGTTGGCTGATGCCAGCCCCAGCTCCCAGGGGCCTTTGGAAGGTTCCTGTAGCCAAAAACGCCAGGGCTGTAGTTACTTGTACATAAACTGGAAGGGAATGTCCCCTAAGAGGGTGTGCTCCAAATGCTCCTGCAGTTGGTCACACAGATGAACTATGGACTCCCGATTAAATCTCAGATTATTAAAGCAGCCTATTCTGAAATCTTTAAAACCCCTCACCCCTACCCACAATTCTAAAGCCAAACTGATAGTACCAATAGTAATGACCAGAGGGTAGGCAATTCTGGTCCTCAAGAGCCAGAGCCAGGTCAGATTTTCAGGATATCCACAATAAATATGTATGAGATAGATTTGCATCTCAAGGAGGCAGTGTATGCAAATCCATCTCATACATGTTCATTGTGGATATCCTGAAAACTTGACCTGGCTCTGGCTCTCAAGGACCGAAATTGTTTACCCCTGGTCTACACTTATAAGAGCTTTTAAAATAAGTGCAGGTGACACTGGGACTTGAACTGATAAGCTGGTGAACGTAGACAAAGTGCACGAAAGTGCCTTAACTGCTAAGCTATAAATGGTTTCTTTTGAAGTTGTAAAAACACTGAGTAGCAGACCAGCTGTAAAAATATGTGAACCTCCTGAGATTATGCCTATTACCGCCCATTCTTAACTTAATTTATTTTATTTATAACTTGTCATTCTTTTTGTTCAAATGTAGATTGTGTGAACTTAAGTACATGGGGGAGTTGAACTCCCATCAAGTTGACATACTAAGCTTCATTCTAAGCGTTGTGCTATATAAGCGTTTGTTTTTATAACTGCAGTTTCGGCATCGTAAAGTATGTAATCTATGGAGTTTATGTAGCGCGGCGTGGACGCCGCAAGCACGCCCAAGCGGCACAAAAACGTCATTGTGTTTTTTGACGTTGTGATGTCATAGAATCGCCAATTCTTCATACACTGTTATTTCTCCTAAAATGGCTGCCAGGAGACAGCCAAATTTCACTACATGTGATTCAAGGCTGCTGGCCAGGCTGTTCCTGGCCAATGAACACCACTACTTTGTGGTCCCTGGCTACCACAGGTCCTACCTGCAGTTCAGGCAGTCCTGGACCCACCTCACCAGGAGGTATAATAGAGAAGCCTCCTGTCCCAGGGAAGTAAGTATTCTTAGTCAGACTCTCACAAATAATAATGTAAAAAGTAATGATATAAACTTGTATCAATCAAATTGGTCATTTATTTTTGTAAATCTTGATTCATTTTTAAAACTACAATTGTGCATAATAAATATTTTACATTGAATATTAAAATTAAAACACTTCCCAAAGGAGCAGTAGTAGGATTTCAGCTGACAAAAGCTGAATCCAATCACAACATGCACACAAGTAATTTTAGGGTCACCAGCATGGCATTTGTAATGGAAACATCTTGAAATCAACTTTAAAGTGCTCCTATGTCATTTCAAGTACCTATAACTTTCCTTTAGCATATGTATGTATCAATCTGTAGGTCTAAGGAGATAGTGGCATAACATTTAAAGTGACAGCATCAGTACCTTGACGTTGGGGGTTTAAAGCCATGCTGCTCCTTCTGACCAAACTATTTTATTGCCCCAGCTGTATTATATGCATGATTGTAAGCCCACCAGGACAGGAAATATTGCTTGACTAGATTAATAAAGTCATGCAAACTTTAATGTGGTGCAGTGCTGAAAGGCTACAGCCTCAGCACCCTGGGGTTGTGATGCTGGCCATTACTTAATTCCCCCCCCCCCCCCCCATTGTCCCAAGTATAGTAGATAGATTGTGAGGCCACCAGCACAGAAAGGGGAAAATGCTGGAGTATGTGAATACATTGATGTAAAACATGTGGCAGGAGGGGGTGGAGGCCAGCGTATTTTTTACTCCATTTTTATGTGATTATAGAGGTCAATACTTAAGAAAATGTATTATGCCACAGTGCTATATGGCACTCATCATATCAGTGGCGTACCTAGGGCACCCGGGGCCCATCATTTTTTGACACCCCCCATGTAAAAAAATATTTTTTGTAATGACCATGAAACGGTATAAATGGTCAGAATAGAAACAGGCAGTGAAAATTTTCTTATATTCCAAACATAACATAACATAAATTATGTCTGAATTGTCATGACATCAGAAGTACATATGGAGTAGTTGCAGGTGATGCTTGGGACAGTTCTGATTGTGTTAGTTCAGTTTTATGTGTTTTTTGAATAGATGGGTTTTTATTTCTTTTTTGAAGGTTTTGTAGTTTTTGGTCGAAGTCAATAGGTTGTAGAGTTGGGGGTCGAGTGTTGCAGCTCGAATGGCTAGGAGGTTGTCGAACAGTTTTTTTTTCTTTTGACATTTTTGGATGGAGGGTGTGTGAATGGTGCGTGAGTTCTCCTATGTCTGATTGAGGTGGATTGAATTATTTAGCTGAAGAAATTATTTACCCCCTCATCCCACACACATTAATTCTCTTCCATTTTTGTTCCCATTATAAAAAACACTGATAAGTTCTCAGAAAAAAAATACATTAAAATAAGAAGTGAAAATAAAGGCTCCTACAGATGGTAGCCAATCCAGGACACTAATACCTGGTCAAAACCCACAGAGTAGCAACATTCCATGCTACCGATCCAGGGCAAGCAGACACTTCCCCCATGTCTTAATAACAGATTATGGACTTTTCCTCCAGGAATTTGTCCAAATCTTTCTTAAAACCAGCTACACTATCTGCTTTTACCATAACTTCTGGCCACTTCAATTTTAAGTTTAGATCTTTCCTTTCAAACAGAGACCTTGCTAGATGTCAAATACAGCACAAGGTAACTTCACATGGACTTAGTTGTGCAGGAAATGTGAATCTCCTCATACACCCACCATATATTGCAAAAATATGCAAAGGTCTGTTTTTTCCTTTCGATCACTACATAGCATAATGCCACACAAGCAGCACTTGTTACAAACATATTCTGTAGGTCAATGCTAAGGATAACAAAGTTTCCTTCCTTGGACCAGAAGTAGATACTGATAAACCACTGGAAGAGATCCCAAAACAACACCCAAAGACCCACTCAGTGTGTGAACCAGTTGAGTGGAGTGGAGTGGACTAACTGGGGGGTGGAAATGGGCCCGGAGTTTGCTCAGCAGAATTTCCCAGACCACCTCTTCCTCTTAACACACTGACACGCCGCCACCACCACCACTAGGAACACCTCACTGGGTAGGCCAGCTATGCTATAAACTTTATAAAACACATTATTATATTTTCTTATAAAGCACATATTTTAACTGAACTCTCTGACATCCTCAGCCTTTCCATTCACAAAAATAGAAGGAAGAAAAGTTCCCATTTCCTGCTGTCTCATGTCCCCAGCCTATACAATATTTTTTTTCTGCAGACCCTTCAAAAGTCTGACCAAATCCTCGTTTCACTTGCATTATAAAGTACTGAGGATGCCATCTCTCCCAGGTCCTAAAGTCTAAGACAGTAGCACAAACTAATGCAACCAGATTCAGGAAAAAAAATTTCGATTCGATTCAGCCTATTGAATTGGTTTTTCAATTCAATTTTCCTGCCCAGTTGGGTGATTTTTTTCAAAACTCCTGGTGGGTTTTATAGCTTTTTCACCCCCTTTGGGTTCTCCTAACCACACTGGCGCTGTGGTGTAAATAAAATAAAGAAACAAAAAGGACTTTTCCTCTTTCTGTTAAATCCTAGCTCACGTTTGCAGTCCAACACCAGCTCTGGCAGGATACACATTTCAAATCTGACATATTGTAATCACAAAACAGAAAATAAAATTAATTTTCTACCTTTTGTTGTCTGGTTATATTTCAAATCTTGTTGGTCCAAGGCTCTGGTTTTCTTTTGATAACTTGCTTGCCAGGGTCTCCTTCTTTCTTCTTTCTGCATGCTAACCATCCATCTGCCAACTCTGTCCTCCCTTTCCATTTCCCTTTCCTCCCCAGGAAGTCTGGTATCTTTCCTTTTTTTCATCTCCATCCACAGATCCACCTTTTCTTAACTACCCTTTCATCCGGCATCTCTCCCTCCTTCCCCACCACCCCAGGGTCCACCATCTCTCCCTTTCTTTTCCCAATTACCCTCCTATTCAGTATTTCTATCCCTCCTCCACACCATCCCTTGTGTCCAATTTCTCTCCCTTTCTGTTCCTTCACTCCCTCCCTAAATCCCATGGTCCATCATCTCTCTCCCTCTCCTCTATTTTCAGACCCATTATTTCTTCCCCCCCCCCAAAGTTTGGCATATGCACGTCTCTTTGAACACCCCCTTCCCTCCGTGTACTTCTAAACCAGGGTTCCCCCCAAAGGCCTGTCCCCCCTTAAAGATCTGCCTGTCCCCCCTTGAAGGCCTGCACCCCCCTTGAAGGCTTGTCCCACCCCCTTGTAGGCCTGTCCCCCCCTTGAAGGCCTGTCCCCCCTTGAAGGCCTGTCCCCCCCCCTTGAAGGCCTGCCTGCCTGTCCCCCCCTTGAAGGCCTGTCCCACCCCCTTGTATGCCTGTCCCACCCCCTTGTAGGCCTGTCCCCCCCTTGTAGGCCTGTCCCCCCTTGAAGGCCTGCCTGCCTGTCCCCCACTTGAAGGCCTGTCCCCCCCTTGAAGGTCTGCACCCCCCCGAAGGCCTGCACCCCCCCAAGGCCTGTCCCACCCCCTTGTAAGCCTGTCCCGCCCCCTTGTAGGCCTACAAGGGGGCCTGACGTCAGAGGAGGGGTGGGACCGCAGCGCAGGAAACAGCGCCCAAGCAGCTCAGGGATTGCTGAGGTCACGATCCTGTTGCGAGCTGCTTCATAGGTGGTGCAGGAAGGTCAGTGGGGCGAGCGGTCCTTCGGGGGTGGGGGGGGACTGAACGGCAAGGCCGGGAGCACCCCCTTAGGGCTGGCACCCGGGGCGGACCGCCCCCCCGCCCCCCCCCCCCCTTGGTACGCCACTGCATCATATCCCTCCCTCTCCTTTCGTTCTCTCTCTCTCCATTATCCAGATTGAGGATCTCAGGAAATGAGGTCATCTGCTAAGGTGGCAAGAACAGGCCTTTCTTGAGGGGGTGAGGGAGGAAATATGCGCGGAAGTCAGTGAGTAATGAGTCCAAAGTGTGGCTCTTTGTGATCAGCCTACCAGAATAGATGAAAATGCTTGAGTAGCTGTAAACCATTCTTAATCATAAAATCTGCAGAAAAGCCGCTATTGAGATATCATAAACAGCCACCCTCCTCTGTTATGTCACAATGGCTTTATGGCCTTCTACTTGCCTCACTTACATTTTGATGTTTACAGTGGAGTATGTGTTTTGTGCGTCCTGTTATTAGCATTTGAAGAAAATAAAACAGTAAAGAATGTCATGTTCAAAAGTGTTGTTTACATACCTGACTGTATCCTGTTTCCCTCTTGCCAAGCAGCAGCAGCAGCGCTGGCACCCTCAGGAGGTGGCAGCAGCAAACCCACCCTGGGCCCCTGAGGAGGAAGTGATGGAGGGAGTACTACCACAGTACTCCTCACAGGAGGAGGAGGAGGAATCAGGGGGAGATTCCCCTTGGCTGCCACCTGCAGCAACACCACTGCCACCACCACCACCACCGCCTGCCCCCCCACTGCCCCAGGACCACTGCCACCACCACCACCTGCACCAGTACCACCGCCTGTACCACCACTGCCCCCAGGACCACCACCACCACTGCCACAAGGACCCCTACCACCACCATCCCCTGTTGGACTTTCCCCTTCCCCCAGTCATAGCCCTTCCCCTCACTCTCCTGCCCTTCCTGTTCCTGATCCTATCCCACCCCCTTTCCTTGCTATCCCTCCCAGAAGCAGCCCGACCAGCCTCAGGAGGGGGTGGGCAGGCAGACAGACTCCCTCTCTGCCCTCTTGGAGGTGCCTGGAGAGGCTGGAACATGCCCTCTTTCGGCTAGTAGCTGAAAAAGGCATGGTTCCAGCAAACATGAACCCTCCCCATGACTGCACCTCTTCTTCCTCCCTCTCCTGAGATAGCTCAAGCTGCTCTTGGGGGCACCCACCCTCTTTTCCCCTTTGTTCTGTGTTTATAAATAGTTTTTTTTAAAAGTTGAAAAAGTTTTATTAAAAAAATGTTTATATTGGTTTATAACTTTCCTGTGTGGTACCATCTTCAGTTTAGTGGACAGAGTGTAAGGTAGATAGGTTTCACGAGGTACTGCTGAATGGGCCCTGCCATTCCTTTTCAAAATAACAACAAGGTGACATGTAGAATGTTTGACAATCTTTATTGGTATCTGTCATTCTATTACCTGCTAGCCACTCAGATGTAGAATCATTGCAGAATCCAGGAAAGAAGCAAGCGAGTGTAACAGTATGCAACTGTAGCTAGATGATATGAGATCCCAGCTATGATCTGCAAAGTAAGCCACTCCCGGTTCCAAAGCAGATGCCTATATCAGGAAGAGGAAATAAATCACAGTGGTAGAATTGTTGAATAAAGGGCTGCTGCTAGGAACAGTCAGGCTCTACAACAGGAGGATGCCCAAATGAGACATGTGGGGTTTTCTTCCTTTCACTGAAGGTAATGGAAGTAAAGCCCAGATTTCTCTATCTGTCCTCCTTGTTCTGGAGCTGTATGGTAACTACACCCTAAAGAAAGCAGCCTGCACTGCTTTGGTAAACCAGGTGTGGAAACAGGAACATACTTCCCTATAAACCACAAAGATTCTCACGTCTGCACAAGTCTCAGCAAGCCAAAACAGGATCTGACAATACTGCAGCAAGAACTACACTTGGTCCACCTGAAAACGGAAAAGAGGAGAAGCCGGTTTACACATTGGAGATGTTCCTAGGGTTGACCATATATATAGCTTCAGAAACAGGAGGTTCAACCCCAAGATCAAAATCTGTCCTCCCTTCCCTGAAGCAATGTGTTAACCCCCCTTTATGTTGAGCTGCTTAGCTTACATAAATAGTATGGGGTGGCACACTAGTTAGATCTCACTGTGGTGTAGTGGTTAGAGCAACAGCCTTAACATGCTGATGGTATGGGTTCAAACCTCACCAAATCACTTGTAATCCTCCACTACTCCAGGTGTATTACATAAAGTTGTGATAAATGTTTCAGCACCTGTTTAGAGCTCATTTGAGGGAATAGACTAAATGAAATAAATATGACTTTGCACATAAGAGCAGGAATAAATGGCATGGTGTCCTATGAGGCCAAAACTATCACCAATTTACTATTGTCTCTGAAATTCATGAAGGACACTCGTGTGAAGAGAAAAAGAAAAGTGTGAAACATGTTAGCATTGTGAACATTTATTTAATTCATCAGAAGAGCTACTCAGGTGTACTTCAGGTATAGTTATAACAGTCAAGTGAAGGATACTAGAGTAAACAAACAAAGGTTACCATATATCATTCTCACCTATAACTCTTTTCCCAGGTGCAAGCTGGTGTGCTGACCTGCTCTTCTGGCTGATGACAAACACATTGGGGTGATGAGCATAGTCAACCTGAAATGAAGAGTAGAAAGGAACATGTTAGAAAGACCTATGTATCCAAAATTAAACACTGAAGTTGTGGCAGAAGGTCACATCACAGTCTCCAAATAACACCTAGAATTAACAGAAGCACAAACATACTTTTGGACTCCTTTTTAGAAGAGGCAGCTGCAGCTGAACCCTTTTTATAATAAGGATGCCTAACCCATTACGCACCCATTAGGAGTTTTCCACCTGAACCATGTCCACTGATTGGATGTCCACTGATTGGATGTGTCCCCCCCTAACACACCTGAGCTATTGTTATCAATGAGTTCTTACACAGAACCATTCCTCAATCTGCCTGTAATTTTGATCTGCCTGTAATTTGATTCTACAAAGAATTAGCTTTAGCTCTATGAGTAAAACCTCTCAGGTGTGTGAACACATTCATTTTACTTACATATCCATTTTGCTGGCACCAAAGTTTCTAACAGCATGGGTGCTGTTGCAAAACACCTGGACTGAATTTCTTATCACTCATTTTGTCAGCCCTGTGGAATGGAGAGAGAGAGAGTTGTGGGAGATATCAGAAGTACCAAAAAGTACTAGGAGAACCATTTTAAGCAATAACACAGAATGGAAGTCCACTAAAAGAAGTCAGCTCTGCTTGGTTTTTTTGTTTTTTGTCATAAGGACACCTAAGTAGCTTCCAATATATCTTTCTCACCTGGACTTGCTATCTGAGCTGCTAACAAGCTGGTGCTGTGAAGCCACTTCTAGAAAAGATAAAACATTTTAGAAAAACATCTATTACAAATTACTATAGCTGCTAATAGTTCTGTGGAATAGAAAGAGTTGGGGGCAGATATAGGAAAGAAAAGGTTAAAAGACTATGAGAAAGAGTAAGGTCTCAAAAGTCAGCATAAGCAATAGGACAGAATAGAAAGGAAAAACCCTACTCACCTGGACCTTCTTATACCCATGCGCGCTTATGTGACGTCTGACGTCACCCATGCTCGGGTTTGGTGGGAAGCATTAACGATGCCTATTGGACGCTGTTTGGGGTGGCGCAGTTTCTTCCGCCTCCTAACCACGCCCACCACACCTCATTGGGTGTCCTATGGGAGTGTGTGTGAAAGTGTTTTATAAATAGCTTGGAAAGCTGGCTACACTTTGCAACATGGCTCTGAAGAGGAAATCTAATTTTCTGCCAGGTCGGGGCCAACTATGATGCCCTCTTTGGGAGGGAAGCCGATAGGATTGACACAGAAGGCCAGCAGGCTATCTGGAGGAGGATCTGCATTGACATGGATGCAGTTCACCATCAGGGCCGTGATATAGAGGCTCTAAAAAAACAGTGGCGTGCCCTACGGAGGGATGGTCCGGCAGAAGCAAGAACTGATCAATGAACAGGGTCCTTGCGGCGAACTTCAACTGACTGTCCTGGAGAGTGAGGGGATGGACATAGTGGGTCCTGGAACAGCACCTGTTGTGGGAAGTATTGATACTTCCCAAGGGCGTCAAGGTACAAACACTTTACATAGAAGCCATTGCCTTTTTTTTCTCATTCTTTATTAATTTTCAAAACTACAACAGTGCAATACAACCAATGCAACCATAGTAATAGATTAAAAGCCATTGCCTGTTTTGATATTCTTACCAGCATAACATGTGGAATAAGTTGCCTATGTTCCATATCTTAGACTGTATGATACCTTGTAAATGACCAGATGCAAAGATGTACAGTATTGTGGCCTGTGATGCAATTCAAATGAGGTTCTTAGATGTAACCCCTTTCAACTGATATCAATGTGTATTTTCTTGTCTTTTTGCAGAGGCGTCCCATCCTCCTTCTGCTGCTGATAGGGATGAAGGGGAAGAGGCCAGACCATCATATGCCACCCCTCCTCAAACCACTGAACCAGCACCAGCAGCCCCCCTTCATTCCTACGATGACAACAGGGCAGCAGAGGAGGGGGAATTGTTGGAGGGGGACGAAGAGGTGGTTGAGGTTGGAGCACTGGGGGAGGAGGATTTCCATCAGGGTGATGAGCTAGAGGCCCCCCTGATGAGCATGCCCTTCTAATGGTGGAGGTTGAGAGCGACTTCCACCATAGACAGGGCTTGCTCATTAGGGAGGTGGCTGAGATTAAAGCTGAGATTAAAGAAGCCAAACGTGTCCTCACCAGGGAGGCCCAAACTACAAACCAGCACTTGGCCTCCCTGGCAGCAGAGCAGGCTGGTACACGCTGTGCTCTAGAGGACATGTGTGGCATTCTTAGATACCTTCTCCCCCAGCTCATCACCCAGACTCACTCACCTGGGGATCCTGGAGCTCAAGCCACCTCCCAGCCCTCCTCCAGCCAGGTCCCCACCAGGCAGGGTTCCCCCCGGCCACCTCTGCCACCCGTGCCTGGGGTCAGGGCCGTGGCCTGGGAAAGGGACCCCATTAGGACCCACTATGTCCTTGTAACACACTCCCAGGGCAGTCATGCCGCATGGACCCTGTGGCTGCGCTGGACCTCCTTCGCATGTACACACCACAGCCTCTATATCACAGTTCAGTCATTGCAGATCTTTCATTCAGATAGCCTCCTGGCCTGAGTGCCAATCCTCATCAGCTTCAACTCCCATAGAGGGCATCATAGTTGGATAATAACTATTACAACCCACCAAGGATCTGCAGCTCTCCAGGGGATATAACATCCTAGGAGCCATGTTGCCACCTTAATTCACCACTCCAATTGCAAGCTGTTATCTATTTGCATCCTGGACATTTGTCTAACTTAAAACAGCTGGAAACTCTGCCATCTATTTGCACCCTGGACATTTGCCTTGGAGCTGGAAACTCTGCCATCTATTTGTACCATGTATTATGCATTTTTCCATCTATTAGAAGGGGGAGAAGGGTTTTGAAGAATGTGCAATGGCAAGACAATGGATTTTTTACAATAAAATCAATCAAATTAATTAAACATATAGCTGGCAGTGTGTTTGTGTTTCTGAATATATTTTATTCATTAGGTGTTTCACTGAGCTACATTGCTGTTTCATATGCTTTACAGAAGTCGTTCCCAATCCTGTCATGAATGACCACCAGGCCAGTTAGGTTTTGAGGAGAGCCCTAATGGATATGCATGGGGTAGATTTGATGCCTGACACCTCCATTAGATTCTAGTCTCTCATGCATACTCATTAGGGCAATCCCTTACAATCTACTTATCCCACCTTTCACAATCTAGCTCCCCCCTGCATCAACATCTGTCCCTCTTTTTTCTGTTCTTCTCCTTGATGCAGACCAATGGGGGGGGGGGGGTTTGAACCTACATGGCATCTTTCCTTTCCACCTCAAAACCTAGTGTTTCTCCCTAACCTCCTTTCATCCCCAGTGTCGGGTTTCTCTTCCCAAATGCCCTCCCATCCCAGATCTCTCATTGCCTCCATGACATCCACTATCTCTCCTTTTTATCTTCTCTCATTCCAGGCCACTGCCAAGCATATCTCTCTCTCTCTCTCTCTCCTAACCTCTGTTTCTGGTCCCCGTCACTCCCCCTCCCCCAAATCTGACCATTTCTAGACACCTCTCCTTCATTCAACTTAAGAAAATCATTAATATCTATCCCGTTTGGTGCAGTAGCTGCCTTGGTCCATAACATTTTTCCCATGTCTAAACACAACTTCACATCCATTCCACTTGGAGTTAATTGGCAGCTGTGGGCCCCCCTCTGCTCTTTCTTTTTGGTGTAGTCTGCTGACATGGAAAATGGAGGTGGAGACATTGGGGGGCAGACCATGACATTATGAAAGCAGGTAGAGTGGTGGGCATGGGCCTCTATGTCTAACCTGGGTTGGCCCCTTCTTTTCCTTAACAATTGATTCCCCTCCACACTTAACACAAAAGCAAAGTTCTCAGCCATTCCTCACACGAAGAAAAATCCATACACAAAACAAATACAGATAATGGGGGTGGGGGGAGTGGCAAATATCAGAAGGTAGTACAAAGGACAACAGCGAGGTCATAGCATAAAGTATCATCATAGAGGAAATTGAACACCAGAAGCACCAACTCACATGGGAGTCTTAAAAGTCAAAAATTGCTGTAGCAAAGTCCTCTATATACTATGCATGCCTAATTAGCGTCTGACGTCATAGGCACCATTAGAACTTCCCACAAAAACATTCAAATCTGATTGGAAGTGCTTTGGATGTAGTTTTGCCAAATACAGCTTTATTGACTTTTTAATCATTTCCTTCGCAGCTCTAAGCTTTGATATGAAGCCATTTGTCATCTGCTTAGTGTGATCTAAGCAAAGTTCTCTCTATACCTCTATGCCTTAAGGCACTGCTTTTATCTTCCATACATCAGGGGTTCAAGTCTTGAGTGAGGTTAGCAAATAGTTTATATTTATTTTTCACCCAGGAAACCTGCAAACTCTTTAGCCATGCCTTTGATTAAACATATTTTGCTTCAGCTTTTATTATCTGCAGCCATTGTCTAATTTTTAAAGCAGCCTTTTCTCTCTCATCCTGAATCTCCTCCCCCACCCCAACACCCCCCCCAACTCTCAAGCCAAACTGCATTTACCCATACTAATATCTCTAGGATCCATCTCAACACATGTATCGTCCTTCAACACCTGTCCAAGTCTTCTGAAATTTTATTTAACTCTTATAGCTGTTGCCCTGTGCCTATATTGCATAAAAAGAAACACATTCCTACTAGAATGGCTTGTAGTTGAGAGCAAATGAAAGTATCTCATGCACCTGTGCCTGCAAACTGCAGAATGTTGATGAAAAACAGCAAAGCCCACCACTTATGAGAGCTTTTAGGATGCTGTGAAAAAGAGGAAAGGTGAGGATGGGATTTGAACCAGGGTGCTTGAGAAGACAGACACTAATGGCTTCTTTCAGACTGGTGAGAGGCTTCCTCCCATTACAGCTTAGGGTATGTTAGCCATGGCAGGATGTACAGAAAAGTGTCCGCAAACTGCAGAATGCTGTTGAAAAACAGCAAAGTCCACCCTATATGCTCCTTTGAGAGCTAATAGGAAGCCTTTAGGATGCTGAGGGTGGGATTTGAACCAGCGAGTTTGAAAAGACAGAGAAGGCGTTCAGTATTGGTCGCCGCACCTCAAGAAGGACATGGCGGTACTTGAGAGAGTCCAAAGGAGAGCAACGAAACTGGTAAAAGGGCTGGAACACTGCCCATACGCCCAGGTTGGATAGGCTGGGGCTCTTCTCTCTGGAAAAAAGGAGGCTCAGGGGAGATATGATAGAGACCTTCAAGATCATGAGGGGCATAGAGAGGGTGGATAGGGACAGATTCTTCAGACTGAAGGGGACAACAAGTACGAGGGGGCATTCGGAGAAACTGAAGGGAGATAGGTTCAAAACAAATGCAAGGAAGTTTTTTTTCACCCAAAGGGTCGTGGACACTTGGAATGCGCTACCGGAGGACGTGATCAGGCAGAGTACGGTACAGGGATTCAAACAGGGATTGGACGGATTCCTGAGGGATAAAGGGATCGTGGGATACTGAGGGAGGAGCTGGGGGTTAGCTTTATATACACAAGTATATAAAGCTAACCAGGTAATAAGTATAGAAACCCAACCAGGTCGTGCATGTGCAAGACCGGAAGGTTAGGACTTTGATGGGAAGATAGGACTTCAATGAGAAACCAAGGTGGCAAGGGAGCCCCTTCTGGTGATTCAGACAGGTCGTGACCTGTTTGGGCCACCGCGGGAGCGGACTGCCGGGCAGGATGGACCTATGGTCTGACCCAGCGGAGGCACTGCTTATGTTCTTAAGGCGCATTAACCTGTTGAGCCACAGATGGCATCTTCCTGGCAAAGGAGAAGTTTCCTCCCATGACAGCTTAGGATGTCCTAGCCATGGGAAGTAGAAAATATGTTTGCCTGGAAAAGGAAATGCACTGATAAAAATGCCAAAGTCCCCCATCTATACCCTCTTATAACAGCTAATAGGAAGCTGTTAAAATGAAGGAAGCTGGGATTTGAACCAGGGTGCTTGAGAAAACAGACAAGGCCTGGTGAGCCTGGTGAGCCACAAATGATTCCTTTGTAGTGATTGTGATATCATTCCTAAGCATAGGCAGGTCAGTCAAGTATTAAAGGGCAGTGAGATCCACCTGAGTAGAAGCTGATGTAGCTCTATGGGTTAAAAATCCTCTGCTGATCATACAGAGGTTGTGAGTTCAACACCCAGTGCATCTTTTAATTGTGGCATACTACTTTGAAGGTGTAGCTTGATGATCTCACAATGAGGTCAGCTTTGTGAAGCTGAAGAGCTCCATTTTACAATGAGGGAAAATGCATGTTAAGGTCTGTATCTGGTTTTTATTTTTTTAAGCGCTGAGAAATGAAGTAATGTGTGCAATAATATATTTTTCATGTTCTTTCTTTGCTCTCAAGAAAGAGCTAATTGCAGCACTGCTTGTTGAGAAAAAAGGGGGTTCTTTTTAAGCAGGAAAACCAGAGGTGGTGTAATGAGCAAATTGTAATACTGTTTGGGCAGAAAAGTACTATGTTTTCCATGCAATATGTTTATATTGATGTGCTCTATTGATATGGTGGTTTATTAAATCTATTAGGAGGGAGAAAGAACAAAAAGAAAACATATTCGAACTCATTCTAAGGAATATCATTGCGGAAGCAGAATGCATGCCTAACCTGCGTCTAGCTACGAAAGTCGAAAGTACATTGAAAAACTACACTTAGACCAGCTTTTCGCTTGTCTACATTTCCTATGCCGTTCTAAGTAACGTCTATGTAATGCCCACCCTTAACCACGCCCATGTTATGCCCCTGTTACGCCCACGTCTAGAAATGTAGACATGACTACTCCTTCAACTCGCGTCTACTTTGCTTCTGTGTGCTATGAACGTCTAAGTGATGCACAACCCCGTCTATGTCCCAATTAATGCTTGATAAGGCCTTTAAACTGCTCATTATCCACTTAAATTCGACGTCTAAAGCACACCAAAAGTTACAGAATCTAGGCCTAAGTGTAGTATGACCCCATCCCACGTGGGTTCCATTACAAACTGCTGGAACAGTTCTCCTTGTAGAGAATCCAGAATCTCCTTACTTCTAGAAGACCCCACAATAGGGATACCCCAATCAAAATCCGGCATGTTAAAATCACCTATTAGCAAGATTTCTCCTTTTTTAGTAATATTATGAATGTCTACTATTAAATCTCTTATCTACTTCTTCCATCTGTGAAGAAGGCCCGTATATCACACCATTGTAAATATATTCACCATTCACTCTTTCCAAATTGATCCATAGTGCCTCTTCCTTGCCAAATAGTGCCTCTTCCTTGCCCTGTAGATCCTGTAATTGTGTGGCTTTAATATGATCTTTAATATATAATGGTACTCCCCTCCTTTTATTCCTACACTGTCATTCCTGAACAGATTATAGCTCAGTATAACTACATCCCAGACATGGTTCTCCGTGATCGTCACTATATCCAACTCATCTTCTTCCATCACAGCTTCTAGAGCCATAATCTTTTATACTTCGAGCATTAGTATATACTGCTTTCCAGACATTGCCCCCTTTTCCCATCTGTGTAGAGGTATTCAATAATTTACTTACCTGAGAGCTTATACTTATCTGGGGGCTTTGATTACCCTGCTCTATCACTTCTAGTTTAATAGTAGTAGTAGTAAAGCCCTCTTCAGTAGATTAGCCAGCCTGCTGCCAAAGACACTTCTTCCCTTCTTTGATGGATGCACTAAATCATCCCATGGTCCAGATAGCCAAAACGCTCTCAAAAACACCACCCACATAGCCACACATTCATCTCCAGGATATGAGCTTCTCTGCCTGGCCTTTGCCCTCAACAGGGAGGATGGATGAGAATACCACCTGCACACCTGTCTGCTTCACCTTCTCTCCCAAAGTCGCTTTTGATATATTCACAGGGGTATCTGACAGTATCGTTAGTGCCAACGTGGATGAGCAGCATCTGATAATAGTAATTAGGCTTGATGAGTCTAGGCAAGCTCTCTGTAACATCTTGGATTTTAGCACCAGGCAGACAGCATACCTCTTGTGACATCATGTCTGGTCTGCAGATGGATCCTTCTGTACCCCTCAGAAGGGAATCGCCAACTACCACTACCTTATGCATCCAGTAATTTTTGGGATTTCAAGCTTTGGTTGTTCCTCTCCTTGGTTCTTTATCTCCTCCACTTCCAGGACATCATACCGGTTCTTCGGTTCAAGGACGGGGGGAGTTATAGTACCAATCTTGCAGTGTTCCGTAATCTGAGTCCAGCTGTATTCCCTCAGCACAGCCTCTTCTTCCCCACTACTGGAAATCTTTGACGTCTCATGAACCATTTCATCAATGTACCTCTCATTTTCACAGATGCTTCTCAGTATTGCCATCTTCTCTCTCAGTTCCTTTACTTCCTTCTTGAGAGATTCAAGCTGAAGACAGCTTGCACATGGGTAACATTTTCTGTCTGCACAGAGAAAGAAGTTATTAACCGGAGCACCAGCTTTGGTAATATGATGTTTCCTAGCCATACTGTGGTGCAGAAGTACTTACACCTGGAAGAAAGGGCAGAAAAATCCTAAAAAAGTAATGCCGTGTTCCTGGTTGGTTGAAAAGCCTATAAATCAAAAAGCTCTGCCTTGAGTTGGGCGAAAGGGATTAAATTAACACCAGAGCCTTTCCTCTACAGCTATTTGTGCCCTAATCTGATATTATGCCCTGAAATGAAACCTAAAACATTAATCTAGGCTAAAATACTTTTGTATTAAACCCTAACAGAGACTCTAAAGGCTACATTATTGCCTGATTTTGCTGAACTAATAAAAAGAACTACTGAAACCCAAGTTTACCTTTCCCAGACAGTAGTTCACAGGTTTCTGTAAAAAACTATCTTTAATGCATTCTTCCCTCAAGGGTCACCTGTGGAGTCTGATCTCTTAAGAAAGTCCTCAGAGTTCAGACTCAAACTAAGGGCTAGGTTCACTAAGCAAACCGATCATGTACCGATCGGTTTGTGACTCCTTTGCAACCCGATTTCCCTCCGACCCAATTCACTAACCTTGTGGCCGATCACTTCTGATCCGATTCTGATCCACGCATGCACATGAGGGGAAAGGGCATGCAACATAGGAAGGGCCGCGATTCACTAACAAAAAGTAGGCACACCGACTGGGCTGGCCGATCCAAAAACAAGCGACAGCTCAGGACCTAATCTCTGCCCCAATTCTCCTGCTCCTGTCTGCCCTGATATGCTGCTCTGGCCGCCCTGCTCTTGCCCAGAATATCCTGCCTGCCAGTGGCGCACCTAGGGTATGTGGCACCCGGGGCCCATCATTTTTTGACACCCACCCCATGTAAAAAAATATTTTTTGTAATGACCATGAAACGGAATAAATGGTCAGAATAGAAACAGGCAGTGAAAATTTTCTTATATTCCAAACATAACATAACATAAATTATGTCTGAATTGTCATGACATCAGAAGTACATATGGAGTAGTTGCAGGTGATGCTTGGGACAGTTCTGATTGTGTTAGTTCGGTTTTATGTGTTTTTTGAATAGAAGGGTTTTTATTTCTTTTTGAAGGTTTTGCAGTCTGTGGTTGATGTCAATTGGTTGTAGAGTTGGGGGTCGAGTGTTGCAGCTCGAATGGCTAGGAGGTTGTCGAACAGTTTTTTTCTTTTGACGTTTTTGGTTGGAGGGTGTGTGAATGGTGCGTGAGTTCTCCAATGTCTGTTTGAAGTGGATTGTATTATTTAGCTGAAGAAATTAGTTACCCCCTCATCCCACACACATTAATTCTCTTCCATTTTTGTTCCCATTATAAAAAACACTGATAAGTTCCCAGAAAAAAAATACATTACAATAAGAAGTGAAAACAAAGGCCCCTACAAATGAGAACATAACATAAGAATAGCCTAACTGGGCCAGACCAATAGTCCATCATGCCCAGTAGCCCATTCTCATGGTAGCCAATCCAGGACACTAATACCTGGTCAAAACCCAAAGAGTAGCAACATTCCATGCTACCGATCCAGGGCAAGCAGACACTTCCAGATTATGGACTTTTCCTCCAGGAATTTGTCCAAATCTTTCTTAAAACCAGCTACACTATCTGCTTTTACCATAACTTCTGGCCACTTCATTTTTAAGTTTAGATCTTTCCTTTCAAACACAGACCTTGCTAGATGTCAAATACAGCACAAGGTAACTTCACATGGACTTAGTTGTGCAGGAAATCTCCTCATACACCCACCATATAGTGCAAAAATGTGCAAAGGTCTGTTTTTTTCTTTCGATCACTACATAGCCTAATGCCACACAAGCAGTGCTGTTACAAACATATTCTGTAGGTCAATGCTAAGGATAACAAAGTTTCCTTCCTTGGACCAGAAGGAGATACTGATAAACCACTGGAAGAGATCCCAAAACAACACCCAAAGACCCACTCAGTGTGTGAACCAGTTGAGTGGAGTGGACTAACTGGGGGGTGGAAATGGGCCCGGAGTTTGCTCAGCAGAATTTCCCAGACCCACTCTTCCTCTCAACACATTGACACGCTGCCACCACCACCACTAGGAACACCTCACTGGGTAGGCCAGCTATGCTATAAACTTTATAAAACACATTATTATATTTTCTTATAAAGCACATATTTTAACTGAACTCTCTGACTTCCTCAGCCTTTCCATTCACAAAAATTGAAGGAAGAAAAGTTCCCATTTCCTGCTGTCTCATGTCCCCGGCCTATACAATATTATTTTTCTGCAGACCCTTCAAAAGTCTGACCAAATCCTCGTTTCACTTGCATTATAAAGTACTGAGGATGCCATCTCTCCCCAATCACAGGTCCTAAAGTCTAAGACAGTAGCGCAAACTAATACTGCCAGATTCAGGAAAAAAAATTTCGATTCGATTCAGCCTATTGAATTGGTTTTTCAATTCAATTTTCCTGCCCAGTTGGGTGATTTTTTTCAAAACTCCTGGTGGGTTTTATAGCTTTTTCACCCCCTTTGGCTTCTCCTAACCACACTGGCGCTGTGGTGTAAATAAAATAAAGAAACAAAAAGGACTTTTCCTCTCTCTGTTAAATCCTAGCTCACGTTTGCAGTCCAACACCAGCTCTGGCAGGATACACATTTCAAATCTGACATATTATAATCACAAAACAGAAAATAAAATTAATTTTTCTACCTTTTGTTGTCTGGTTATATTTCAAATCTTGTTGGTCCAAGGCTCTGGTTTTCTTCTGATAACTTGCTTGCCAGGGTCTCCTTCTTTCTTCTTTCTGCATGCTAACCATCCATCTGCCAACTCTGTCCTCCCTCTCCATTTCCCTTCCCTCCCCAGGAAGTCTGGTATCTTTCCTTTTTTTCATCTCCCTCCACAGATCCACCTTTTCTTAACTACCCTTTCATCCGGCATCTCTCCCTCCTTCCCCACCACCCCAGAGTCCACCATCTCTCCCTTTCTTTTCCCAATTACCCTCCTATCCAGTATCTCTATCCCTCCTCCACACCATCCCTTGTGTCCAATTTCTCTCCCTTTCTGTTCCTTCCCTCCCTAAATCCCATGGTCCATCTCTCTCCCTCTCCTCTATTTTCAGACCCATTATTTCTTCCTCCCCCCCCAAAGTTTGGCATATGCACGTCTCTTTGAACACCCCCTTCCCTCCGTGTACTTCTAAACCAGGGTCCCCCCAAAGGCCTGTCCCCCCTTAAAGGTCTGCCTGTCCCCCCTTGAAGGCCTGCACCCCCCTTGAAGGCCTGTCCCACCCCCTTGTAGGCCTGTCCCCCCCTTGTAGGCCTGCCCCCCCCTTGAAGGCTTGCCTGCCTTTCCCCCCCTTGAAGGCATGTCCCCCCCTTGAAGGTCTGCACCTCCCCGAAGGCCTGCACCCTCCTGAAGGCCTGTCCCCCCCTTGAATGCCTGTCCCACCCCCTTGTAGGCCTGTCTCCCCCCTTGTAGACCTGCCTGCCTGCACCCCCTTGAAGGTCTGCACCCCCCTGAAGGCCTGCACCCCCAGAAGGCCTGTCCCCCCCATGAAGGCCTGTCCCCCCATGTAGGCCTCTCCCCCCCTTGAAGGCCTGCCTGCCTGTCCCCCCCTTGAAGGCCTGTCCCCCCCTTGAAGGACTGCACCCCCCCAAAAGCCTGCACCCTCCTGAAGGCCTGTCCCCCCCTTGAAGGTCTGTCTCCCCCTTGTAGGCCTGTCCCCCCCTTGTAGGCCTGCCTGCCTGTCCCCCCCTTGAAGGCCTGTCCCCCCCCTTGAAGGCCTGCACCCCCTTGAAGGTCTGCATCCCCCCCGAAGGCCTGCACCCCCCGAAGGCCTGCACCCCCCCGAAGGCCTGCACCACCCCCGAAGGCCTGCACCCCCCTTGAAGGCCTGTCCCCCCCCTTGTAGGCCTGTCCCCCCCTTGTAGGCCTGTCCCCCCCTTGAAGGCCTACAGAGGAGGCCTACAGACGTCAGAGGAGGGGCGGGACTGTGGCGCAGGAAGCAGCGCCCAAGCAGCTCAGGGATCACTGACGTCACGATCCTGCTGCGGGCTGCTTCACAGGTGGTGCAGGAAGGTCAGTGGGGCGAGCGGTCCTTCGGGGATGGGGGGGGGAATGAATGGCAAGGCCAGGAGCACCCTCTCAGGGCTGGCACCCGGGACAGACCGCCCCTCCCGCCCCCCCTTTGGTACGCCACTGCTGCCTGCCACCCCGATTCGTTGCCCTGCTGTCACACCAACTCTCCTGCCCTTACCTGCAAGCCCATGGTTTATCCTGCCCTGCCAACACATGCACAGACCATCTGCAGATGGTCTGCGCATGCATCGGGATCGCTAGAGAGCGATCCTGGCAGTTGGTTGGGGGTGTGATTCCAATCCACCTCATTTTCATGAGAGCAATTCATGAATCACATGCCCTTAGTGAATCTAGCCCTAAGAAGCTGAAATCAGCCAGAGGTCTCTTCTCAAGGAATGCTTCTAGGTTAAGGTGAGAGGATTCACATACCCCTGTGAAGAATAGAGTGCTTGGCCTGATTCAACAGTTTTCCAGGCCTCTCTTCCACTTACTAATCCCCAAAGTCTCAAAAAGGTCCTAAACAGATCCAAAGAAGCCTTTTAACAGCTCCTCAAGCAAATATATGCAAATTATATATGCAGTTCACAGGTTACTGTGAAAACTAGCTTTAATGCTGAGCCTCTACAACCTTTCTCTTAGAATCAGGCTTACTGAGGGTTAGGTACTAGGCCAGCATTCCTCCCCTCAAGGGTCACCTATGGAGTCTAATTTCTTAAGAAAGTCTTCAGATGTTGTGTGTGTGTAAGTTTCCAAGTTTATTACATATTTGATTGATATATGGTCTATCAAAGGTTACCTAGGCGATTTACAATAGTAAACTTAAAAAAAAAAAAAAAAGATAGTGGAGGCATTCATAGTTAAAATAAAGACAGATCAGAATACTTGCACATGCACAATACCTGCCCCATTGACAAAAAAGTTGAGCCCCCCCGATAACAACCACGGACCCCCAGTGACAGTGCTACCTCCTGATAACAGCCACTGAACTCCCCCAATGACAACCACGGGCCCCCAGACAGTGGTACCACCTGATGACAGCCACTGAACCCTCCCAATGACAACTGCAGGCCCCCAATGACAGCAACAACCCCTGATGACCGCCAACAATCCCCCCTGATGATGATGATGATGACCACGCCTCCTGATGGCAACTGTCCCTGAAAAATAAGAGACAGGAGGGATACCCCTCTTGCCTTGGCAACCGTAGTGCATCTGGACCACCGGGTCACCGAGATCACCCTGAACCCCCACCCCCTGACACAAAAACCCCCTTTCCACGAGTACCCAAAAGAAAGAGCTAAAGGTATCCAGGCTAATCAGTCTTAGGCCCCTTCCAGTGTATACTAGGATACACCGGGAAGGGGGCCAAGACCCTGATTGGCCTGGGTGCCTAACACTCCTCCTATGGGAGGAGCCTTATGTCTTGGCCAATTAGAACCTTAGGCCCCTCCCAGTACATACCAGGATGCCCCAGGAAGGGGAAGGCCTGCCATTTTGAAGAAGCAGGTCTGTTGGCAGGAGGGAGTGGACATCCCTCCTGCTGTTCTTCTAAAATAGGTACAGAGGGCGGAGAGGATGTGTGCTTGAGCTGTTAGGGTTCTGAGCTGGCTCCACTCTGCTCACTTGACCACCAGGGCCTTCTTTTGGATACTCATGGGAGGGGGCTTTCATGTTGGGGTATGCTGGGTAGGGGTGTGGTCCCGGTGGCCCAAATGCATTAGAGTTATCGAAGCAGGAGGGAATGGGCATCCCTTCTGTTTCTCTTATCTTTCGGGGGCCATTGCCATCGGAGAGGTTCAACAGCTGTAATCAGGGATCTGTGGTTGTCATCAGGGGGTGCCACTGTCATTGGGGGGTTCAGTGGTTGTCATCAGGGAGTGCTTTTGTCATCAGGGGTCTGCAGTTGTCATCAAGGGGCATTATGACTTTTTTATGGGGACAGATATTGTGCATGGGTGACATACGCATAATATCTGTGCCTGCTAAAAAGAAGAAAAAGGCTATCTGCCCCAAACAGCTAAGTGGCAGGAGGCTGCTTCGTGGCTTTCCCTGCAGGCCAGCTGATCAGGATTCCCCTACCAGCTCTGTGCATGTGCCAGCCGATTTTCCAATGACTAGTGGGGTGGGATGAAGGCAGACCCGACAAGCTCATTTGCATGGAAAGCCATTTGAGAATCAATCACTTTTGGGAAACTGGACAAAAATACGGCCCACAGTGACCCACATGGTCTTAATAACCATTTTTAGTGTATCCGACCCTAGATGGATGGGACTAGATGAGAGCTACATAAATAGATGTATATGAAAGAGAAATTTATGATGGGATCATCAAGAGAAAGCATGAAAAAAATAATAGATGGGAACTTAGAACCTTTAGGGGAAAAGGGAAGAAGAGTGGGCTCGAAATACAATGGAGCAAACAACAGAAAGAGGCATTGGAGATGTCAAAACCAACGTGTGGTCACAAATCTTTTATTAAAAATAAAACATTTAAAAAATAAAACAAAGTCCCAACTAGGATCCAAGTTTTGGCGACAGACATCACCTTCCTCAGGGGACAAATTAACTAAAAGAATACATAAAGAGATATACATATTAACAAATACATATATACAAATATAGAACCTTTGTCATCTAAAGCTTTATTTACCTGAACACAATCCCTACTATGAAACACAGGATGGCCAACATGTCCATAATATTCCACAAGTCCATGAAATACTTCACACCACTCATATATAACTAGAAGAAAAGAGAGAAATATGTATAACCTAAAAATTTGTGCCTATGAAAAATTCTTAATATCAATGCACAGATGGGGAGGGTACATTTTAAAGTTGCTCTCTCACTATGGATAAAAGTATACATTCTTTTCCCAATATGCATACTTTTACTCAAATACTAAACAGTGTGCAGACAAGAGCAAGGGAAGCTGAGAGAGAAAATGTAGCCAGGAGATGTCTTTCATTTTGAAAGCTCCATGCTTATTATTTTTTCGCATACATTTGTACTTCATTCAAAGCAATATAATGGAGTGTATAGGAAACTGCTCATTAAGGCCACATTAAGAAACCTAGCTCTTGAGGACTCCTCAGGGAGGACATGGTTCAGTCAAGCCAGAGCAAGGAGACAAAACTCCAGAACACAGATAGGCCAGAAAAGCCCAGGGAAGACAGCAGCAGCTTATGCTTCCACTACCAATTTGTAAGGCAGTGGTTCCCAAACCTGGTCCTGGAGGCACCTTAGCCAGTCAGATTTTTAAGACAGTCACAATGAATATTCATGAGAGAGATTTGTAAGCAGTGGAGGCACATTGCATGCAAATATTTCTCATGAATCTTTCTTGTGGATATCTTGAAAACCTGACTGGCTGAGGTGCCTCCAGGATCAAGGTTTGGGAACATAAGAATAGCCTCTAGCCCAGAAGCCCATCCTCACGGTAGCCAATCCAGGTCATTAGTACCTGGTAAAAACCCAAAGAGTAACAACATTCCAATGGTATAAGTTATCAGAGGACTGACTAAGGTAGGAAAAACTTTATCTTAGAACCAGAGAAAGTCCTGATCCTGTAGAGCTGGGTCTAGGTTTAAGTTAGGTTAAGTTAAAACAGCTATGACTGTGGCCTTAGTCTTTAATCTATTATGTTTGATATACCACTCAAATAACTTAAAAGGCTTCAAGGAGGTGTACATAACAAGTGAACAAATAAAGCACAGTTACTTACCTGTAACAGGAGTTATCTGAGGCAGATATACTCACATGTGGGTGCCATCATCCTTGGAGCCTGGTACAGACAGTGCAAAAGTTACTTGCACTTTAAAAAATTATTCAGAGTCTCAAGACTGCCCATACCACATATGCATCGATGCCTTCCTGTCTGATGTTGGCTAGCGGGACTATCAGTTTAGTAAAAAACAAACAAACTAAGAAGCCATCTAGGTAAGGTAAAAAGGTTGTGAGAATATCTGCCTGCTATTCTTGGATAACATAAAAAATAGTAGTGCTTGAAAGGGCTGAGAACACTGAGCACTGAGATGAAATCTAACTGAGCTTAGCTTGAGGCCTGAGTTGGAAAGGTACAGAAGATAGTCCAGAACAGATGAGCCAGGACAAGTGCTTAGGTCCAGTGAATGGAGATTATACTATACTGTGAAGTGAATCCACTTGAAATGATAGCAGTGTTGTATGGAAGGTTTTCTAGAAACTTTAATGATGGCTGACACTGAAGCAGATAGTGCAAATGTATCTAACAATTGGGAGATAGATACCATGTTGTGAGTGCTAATGAATGGAGATTGGGATGGAAATAGAGAATGACACAATGAAAAAATTTGTCCCCTTCTCCGCCCCGTCCCTGAAAGCTCATCCTTGTTCCTGTCCCCGCAAACCATAGTTTTAAACTGATGTTATTTTATTAAATTATGAAAAGAAACTATTTTGTACAATTGTCATTTTATAAATCAAAGTTCTGGCTGCTGAACTAGAGAAAGAGATCTTCAGCTGGCAGGGCTTTGTTTATAAATGTTTATCAACACAACTAATATACTACTTTATCCTAAAGCAAAAAAAGAAAAGAAATATAATTTTTTTTTCTACCTTTGTTGTCTGGTTTCTGCTTTCCTCATCTTCTCCTCATTCAATTCTTTCCATCCACTGTCTGCCTTCTCTCTGCCTATTCCATATGCTCTGTTATTGTACCTCTCCCTTCCATCACTCCCTCCACCCCCCCATTGGTCCTGCACCCATCTTATTCCCTCCACCCCCCATAGTCTGGCATATCTGTCTTCTTCCCTTCTATCTTTCTTTCCCTTCCCCAGGTGGTTTTAAGCATCTCTCTCCCCTTAGATCTGATATCTGTCTCCCCAATCCAGCATGTGCCTTTATTTCTTTATCCCCTCCTTCCATCCAGGTCCCTTCAGTGTCTGTTCCACTCTCTCCTACCCACTTTCCTTCAGCATCTTCTCCCCTCCCCTCTCTCTCCTACCAACTTTCCTTCAATGTATTCTCACCACTCTCTCTTCCCCATTTCCTTTCAGCTTCTGTTCCTCTCACTACCCCTCTCTCCACTTCCCTTCAGCACCCTTTGCACAGTCCAGCAGCCCCATCCCTCCCCCTCGCTCACCGCAGTCTGAGCATTTCCCTCCCTCCCTTCATTCCCCTTACCTTCGCTGGTGATTTTTACCGTATTTTCACAAAGATAACGCGCACCCGTGTAAAACGCGCACACGGGTATAGCGCGCAGGAAATCCACATATATTGTGACCAGGCAGACACGATGCCTGCCAGGGTCCCTGTTAGTTCAGGAAAAAAAGTAAAAATGAAAACCCGAGGTGGAATCAGGAAGGTGCATGTAAATCCTGAGACTGATAGTTTATCCGGTGACCACCAGAGGGAGCCTGATTTATCTGACGAAGAATTGGGTGATTCATCCCCGAGCCACCACCGGGGGAGCCCAAGAGGTCCCAGCTACTCTGCTGACTCAACTAGAGTAGGGCGTTGCCCCAAAGTATTTAAACCTGCAGTTGAGAACAGACAGGGAGGTCAGCTAGGGAGAAGGTTTAAACCTTTTCTCCCTAGGGAGTCCCCGGGGCCAAGCAGGAGCAACTGCCCTATTCCCATGGACAAGCTGAGGAGCTGCTATTTCCAGGAGAACAGCCCATGGAGTGTGAGGAAAGTCTGTCAGCGTACGCTCCTGATTTTGCTGAAGCCATGCAGGTAGACTGGGTCTCTACCAGCAAATAGTAAGTGGTGATTTTTGCTCTGGACTGTTTGGGACTATTTTTGATTTGATAAGCTGGGAGTGTGTATTGTTTGGGAGAGGTTTTGCTATCATCCTGGGTGGGAATTTTGAAAGCCTGTATTGAGGCCTTTCGTTTGCAAAACTGACACTCTCCTTTCCTGGCAGTGCTCTGAACTGGCCAGAGGCTTTATTAGAACTTTGGGCACTAGAGCTATGGAACAAGTGCCATGAACTGTATTTGTGCTTTTTGAAACTGCCTGCTTGGGAGCAGTCAGTACTAGCTCTGTGGAGAACTGAATCCTCAGGCACAGCTGAGACTAAGTTAATGCTGAGAGCAAGCCTTGAACTTTATTTTGTGCTGTTTTAGTTGCTTGCTTCTTTTGGTATTTTTGTTTTGAGGCTGTTTGAAGTTCTGACAATTTTTCTGCTACATTAATGATCTACTTACCTTTGTGAAGGAAGGAATAAAATGGAATGATTTTCCTATGAACTACAATTGTTGTAGCTTTGTGATTTTTGTTCCTGTTTAAAGTCCAGTCCTGCAGGGTGACTCCATTTTGGGTCACACGTCAGTGTGCTATTTTGTGGTATCCACTGGGAGTGCTATTGAGCCCTGTCCTGGGCTACAGTGGGCTACAATATGTAAAAAAAAAATTTATATACCGCGCGCACCCGTATACCGCGCATGCTGCCCCGACTCTCCCGTCGCCGCCCGACTCTCCTTTCGCCCGCCCCGACTCTCCTCTGGCCACCCTGACTCTCCTTTCCCCCGCCCCAACTCTCCTCTCCCCCTTGAAGTCCTGTCCCCACCCTGAAAGCCTGATGCCCCCCCGATGTCCGATTCACCCCCCTCCGCAGGACCGCTCGCACCCCCACCCTGAAGGACCGCTCGCTCCCCCACAGCCTCCCGACCCCCCCCCTCATCACGTAGAAGCTCCTACCGGTGTCCTGCTGCTTCCTCTTGGCGGTCCCGGCCCTTCTGTGAGCCCTGACGTCAGAGAAAGGGTGGGACCGCCGGAAGATGAAGCAGCGCAGACGCAGGGAAGAGGGAGGTTGATGCCCAGACCACAGTTGGGAGGAAGGAGGGAGGGGGCTGTGGAACCGCAATATCAGATATTTTGTATGCGTTCCCTCAATTAACTGTGGGGACGAGGCCATTCACTGCTCCATGGGGTGGTGAATGGCCTTGTCCCCGTACCTGCCGCGACCAGGCTTTTTTGTCTCCGTTTAGGGTGGTTACCTGCGGCTAGCAGTCACTATGTCATTCTCTAGCTCACAGGTGTCAAAGTCGGTCCTCGAGGGCCGCAATCCAGTCGGGTTTTCCGGATTTCCCCAATGAATATGCATGAGATCTATTAGCATACAATGAAACCAGTGCATGCAAATAGATCTCATGCATATTCATTGGGGAAATCCTGAAAACCCGGCAGGATTACGGCCCTCGAGGGCTGCTTAGACACCCCTGCTCTAGATGGAGAGAACCCTCATTCTGTGTGAGCAGTGTTGGAAAGTTGCAATGTGATGGATTCCCATACGCTGAGTTGTAGAAGGAGAGGAAACCAAGGTTGATATAACAATTTATTTATATACCGCAAAGCCATGGTGCTATAAAGATGATAAATAGAATACATAGAGTATGACAGCAGAAAAGGGCCAACTGTCCAACAAGTCTGCCTAGTCAAAGAACCCTCCCCTAAGCATTTCCCCGGAGTGAACCCACTTGTTTATCCCATCGTTTCTTGAAGTCAAGCACATTGCTAGCTTCAACTACCTGACGTGGAAGACCATTCCATCGATCAACCACCCTTTCGGAGAAGAAGTACTTCCTGATGTCGCCATGAAGTCTCCCACCCTTGAGTTTGAGCAAATGTCCTCTTGTTGCTGTGGGACCTGTAAGGAAAAAGATATCTTCCTCCATCTCAGCACAGCCTGTAAGATATTTGAATGTCTCTATCATGTCTCCCTTCTCTCTGCGTTCCTCGAGAGAATATAACTGCAGTCTGCTTAGACATTCTTCATATGGGAGATCCTTGAGTCCTGAGACCATCTTAGCGGCCATTCACTGAATCAATTCCATTCTCTTCACATCCTTTTGATAATGTGGCTTCCAATACTGAACACAGTACTCCAGATGAGGTCTCACCATGGACCTGTACAACGGCATTATAACTTCAGGCTTTCAGCTGACAAAACTTTTTCGGATGCAACCCAGCATCTGTCTAGCCTTGGTTGAAGCTTTCTCCATCTAAGATAAGAACATAAGAAGTTGCCTCCACTGGGTCAGACCAGAGGTCCATCGCGCCCAGCGGTCCGCTCCCGCGGCAGCCCATCAGGCCTATGGCCTGTGAAGTGGTCCCTGACTATTCCTATAACCTATCTCTACTCTATCTGTACCCCTCAATCCCCCTAGCCTTTAGGAACCTATCTAAACCTTCCTTGAACCCCTGTAGTGTGCTCTGGCTTATCACAACCTCCGGAAGTGCATTCCATTTGTCCACCACCCTCTGGGTAAAAAAGAACTTCCTAGCGTTTGTTCTAAACCTGTCCCCTTTCAATTTCTCCGAGTGCTCCCTTGTACTTGTAGTTCCCCACAGTCTGAAGAATCTGTCCCTGTCTACCTTCTCTATGCCCTTCAGGATTTTGAAGGTTTCTATCATGTCTCCTCTAAGTCTCTGCTTCTCCAGGGAGAATAGCCCCAGCATTTTCAACCTGTCAGCGTATGAAAAGTTTTCCATACCTTTTATCAGTTTAGTCACTCTTCTCTGGACTCCTTCAAGTACTGCCATGTCCTTCTTGAGGTACGGCGACCAGTACTGGACACAGTACTCCAGATGTGGGCGCACTAAACTAAACTAAACTAAACTAAGCCTTAAGTTTATATACCGCATCTTCTTCATGGAAGTGGAGCTCGGCACGGTTTACAAAGCTTAAAAATATAAGAAGAGAAAGGAGAGAGATTTACTGGAGCATATAAATAGAGGGAATATAAGCAGGGAAATAAAGTTATATGTTAGAGAAAAGCCAGGTTTTCAGTTGTTTGTGGAATAATTGGAGGGAGCCCAGGTTCCGCAGCGGGGTAGTGAGATCGTTCCAAAGGCCCGTGATTTTGAAGGGAAGGAATTTTCCCAGTTTGCCTGCGTAGAGAATACCGTGTAGAGAGGGGAAGGATAGTTTATGTTTGTGAGCGGATCTGGTGGTAGCAGGCCTCGAGGCGTTAAAGGATAGCGGGATTAGGGGAGGGAGGATCTTGAATGATCTTGAAAGCCAGGCAGGAGCATTTGAAATGAATTCTGGGAATCACTGGGAGCCAGTGAAGGTTGGTTAGGAGTGGGGAGACATGGTCAAATTTGCATTTTGCAAAGATCAGCTTGGCTGCAGTATTCTGGATAAGCTGGAGTCTTTGAAGACTTTTTTTGTTAGGCATAAATAAATGGCATTACAATAGTCGAGTTTAGAGAGGATGATGGATTGGACAAGGACGGCGAAATGTTTTTGGCGACAGTAGGATCTTACTTTCCTCAGCATGTGGAGGCTGAAAAAGCATGATTTTGCCAAGGAATTGAGGTGATCGTTGAGGGAGAGAGAAGAGTCAATAATGATGCCGAGGACCTTGCTAGAGAACTCAAGGTGCAGAGCGGAGCCTGTGGGTAGTGTGAAGAGGGTGGGCAGGTATTCTAATTTTGGGCCGAGCCAGAGTAATTTTGTTTTTGATTCATTTAATTTCATCTGTACCAAGAGGGACCAGACTTGCATGATGTAATGTTCTCATTATGCATGATGTAATGTTCTCATGGAGGTTTGTGAGGTTCTGGTCTGTTTCAAGGAGGATAAGGATGTCGTCAGCGTATGTGTAGATTGTTTCCAGGGGGTAAAGTTTGAGGAGCTTCAGGGAGGTCATATAAATGTTGAAGAGAATAGGGGACAGGGGAGAACCCTGTGGGACACCGCAAGATGGAGTCCACGGAGCGGACCTGGAACCATTTGTATTGACAATGTAGGAACAAGAGCGAAGGAAGCTTGAGAACCATTTTAGGACGATGGAGTCTATTCCTATCTCAGAAAGTTGGTAGATTAGTATGTCATGGTGGACGACGTCGAAAGCCGCGGAGAGATCGAATTGTAGCAGAACAGTGAATTTGTTTCGGGAGTATAGTTGTTGCACCTTTGAAATTAGGGAAACTAGGAGGAACTCGGTGCTGAAGTTGGGTCTGAATCCGTATTGGTAGTGTTGGAGAATGGAGAATCTCTCTAGGTAAGAGGAGAGCTGAGTAGTTAGTTTAGTTAGAAGAGGGATATTTGCTATGCTGCGGTAGTTCGATGGTAAGGTAGGGTCGAGATCGGCTTTTTTCAGAAGAGGGGATAAGGCAATGTGTCCCATTTCTGTGGAGAACAGGCCCGATAGTAATGCTTTGTTTATAAGGCTGGTAAGGGAGGAGATGGCCTGCGCAGGAATGTTTTCGTAAAGGTAGGATGGGAAAGGATCTAGTCTGCATTGCACGATACAGTGGCAGGATGACTTCCTTCGTCCTGGTCGTGATACCCTTTTTAATGATACTCAACATTCTGTTCACTTTCTTTGAGGCTGTCACACACTGTGCTGTTGTTCAATGTTGTGTCCACCATCACCCCCAGGTCTATTTCAAGGTTACTTACCCCTAGCAATGATCTCCCCATTTTATAGCTGAAATGCATGACCTTGCATTTCTCTATGTTAAAGCTCATTTTTGCCCACTCTTCCAGCCTTGTTTGGTCCCTTTGCAGGTTTTTGCAGTCTTCCATGGTTCTAACCCTGCTGCAGAGTTGGTGTCATCCGCAAATTTAATAACCTCACAATTTGTTCCTGCCTCCAGGTCGTTAATAAATATATTGATTGGTAGTCTTCATATAAATATATCTGATTGGTAGTCTTCATTTCTTCACTAATGATTATACCCAGGTCCCGTTCTGTGACAGTTCTTGTTAAGGTTTCACCATTCAGGGTGTATGTTTTGCAGGGGTTACCGCTACCAAGGTGCATAACCTTACACTTTTTGGCGTTAAAACTCAGTTGGCAAGTATTTGACCATTTTTCCAGTAAAAGTAGGTCCTGTCTCATAGTGTCGGGCACGGTTGCGCTGTCCACTATGTTGCATAGCGTAGCGTCATTGGCAAATAATGTAATCTTACCTCGAAGTCCTTGGGGCAGGTCTTGTACAAAGATATTAAATAATATCGGACCCAAGACCAAGCCCTGCGGCACTCAACTGGTCACTTCCGACATTTCTGAGGGAGTACAATTTACTACCACTCTTTGAAGTCTGTCACTGAGCCAGTCTTTAACCCATGCAGTCAATGTTCCCCTAGTCCCATTGTATCCATTTTGTTCAACAACCTATGGTATGGGACACTATCGAAGGCTTTACTGAAGTCTAAATACACTATATCCAGGGACTCTCCCCTATCTAGTTGTTTTGTTACCCAGTCAAAGAAGCTTATCAGATTGGATTGACAAGACATTCCCTTTGTAAATCCCTACTGGTGGGGATCTCGGCCTCTTGTCATCCAGAATCATATCCAATCTGTTTTTAATCATCATCTCCAGGTCTGTAATTTTCAGCCTCTGACCTGCATCCCTTTTTGTGGAGCGGAATGATGTTAGCAATTTTCCAGTCCAAGGGGAATTTTCCCTTGTTTAGGAAAAGATTGAAAAGCATAGCTAATGGCTCTGCCAGGACATCTCTCAATTCCATAAGAGGAGGGGGGCCAATGGGCGCAAATCACAGCTCACCACAGCTCACTGCTCACGAGGAGAAGGGAGAAAAGAGGCAGGGGAGCAGGCGAGGCGCTAGAAGAAAAGGCAAGGCACTGAAGAAGCAGCAGGCAACAGCGGGGTCGTGGCGAGAGCGGGCTCCTCCTCAAGAGGAGGGGGGCCAATGGCACGCAGCCATTCGGCGCGCAGCGAAGGTGGGCGGCAAAGAGCGCCTTTGCGAAGAGCCTTAAGAAGAGCCAAATAGCATATGACAGGGCTCCTAGGGGCCAGCAAGGTAAGAAAAAAAAACAAAAAACAAACACTTAACTCACTTGCAACTAACAGCAGGCAAACCGACACACAGCTACCAACCAACACACAGAAAGCAGACTAATCGACACAAATAGGCAAAACAATACACAGCTACCAAACTAACAACCCGAGACTAACAACAGGCAGGAGGGCAGACCTACAACCAGCAGGAGGGCAGACCTACAACCGGAATACAACCGTACTACAAACGACAACCCAAGTGAAAAGACAGAACTAGGAATGGCAGGGAAGACGAGAAGCACCAAGAATACAATCAAGACCAACCTCCCGGCTGCTGAAGAAATCCAGATGAAGGCAGTCTCCGTGCAGACTGAAGAGGACCCCCCCCCTGATGGAAGGTGGAGATCTCTGTACAGACCGAAGTTGAGCCCCACCTGATGACTTCAGTCTCTGTACAGACAGAAGACACCCAGCAACAATTTGACGGAGGCATCCTGCAGGAACTGACAAGTCTGAGGGAAGAAGTGCAGCGACTAAGTATCCGGGAGAGCGAGGCTTTCATCGATGGAGTCCTCCTAGAAATGTCTCAGGTCTCCGAACAACTGCACGAAGATAGGTCCATTCTCAAGACATCCGAACCAACCAGACATACAGCAATGGAAGTAACAGCTGAGGTACAAGAGGAGACTCGAGACAATGAAACCTGGCAACTAGTCACCTCTGCAAGCAAACAAGAAGAGACTCGGGACAACGGAACCTGGCAACTTGCCACCTCTGCAAACAAACGAAGAAGACAGTCCTCCATTTGGGTACCTTCAAGTAAGCACAACAACCTCACATCAACTCCACAGATCACCCTGAGCAACAGATTCCAGCTCCTACAAGAAAGACCCGCCAGCGGAACTCAGGAGGATAATCAGAAGGACTTCCAAGAGTGGAACCTTATAACCTGGTGGAAGGCACCAACTCAAGAAGCAACAAATCAGTACCCCCCAAGAAGAAGCGTAGAGTGGTTGTCATTGGGGACTCCATGCTGAGGGGTACCGAGGGACCGGTATGCAGACCAGATCTACAAGCAAGAGAGATCTGCTGTCTGCCAAAGTAATCAAGCCCCAAGACCACTACCCAATGCTTCTCATCCACATCGGGACAAACGACACTGCCAGGAACTCACCTGAGAAGATACAAGAAGACTTTAAAGCCTTAGGAGAAAAACTGAAGCAGCTGGAAGCATAGGTGGTCTTCTCCTCCATCTTACTGGTAAGAGACAAAGGAAGAGCCAGGGAAGAACGGATCAAGAGGACTAATGTGTGGCTTAGCGGATGGTGCAAGGAGATGAACTTCGGCTTCCTGGACCATGGAGATGCACTACAGGGACTGCAGGGACCGGACAGACTGCACCTAACCGGAAGTGGGAAGAACGTCCTGGGACGACGCCTGGCTCACTTACTACAGAAGGCTTTAAACTAGGTGAGCCGGGGGAGGGGATCCACTCTCATTCAAGTTGGGTAAGCAGAATTGGAGGCAAGATTAAGGGGGGTGAAGACAAGAATGAAGGGGACAAACTATCTCAGTCAGAAAACACTCCATGCAAAAAGATAGAATGGACAACCATGTGTGTTAATGCCCTTAGCTTGGGAAACAAAATACTGGAACTCGAAACAGAAATGAGAAACCCGACCTCGATGTAGTGGCAATATCGGAAATGTGGTTCTCAGAGTACCATGGATGGGAAACTGTCATACCAGGTTATAACTTATTCCGTCGAGACAGAGAGGGCAAATCAGGTGGAGGAGTGGCTCTGTACATTAGAGATGACATCAAAGTAACTAATATCACAGACATCAAATATACGGGAGAATCCCTCTGGGTGAACCTTGCCAGGGGTAATAACAAATGCCTATATCTTGGTGTTGTATACAGACCACCAAAACAAAAGGAGGATGCCGACGATGAACTAATGGATGACATAGAGACCATCACACTGCGTGGAGATACAGTGCTGGTGGGAGACTTTAATATGCCCGATGTGGACTGGAACAAACCTTGCGCTACAACCAGTGGCATTAAGAGGCTACTGGCCTTCATGCAAGGAGCACACCTCAGGCAGATGGTATTGGAACCCACTAGGGACCAGGCAATCTTGGACTTGCTGCTCACCAACGGTGACAACGTCACAGAGCTATCGGTGGGAGACACCTTGGCATCCAGCGACCACAACATGGTTTGGTTCCAACTCAGGAAGGGATCCACTAGGCCAAACACATCGACTAGGGTCCTAAATTTTAAGGGAACTAACTTTCAGGACTTGGGGGACTACGTTTACAAAGTGTTACAAAACCAAAGCACATCAGACAAGGTAGAGGAACTATGGTCGACTCTAAAATCTACCCTGCAAGGAGCAACCAACATATACATCAAAACTGAGAGCAAACGACGCAGAAAAAATAGACCACAGTGGTTCTCCATGGAGATCTCAGAATTAGTAAGGCAAAAGAAAAAAGCTTTTGTAAACTACAACAATCACAACGACCGGAAGCTAAAGAAACCTATCTGGCCAAAGCCAGAAAAGTTAAAATGACAGTCAGAGAGGCCAAACTACGGATGTTAGCGATAGGAAGAAGAACACAAGTGGTATTGGGTGCCTCTTACTAATGAGAAAACAAGCTTTTGGACATTTCTACACCTAGACTTAGTGAAAATAATGTCTTGACTATCTATCATAATAAAACCCTAAGCGCACAGGTGCACTTACAACTTCGTGATCCCTGCTTCCGTGATCTGTAACTCATTGGCAGTGTTCGACGCATTCAGCTGGAGCCTGCGGTGGTTTGTGTGCGGCGTACCCTTTTTCCCTTTTCTTTAGTTGCGGCAGGGGGTGGTGGTGGACCGGGGGTGAGGTGTTTGAAGCGGCGGTACGCCAGACGGTAGGTATCAGCAGTGGGGGCTGGTACTGGATTCCAAATTGGACTTCAGCATATACTCCAAGAAGGACTCAGATGACTGGAGACCAATCCTGATCTGAAGTCGGTCAATGCAGCACTAAGGGTGCCCAGGTTTCAGATGGAAACTGTGCGCTCATTCATTGCCTCAGTTGCGCCAGGGGAATATTTAGCCTCACTGGACTTTACAGAGACTTACATACATGTTCCTATATTCCTGAATTACAGGTTTCTCAGGTTCCATGTGCTGAAGAGATATTTTCAGTTCTCGGCACTCCCTTTTGGGTTGGCAATGGTCTCCCAACCTAAAGAAGGATATAAAACTGCTGGAGAGGGTGCAGAGACGAGCAACAAAGCTAATAAAAGGTATGGAGAACTTGGAATACGAGGAACAACTTAAGAGACTGGGATTGTTCTCCCTTGAGAAAAGGAGACTGCGAGGGGATATGATCGAGACTTTCAAAATACTGAAAGGAATTGACAAAATAGAACAGGAAAAAAAATTATTTACAATGTCCAATGTGACACGGACAAGAGCACATGGACTGAAGCTAAGGGAGGACAAGTCCAGGCCAAATATCAGGAAGTTCTGCTTCACATGAGTGGTGGACACCTGGAATGCTCTCCCAGAGGTTATTGTGGAATCCACCGTTCTAGGATTTAAAAGCAAACTAGATTCACATCTCCTTACGAGAGGCATAGAGGGATATGGGTGACTAAAATTACACCAGGTGTACACCTGGCTGGGACTCCGCGTGTGCGGATCGCTGGATTTGATGGATCCAGAGATGGCAGTTCCTATGTTCTTATGTTCTTAAAGAAATCTGACGGCAACTTTACAGACTCAGACGCAGATAAGGCAGAAATACTCAACAACTACTTCTGTTCAGTCTTCACCTGCGAAGCACCAGGATCTGGTCCTCAGCTACAGACAAAGGGAAATTTGGAAGACTCATTCCAGGACATGGAGTTTACTGAGAGCGAAGTCTACCAAGAATTATCGAAATTAAAAGTTAACAAAGCTATGGGCCCAGACGATCTACAACCTAGAGTACTTCGAGAACTGAGGGATGTCCTAGCAGAGCCGTTAGCTGTGCTCTTCAATCTTTCCCTGAGTGAGGGAAAAGTTCCACAGGACTAGAAAACCACCAATGTTATCCCACTCCACAAAAAGGGATGCAGGTCAGAAGCTGAAAATTATAGACTGGTGAGTCTCACGTCAATAGTGAGTAAACTCATGGAGAAGCTGATCAAGAACAAACTGGACACATTTCTAGATGATGAAAGATTAAGGGATCCCCATCAGCATGGTTTTACAAAGGGAAGGTCTTGTCAATCCAACCTGATAAACTTCTTTGACTGGGTAACGAAGCTTATCAGGTTGGTCTTAGGCCTGATGCTATTTAATATCTTTATTAGGGATCTAACTCAGGGACTTAGAGGCAAAATTACATTGTTTGCTGATGATGCTAAACTATGCAACGTTGTGGGCAGAGCAACCGGGCCCAGCACTATGGAGAAGGACCTGCTTTTGTTGGAACAATGGTCCAGTACTTGGCAACTAAACTTTAATGCCAAAAATTGAAAAGTAATGCATCTTGGGAGCAGAAACCCGTGCAGAACATACACCTTAAATGGTGAAAACTTAGTGAGAACCACTGCAGAAAGGGTCTTGGGAGTCTCATCCGAGAAGATATGAAAGCTGTCAATCAGGTGGAGAAAGCTTCAGCAAAGGCTAGACAAATGCTGGGTTGCATCAGAAGGAGCTTTATCAGCCGAAAGCCTGAAGTCATACTACCGTTATACAGATCCATGGTGAGACCTCACCTGGAGTACTGTGTCCAGTTTTGGAGGCCGCATTATCAAAAAGATGTGAAGAGAATGGAGTCGATCCATAGAATGGCCACTAGGATGATCTCAGGACTTAAAGACATCACATATGAAGAACGTCTAACCAGACTACGCCTATATTCTCTCGAGGAGCGAAGAGAAAGAGGGGACATGATAGAAACATTCAAATACATTACGGGTCGCATTGAAGTGGATGAAGAATTATTTTTTCTTATGGGCCCCATGGCAACAAGAGGGTATCCGCTAAAACTTAAGGGGGGAAGATTTCATGGTGACACCAGGAAATACTTCTTCACCGAATGGGTGATTGGTCGATGTAATAAACTTCCACGCCATGTGGTTGAGGCTAGTAGCGTGCTCGATTTCAAAAGTCGATGGGACAAACAGGTGGGGGTGCTACAGAATTATACATAAAGGATGGGTACACCAGGGAGGGAGGGTTCTCAAGTGGGCAGACTTGTTGGGCCACCAGGCCCTCTTCTGCCGTCTTATTCTATGTTTCTATGTACCCTGGGGTGTAGATTATCCGGTCCCATGGCTTTGTTCACTTTTAGCCTCGATAGCTCATGATAGACGCTGCTCGTGGTAAATTTAAAGTCCCGGAATGGATCCTCCAAGTACTCCCTTGTCTGCATCTTCAGCCCGGATCCTGGTGCCTCACAGATAAAGACCGAGCAGAAGTAGCCATTGAGTAGTTCGGCTGTATCTGAGTCCGAGTCTACATAGTTACTGTCAGGTTTCCTGAGGCATATAATCCAGTCAGTGCTCTTTTTTTCTGTCGCTAACATACTTGAAAAATGATTTATCCCCTTTTTTAACATGCCTAGCTATATTTTCTTCCATCTGGAGTTTGGCTTCCCTGACTGCTGTTTTAACATTTCTAGATTTCACCAGATAGGCTTCTTTAGTTTCCAGTTGTGATTGTTTGAAGGATACAAATGCTCTTTTCTTCTGCTTTACTAGTTCCGAGATCTCTGCGGAGAACCACTGGGGTCTATTATTTCTCCATCTTTTATTCATGGTTTGTATGTAGAGGTTGGTTGCTTCCTGCAGGGTAGATTTCAGAGCCGACCACAGTACCTCCACATCGTCTGTCGTGTCCTGGTTTTGCAGCACCTCATAGACAAAATCATCCATGCTCTGGAATTTAGCTCCCTTAAATTTAAGGACCTTTGTCGATGTATTTGTCCTTGTGACTCCCTTCCTGAGGTGAAACTACACCATGTTGCGGTCACTAGAGGCTAAAGCATCTCCTACCGAAACCTCTGTGACACTGAATCCATTGGTGAGTAACAGGTTCAGAATCGCCTGATCCCTGGTGGGCTACAATACCATCTGTTTGAGGCATGCTCCTTGTATGGATGCTAGTAACCTTCTGCTGCCGCTGGTTATAACGGTAAGTTTGTTCCAGTCTACATCAGGCATATTGAAGTCCCCCAAGAGCACAGTGTCTCCACGCAGAGTGATGATCTCGATGTCTTCGATTAATTATTTGTCTATGTTGTCTTGTTGTTTTGGAAGTCTGTACACAACACCAAGATACAACCTTGCTAGCGGTTTTAGCGCACACTTAGCGTGCGCGCTAGACGCTAACACCTCCATAGAGCTTACGATAGTATTTTCCATGTAGCGCGGGGTTTGCGTACACTAATCTTCAGCGTGCACTAAAAACACTAGCACACCTAAGTAAAAGGAGCCCTAAATGTACTAAAAATCCTTTGGAATTCCAAACCTACCCCTCAGAAAGTTCTGATTGAATTTCTACTTGAGCTTAATTATTTTATCTTCAATGGAGATTTTTTTCAACAACTTTCAGGCATAGCTATGAGGGCATCTTTTGCCCCCATTATAACGAACCTATATATGTCATGGTTCGAAGAAACATTGATCTATGGTATGCCAGAATTCCAGTTTGTGCTGAAGTGGTAGCGTTTTATAGATGACATCTTTTTAATCTGGACAGGCACTATGGAACAGCTCCATGATTTTAACAGAAATTTAAATTTAATTAACTCAATTAAATTTATATTGACACATAGTACTAGACAGATTAGCTTTTTGGATGTTCTGGCTCAATGGGAAGAAGGTAAGATAGTCACTTTGATTTTTTAAAAAGAAACAGACAGGAACACGCTCTTAAGATATAGTATGTATCTGAAAACAAGTATTGCGTTCGCTCAGTTTTTAAGATATAAAAGGGTATGTAATTCCAATGATATATTTTTACAGGAAGCCAAAATATTGGAACAAAGATTAACCACTTGGCTCTATCCTCGTTCTATAGTTAAAAAAGCTAAAAAATGTGCATTTAATAATCAGAGAGAATCACTTTTGAGTTATAGACAACCCCAAGAAGTGGATATAATTTCATGTGTAGTAAAACAAACTCAAGTATCACAGAAAATTATTAATAAATACAAAAAACATCTGCCACTTTTGAAAACATTACCATGTTTTGAAAACAAAAAACAAGAAATAGAAATTTAGGGGATTTGTTATGTCATACTTCTAAAGAGTCATTTGGGATTCAAAAAGAAGTTCAAATACGAGATTATTGCTCTAATTGTAATGTTATAGCAACTATTTCTGTGTTCTCTAGAATACACCTTAAGACAAAATTCCAATTGTCAATCTAAAAATGTAATTGATGCGATTAAATGTCCTTGTAAGCTCTTATATATAGGACAGATGTCCAGAGCATTTACAATGAGGCTGACAGAACATAAGAACTGTATATAAACTTACAAAATGACAACCCCTATAGTAGCTCATGTTGTAGAACAGTAACATGATTTCAGTAACTTAAGCTGCTCGGTTATTGAGCAGACAGCTTCTTCCCTGAGATATGGAGATATGAGAAGATTACTTTGGCAAAAAGAACAACAGTGGATTAATAGTTTAAAAACCATCGAGCCATATGGCTTAAACAACATTTGAATGGCAATCCTTCTATTGAAACTTCGGTGCTGACACACAATGTTGCTGGAGTGTGTGCACTAGCAGAACTCAGATTGCAATGAGTTGCATATAGGTTTGTTCCCGGGATTTACTTTTTTCTATGAGGACACTTTTGTTTACTAAGCTTTTTTATAAAAATTTTGTTCCTTTTCTCTTTTTCTGTAAGAGTGCTGTTTTATTTTTTGGTTTTGGCGCTCTGTCCCTCCCTACCCTGAGGCCCAGCAAATCGCGCATCATGGTAGTGATGATGTCATGATGCCCAGCTCTTTTGAATGAGCTGGGCCATTTGAATGTTCTACGGCCATTTTGAAACCTTGCCAGTATCTCTAATTACAGTTGTGTGAGAACGTTTTGAAATTTGCGTTTTAGATAATGAAATTTTGATTGTTGCTCCCCTGATGTAGCCTCGCTGAAGAGGAGAAACAGTGGGACTGACAGTTGAGATTAGGTTGTCATGGTTCTCCATGAAGTAATGAACGGATTACCCCGGACAGACTAAGTGAAGATAAGTTTTCATTTACGTTCTACTTTAAAAATAAACTTTTAAGTATATTATAATTTAGAGATATTTTCTCCAGCTGTAGCCTTTGCTATCAAGTTTTATGCAGATGAAATCTAATTACTATCCAGCTTTGAGAAGATAAGAAGTTTTTGAAAAAGAAGTTTACCTGATAGAAATGTGACTGATAAAATATTGATGTTTTTTTCAGACCAGTGATGATACGAATGGCTTAGGGTACAGTGCAGTCCCGGTCATCTGTGTATCAGGTCTGTTTTTCTCTGTTTTTGTATTTATTTATTATTTTCTGTCAGTTCTATTTTTTGGATGAATGTGATTTCCTGCTGAACATACTAAACAGCACGCTTTTTGTTTTCCTTATATCAGTATATACAGCTGTTTCCCTTTATTCATCAACAGCTATGGTAACCACAGACTCCTTGATGTTTTGCAGGCCCAGGCTGTTGGATAGGACATACAACAGACACTAACCACCAGGAACACAAGGGAGAGCTGTGAACTCCGATACCTTGACCTCTGCTCCATTCCTCATGTTCAGTAGTGCCAGAGCAGGGACTCCCTCACACAGTCACAGGACCAGCCCCACATAACCAAGTGTGCCTCTATGTGTGTGTGGGGGGTGAGATGCTATAGCCACAGCTGCCTCAACTTCCTCTTGCAGTCCTTGATGAACTGAGTTGAGGTGCTCATAGATGGCTCCCGATTGGAGCCCCATGCTGGAGGTGCATCTTGGCTGCTGCCCATTCTTTTCCCTTATCCTCTTGCCCCCCTAAACAGAGAGTAAAGTCTAGCCTTTCCAATGTCTGAGCAGAACTACTGGCTTGTGCCTGTTGGGTTGCTATATAACAGACCATGTGTATAGCTCCCTGTCCCCATATGTGTTCATTCGCTTCCCTAGCCTGTAATATCCCTTTATTTGCCTATGTCTATGATTTCAAAACAATGAATGAAACAGGGGAAACAAAACCAGAACCTCAAATACACAAAGTAAAGAATGGAATTGTCCTAATAAGACTAGTGAACACAACCTATTGTGGAAAATGTCCTTTTATTCATCCAATGGTTCAAATGATTTTATTCATCCAATGACTCGACATGTACATATTTTGGGCGAACAGGCCTGGTTCAGGAGTCTACAAATATATACTTACACAAATGAATTAAAAACATAAAAAAGGCATCAGATCATAATTAAAAACACAAGTATATAAATACGTGCAATTACATGACAACAAAAACCTAGCGCTTTATGGATATAAAAACTAATAAATAAAAACCAGATATCTACCATAAGAAAATCCCTTAGCATGCAAGCGCATTTCAGCACTCTGTGATCACTGCCTCCGTGATCCGTGCTTCTGTCACACATGTGTAATAGAGGATTGTGACGTGTGCGGCGGTGGAGCCTATGGCGGTTTGCAGTGCGTGAGGCGATTTCCTCCAGCTGACGAAGGAGCCTGCGGAGGTTTCTGTGCAGTGCTTTCCCTTTCTATACAAGGAGCCTGCATCAGATCCTGCCAGAGCTGCTTCATTTTTACAAGGTAGGTGGAAGAAGGGTGCTAGAGCTGAAGAGTCTCAGTGCATGAGAAACAAAGACAGACAGACATGCAGGGGGCAAGGAGAGAGAGAGAGAGAGAGAGAGAGAGACAGAAAGAAAGAAAGACAGGCAGGGAGCAAGGAGAGAGAGACAGAAAGAGGCAGGGGTCAGGGAGTGAGAGACAGAAAGAAAGACAGACAGACAGGGGACAGGTAGAGAGGAAGAAACAGAGAAAGACAGAGGCCAAGGAGAGAGAGGGACAGAAAGAAAGAAAGACAGCAGCTAAGGAAAGAGAGAGAGACAGAAAGAAAGACGGATAGCACCCAGGGAGAGAGAGAGACAGAAACAAAGAAAGAAACACAGCGACCAAGGAGAGAGAGACAGATAGACAGCGACTAAGGAGAGAGACAGAAAGAAAGACAAACAGATAACGATCAAGGAGTGAGACAGAAAGAAAAAAAGACAGACAGCGACCAAAGGAAAAGACAGACAGACAGTAACCAAGGAGAGAGACATCAAGAAAGAAGGACAGACAGACATTGCCCTTGGAGAGAGACAGAAAGACAGACAGATAAAGACCAAGGAAAGAGAAAGAAAGACAGAGACCAAGGAGAGAGACAGAAAAAAAGAAAGACAGACAAACAATGACCAAGGAGAGAGACAAAAAGAAAGACAAACAGACAGTGACCAAGGAGAGACGGAAAGAAAGACAGACAGACGGTGACCAAGTAGAGAGACATAAAGAAAGAAAGACAGACAGACAGACACAAGGAGAGAGACAGAAAGAAAGACAGACAGACAGTGACCAAGGAGAGAGACATAAAGAAAGATAGACAGAGAGTAACCAAGGAGAGAGACAGAAAGAGACAGACAGACAGTGACCAAGGAGACAGAAAGAAAGAAATACATACAGACAGAAAGTGACCAAGGAGAGAGATAGAAAAAAAGACAGACAGTGACCAAGGAGAGACAGAAAGAAAGAAATACATACAAACAGAAAGTTACCAAGGAGAGAGATAGAAAAAAAGACAGACAGACAGTGACCAAGGAGAGAGACAGAAAGAAAAAAAGACAGACAGACACAAGAAGAGAGACAGAAAGAAAGACAGACAGACAGACACAAGAAGAGAGACAGAAAGAAAGACAGACAGACAGACACAAGGAGAGAGACAGAAAGACAGACAGACAGTAACCAAGGAGAGACAGAAAGAAAGAAAAACACACAGACAGGCAGTGACTACAGAGAGAGACTGAAAAAAAGATAAAAAGACAGACAGACAATGACCAAGGAGAGAGACAGAAAAAAAAGAAAGACAGACAAACAATGACCAAGGAGAGAGACAGAAAGAGACAGACACACAGTGACCAAGGAGACAGAAAGAAAGAAATACATACAGACAGAAAGTGACCAAGGAGAGAGATAGAAAAAAAGACAGACAGTGACCAAGGAGAGACAGAAAGAAAGAAATACATACAAACAGAAAGTTACCAAGGAGAGAGATAGAAAAAAAGACAGACAGACAGTGACTAAGGAGAGAGACAGAAAGAAAAAAAGACAGACAGACACAAGAAGAGAGACAGAAAGAAAGACAGACAGACAGACACAAGGAGAGAGACAGAAAGAAAGAAAGACAGACAGACAGACACAAGGAGAGAGACAGAAAGAAAGACAGACAGACAGTAACCAAGGAGAGACAGAAAGAAAGAAAAACACACAGACAGGCAGTGACTACAGAGAGAGACTGAAAAAAAGATAAAAAGACAGACAGACAATGACCAAGGAGAGAGACAGAAAAAAAAGAAAGACAGACAAACAATGACCAAGGAGAGAGACAGAAAGAAAGAAAGAAAGACAGACAGACACAAGGAGAAAGACAGAAAGAAAGAAAGACAGACAGACAGTGACCAAAGAGAAAGACAGAAATAAAGCCAGACAGACAGTCAGAGAGTGACAAAGGAGAGAGACAAAAAGAAAGAAAGACAGACAGACAGTGACCAAGGAAAGAGACAGACAGAAAGAAAGACAAACAGACATTGACCAAGGAGAGACAGAAAGAAATAAAAACACACAGACAGGCAGTGACTACAGAGAGACTGAAAGAAAGACAGACAGACAGCGACTAAAGAGAGACAGAAAGAAAGAAAGATAGACAGACAGTGACCAAGGAAAGAGACAGAAAGAAAGACAGTAACCATGGAAAGAGACAGAAAGAAAGAAGACAGACAGACAATGACCAAGGAGAGATTGAAAGACAGTGACAAATGAAATAGACAGAGAGAAAGAAAGAGTGACCAAAGAGAGAGATAGGAAGAAAGACAGACAGACAGACAGTGACAAAGGAGAGAGAGAGAAAGAAAGAAAGACATACAGACAGTGACCAAGGAGAGAGAGAGAAAAAAATACACACAAACATACAGTGACTACAGAGAGAGACTGAAAAAAAGAAAGACAGACGGATAGCGACCAAGGAAAGAGACAGAAAGACAGACAGACAGTGACCAAGGAGAGAGACAGAAAGAAAGACAGATAGTGACCAAGAGACAGAGAAAGAAAGAAAGACAGATAGAGAGACAGTGATCAAGGAGAGAGACAAAAAGAAAGAAGACATAGAGATAGCAACAAAGCAGAGAGACAGAACGAAAGAAAGAAAGAAAGACAGAAAGACAGTGACTAAGGAGAGACATAAAGAAAGAAAGACAATGACCAAGGAGAGAGAATGAAAGAAAGACAGACATACAGACAGCAACCAATGAGAGAGACAGAAAGAAAGAAAGAAAGACAGTGACCAAGGAGAGAGGCAAAAAGAAAGACCGTCAGACAGACAATGACCAAGGAGAGAGAGAGAGAGAGAAAGAAAGACAGACAGACAGTGACCAATGAGAGAGACACAAAGAAAGACAGACAGTGACCAAGGAGAGTGACAGAAAGAAAGACAGACAGTGACCAAGGAGAGAGACAGAAAGAAAGACAGACAGACAGTGACCAAGGAGAGAGACAGAAAGAAAGAAAGATAGACAGACAGTGACCAAGGAAAGAGACAGAAAGAAAGAAAGATAAACAGACAGTGACCAAGGAGAGAGACAGAAAGAAAGACAGACAGACAGTCACCAAGGAGAGAGACAGAAAGAAAGAAAGATAGACAGACAGTGACCAAGGAAAGAGACAGAAAGAAAGACAGACAGACAGTGACCAAGGAGAGAGACAGAAAGAAAGACAGACAGACAGTGACCAAGGAGAGAGACAGAAAGAAAGAAAGATAGACAGACAGTGACCAAGGAAAGAGACAGAAAGAAATAAAGATAGACAGACAGTGACCAAGGAGAGAGACAGAAAGAAAGACAGACAGACAGTGACCAAGGAGAGAGACAGAAAGAAAGAAAGATAGACAGACAGTGACCAAGGAAAGAGACAGAAAGAAAGAAAGATAAACAGACAGTGACCAAGGAGAGAGACAGAAAGAAAGACAGACAGACAGTCACCAAGGAGAGAGACAGAAAGACAGATAGGCAGAGACCAAGGAAAAAGACAAAAAGAAAGAGAGACAGTGATCAAGGAGAGAGAGAATGAAAGACAGAGAAACAGAGAGTCCAAGGAGGAGACAGAAAGAAAGATAGACAGTGACCAAGGAGAGAGATATAAAGAAAGAAAGACAGAGAGACAGTGACCAAGGAGAGAAAGACAAAAATACAGACAGACAGTGACAAAGGAAAGAGACAGAAAGAAAGACATCAGACAGAGTGACAAAGGAGAGAAACAGAAAGAAAGACAGACAGACAGATAGTGACAAAGCAGAGAGACATAAAAATAAAGACAGACAGACAGTAACCATGCAAAGAGACTGAAAGACAGACAGTTACCAAGTAGAGAAGCAGAAAGAAAGAAAGACAAACAGACAGTAACCAAGGAGAGAGACAGAATGAAAGAAAGACAGATAGACAGTAACCAAGAAGAGAGATTGAAAGAGAGACAAACAGTGACCAAGGAGAGAGACAGAAAGAAAGACAGACAGACAGTAACTAAGGAAAAAGACAGAGAGAAAGACAGACAGTGAACAAGGAGAGAGACAGAAAGAAAGATAGACAGACAGTGACAAAGGAGAGTGTGACAGGGAAGTGCCTCTCAGCAGTTTAAACCCGGTTTTAAACCCTGCCTTGCAGAGGGCTGTCCCTATTCCTAAGCCCAGGAAACTGCCTAGTAACCCTGTGCCTATCACTAAGAGCCAACAGGCAGGGCAAGGTAGAGGGGCAAAGACAGGAACCATAACAACTAGTTTAGGGCACTATAATTCCTTTTATGATCCCTTGGGCAAAGCTCTGACAAAACTTCTGAGAAAGAAAACCAGCACAGGCATGGTTAATGAGGGGGGTGTGGCTAGCAAGCAGGACGAACCCAGAGGGAGAGTGAGATTAGGCTTGCAGCATAAAATGAGCCCAGGTGGAGACAATAGGTGGAGGACTGAGGAGATTACGAACACTGTGGAGAATACTGGGGAGAAGACTGGAAGGAGGAATGCAGGGAAGAGCCAGGCTGCACTAAGCAGGATAGGTCTGTCCCAGACCTTAGCTAAAGCACAGCTGGTCTTACAACCCTCCCGAGTGACCAGACTTCTAACCCCTCAACAGAAGTGCAGGGAAGTAGCAAGACTTCCAGGACAGGGCTGTTCGTTAGCTGGCCCTGAAGGGAGTTCTTACCCTGGCTCAGAGAGCAGTGATTCCTTAATGGAATTAGAAAGGGCGTTATCTGAGAGCAGTGACATGGAATGCAATCTCGCAGCTTGGGATCTCCAGGAGAGTCACAGATAACGAGGTATGAATGGGGGAGGGGAATGAAAGTGAATGTTTGGATGTAGCGTTCTTTCTCCCTTAGTCTAACTGTGAACTAGAATGAATAAATTACTGAGAGCCTGAGAGGAAAGCCTGTGAAGATAGGGAAGGAGGTGAGAACCTGTAATTAACCTCTCCCTAAAGCTTGCACGGAACTTAGAGTCCCGAGATTTCTTAATCCTGAAGCAGGAACTTTGGGAGGGGACTAAGAGCAGTCTGAAACGGTTGGGTAATAAAGTTCCCTAGCCTTATCCTGGGAGCGTGGGGTAGTGGGGGCATTGAGCTTCAGATGGGACAGTGCTAAAGCTTCTTAAAGATTTTTCAAACAGAAAAAGCAAAATCAGGAGAAAACGTTTTTGGTTTTATTTTTGGCTTTTCTGCCTGGACAGCAGGCTGGACTGTATGAAAGTATGTTTTTGTTTAAGTCTCCTCAACATAGAGGAGCTGCTGGAACCCTAGTGCTGTAAACTGAGGGAAATAAAAGAAAAGCTGAACTTTACCACTAACGCAGCCTCCACTAATTATTTCACTGTTTCCCAGCGGGAATCCTCCTGGGAGCGCTTGGTCCTTACGCCTGGGGCGGGAGCTGGGTTGCCAGCGCTAGGCTTACCCCCGGCCCCGCCACAGAGCGGAATATGGTGGCAGTGGTGGGATCTAGCGCCACTCACAGGAATATGCTGGAACAGTGAATTTTTTTTTGTTTTTCAAATTTTGTTTGGAGAATTGACTTTTGAACTGAGAAATCGCATACTGCTTGGGGGCAGGTTTTGAGTGCTGCTCAAGTGCAAAGAGACTGAAACAATATTGGAATTGCCTGTGGATTACAGTTTTTTTTTTTTATTTTGGGACAGTGATTATTAACGTCTCATTTCTTTGGAGTTTTGGTGGAATCTCACGGAGGTTGCTGGAGAGCGAGGCTACGAGGCTGGAGAGCCTGGTCGGAGGACGAGGACCGGAGTGAGCCCAGCAGCGTTCGAGTGGAAAGGCGACCGGAGAGCAGTGTATGCAGAAAGGAGATCGAATCCTGGGGAGGAAAAAAACCCAAAGGCGCAGACTCATCAGTGCCTGAGGTAAGGGTACCTTAGGGTGCTGGTGAGGGATTCTGAGTAAAAGGTTCCTGTTGCCGGGAAGGGAGAGGGGAAAGGTGTTTAAGAGCCACACTTGGTTTGTGTTCTCGTTTCCCTTGCCTTCCAGATGGAGTCGGCCAAGCCTACAGCAGCGTGGGAGGTCGAGCGGCGACAGCTGGCAGAGGCGATGAGGGAGTCGGAACGGACACAGATGGACTTGTGGAAAGCCGATCAGACCGCCCAACAAACTCGTCATGCCGAGCTACTTCATATGCTCGGGGAGCAAGTGCAGGCTATGCATAAGCTGGCACAGCGGCAAGTGACTGAACCAACCACCATCGCCCCGGTAGGAGCTTCCTTTGCGGAGCCTATTAGACTGAATAAGCTAGTACTGGAGGACGATATTGAGGACTTTTTGTTAGCTTTTGAAAGGGTGGCTGGGGCATCTCACTGGCCTCAGGACCAGTGGGCAATAAAACTTATTCCTTGCTTAACGGGACGAGCACTAGAGGCTTATAGAACTTTAAATGCTGAGCAAGCCTCAGACTATAAATATTTAAAGGAGGTACTGCTAGAATATCTGGGACATACTCCAGAGCAATACAGAATGCAGTTCCGGGCCTTAAAAATGGAACCTGGAGAACGACCTAAGGCCCTAGCGCAGAGGCTTAAGCGTCTCTGCGAGAGATGGTTAACCCCTTTTCTGCAAAGTCTCCCAGCCGTGATAGCAGAGCTGGTGAGAGAACAATTCATGGAGGCAGTTCCAGGCTCTTTACGAGACTGGTTAGCCAGGCAGGGAGCTCCAACCCTAGGTCAGACTGTGGCTATTGCTGAGGCCTTCCTGGAGGCTCAGATTCTCTCTAGAACCCAAGGGTCTAGGCGAACACCCTGGGAGGAAGCCTCACGAACACGGGGGTCTAGTCACACCACCCCGAGTAGGTATAATCAGAGCACCTCCAGGGATCGGGCCTTTCGCTGTTTCTCCTGTGGGAAAATGGGTCACAGGAGCACACAGTGTAAAGGGAAGCTGAACCTGGCTAGTAGGAAGGAATACTCAAGTCCTAGGGAAAGGGGGGAATACTTTCTGCCCGTCAGGATAGGGGGAGTTCCAGCGACTGCTTTATTAGACTCTGGGGCAAATCAGTCAAGCGTCTCCAGGGCCTTATGGAGGGCCATACGCAATAAAAAGGGAGGTCAGGTGGATAAATCTATAGGCATGTCTAAAATTCAATGCATGCATGGCACGACCATTCCCTATGAACTCCGAAGAGTATGGTTAGAGTATGGGGGGGGAAAACAGCCCCTAGAGGTAGTAGTCATGCCAACACCTCCCTATGATCTTATATTAGGGAGGGAATGGGCAGGTTTCCAAGAATGCATGAGAGAGCGGGAAGAGATGTCCCGGTCCAGGCATAAGGAGGGGTGGACACTACAAGGGAAAAGGGAGCCCCAGGACGCAGAACTAGGGGAAATCTTTCCTTGGGAGGATGCGCTTATGGAATCCCCCTCCCGAAAAATTAAGAAAACCCGGACAGAAAGGAGGGCTGACAAAGTCACATACTCCCAAGAATTAAGGTCAGGGGGAGATCTGGCTTGGGGGCCCTGGCAACCATGGGAGGTGATGCAGAAGTTCCCGACCCTGAGACAAGAACAAAGGACTGATCAGTCCTTACGATACATATGGGCGCAAGTGAGGCAGCCAGGGGGAAGGTACAAACAGTTCCAAATAGAAGGAGGCCTGGTATATTATTTGACCTGGGATAAGGAAACGGGGAGGCAACATAAACATCTGGTAGTGCCCCATTCCTTTAGAAGGAGGATGTTTTGGGTCGCCCATCTTGACCCCAAAACGAGTCACCTTTCGGAAGCCCGAACCCTGAGCCGGGCAAAGGCTCAATTTTATTGGCCTTCCTTACCACAAGATATTAAAATCTGGTACCAGGAATGTAAACCCTGTCATTCCAGACCCGAGCCCAAAGAACAGTCAGGCGGGGTCCGGGACCAAGACAAAAGAGAAAGAGTGGTAGATTTGGGACTTGCTGAGACGGAGAACTGCGAAGTAAAGTTGAAATTTGTGCGGCTGTCTAATAGAGCGAGATCTCCCTATAAGGCAACGAACCAAGCCGCAGGGTTTGACTTAAGCAATGCCCAAGAAAGAATAGTACCCAAGGGAGGTCGGGAGGTCATAAGTACAGATTTACAGGTATCTTTACCATCCGGTTGCTATGGGAGAATAGCACCCCGATCCGGATTGGCCCTTAGGCATGGGCTATGTGTGGGAGCAGGGGTAGTGGATCCCGATTATAGGGGACCCCTGAAAATACTCCTCTTCAATTTAGGGGAGGAGGAGTATAGAGTAAGGGAAGGAGACCGAATAGCTCAATTAATTTGTGAAAAGGTTTTTCTTCCTGAGCTACAAGAAGAAGAGAGTTTAGAAGAAACAGGTCGAGGAAACCAGGGTTGGGGTTCCACGGGGGTGGATGAAGCTCAAACCTGGGGAAAACAGAACATGGACATTCTGTCACGTATGGAGGAAGGGATAGAACCCCTGCCCAAGGATAAAAGGACTGATAGTGTTTTGAGGGGGGGTATGTGACAGGGAAGTGCCTGTCAGCAGTTTAAACCCGGTTTTAAACCCTGCCTTGCAGAGGGCTGTCCCTATTCCTAAGCCCAGGAAACTGCCTAGTAACCCTGTGCCTATCACTAAGAGCCAACAGGCAGGGCAAGGTAGAGGGGCAAGGACAGGAACCATAACAACTAGTTTAGGGCACTATAATTCCTTTTATGATCCCTTGGGCAAAGCTCTGACAAAACCTCTGAGAAAGAAAACCAGCACAGGCATGGTTAATGAGGGGGGGGTGGCAAGCAAGCAGGACGAACCCAGAGGGAGAGTGAGATTAGGCTTGCAGCATAAAATGAGCCCAGGTGGAGACAATAGGTGGAGGACTGAGGAGATTACGAACACTGTGGAGAATACTGGGGAGAAGACTGGAAGGAGGAATGCAGGGAAGAGCCAGGCTGCACTAAGCAGGATAGGTCTGTCCCAGACCTTAGCTAAAGCACAGCTGGTCTTACAACCCTCCCGAGTGACCAGACTTCTAACCCCTCAACAGAAGTGCAGGGAAGTAGCAAGACTTCCAGGACAGGGCTGTTCGTTAGCTGGCCCTGAAGGGAGTTCTTACCCTGGCTCAGAAAGCGGTGATTCCTTAATGGAATTAGAAAGGGCGTTATCTGAGAGCAGTGACATGGAATGCAATCTCGCAGCTTGGGATCTCCAGGAGAGTCACAGATAACGAGGTATGAATGGGGGAGGGGAATGAAAGTGAATGTTTGGATGTAGCGTTCTTTCTCCCTTAGTCTAACTGTGAACTAGAATGAATAAATTACTGAGAGCCTGAGAGGAAAGCCTGTGAAGATAGGGAAGGAGGTGAGAACCTGTAATTAACCTCTCCCTAAAGCTTGCACGGAACTTAGAGTCCCGAGATTTCTTAACCCTGAAGCAGGAACTTTGGGAGGGGACTAAGAGCAGTCTGAAATGGTTGGGTAATAAAGTTCCCTAGCCTTACCCTGGGAGCGTGGGGTAGTGGGGGCATTGAGCTTCAGGTGGGACAGTGCTAAAACTTCTTAAAGATTTTTCAAACAGAAAAAGCAAAATCAGGAGAAAACGTTTTTGGTTTTATTTTTGGCTTTTCTGCCTGGACAGCAGGCTGGACTGTATGAAAGTATGTTTTTGTTTAAGTCTCCTCAACATAGAGGAGCTGCTGGAACCCTAGTGCTGTAAACTGAGGGAAATAAAAGAAAAGCTGAACTTTACCACTAACGCAGCCTCCACTAATTATTTCACTATTTCCCAGCGGGAATCCTCCTGGGAGCGCTTGGTCCTTACGCCTGGGGCGGGAGCTGGGTTGCCAGCACTAGGCTTACCCCCGGCCCCGCCACAAGAGAGACAGACAGATAGTGACTAAGTAGAGAGACAGAAAAAATAAAAACAGACAGACAGACAGTAACCATGGAAAGAGACAGACACACCATGACCAAGGAGATAGACAGAAAGAAAGAAAGAAAGAAAGACAGATAGACAGTGACCAATGAGATAGACAGAAAGAAAGAAAGAAAGAAAGACAGACAGTGACCAAGGAGAGAGAGAGAAAGAAATAAAGACAGATAGAAAGTGATCAAGGAGAGAGACGGAAAGAAAGACAGACAGACAGTGACCAAGGAGAGAGACAGAAAGAAAGACAGACAGACAGTGACCAAGGAGAGAGACAGAAAGAAAGACAGACAGACAGTTACCAAGGAGAGAGACAGAAAGAAAGAAAGACAGATAGTGACCAAGGAGAGAGATAGAAACAAAGAAAGAACGACAGTGACCAAGGAGACAGAAAAAATGACAGACACACAGTGACCAAGGAGATAGACAGAAAGAAAGACAGGCAGATACACAGTGACCAAGGAAAAAGACAGACAGACAGTGACCAAGGAGAGAGACAGAAAGAAAGATAGACAAACAGTGACCAAGGAGAGAGATAAAAGACAGACACACAGTGACTAAGGAAAGAGACAGAAAGAAAGTAAGACAGACAGACAGACAGTGACCATGGAGAAAGAGAAAAAGACATAGACAGACAGTGACCAAAAAGAGAGACAGAAGAAAGAGATAGAAAGAGACAGAAAGACAGTGACCAAGGAGAGACAGACAGAAAGACAGACAGACAGTGACAAAGGAAAGAGACAGAAAGAAAGACAGAAAGCTTGACAAAGGAGAGAGACAGAAAGAAAGACAGACAGACAGTGACCAAGGAGAGAGACAGAAAGAAAGATAGACAGACAGTGACAAAGGAGAGAGACAGAAAGAAAGATAGACAGACAGTGACAAAGGAGAGAGACAGAAAGAAAGACAGACAGACAGTGACCAAGGAGAGAGACAGAAAGAAAGACAGACAGACAGTGACCAAGGAGAGAGACAGAAAGAAAGATAGACAGACAGTGACCAAGGAGAGAGACAGAAAGAAAGATAGACAGACAGTGACCAAGGAGAGAGACAGAAAGAAAGATAGACAGACAGTGACCAAGGAGAGAGACAGAAAGAAAGATAGACAGAAAGAAAGATAGACAGACAGTGACTAAGGAGAGAGACAGAAAGAAAGACACACAGTGACCAAGGAAAGAGACAGAAAGAAAGTAAGACAGATAGACAGTGACCATGGAGAGAGACAGAAAAACAGACAGACAGTGATCAAGGAAAGAGAGAGAAAGAAAGATAGAAAACAGACAGTGACCAAGGAGAGAGACAGAAAGAAAGACAGACAGAAAGAAAGATAGACACACAGTGACCAAGGAAAGAGACAGAAAGAAAGTAAGACAGATAGACAGTGACCATGGAGAGAGACAGAAAAACAGACAGACAGTGATCAAGGAAAGAGAGAGAAAGAAAGATAGAAAACAGACAGTGACCAAGGAAAGAGAAAGAAAGACAGACAGATAGACAGTGACCAAAAAGAGAGACAGAAAAACAGACAGATAGACAGTGACCAAAAAGAGAGACAGAAAAACAGACAGTGATCAAGGAAAGAGAGAGAAAGATAGAAAGACAGACAGTTACCAAGGAGAGAGAGAAAGAAAGTCAGACAGATAGACAGTGACCAAAAAGAGAGACAGACAAACAGACAGACAGTGATCAAGGAAAGAGATAGAAAGAAAGAAAGAAAGACAGACAGGTAGACAAAGACCAATGAGAGACAGAAAAAAAGATAGAAAAACAGATAGACAGACAGTGACCAAGGAGAGAGAGAGAAAGAAAGAAAGACAGAGAGTGACCAAGGAAAAAGAGAGAAAGAAAGACAGAGACAGTGACCAAGGAGAGAGACAGACAGATAGTGACCAAGGAGAGAGATAGAAAGTAGTAAAGACAGATAGAAAGTGACCAAGGAGAGAGACCGAAAGAAAGACAGACAGACAGTGACCAAGGAGAGAGACAGAAAGAAAGAAGTGACCAAGGCTTTACCCTGTACTGTGCTTGGGTTCCAACTGCCAAAATCTCTGTTAAGACTTACTCCAGCCCATCTACATCCTCCCAGCCATTGAAGCCCTCCCCTGCCCATTCTCCACCAAACGGCCATACACAGACACAGACTGTGCAAGTCTGCCCAGTAACTGGCCTAGTTCAATATTTAATATTATTTTCTGATTCTAAATCTTCTGTGCTCATCGCTTCTTTGAACTCAGTCACAGTTTTACTATCCACCACCTCTCTTGGGAGCGCATTCTAGGCATCCACTACCCTCTCCGTAAAGTAGAATTTCCTAACATTGCCCTGAATCTACCACCCCTCAACCTCAAATTATGTCCTCTGGTTTTACCATTTTCTTTTCTATGGAAAAGATTTTGTTCTACGTTAATACCCTTCAAGTATTTGAACGTCTGAATCATATCTCCCCTGTCTCTCCTTTCCTCTAGGGTATACATATTCAGGGCTTCCAGTCTCTCCTCATACGTCTTCTGGCGCAAGCCTCCTATCATTTTCGTCGCCCTCCTCTGGACCGCCTCAAGTCTTCTTACGTCTTTCTCCAGATACGGTCTCCAAAACTGAACACAATACTCCAAGTGGGGCCTCACCAATCACCAGGGGCATCAACACCTTCTTCCTTCTACTGACCACGCCTCTCTTTATACAGCCCAGCATCCTTCTGGCAGCAGCCACTGCTTTGTCACACTGTTTTTTCGCCTTTAGATCTTCAGACACTATCACCCCAAGGTCCCTCTCCCCGTCCGTGCATATCAGCTTCTCTCCTCCCAGCATATACGGTTCCTTCCTATTATTAATCCCCAAATGCATTACTCTGCATTTCTTTGCATTGAATTTTAATTGCCAGGCATTAGACCATTCCTCTAACTTTTGCAGATCCTTTTTCATATTTTCCACTCCCTCTTCAGTGTCTACTCTGTTACAAATCTTGGTATCATCTGCAAAAAGGCACACTTTTCCTTCTAACCCTTCAGCAATGTCACTCATATTGAACAGGATTGGCCCCAGCACCGAACCCTGAGGGACTCCACTAGTCACCTTTCCTTCCTTCGAGCGACTTCCATTAACCACCACCCTCTGGCATCTGTCCGACAGCCAGTTTCTGACCCAGTTCACCACTGGAAAGAGACAGAAAGAAAGTAAGACAGATAGACAGTGACCATGGAGAGAGACAGAAAGAAAGAAACACAGACAGAGACAGTGGCCAAAAAGAGAGACAGAAAAACAGACAGACAGTGATCAAGGAAAGAGAGAGAAAGATAGAAAGACAGATAGACAGTGACCAAAAAGAGAGACAGAAAAACAGATAGACAGTGATCAAGAAAAGAGAGAGAAAGATAGAAAGACAGACAGTGACCAAGGAGAGAGAGAAAGAAAGACAGACAGTTATGAAGGAGAGAGATAGAAAGAAAGACAGACAGGTAGACAGAGACCAATGAGAGACAGAAAAAAGGTAGAAAGACAGATAGACAGACAGTAACCAAAGAGAGAGACAGAAAGAAAGACAGAGTAACCAAGGAAAAAGAGAGAAAGACAGAGACAGTGACCAAGGAGAGAGACAGAAAGAAAGACAGACAGACAGTGACCAAGGAGAGAGACAGAAAGAAAGAGAGTTACAAGGAAAGAGACAGAAAGAAAGAAAGACAGATAGACAGTAACCAAGAAGAGAGACTGAAAGAGAGACAAACAGGGACCAAAGAGAGAGACAGAAAGAAAGACAGACAAACAGTAACTAAGGAAAAAGACAGAGAGAAAGACAGACAGTGACCAAGGAGAGAGACAGAAAGAAAGATAGACAAGACAGTGACCAAGAATAGAGATAGAAAGAAAGAAAGACAGATAGAAAGTGACCAAGAAGAGAGATGGAAAGAAAGACAGATAGAAAGTGACCAAGAAGAGAGATGGAAAGAAAGACAGACAGACAGTGACCAAGAAGAGAGACAGAAAAAAAAGAAAGATAGATAATGACCAAGGAGAGAGATAGAAACAAAGAAAAAACGACAGTGACCAAGGAGATAGACAGAAAGAAAGACAGGCAGATACATAGTGACCAAGAAAAAGACAGAAAGAAAGACAGACAGATAGACAGTGACCAAGGGGAGAGATAGAAAGAAAGACAGAGAGTGACCAAGGAGAGAGACAGAAAGAAAGACGCACAGTGACCAAGGAAAGAGACAGAAAGAAAGTAAGACAGATAGACAGTGACCATGGAGAGAGACAGAAAGAAAGAAAGACAGACAGAGACAGTGACCAAAAAGAGAGACAGAAAAACAGACAGTGATCAAGGAAAGAGAGAGAAAGATAGAAAGAAAGACAGTGACCAAGGAGAGAGAGAAAGAAAGACAGACAGATAGACAGTGACCAAAAAAAGAGACAGAAAAACAGACAGACAGTGATCAAGGAAAGAGATAGAAAGTAAGAAAGACAGACAGGTAGACAGCTACCAATGAGAGACAGAAAAAAAGATAGAAAGACAGATAGACAGACAGTGACCAAAGAGAGAGACAGAAAGAAAGAAAGAAAGACAGACAGTGACCAAGGAGAGAGATAGAAAATAGTAAAGACAGATAGAAAGTGACCAAGGAGAGCGACCCAAAGAAAGACAGACAGACAGTGATCAAGGAGAGAGACAGAAGGAAAGAAGTGACCAAGGAGAGAGATAGAAAGAAAGAAAGACAGATAGAAAGTGACCAAGGAGAGAGACGAAAGAAAGATAGTGACCAAGGAGAGAGACAGAAAGAAAGAAAGACAGAGTGACAAGGAAAGAGATAGAAAGAAAGAAAGACAGACAGACAGTGATCAAGGAGAGAGACATAAAGAAAGAAAGAGAAACAGACAGTAACCAAGGAGAGAGACAGAAAGAGACAGACAGACAGTGACCAAGGAGAGACAGAAAGAAAGACACACAGTGACCAAGGAAAGAGACATAAAGAAAGTAAGACAGATAGACAGTGACCATGGAGAGAGTCAGAAAGAAAGAAATACAGACAGACAGAAAGTGACCAAGGAGAGAGATAGAAAAAAAGACAGACAGACAGTGACCAAGAGAAGACAGAAAGAAAGAAATACATACAGACAGAAAGTGACCAAGGAGAGAGATAAAAAAAAGACAGACAGACAGTGACCAAGGAGAGAGACAGAAAGAAAAAAAGACAGGCAGACACAAGGAGAGAGACAGAAAGAAAGAAATAAAGACAGACACACACAAGGAGAGAGACAGAAAGAAAGAAAGACACACACAAGGAGAGAGACAGAAAGAAAGAAAGAAAGACAGACAGACACAAGGAGAGAGACAGAAAGAAAGAAAGACAGACAGTCAGTGACCGAGGAGAGAGATAGGAAGAAAAAAAGAAAAACAGACAGACACAAGGAGCTAAGTGGTTAACACTGAAATCAACCATACATGAAGCAACTAGCCGCTTCATAAAATAAGTAAATAAACAACAAAGAAACAATAAACCCCAATGGTTCACCGCGGAGATTTCGCACCTCATTAAGGAGAAGAAAAAAGCGTTTCTCTCCTGCAAGTGCATGGAGAAAAGAGAGGCAAAAGTAGAATATAGGACCAGGTCTACAGTGGTCAAAATGGCAGTTAGGGAGGCAAAACTTCGAGTGGAAGAAATTCTGGCAAAAAAAATTAAAAAGGGGGACAAATCCTTCTTCAGGTATATTAGTGACAGAAAAAGGAACACAGGCAGGATAGTACGCCTTAGAAGACCGGACGGAAGTTACGTGGAAGCAGATTCCGATAAAGCTGAACTACTGAATGAATACTTCTGCTCAGTTTTCACCTGTGAGGCACCGGGACACGGTCCGCAGTTGAAGGCAACACAAAGCACAGAAGACCCGTTTCAGAATTTTGAGTTCACACCAGGTGAAGTTTACAGTGAACTGGCAAGACTCAAGGTGAACAAAGCCATGGGACCAGACAATTTGCACCCAAGAGTGCTCAGAGAATTGAGCGATGTCCTGGCGAAACCATTGGCTGAGCTATTCAATCTCTCCCTAAGTATGGGGAAAGTTCCCCTGGACTGGAAATTAGCTAATGTCGTTCCTCTGCATAAAAAGGGTTGCAGGGCAGAGGCTGCGAATTATAGACCGGTGAGTCTCACATCAATAGTGTGCAAACTCATGGAAACACTAATTAAAAGCAAATTGGACACGATCTTGGAATCTTCGGGATCCCAGTCAGCATGGATTCACCAAGGTTAGGTCCTGCCAATCCAATCTCATCAGCTTCTTTGACTGGGTAACAAGAAAGTTGGACTTGGGAGAGTCTTTGGACGTCGTGTACCTGGATTTCAGTAAAGCTTTTGACAGTGTCCCACACCGCAGGATGCTAAGCAAGATGGAATCGATGGGGTTAGGAGAGACACTAACTGCATGGATCAATGATTGGCTGAGTGGCAGACTTCAGAGGGTGGTACCCTCTCTAAAACATCGGAGGTGACCAGTGGAGTGCCGCAGGGCTCGGTCCTGGGTCCACTCCTTTTCAACATATTCATAGGGGATCTGACTCAAGGGCTTCAAGGTAAAATAACACTATTCGCCGATGACGCCAAACTATGTAATATAGTAAGTGAATGCAGTTTTCAGAATTATATGGCGCAGGACCTGCTTACATTGGAAAGTTGGTCCTCAACCTGGCAGCTAGGCTTCAATGCTAAGAAATGTAAGGTCATGCACCTCGGAAGCGGAAATCCATGCAGGACGTACTTCTTGAATGGAGAAACTTTAAGTAGGACTTCAGCAGAACGAGATTTAGGAGTAATCATCAGTGCAGACATGAAAACTGCCAATCAAGTGGAGAAGGCTTCATCTAAGGCAAGGCAGATATTGGGTTGTATCAATAGAAGTTTCGTCAGCCGAAAGCATGAAGTCATAATGCCGTTGTACAGGGCCATGGTAAGACCTCATCTGGAGTACTGTGTGCAATTCTGGAGGCCACATTACAGTAAAGATGTGCGCAGAATTGAATCGGTTCAACGGACGGCCACCAGGATGATCTCAGGGCTCAAGGTCTCTCGTACGAAGAGAGACTGAACAAATTGCAGCTCTACACTCTCGAGGAATGTAGGGAGAGGGGAGACATGATCGAAACATTTAAGTACCTCATGGGACGTGTCAAAGTGGAAGATAATATTTTCTTTCTCAAGGGACCCTTGGCCACAAGAGGGCACCTGCTCAAACTCAGGGGCGGAAAATTTCATGGCGACACCAGAAAGTATTTCTTCACAGAGAGAGTGGTTGATCATTGGAACAAGCTTCCAGTGCAGGTGATCGAGGCAGACAGCGTGCCAGACTTTAAGAATAAATGGGATACCCATGTGGGATCCCTACGAGTGTCAAGATAAGGAAATTGGGTCATTAGGGTATAGACAGGGGGTGGGTAAGCAGAGTGGGCAGACTTGATGGGCTGTAGCCCTTTTCTGCTGTCATCTTCTATGTTTCTATGTTTCTAAGGAGAGAAACAGAAAGAAAGAAAGACAGACAGACACAAGGAGAGAGACAGAAAGAAGGAAAGACAGACAGACACAAGGAGAGAGAGAGAAAGAAGGAAAGATAGACAGTAACCTTGGAGAGAGAAAGACAGACAGACAGACAGTGACCAAGGAGAGACAGAAAGAAATACATACAGGCAGACAGTGGTTAAAGAGAGAGACAGAAAAAAAAATAAAAAGACAGACAAACAGTGACCAAGGAGAGAGATAGAAAGACAGACAGACAGCGACAAAGGAAAGAAGCAGAAAGAAAGAAGACAAACAGACAGAGACCAAAGAGAAAGACAGAAAGAAAGACAGACAGAGTCAGAGAGTAACAAAGGAGAGAGACAAAAAGAAAGAAAGACAGACAGACAGTAACCAAGGAGAGAGACAGAAAGAGACACACAGTGACCAAGGAGAGACAGAAAGAAAGACACACAGTGACCAAGGAAAGAGACAGAAAGAAAGTAAGACAGATAGACAGTGACCATGGAGAGAGACAGAAAGACAGACAGACAGAGACAGTGACCAAAAAGAGAGACAGAAAAACAGACAGTGATCAAGGAAAGAGAGAGAAAGATAGAAAGAAAGACAGTGACCAAGAAGAGAGAGAAAGAAAGACAGACAGATAGACAGTGACCAAAAAGAGAGACAGAAAAACAGACAGACAGTGATCAAGGAAAGAGAGAGAAGATAGAAAGACAGACAGTGACCAAGGAGAGAGAGAAAGAAAGACAGACAGTTATGAAGGAGAGAGATAGAAAGAAAGACAGACAGGTAGACAGAGACCAATGAGAGACAGAAAAAAGATAGAAAGACAGATAGACAGATAGTGACCAAAGAGAGAGAGATAGAAAGAAAGAAAGACAGAGAGTGACCAAGGAAAAAGAGAGAAAGAAAGACAGAGACAGTGACCAAGGAGAGAGATAGAAAGTAGTAAAGACAGATAGAAAGTGACCAAGGAGAGAGACAGAAAGAAAGAAGTGACCAAGGAGAGAGATAGAAAGAAAGAAAAACAGATAGAAAGTGACCAAGGAGAGAGACAGAAAGAAATAAAGACACATAGTGATCAAGGAGAGAGACAGAAAGAAAGACAGAGAGTGACCAAGGAAAAAGACACAAAGAAAGAGACAGTGACCAAGGAGAGAGACAGAAAGAAAGAAAGACAGACAGACGGTGACCAAGGAAATAGACAGATAGAAAGAAATACAGAGATTGACGAAGGAGAGAGATAGAAAGACAGAAAGAAAGTGACCAATGAAAGAGACAGAAAGAAAGAAAGACAGACAGACAGAAAGTGACCAAGGAGATAGACAGAAAGAAAGACAGACAGACAGTGACCAAGGAGAGAAACAGAAAGAAAGAGACAGACAGTGACCAAGGAAAGAGATAGAAAGACAGACAGTCAGTAATCAAGGAGAGAGACAGACAGAAAGACAGACAGATAGTGACAAAGCAGAGAGACAAAATTAAAGACAGACAGATAGTAACCATGGAAAGAGACTAAAAGACAGACAGTTACCAAGGAGAGAGACTGAAAGAAAGAGAGACAAACAGTGACCAAGGAGAGAGACAGAAAAAATAAAGACAGACAGTGACCAAGGAGAGAGAAAGAAAGAAAGACAGATAGTGACCAAGGAGAGAGATAGAAACAAAGAAAGAACGGCAGTGACCAAGGAGAGAGACAGAAAGAAAGACAGATTGACAATGACCAAGGGGAGAGACAGAAAAAATAAAGACAGACAGTGACCAAGGAGAGAGAAAGAAAGAAAGACAGATAGTGACCAAGGAGAGAGATAGAAACAAAGAAAGAACGGCAGTGACCAAGTAGAGAGACAGAAACAATGAGAAACACACAGTGACCAAGGACATAGATAGAAAGAAAGACAGGCAGATACACAGTGACCAAAAAAAGACAGAAAGAAAGATAGACAAACAGTGACCAAAGAGAGAGACAGAAAGAAAGACAGACACACAGTGATCAAGGAAAGAGACAGAAAGAAAGAAAGAGATAGACAGTGACCAAGGAGAGAGACAGAAAGAAAGAAAGACAGACAGGCAGTAACCAAGGAGAGAGACAGAAAGACAGACAGACAGTGACCAAGGAGAGACAGAAAGAAAGAAATACATAGACAGAAAGTGACCAAGGAGAGAGATAGAAAAAAAGACAAACAGACAGTGACCAAGGAGAGAGACAGAAAGAAAAAAAGACAGAGACAGTGACCAAAAAGAGAGAAAGAAAAACAGACAGTGATCAAGGAAAGAGAGAGAAAGATAGAAAGAAAGACAGTGACCAAGGAGAGAGAGAAAGAAAGACAGACAGATAGACAGTGACCAAAAAGAGAGACAGAAAAACAGACAGACAGTGATCAAGGAAAGAGAGAGAAAGATAGAAAGACAGACAGTGACCAAGGAGAGAGAGAAAGAAAGACAGACAGTTATGAAGGAGAGAGATAGAAAGAAAGACAGACAGGTAGACAGAGACCAATGAGAGACAGAAAAAAGATAGAAAGACAGATAGACAGATAGTGACCAAAGAGAGAGAGATAGAAAGAAAGAAAGACAGAGAGTGACAAAGGAAAAAGAGAGAAAGAAAGACAGAGACAGTGAGCAAGGAGAGAGACAGAAAGAAAGAAAGAAAGACAGACAGACAGTGACCAAGGAGAGAGATAGAAAGTAGTAAAGACAGATAGAAAGTGACCAAGGAGAGAGACCGAAAGAAAGAAGTGACCAAGGAGAGAGATAGAAAGAAAGAAAGACAGACAGTGACCAAGGAGAGAGACAGAAAGAAAGAAGTGACCAAGGAGAGAGATAGAAAGAAAGAAAGACAGATAGAAAGTGACCAAGGAGAGAGACAGAAAGAAATAAAGACACATAGTAACCAAGGAGAAAGACAGAAAAAAGAAAGACAGAGAGTGACCAAGGAAAAAGACACAAAGAAAGAGACAGTGACCAAGGAGAGAGACAGAAAGACAGACAGACGGTGACCAAGGAAATAGACAGATAGAAAGAAATACAGAGATTGACGAAGGAGAGAGATAGAAAGACAGAAAGAAAGTGACCAATGAAAGAGACAGAAAGAAAGAAAGACAGACAGACAGAAAGTGACCAAGGAGATAGACAGAAAGAAAGACAGACAGTGACCAAGGAGAGAGACAGAAAGAAAGACAGACAGTGACCAAGGAGAGAGACAGAAAGAAAGAGACAGACAGTGACCAAGGAGAGAGACAGAAAGAAAGAGACAGACAGTGACCAAGGAAAGAGATAGAAAGACAGACAGTCAGTAATCAAGGAGAGAGACAGACAGAAAGACAGACAGATAGTGACAAAGCAGAGAGACAAAATTAAAGACAGACAGATAGTAACCATGGAAAGAGACTAAAAGACAGACAGTTACCAAGGAGAGAGACTGAAAGAAAGAGAGACAAACAGTGACCAAGGAGAGGACAGAAAAAATAAAGACAGACAGTGACCAAGGAAAGAGAAAGAAAGAAAGACAGATAGTGACCAAGGAGAGAGATAGAAACAAAGAAAGAACGGCAGTGACCAAGGAGAGAGAGAGAAACAATGAGAAACACACAGTGACCAAGGAGATAGATAGAAAGAAAGACAGGCAGATACACAGTGACCAAAAAAAGACAGAAAGAAAGAAAGAAAGATAGACAAACAGTGACCAAAGAGAGAGACAGAAAGAAAGAAAGACAGACACACAGTGACCAAGGAGAGAGACAGAAAGAAAGAAAGACAGACAGACAGTAACCAAGGAGAGAGACAGAAAGACAGACAGACAATGACCAAGGAGAGAGATAGAAAAAAAGACAAACAGACAGTGACCAAGGAGAGAGACAGAAAGAAAAAAAGATAGACAGACAGTGACCAAGGAGAGAGATAGAAAGAAAGAAAGACAGATACACAGTGACCAAGGAAAGAGACAGAAAGAAAGTAAGACAGACAGACATTGACCATGGAGAGAGAAAGAAAGACAGACAGATAGACAGTGACCAAAAAGAGAGACAGAAAAACAGACAGACAGTGATCAAGGAAAGAGAGAGAAAGATAGACAGTGACCAAGGAGAGAGAGAAAGAAAGACAGGCAGTTATGAATGAGAGAGATAGAAAGAAAGAAAGACAGGCAGGTAGACAGAGACCAATGAGACAGAAAAAAAAGAAAGAAAGACAGATACAGTGACCAAAGAGTGAGACAGAAAGAAAGAAAGAAAGAGAGTGACCAAGGAAAAAGAGAGAAAGAAAGACAGACAGTGACCAAGGAGAGAGATAAAAAGAAGTAAAGACAGATAGAAAGTGACCAAGGAGAGAGACCGAAAGAAAGACAGACAGTGACCATGGAGAGAGACAGAAAGAAAGAAGTGACCAAGGAGAGTGATAGAAAGAAAGACAGAAGGAGAGAGACCGAAGAAAGACAGACAGACATTGACCAAAGAGAGAGACAGAAAGAAAGAAGTGACCAAGAAGAGAGATAGAAAGAATGAAAGACAGATAGAAAGTGACCAAGGAGAGACCGAAAGAAAAAAAGATAGACAGACAGTGACCAAGTAGAGACACAGAAAGAAAGAAAGACAGACAGACAGTAACCAAGGAGAGAGACAGAAAGACAGACAGACAATGACCAAGGAGAGACAGAAAGAAAGAAATACATAGACAGAAAGTGACCAAGGAGAGAGATAGAAAAAAAGACAAACAGACAGTGACCAAGGAGAGAGACAGAAAGAAAAAAAGATAGACAGACAGTGACCAAGGAGAGAGATAGAAAGAAAGAAAGACAGATACACAGTGACCAAGGAAAGAGACAGAAAGAAAGTAAGACAGACATTGACCATGGAGAGAGAGAGAAAGAAAGACAGACAGATAGACGGTGACCAAAAAGTGAGACAGAAAAACAGACAGACAGTGATCAAGGAAAGAGAGAGAAAGATAGAAAGATAGACAGTGACCAAGGAGAGAGAGAAAGAAAGACAGGCAGTTATGAATGAGAGAGATAGAAAGAAAGAAAGACAGACAGGTAGACAGAGACCAATGAGACAGAAAAAAAGAAAGAAAGACAGATAGACAGTGACCAAAGAGTGAGACAGAAAGAAAGAAAGAAAGACAGAGAGTGACCAAGGAAAAAGAGAGAAAGAAAGACAGACAGTGACCAAGGAGAGAGATAAAAAGAAGTAAAGACAGATAGAAAGTGACCAAGGAGAGAGACCGATAGAAAGACAGACAGACAGTGACCATGGAGAGAGACAGAAAGAAAGAAGTGACCAAGGAGAGTGATAGAAAGAAAGACAGAAGGAGAGAGACCGAAGAAAGACAGACAGACATTGACCAAAGAGAGAGACAGAAAGAAAGAAGTGACCAAGAAGAGAGATAGAAAGAATGAAAGACAGATAGAAAGTGACCAAGGAGAGACCGAAAGAAAAAAAGATAGACAGACAGTGACCAAGGAGAGAGACAGAAAGAAAGAAAGACAGACAGACAGTAACCAAGGAGAGAGACAGAAAGACAGACAGACAATGACCAAGGAGAGACAGAAAGAAAGAAATACATAGACAGAAAGTGACCAAGGAGAGAGATAGAAAAAAAGACAAACAGACAGTGACCAAGGAGAGAGACAGAAAGAAAAAAAGATAGACAGACAGTGACCAAGGAGAGAGATAGAAAGACAGATACACAGTGACCAAGGAAAGAGACAGAAAGAAAGTAAGACAGACAGACATTGACCATGGAGAGAGAGAGAAAGAAAGACAGACAGATAGACGGTGACCAAAAAGTGAGACAGAAAAACAGACAGACAGTGATCAAGGAAAGAGAGAGAAAGATAGAAAGATAGACAGTGACCAAGGAGAGAGAGAAAGAAAGACAGGCAGTTATGAATGAGAGAGATAGAAAGAAAGAAAGACAGACAGGTAGACAGAGACCAATGAGACAGAAAAAAAGAAAGAAAGACAGATAGACAGTGACCAAAGAGTGAGACAGAAAGAAAGAAAGACAGAGAGTGACCAAGGAAAAAGAGAGAAAGAAAGACAGACAGTGACCAAGGAGAGAGATAAAAAGAAGTAAAGACAGATAGAAAGTGACCAAGGAGAGAGACCGAAAGAAAGACAGACAGACAGTGACCATGGAGAGAGACAGAAAGAAAGAAGTGACCAAGGAGAGTGATAGAAAGAAAGCCAGAAGGAGAGAGACCGAAGAAAGACAGACAGACATTGATCAAGGAGAGAGACAGAAAGAAAGAAGTGACCAAGAAGAGAGATAGAAAGAATGAAAGAAAGATAGACAGTGACCATGGAGACAGAAACAATGAAAGACAGACACACAGGCCCTGATTCTACAAAGTGCGTCCCGATTTTAGGACCTTAGGATTAGTGGAGATGGGCGGACCCACTATGTCTAAGGCCTGATTGGTCCAGGCTTCTAGAGCCTGGGCCAATCAGGCCTTAGACTTAGTGGGATGGGCCGGGTAGGTGCCGGCCCGTCTCATTTCTACGAGGCGGGCCTGTCGGCTGGACGGCAGCAAGACCTGTCCAGACGACCAACATTTAAATGTTGGGGGAGGGAGGTTAGTTGGGGGGGATCATCGTTAGCATAGTGGGTCTGGAGGGGGTCCGGCTTTCTGGCAGTAGGAGTTGGGTATCCTCCTGCTGGCGATTACCAGTTTGGGGGGAGGGGGGTTCCGGGGGGTTCCGGCAGGAGGAGTTTGACATCGCTAATCTACTCACAATCTCTAAATTAACAGAGAAAATCATTCATTCCCAACTCTCTGAATTTATTGAAAAACCCATGCTCTACATCCTTGTCAAACAGGATTTCGCTCATCCCATTCTACAGAACTATCTCTATTAGGTCTGATTTCCACCATTCAATATTATCATGATCATCAAAAATATGTGGTTCTTATTTCTCTAGATTTAGCAGCTGCTTTTGACACCATCGATCACTCTCTTCTGATTGACAGACTTAAAGAATGTGGTATTTCAGGTTCAGCTCTCTTATGGTTTATATCCTTCTTTAATGAACGTTACAATATAGTACATATAAACAATACTTCTGCAGCTACAACTCACTCCTATGGTGTCCCTCAAGGTTCTATTCTATCCCCACTTCTATTTAATATTTTCTTATCTCCTCTTCTCACATTAGCTCAATCCATCGGATTTACTATTTTTGCTTACGCCGATGACATACAACTCCTTCACCCAATCAATACTTCAAACACTTCAGACATCAAAGACATTAATAACAAACTAAACATCATATATGACTGGTTGTACACAAACAAGCTTTCCCTCAATCTAGACAAATCCCGAAGTTTGTTACTTCCTATCAAATCCGCAGAATTTCTACTGGACAACATCTCTATTAAATCTACACCGATCCAAATGGACACAAAGATTAAACTTTTAGGGGTAATCATTGATAGAGACCTTACCTTTCATGATCACATAAGTTCAGTGGTTAAAATTTGTTTCTATAAATTACGCATCATCCGATCCCTTTCTTCCATCCTTGAAACTAATTCAATCACTATCCTGATACATTCATTAGTAATTTCTCATCTCGATTACTGTAACTCTCTTCTAAATGGCCTTCCCCAAAAAGAAATACGTCGTTTACAACTAATTCAAAATACTGCAATAAAACTTATCCATAAAGTAGGCAGATACGACCATGTTACCCCTCTTCTAAAAGAAGCACACTGGCTCCCTATTACTCACCGCATCACCTTTAAAATTATCTTACTATCCTTTAAAATAAAACTCTCTCATTTGCCCTCATTCCTTGACAAACTTCTCATCCCCTACAGCTCTTCACGTACTCTAAGGTCAACAGATCAAAAACTTCTATTTATCCCCACTATCAAAGACTTCTACAATACACGTAAAGTAAATTTCGCAGTAACTGCCCCTACCCTCTGGAATTCCCTGCCACAGCAACTCCGCGACGAATCACGACTTGATAAATTTAAGACAGATTTAAAAACGTTTTTATTCCGCGATGCCTTCGCTTTCACTTAGAGCCATCTTCTCTATTTACCAACAATAACCGCTTTCTTTAAAGCGCCCCCCTCCATTATGTTTTATCCTTACCCTACTATCTCCATTTTCTTCTCAAATATGTAACTTTTCCCTCCCTTCCCTTTTATCCTCACGGTCTAGTTCGTTTTGTGATGTTATATGTATATACACAATGCCTCTTTTTTTTATTTTATTTTATTAAATTTCTCTTTCTTTTAAACATATTGTTAACCAGCCAGATATTAACTTGATGGTTGGTATATCAAAATTAATAAAACTTGAAACTTGATCATCCTGCTGGCGATTACCAGGCGGCCGCTATACATATCCCTTGCCGCGATAAGTGTAGCGGCCGTGTCTAATCTAACCCGATTCTCTAACCGGCGTCTGTACCATGGACACCGGTTACAGAATCGGGGTTTAGTGTAGGCCCGATTCTGTATAGGACATTTCCTCCTGGTGTCCTATACAGAATCAGGGCCACAGTAACCAAGGAGATAGACAGAAAGAAAGAAAGACAGCCAGATACACAGTGATCAAGGAAAAAGAAAAAAAGACAGACAGACAGTGACCAAGGGGAGAGATAGAAAGAAAGACAGAGTGACCAACGAGAGAGATAGAGAGAAAGAAAGACAGACAGTGTCCAAGGAGAGAGACAGAAAGAAAGACAGCCAGACAGTGACCAAGGAGAGAGACAGAACAAAAGAAAGACAGACAGTGACCAAGGAGAGCGACAGAGAGACAGACAGACAGTAACCAAGGAAAGAAACTGAAAGACACACAGATAGTGACCAAGGAGATAGACAGAAAGAAAGAAAGACAGACAGACAGACACACAGTGACCAAGGAGATAGACAGAAATAAAGAAAGTCAGACACACTATGACCAAGGAGATAGAGAGAAAGAAAGAGACAGACACACTGTGACCAAGGAGATAGACAGAAAGAAAAACAGGCAGACACAATGACCAAGGAGAGAGAAAGAAAGAAAGAGACAGACAGTGACCAAAGAGAGAGATAGAAAGAAAGAAAGATAGACAGACAGTGACCAAGGAGAGAGACAGAAAGACAGACAGACAGTGATCATAGAAACATAGAAATAGACGGCAGATAAGGGCTACGGCCCATCTAGTCTACCCACCCCAATGACCCTCCCCTACCTTTCTCTGTGAATAGATCCCACATGTCTATCCCATTTGGCCTTAAAATCAGGCACGCTGCTGGCCTCAATAACCTGAAGTGGAAGACTATTCCAGCGATCAACCACCCTTTCTGTGAAAAAGAATTTCCTGGTGTCCCCATGCAGTTTCCTGCCCCTGATTTTCCACGGATGCCCCTTGTTGCTGCAGGACGCTTGAAAAGGAAGATATCTTCTTCCACCTCGATGCAGCCTGTGAAATACTTGAATGTCTCGATCATGTCACCCCTCTCTCTGCGTTCCTCGAGTGAGTACAGCTGCAACTTATCCAGCCATTCCTCATACGGGAGATCCTTGAATCCCGAGACCATCCGGGTGGCCATTCTCTGGACTGACTCCAGTCTCAGCACATCCTTACGGTAATGCAGCCTCCAGAATTGCACACAGTATTCCTGGTGGGACCTCACCATGGATCTATACAATGGCATAATGACTTCAGGCTTACGGCTGACGAAACTCCTGCATATGCAACCTATGATTTGCTTTGCCTTGGATGAAGCTTGCTCCACTTGATTGGCAGTCTTCATGTTCTCACTGACGATCACCCCTAAGTTTCGTTCTGCTTTAGTTCTTGTTAGGATCTCGCCATTAAGGGTGTAAGTCTTGCATGGATTTTGGCTGCCCATGTGCATGACTTTGCATTTTTTGGAATTGAAGCTCAGTTGCCAGGACCTAGACCAGCGCTCCAGTAGGAGTAGGTCATGCATCATGTTGTCGGACATTGAATTTATGTCTGTTGTGCTTTTGCCCACTACATTGCTTAGTTTGGCGTCATCGGCGAATAATGTTATTTTACCTCGCAGCCCTTCTGCCAAGTCTCTTATAAAGATGTTGAATAGGATCGGGCCCAGGACCGAGCCCTGAGGCACTCCGCTGATTACCTCAGTCATTTCGGAGGGGGTGCCGTTCACCACTACCCTCTGAAGCCTACCTCCAAGCCAGTTCCCAACCCATTTCGTCAATGTGTCGCCCAATCCTATAGAACTCATCTTGCTCAGCAACCTGCGGTGTGGTACGCTATTGAATGCTTTACTGAAGTCCAGGTATACGATGTCCAGGGACTCCCCATCATCCAGCTTCCTCGTGACCCAGTCAAAGAAGCTGATCAGGTTGGATTGGCAGGATCTCCCCTTAGTAAATCCATGTTGATGGGGATCCCGTAGATTCTCCTCGTTCAGAATCGTATCCAATTGGCGTTTGATTAGTTTCCATTAGTTTGCACACTATTGATGTGAGACTCACCGGTCTGTAGTTTGCTGTCTCCATCTTGGAGCCTTTCTTGTGGAGTGGAATGACGTTAGCCGTCTTCCAGTCCAACGGGATGTTATCCGTACTAAGGGAGAGATTGAAGAGCGCGGATAGCGGTTCCGCCAAGACATCACACCCTGAGTACCCTGGGCTGTAGGTTGTCAGGCCCCATTGCCTTGTTAACCTTAAGCTTTCACAGCTCGCAGTAGACACCGCTGGGTGTAAACTCGAAATTACTAAACGGGTCATCTGCATCAACCCTTGTCTGTAGCTGAGGGCCGAGTCCTCGCGCCTCGCAGGTGAAGACTGAGCAGAAGTATTCATTTAACAGTTGGGCTTTTTCCGAGTCTGTTTCTACATAGTCTCAGTCTGGTTTCCTAAGACGTACTATCCCGCCTGAGTTCTTATTTCTGTCACTGATATATCTGAAGAAGGATTTATCTCCTTTCTGGATGTTCTTCGCTAGAGACTCCTCCATGCGGAATTTGGCCTCCCTAACTGCTGTTTTGACGGCTTTTGACTTGGCCAGATAGACTTCCCTAGAGTTCTGTTTCCTTGATGAAGTCCGAAATCTCCGCAGAGAACCACTGTGGCTTATTGTTCCTTCGCCGTTTACTTACTGATTTAACATAGCGGTTTGTTGCTTCTTGTATGGTGGCTTTCAAAGTCGACCACATTTCTTCCACGATATCGGTTTCTACTTGGCTTTGTAGCGCCTGGTGAACAAAGTCTCCCATTTCTTTGAAGTTTGTGTCCTTGAATTTGAGGACCTTGGTCAGTGTGGTAGATTTCCTGAGATTGAACCATACCATGTTGTGGTCACTGGAGGCAATATATCGCCCACCGAGACCTCTGTGACACTTTCTCCATTGGTAAGTATCAGGTCCAGTATTGCCTGATCCCTTGTTGGTTCCAACACCAGTTGCCTGAGTCTTGCTCCCTTCATAGAGTTTAATAGCTTCCTGCTGCTGCCGGAAGCAGAGGAAAGCGTGTCCCAATCCACATCAAGCATGTTGAAGTCACCTAACAATACTGTGTCCCCACGCAAGGTGATATTCTCTATATCTCCGATTAATTCCATATCTAGGTCATCCTGTTGTCTTGGGGGTCTGTATATTACGCCAAAATACAGGCATTTGTCCTTCCCTCAGACCAAATTTACCCAAAGGGATTCCCCAGTGTAGTGGACATCTGTGATTCAGGTGACCTTAATGTCATCTTTAGTATATAATGCTACACCTCCTCCCATTTTGCCCTCCCTGTCCCGGTGAAGCAAGTTGTAACACGGTATGACAATGTCCCATCCGTGGGAATCTGTGAGCCAGGTCTCAGATATCGCCACCACTTCCAGGTCGGCATTCCTCATTTCTGATTCTAATTCCAGGATCTTGTTTCCCAGACTGTGGGCGTTTACGCACATAGCCCTCCAGAAAGACAGACAGTGACCAAGGAGAGAGAGAAAGAAAGACAGAGAGGCAGAGACCAAGGAAAGAGACAGACAGAAAGACAGACAGACAGTGACCAAGGAGAGAGAGAAAGAAAGACAGAGAGACAGAAAGACCAAGGAGAGAGACAGAAAGAAAGAAAGACAGACAGACAGTGACCAAGGACAGAAAAAAAGACAGAGATAGAGACCAAGTACAGAGACAGAAAGATAGAAAGACAGACAGTGACCTAGGAGAGAGAGAAAGAAAGACTGAGAGAAAGAGACCAAGGAGAGTGAAAGAAAGTCAGACAGATAGTGACCAAGGAGAGAGAGAAAGAAAGAAAGACAGAAAGACCAAAGAGAGAGACAGAAAGAAAGACAGACAGTGACCAAGGAAAGAGATAGAAAGAAAGACACAAAGACAGTGACCAAGGTAAGAGACATAAACAAAGAAAGACAGACAGAAAATCAGTGACCAAGGAGAGAGACACAAAGAAAGAAAGAAAGAAAGAAAGACAGACAGACAGAGACGAAGGAAAGAAACAGAAAGACAGACAGTTACGAAGGAGAGAGACAGAAAGAAAGAAAGACAGACAGGCAGACAGAGACCAATGAGAGAGACAGAAAGAAAGACAGACAGTGACCAAGGAAAAAGACAGAAAGAAAGAAAGAGACAGTAACCAAGGAGAGAGACAGAAAGAAAGAGAGAGGAGATAGACAGAAAGACAGACAGTGACCAAGCAAAGAGACAGAAAGAAAGACAGACAGTGACCATGGAGCGAGACAGAAAGAAAGAAAGACAGATGGTGACCAAGCAAAGAGACAGCTACAAAGAAAGACAGACAGAGAGTAACCAAGGAGAGAGACAGAAAGAAAGACAAAAAAGAAAGTGACCAATGAAAGAGACAGAAAGACAGATAGACAGAAAGTGACCAAGGAGATAGACAGAAAGACAGACAATGACCAAGGAAAGAGACAGAAAGAAAGACAGACAGTGACCAAGGAGAGAGACAGGCAGAGAGACAGACAGACAGTGACAAAGAAAAGAGACAGAAATAAAGAAAGATAGACAGACAGAGTGAAAAGGAGAGAGACAGAAAAAAAGACAGATAGTGACCAAGCAGAAAAAATAAAGACAGACAGACAGTAACCATGGAAAGAGACAGAAAGACAGACAGTTACCAAGGAGAGAGACAGAAAGAAAGAAAGACAGACAATGACCAAGGAGAGAGACACAAAGAAAGAAAGACAGACAGAAGGTGACCAAGGAAAAAGACAGAAAGAAAGACAGACAGAAGGTGACCAAGGAAAAAGACAGAAAGAAAGACAGACAGACAGTGACAAAGGAGAGAGACAGAAAAAATTAGGACAGACAGACAGACGGTAACCATGGAAAGAAACAGAAAGACAGACAGTGACCAAGAAGAGAGATTGAAAGAAAGAAATAGATAGAAAATGACCATGGATAGAGACCGAAAGAAAGACAGACATACAGTGACAAAGGAAAGACACAGAAATAAAGACAGACAGAGAGTGACAAAAGAGAAAGACAGATAATGACCAAGCAGAGAGACAGAAAAAATAAAGTCAGACAGAGACCAAGGAGAGAGACAGAAATAAAGAAAGACAGGCAGACAGTGACCAAGGCCAGAAAGAAAGACAGAGATAGAGACCAAGGAGAGACAGAAAGAAGTGTGTGGCGCGGTGGTTGAAGCTACAGCCTTAGCACCCTGGGGTTGTGGGTTCAAACCCCGCACTGCTCCTTGTGACCCTGGACAAGTCACTTAATCCTCCATAGCCCCAGGTACGTTAGATAGATTGTGAGCCCACCGGGACAGATAGGGAAAATGCTTGAGTACCTGATTGTAAGACCACTTAGAAAACCTTGATAGGCGGTATATAAAATCCTAATGAACTTAAAAAAAACTTTAAAAAAAAAACCATGTAGAAAGACAGACAGTGACCAAGGAGAGAGAGAAAGAAACACAGACAGTGACCAAGGAGAGACAGAAAGAAAAAAATACACACAGACATACAGTGGCTACAGAGGGAGATAGAAAGAAAGAAATACAGAAAGACAGCGACTAAGGAGAGAGTCAGAAAGACAGACAGACAGCGACCAAGGAGAGAGATAGTAAGACAGAAAGGCAGTGACTAAGGAAAGAGACAGAAAGAAAGACAGATAAACAGTCAGACAGTGACCAAGGAAAGAGACAGAAAGAAAGAATGACCATGGAAAGAGACAGAAAGAAAGACAGACAAACATCGACCAAGGAGAGAGCCAGAAAGACAGACAGACAGTCAGTGACCAAGGAGAAAGACAAAGAAAGATAGACAGACAGTGACCAAGGAAAGAGACAGAAAGAAAGAATGACCATGGAAAGAGAATGAAAGAAAGACAGACAGATAGCGTCCAATGAAAGAGACAGAAAGAAAAAAGACAGAGTCATGGACCAAGGAGAGAGAGAAAAAGACAGACAGACAGTGACCAAGGATAGAGACAGAGAGAAAGACAGAGTGTCCAAGGAAAGAGACAGAAAAAGAAGAAAGACAGACAGACAGTGACCCAGGAGAGAGACAGAAAGAAAGACAGACAGACAGTGACCACGAAAAGACAGAGAGACAGACAATGAACATAAGAACATAAGAATTTGCCTCCGCTGGGTCAGACCAGAGGTCCATCGCACCCAGCAGTCCGCACCCACGGAGGCCCATCAGGTCCATGACCTGTTATGTTATCTTGATTTAGCCCTATAGCCCCCTTGTTTTCATCTATACTCTTTCCATACTCTTATCTACCCTTATCTGTATCCCTCAATCCCCCTATCCTTCAGGAATCCATCCAATCCCTCTTTGAATCCCCATAGCATACTCTGTCCGACCACTTCCCCCGGGAGCGCGATCCATGTGTCCACAACCCTCTGTGTGAAGAAGAACCTCCTGGCATTTGTTCTAAACTTCTCCCCTTCCAGTTTCTCTGAGTGCCCTCTTGTGCCTGTGGTTCCCCGTAGTTTGAAGAATCTATCCTTGTCTACCTTCTCCATGCCTTCATGATCTTGAAAGTTTCAATCATGTCCCCCCTAAGCCTCCTCTTTTCCAGGGAGAAGAGCCCCAGCTTGTCCAGCCTGTCAGCGTATGAACAGTCCTCCATACCATTTATCATTTTCGTAGCTCTTCTCTGGACCTTCTCAAGTATAGCCATGTCTTTCTTGAGGTACGGCGACCAATATTGGACGCAGTACTCTAGATGTGGGCGCACCATTGCACGATACAGTGGCATGATGACTTCCTTCGTCCTGGTTATAATTCCCTTCTTAATGATGCCCAGCATTCTGTTAGCTTTCTTCGAGGCCACTGCACATTGCGCTGATGATTTCATGGTGTATCCACTAGCACACCCAAGTCTTTTTCATGATTACTCTCGCCCAGCAATGTTCCCCCCATTTTGTAGCTGTACCTCGGGTTCCTTTTCCCTATATGCATGACCTTACATTTTTCTATGTTAAAGCTACAGCCTCAGCACCCTGGGGTTGTGGGTTCAAACCCCGCGCTGTTCCTTGTGACCCTGGGCAAGTCACTTAATCCTCCACAGCCCCAGGTACGTTAGATAGATTGTGAGCCCACCGGGACAGACAGGGAAAATGTTTGAGTATCTGATTGTAAAACCGCTTAGAAAACCTTGATAGGCGGTATATAAAATCCTAATAAACTTAAACTTAAACTTAAAGCACATTTGCCATTTTTTTGCCCACTCTTCCAGTTTGCTTAGGTCCCTTTGCAGGTCTTCGCACTCCTTTGTGTTCCTAACTCTGCTGCAGAGTTTGGTGTCATCAGCAAATTTTATAACTTCACACCTCGTCCCCGTTTCCAAGTCATTGATAAATATATTGAACAGCGGTGGTTCCAGCACCGACCCCTGTGGAACACCGCTTGTGACCCTCTGCCAGTCGGAGTATTGGCCCTTCACTCCAACCCTTTGTTTTCTGTCGGCCAACCAGTGCCTGATCCATCTGTGTACATCCCCTCCCACCTTGTGGTTCGACAATTTTTTAAGTAGCCGTTCATGGGGGACCTTATCAAAGGCCTTTTGGAAGTCGAGATAAATGATATCTATGGATTCCTCTTTGTCCATCTGGCTGTTTATCCCTTCAAAGAAGTGCAGTAGGTTTGTTTGGCACGATCTTCCCTTGCAGAAGCCATGTTGCCTCGGTTTAAGCTGTCCATTTCTTTCTATGTGTTCACAGATGCTATCCTTTATTAATGCTTCCATCATTTTGCCCGGAATCGAAGTCAAGCTCACCAGTCTGTAATTCCCCGGGTCACCCCTCGATCCCTTTTTAAAGATAGGTGTGACATTTGCTAGCTTCCAGTCCTCCGGTACCTTCCCAGTGCTTAAGGATAGATTACAGATTTGTCGGAGAGTGTCCGCGATTTCCGTCCTCAGTTCTTTTAGTACCCTTGGGTGGATTCCGTCCGGACCCGGACAACGGAATGATACAGAAATAAAGAAAGACAGAGACAGAGTGAAAAGGAGAGAGACAGAAAGAAAGACAGATAGCGACCAAGCAGAGAGACAGATAAATAAAGACAGACAGACAGTAACCATGGAGACAGAAAGACAGACAGTGACCAATGAGAGAGACAAAGAAAGAAAGAAAGACAGACAATGACCAAGCAGAGAGACAGAAAGAAAGAAAGACAGATAGACAGTGACCAATGAGAGAGAGAGAAAGAAAGAAAGAAAGACAGACAGTGACAAAGGGGAGAGACAGAAAGAAAGATAGACAGACAGTGACAAAGGAGAGAGATAGAAAGACATACAGATAGTGACTAAGTAGAGAGACAGAAAAAATAAAGACAGACAGACAGACAGTAACCATGGAGAGAGACAGACACACCATGACCAAGGAGATAGACAGAAAGAAAGAAAGACAGATAGACAGTGACCAATGAGAGAGACAGAAAGAAAGAAAGACAGACAGTGACCAAGGAGAGAGATGGAAAGAAAGACAGATAGAAAGTGACCAAGAAGAGAGACGGAAAGAAAGACAGACAGTGACCAAGGAGAGAGATAAAAACAAAGAAAGAACGACAGTGACCAAGGAGAGAGACAGAAACAATGACAACCACACAGTGACCAAGGAGATAGACAGAAAGACAGGCAGATAAACAGACAGTGACCAAGGGGAGAGACAGAAAGAAAGACAGACAGACAGTGATGAAGGAGTGAGACAGAAAGAAAGACAGACAGAAAATGACGAAGGAGTGAGACAGAAAGAAAGACGGAAAGACAGTGACCAAGACAGAGACAGAAAGAAAGAAAGAAAGACAGTGACCAAGGAGAGAGACAGAAATAAAGATAGACAGACAGTGACCAAGGAAAGAGAGAAAAACAAAGAAAGAGAAAGACAGTGACCAAGGGGAGAGACAGAAAGAAGAAAAGACAGATAGTAACTAAGGGGAGAGACAGACAGAAAGAAAGACAGACAGTGACGAATGAGAGAGACAGAAAGATAGACAGACAGTTACCAAGGGAGAGACAGAAAGAAAGACAGACAGATAGACAGTGTTGAAGGAGAGAGACAGAAAGAAAGACAGCCAATAATGAAGGAGAGAGACAAAAAGAAAGAGAGAGAGACAGTGACCAAGAAGAGAGGCAGAAAAAAGAGAGAAACAGTGACCAATGAGAGAGACGGAAAAAAAGACTGAGATACAGTGTCCTAGGAGAGAGACAGAGAGAAAGACAGACAGTGACTAAGGAAAGAGAGAGAAGGAAAGACAGACAGAGAGTGACTATGGAAAGAGACAGAAAGAAAGACAGACAGACAGACAGTTACCAAGACGAGAGACAGAGAAAAAGACAGTTACCAATGAGAGAGACAGAAAGACAGACAGACAGTGATCAAGGAAAGAGAGAGAAAGAAAGAGAGACAGACAGTGACAAAGGAGAGAGACAGAAAGACAGACAGACAGAGAGTGACTAAGCAGAGACAAAAAATAAAGACAGATAGACAGTGACAAAGGAAAGAGACAGAAAGAAAGTCAGACAGTGACCAATGAGAGAGATGGAAAGAAAGAAAGACAGTGACCAAGGAGAGAGACAGAGAGAAAGACAGACAGACAGTGACCAAGGAGAGAGACAGAGAGAAAAACAGACAGATAGTGACCAAGTGGAGAGACAAAAAATAAAGACAGATAAACAGTGACCAAGGAAAGAGACAGAAAGACAGCCAGTTACCAAGGAGAGAGACAGAAATAATGAAAGACAGACAGACAGACAGTGACTTAGGAGAAAGACAGAAAGAAAGAAAGATAGACAGTGACCAAGGAGATAGACAGAAAGAAAGGAAGACAGGCAGACACCAGTGACCAAGGAGATAGACAGAAAGAAAGACAGACACACCGAGACCAAGGAGATAGACATAAAGAAAGAAAGACGACAGACAGTGACCAAGGAGAGAGACAGAATGATAGACAGACAGACAGACCAAGGAGAGAGACAGAAAGAAAGTTAGACAGACAGACAGACAGAGACCAAGGAGAGAGACAGAAAGAATGAAGACGCAGGGGGACTGTGAAGATCTGCAACACGACATAACCATGCTCGAGAAATGGGCAACAACATGGCAAATGAGGTTCAACATGGATAAGTGTAAAGTAATGCATGTTGGTATCAAAAATCCCATGCACGAGTACAGAATGTCCGGGTCGGTACTTGGAGAGACCCCCCAGGAAAGGAACTTGGGATTACTGATTGACAAGTCGATGAAGCTATCTGCACAATATGCGGCGACGGTGAAAAGAGCGAACAGAATGCTAGGAATGATTAAGAAGGGAATCACGAATAGATCAGAGAAGGTTATCATGCCGCTGTACCAGACCATGATACGCCCTCACCTGGAATACTGCGTCCAGCACTGGTCGCCGTACATGAAGAAGGACATGGCACTACTCGAAAGGGTCCAGAGAAGAGCAACTAAAATGGTTAAGGGGTTGGAGGAGCTGCTGTACAATGAGAGATTAGAGAAGCTGGGCCTATTCTCCCTTGAAAAGAGGAGATTGAGAGGGGACATGATCGAAACATTCAAGATAATGAAGGGATTAGATTCAGTAGATAAAGACAGATTGTTCACCCTCTCCAAGGTAGAGAGGACGAGAGGGCACTCTAAAGTTAAAAGGGGATAGATTCCGTACAAACTTAAGGAAGTTCTTCTTCACCCAGAGAGTGGTGGAGAGCTGGAATGCTCATCCAGAGGCTGTTATAGGGGAAAACACCCTCCAGGGATTCAAGACAAGGTTGGACAAGTTCTTGCTGAACCAGAACAAACGCAGGTAGGGCTGGTCTCGGTTAGGGAACAGGTGTTTGACCTGGGGGCCGCCGCGTGAGTGGACTGCTGGGCACGATGGACTGACCCAGCAGCGGCAATTCTTATGTTCTTATGTAATGACAGGCAGATAGAGACCAAGGAAAGAGACAAAAAGAAAGAAGAACAGACAGACAGTGACCAAGGGGAGAGACAGAAAGAAAGGAAGACAAACAGACAGTGACCAAGGGCATAGACAGAAAGAAAGAGAGACAGTGACCAAAAAGAGAGACAGAAAGAAAGAAAGACAGAGAGACAGTGACCAAGGAGAGAGACAGAAAGAAAGACAGACAGACAGAGGCCAAGGATTGAGACAGAAAAAAAGAAAGACAGACAGACACCAAGAAGAGAGACAGAAAAAAAGAAAGACAGACACACCGTGACCAACGGGATAGACGGAAAGAAAGAAAGATAGATACACACCGTGACCAAGGAGATAGACAGAAAGAAAGACATACCGTGACCAAGGATATAGACAGAAAGAAAGAAAGAAAGATAGACAGATAGACAGTGACCAAGGAGATAGATAAAAAGAAAGAAAGACAGACAGAGACCAAGGAGAGAGACAGAAAAAAAAATAGAAAGATAGACAGAAACCAAGGAGAGAGACAAAAAGAAAGACAGACAGACAGTGACCAACGAAAGAGATAGAAAGACAGACAGTTACCAAGGAGACAGAAAGAAAGACACACAGACAGTGACAATTGGGAGACAGACAGTGACGAAGGAGAGAGACAGAAAGAAAGATAGAGAGACAGTGACCAAGGGGAGAGACAGAAAGAAGACAGAGATACACACAGTGATGAAGGAGAGAGACAGAAAGGAAGACAGACATTGACCAAGAAGAGAGACAAAAAGAAAGGCAGTGACCAAGGAGAGAGACAGAAATAAAGACAGACAGACAGACAGTGACCAAGGAAAGAGACAGAAAGAAAGACAGAGAGACAGACAATGACTAAAGAAAGAGATAGAAAGAAAGATAGTTACCAAGGAGAGAGGCATAGAAAAAGACAGATAGACAGACAGTTACCAAGGAGAGAGAAAGAAAGAAAAACGGACATTGACCAAGGAAAGAGAGAAAAAAGAAAGACAGCCAGTGACAAAGAGAGACAGAAAGAAAGACAGACAGACAGAAAGTGATAAAGAAAAGATACAGAAAGACAGTCACACAGTGACCAAGGAGATAGACAGAAAGAAAGAAAGAAAGACAGGCAGATACACAGTGACCAAGGAGATAGAAAGAAAGAAAGGAAGATAGGCACACACACAGAGACCAAGGAGATAGACAGAAAGAAATTAAGATAAAAAGACACACAATGACCAAGGAGAGAGATAAAAAGAAAGAAAGACAGACAGACAGAGACCAAGGAGAGACAAAGAAAGAAAGAAAGACAGACAGACAGCGACTAAGGAGAGACAAAGAAAGAAAGAAAGACAGACAGACAGCGACTAAGGAGAGACAAAGAAAGAAAGAAAGACAGACAGACAGCGACCAAGGAGAGACAAAGAAAGAAAGACAGACAGACAGCGACCAAGGAGAGACAAAGAAAGAAAGACAGACAGCGACTAAGGAGAGACAAAGAAAGAAAGAAAGACAGACAGACAGCGACCAAGGAGAGACAAAGAAAGAAAGAAAGACAGACAGACGGCGACCAAGGAGAGACAAAGAAAGAAAGAAAGACAGACAGACAGTGACCAAGGAGAGACAAAGAAAGAAAGACAGACAGACAGCGACCAAGGAGAGACAAAGAAAGAAAGAAAGACAGACAGACAATGACGAAGGAGTGAGACAGAAAGAAAGAAAGACACAGTGATCAAAGTGAGAGACAGAAAGAAAGACAGTGACCAAGGAGAGAGATGGAAAAAAGACAGACAGACAGTGACCAAGGAAAGAGAGACAGACAGTGACAAAGGAGAGAGACAGAAAGAAAGACAAAGAGTGACCAAGCAGAGAGACAAAAAAGTAAAGACAGATAGACATAGATGACCAAGGAAAGAGACAGAAAGAAAGAAAGACAAAGAGTGACCAAGCAGAGAGACAAAAAAGTAAAGACAGATAGACATAGATGACCAAGGAAAGAGACAGAAAGACAGACAGTTACCAAGGAGACAGAAAGAAAGACACACAGACAGTGACCAATGAGAGACAGACAGTGACCAATGAGAGACAGACAGTGACCAATGAGATGGAAAGAAAGACAGACAGTGACCAAGGAGAGAGACAAAAAAATAAAGACAGACAGACAGAGACCAAGGAAACCAGAGAAAGAAAGACAGACAGAAAGTGACAAAGGAGAGAGATAGAAAGAAAGACAGACAGATAGTGACCAAGTGGAGAGACAAAAAATAAAGACAGACAGACAGACAATGACCAAGCAGAGACAAAAATAAAGACAGACAGACAGAGAGTGACCAAGGAAAGAGACTGAAATACAGACAGTTACCAAGGAGAGAAACAGAAAGAAAGAAAGACAGACAGTGACCAAGGAAAAAGACAGAAAGAAAGACTGGCAGACACACAGTGACCAAGAATATAGACAGAAAGAAAAGAAGACAGGCAGAAAAACCATTGACCAAGGAGATAGACAGAAAGAAAGAAAGAAAGAAAGACAGGCAGACACAAAGAGACCAAGGAGATAGACAGAAAGAAAGAAAGAAAGACAGGCAGACACAAAGAGACCAAGGAGATAGACAGAAAGAAAGAAAGACAGACACAGATAGACAGTGATCAAGGAGAGACATAAAAAGAAAGAAAACCAGACACACAGTGACCAAGGAAAAAAACAGAAAGAAACACAGACAGTGACCAAGTGGAGAGACAGAAAGAAAGGAAGACAGACAATGACCAAGGGCATAGACTGAAAGAAAGAAAGACAGAGAGACAGTGACCAAGGAGAGAGACAGAAAGACAGAAAGAAAGATAGACCTAGAGTGACCAAGGAAAGAGACAGAAAGAATGACAAACAGACAGTGACCAAGGAGAGAGACAGAAAGACAGACAGACAGACAGTCAGAGAGTGACAAAGGAAAGACAGAAAGGCAGACAGACAGTGATCAAGAAAAGAGACAGAAAGAAAGTCAGACAGTGACCAAGAAGAGAGACAGAAAGACAGACAGACAGACAACAACCAAGGAGAGAGAGACAGAAAGACAGACAGCGACCAAGGAGAGAGACAGAAAGACTGACACACTGTAACCAAGGAAAAAAACAGAAAGAAACAGACAGTGACCATGGGGAGAGACAGAAAGAAAGGAAGACAGACAATGATCAAGTGCATAGACAGAAAGAAAGACAGACAGAGAGACAGTGACCAAGGAGAGATACAGAAAGAAAGAAAGACAGAGAGACAGAAGGAAAGAAAGAAAGACAAGTGACCAAGGAGAAAGACAGAAAGAAAGACAGACAGACAAAGGCCAAGGATTGAGACAGAAAGAAAGAAAGATAGAGACAGAGACCAAGGAGAGAGACAGAAAGAAAGAAAGACAGACAGACACACCATGACCAACAGGATGGACAAAAAGAAAGAAAGATAGACACACACTGTGATCAAGGATATAGACAGAAATAAAGAAAGACAAGCAGACACACAGAGACCAAGGAGTTAGACAGAAAGAAAGACAGACAGACAGACAGTGACCAAGGGGAGAGACAGAAGGAAAGAAAGAGAGACAGTGACCAAGGAGAGAGTCAGAAAGAAAGAAAGAAAGACAGAGAGACAGTGACTAAGGAGAGAAACAGAAAGAAAGAAAGACAGTGACCAAGGAGAGAGACAGAAAGAAAGACAGACAGACAGACTGACAGTGACCAAGTAGAGAGACAGAAAGAAATAAAGACAGTGACCAGGGAAACAGACATAAAGAAAGACAGACAGACAAATAATGAGCATGGAGAGAGACAGAACGAAAGACAGGCAGACAGTGACCTAGGAGAGACAGAAAGAAAGACAGACAGAGACCAAGGAGAGAGTCAGAAGGAAAGAAAGGCAGACAGACAGAGCCTTGGAGAGAGAAAGAGAAAGAAAGACAGATAGACAGACAGTGGCCAAGGAGAGAGATATATAAAAAGACAGACAGTTGCCAAGGATAGAGAGAGAAAGACAGACAGACAGTGTCAAAGAAAAGAGAAAGAAAGAAAGAAAGAAAGACAGTGACCAAGGAGAGAGATAGAAAAAAATTCAAATAGATAGTGACCAAGCACAGAGACAGAAAAAAATAGACAGACAGTGACCAAGGAAAGAGACTGAAAGAAAGACAGATAGACAGTTCCCAAGGAGAGAGACAGAAACAAAGAAAGACAAACAGACAGTGACCAAGGAAAGAGAAGGAAAGTCAGACAGTGACCAAGGAGACAGAAATCAGACAGACAACAACCAAGGAGAGAGAGACAGAAAGACTGACACACAATAATCAAGGAAAAAAACAGATAGAAACACAGACAGTGACCAAGGGGAGCGATAGAAAGAAAGGAAGACAGACAATGACTAAGGGCATAGACAGAAAGAAAGAAAGACAGACAGTGAGACAGTGACCAAGGAGAGAGACAGAAAGAAAGATAGACCTAGAGTGACCAAGGAAAGAGACAGAAAGAATGACAAACAGACAGTGACCAAGGAGAGAGACAGAAAGACAGACTGACAGGCAGTCAGAGAGTGACAAAGGAAAGACAGAAAGACAGACAGACAGTGACCAAGAAGAGAGACGGAAAGAAAGTCAGACAGTGACCAAGGAGAGAGACAGAAAGACTGACACACAATAACCAAGGAAAAAAACAGAAAGAAACACAGACAGTGCCCAAGGGGAGAGAAAGAAAGAAAGGAAGACAGACAATGACCAAGGGCATAGACAGAAAGAAAGAAAGACAGAGAGACAGTGACCAAGGAGAGAGACAGAAGGAAAGAAAGAAAGAAAGGAAGACAGACAATGACCAAGGGCATAGACAGAAAGAAAGAAAGACAGAGAGACAGTGACCAAGGAGAGAGACAGAAGGAAAGAAAGAAAGACAAGTGACCAAGGAGAAAGACAAAAAGAAAGAAAGACAACCAGACAGACTAAGGAGAGAGACAGAAAGAAAGAAAGACAGAGGCCTAGGATTGAGACAGAAAGATAGACAGACAGAGACTAAGGAGAGAGACAGAAAGAAAGAAAGAAAGAAAGACAGACAGACACACCGCGACCAACAGGATGGACAAAAAGAAAGATAGACACACACTGTGACCAAGGATATAGACAGAAATATAGAAAGACAAGCAGACACACAGAGACCAAGGAGTTAGACAGAAAGAAAGACAGACAGACAGTGACCAAGGGGAGAGACAGTAGGAAAGAAAGAGAGACAGTGACCTAGGAGAGAGTCAGAAAGAAAGAAAGAAAGACAGACAGAGAGACAGTGACTAAGGAGAGAAACAGAAAGAAAGAAAGACAGAGAGACAGTGATTAAGGAGAGTAACAGAAAAAGAAAGACAGTGACCGAGGAGAGAGAGAAAGAAAGACAGACAGACAGACAGAGACCAAGGAGAGAGTCAGAAAGAAAGAAAGACAGACAGACAGAGCCTCGGAGAGAGAGAGAGAGAAAGAAAGACAGATAGACAGACAGCGGCCAAGGAGAGAGATAGAAAGAAAAACAGACAGATAGACAGTTCCCAAGGACAGAAACAAAGAAAGACAGAGAGACAGTGACCAAGGAGAGAGATAGAAAGAAAGACAGACAGATTGACAGTGACCAAGGAGAGACAGAAAGAAGAAACACAGACAGTGACCAAGAAGAGAGACAGAAAGACAGAAAGAAAGATAGACTTAGAGTGACCAAGGGAAGAGACAGAAAGAATGACAAATAGACAATGACCAAGGAGAGAAACAGAAAGACAGAAAGAAAGAAAGATAGACCTAGAGTGACTAAGGAAAGAGACAGAAAGAATGACAGACAGTGACCAAGGAGAGAGCTAGAAATAAATTCAAACAGATAGTGACCAAGCACAGAGACAGAAAAAAATAGACAGACAGACAGTGACCAAGGAAAGAGACTGAAAGAAAGACAGATAGACAGTGACCAAGGAGAGAGACAGAAACAAAGAAAGACAAACAGTGACCAAGGAGAGAGATAGAAAGAAAAACAGACAGATAGACAGTTCCCAAGGAGAGAGACAGAAACAAAGAAAGACAGAGAGACAGTGACCAAGGAGAGAGATAGAAAGAAAGACAGACAGATTGACAGTGACCAAGGAGAGACAGAAGAAGAACAGACAGTGACCAAGAAGAGAGACAGAAAGACAGAAAGAAAGATAGACTTACAGTGACCATGGGAAGAGACAGAAAGAATGACAAATAGACAATGACCAAGGAGAGAAACAGAAAGACAGAAAGAAAGAAAGATAGACCTAGAGTGACTAAGGAAAGAGACAGAAAGAATGACAGACAGTGACCAAGGAGAGAGACAGAAAGATAGACAGACAGACAGTCAGAGAGTGACAAAGGAAAGACAGAAAGACAGACAGACAGTGACCGATGAGAGAGATAGAAAGACAGTCAGACAGTGACCAAGGAGAGAGACAGAAAGATAGACAGACAGCGACCAAGGAGAGAGAGAGAAAGACAGACAGACAGACAGTAACCAAGGAGAGATATAAGAAGAAAGATAGACAGTGACCAAGGAAACAGACAGAAAGACAGTGGCCATGGAAAGAGACAGAAAGAAAGACAGACAGTGACCAAAGAGAGAGATAGAAAGGAAGACAGACATATAGACAGACAACGACCAAGGAGAGAGACAGAAAGAAAGACAGACATGGGCCAAGAAGAGAGACAGAAAGAAAAACAGACAGGCAGCAGCCAAGAGAGAGAGACAAAAAGAAGGACAGACAGTGGCCAAGGAGAGAGACAGAAGGAAAGAAAGTGAGATAGACAATGGCCAAGGAGAGAAAGAGACAGAAAGAAAGACAGACAGACAGACAAGCTGCCACCAAGGAAAGAAAGAGACAGACAGCATCCAAGGAGAGAGACAGAATGAAAGCCAGACAGACAGCGGCCAAGGAGAGAGAGAGAAAGAAAGAAAGACAGACAGACAGGGGCCAAGAAGTGAGAGAGACAGAATGAAAAACAAACAACAGACAGCAGCCAAGAAGAGAGACGTCATCAGGGATGTGGCAGAGGATATTAGGCCAGTAGAAGAGTCAAAGCAGTGTGTTTAGTGTGGCTGGGATGCTGCTGGAACTGCCGGGTTTGTCAGTCATGTAGCGGTAAGAGGGTCGGCTGGGAGGGTCAACGGGGTTTCCGGTGTGGTGGGAAGGGTCAGCGGGGGGAGTCGCGGCGTGTGGAGTGGTGTGGCGGGTAGGTTCAGCGGTGGGGGGGAGGAGGGGGAGTCGCGGTGTGTTACCTGGCCAGTCCTTCGATGCTTCTTGGTGGCCAACAGGCTCCGCGCCACCGCACACTCCTACCTATGGGTCTCTACTGCACACTGAAAATGGGAGCATGCAGGTGGGAGTGCGCATGTGCTCTTAGGGCTTTATTATATTAGATACTGACAAAGGAAATTTATAAAGAATATTCTTATATATTTTAGACAATTGATTTGCTGTAATGAACATAATTAAATATTTATATATATGCTTTTATATGGAAATGAATTCATACAAAATGATAGAAAGTGAGGTTTTAGTAAAATGGAGGGGAATATATATATTTTAAATATGATTAATTTTTTAAGTATAAAAGAAATAATAAAGGTGATGTAAGGGCCAGTTATGTAGGCCAGTTTGATTTTATGTCTTCAAGTGGTCATAATATAGAATGGGATGGGTTATGGGAGGGTATAGGGAAGGGTTTTGGGATCTTAGAATTACAATATTTAATAGAATTAGGAATTTTAGGGATGTTTCACAGAATAAATTAGGGGAAGATAGATATATACTGAAAAATTTTAAGTATAATAAAACAAAGTATAGTGTATAGTAAGTAAATAATAGAATGGAGCTTAAATTATTCTCACTAAATGTTAATGGCCTCAACCATCCAATAAAAAGAAAGAAAACACTTTTATTTCTAAAACAACAAAACGTAGATATATGCTGCATCCAAGAGACTCATTTATCGGCTACGGAATCAAAAAAATTAGAAGGAGATTGGGTTAAACATTGTTTTTTTGCCCCAGCTATAGGGAAAAAGGCAGGTGTAGCTATTTTAATTAATAAAAAATGTAATGCTTTATTTAAAATGATTAATGCAGATCCTTCAGGAAGATGGATACATATAGACATAAGCATGGGAAATAATACCATGGTGCTTTTCAACTTATATGCACCTAATTCGAATCAGTTTGAATTTTTTAAATCTATACAACAAATGTTACCACTGGCTGCTTCTAATTTAGTTGTGGCAGGGGATTTTAATGCTGTTATGGATCATTTATTGAACAAAAACCTAGTAGAATGATGAAATCATTAGGTTTGGATAATTTGGTACAAAATTGTGATTTGAAAGATATATAGCGAATATTTCATTTCAATGCTCGGGAATTTTCGTTTTGCTTCCAAGTTCATAAATCTTTTTCAAGAATAGATTATATTTGTGTTTCAAATACCTTAGTACAAGTATCACAAGCCTCCATAGATCCAATTATTTTGCCTGATCATGGAGGGGTCTGGATTAAAATTAAAATGATTTGATAATACATTGCTAGCAGAACCAAATTTCATTGAGAAAATTCAGTCAAAAATAAGATTATTTTCAAATTAATAATACTGAAGATATCTCTATAGAAACTATTTGGGATGCTTTTAAGGCAACTATAACAGGTCAAATTATTTCTTTTTTGGGTTTTGCTAAAAAACAAATTCAAAAACAATCTTATAGTTTGTAACAAGATTTTAAGATTTTAGAATCAAAATTGATTGAGAAATGGGAATACTCTACATTACAAGATCTCTTGATAGCTAAGGGGAAATATAATGAGATTTCTTCTAAATTGATAAGGAAGGACTTATTTTCTTAGCAGGTGATATATTATGGAAATTCAAATAAGGCGGGAAGATTATTGGCAAATTATCTAAAAGCAAAAAAGTAAATACTTATTCTCAAACTGGTTTAATTCTGGAACAATTTTTTAAAAATTTTATAAAGCCTTATATTCTTCTGAGCCTTATTTAGATAAAGAAAAGAAAGGAACAGAACCTGTATATACCCAGATTTAGGAAAGGATGCAAAAAGAATCAGACGAAAGACCCTGCATGGATAACCAATGAAGTAAAGAAAGTGAAAGGAGACAAGAAAAAATCATTTTGGAAGTGGAAAAAAGACAAAACTGAAGGAAATTGGAAGGAGCATAGGAAGCATCAAAAAAGATTGTCATCGAGTGGTCAAAAAAGCCAAGAAAGAGTACGAGGAGAGACTAGCCAAGGAAGCAAGAAATTTCAAACCATTTTTCTGATACATGAAAGGGAAGCAGCCAGCGAGGGAGGAGGTGGGACCTCTGGATGAGGGTGACCGGAAGGGAGTGGTGAAAGAGGAAAAAGAGGTGGCTGGTAGACTAAACAAGTTCTTCTCATCGGTCTTTACAAAAGAAGACACATCCAACGTGCCGGAACAGGAAAAAATCTTCAAGGGGGATCAAGAGGGAAAATTATCATGCATGGAGGTAAGTCTCAAAGATGTTCTCAGGCAGATAGATAGATTAAAAACTGATAAATTTCCGGGCCCAGACAGGATCCACCCAAGAATACTAAAAGAGCTCAGAGATGAGACAGCGGAGTTACTGCGGCATATTTGCAACCTATCCTTGAAAACAGGGGTAATCCTGGAGGATAGCGAATGTTACACCGATCTTCAAAAAAGGATCGAGAGGCGACCTGGGGAACTATAGACCTGTGAGCTTAACCTCAGTTCCGGGGAAGATGGCCGAATCACTGATCAGGGAAGGTATCAATGAGCATATTGAAAAAAATAATCTGATGAGAACAAGCCAGCATGGTTTCTGTAAAGGATGATCATGCCAGACGAATCTACTGCATTTCTTTGAGGGGATAAGTAAGCAATTAGACCAAGATGACCCCATAGACATCATATATCTGGATTTCCAGAAAGCCTTCGACAAGGTACCCCATGAACTCCTGCTGAGGAAACTGTGGAGCCATGGGGTGGAAGGGGACGTACACAGATGGATCAAAAATTGGCTGGCGGACAGGAAGCAAAGGGTAGGAGTAAAGGGACACTGCTCTGACTGGATAGGTGTCACGAGTGGTGTTCCGCAGGGGTCAGTGCTGGGACCGCTGCTGTTCAATATATTCATTAATGATTTGGAAACTGGGACGAAGTGCGAAGTTATCAAGTTCGCGAATGACACAAAACTCTCCAGTAGGGTCAAAACTGTTGAGGAATGCAAAGAACTGCAGAGCGACCTGGACAAACTGGGTCAGTGGGCTAAAAAATGGCAGATGAGCTTCAATGTGGAGAAATGTAAGGTCTTGCACATAGGGAAGGGGAACCCAATGTACAGCTATACGATGGGAGGGAGGGTACTGGGGGAAGGAAACCTAGAAAAAGACCTGGGGGTATTGGTGGACAAATCAATGAAGCCAGTGGTGTAATGTGCAGCAGCCTCAAAGAAAGCGAACAGAATGTTGGGCATTATCAAAAAAGGTATCACTACCAGAACAAAGGAAGTCATCCTGCCACTGTATCGAGCAATGGTGCACCCACATCTGGAATACTGCGTCCAATACTGGTCGCCATACCTTAAGGACATGGCAATACTCAAGAGGGTCCAGAGGAGAGCAACAAGAATAATAAAGGGCATGGAGAACCTTTCATATGCTGAATGGTTGGACAAGCTGGGACTCTTTACCCTGAAAAAGCGGAGCCTAAGAGGGGACATGATAGAGACTTATAAAATCATGAAAGGCATAGAGAAGGTGGAGAGGGACAGATTCTTTAGACTAGTGGGGACAACAAAAACAAGAGGTCATTCAGAAAAACTGAGAGGAGACAGATTCAAAACGAGTTCTTCTTCACTCAAAGTGGTGGACACCTGGAACTCACTTCCAGGAGAGGTGATAAGTCAGAGTACAATAATGGAGTTCAAAAAGGGACTGGATGACTTCCTGGAAGCAAAGGGGATAGCAGGGTACAGATAGAGGGTTACTTCACTGGACATTAGGCAAACAGGATATGGAAGTTGTAGGTTAGGAGCACTTGCAGGTCATGGACCTGGGGGGCCGCCGCGGGAGCGGACTGCCGGGCACGATGGACCCCTGGTCTGACCTGGCAGGGGCAATGCTTATGTTCTTATGTTTAAATTGAATTAAAGGACCAAAAATTCCCGAGTATATAAAAGAAAGTTTAGAAAAGCCAATATCATTAGAATTACAAACAGCATTGAAGTCCCTTAGAGTTGGGTCCGAACCAGGTGGTGATGGTTTCACAGTAGAGTTTTTTAAAGCATTTCAAATTACCCTGCTACCATTTCTGTTAAATTTATATCAAGTACAACTAACTAATGGTTGCATAAAGGGTACTATGGCAGAATCAGTTACTATAGTTTTACCAAAGCCAAATAAAGATCCCACATTGGTTTCAAACTACAGGCCTATTTTAAAGATTCTCTTCATCGGGAGCCATTGCCTGCCGAGCCTGCCCAGCCAGCACCAACGAGGCGCGCGTGTGAGCCCCGCTCCACCCCTCCCCCGAGTCAGGGATCTTTTTTAAAGATTTGCTCCATCGGGAGCCATTGCCTGCCGAGCCTGCCCAGCCAGCACCAACGAGGCACGCGTGTGAGCCTCGCTCCGCCCCTCCCCCAAGTCAGGGATCTTTTTTAAAGATTCGCTCCATCGGGAGCCATTGCCTGCCAAGCCTGCCCAGCCAGCATCAACGAGGCACGCGTGTGAGCCCCGTTCTGCCCCTCCCCCGAGTCAGGGATCTTTTTTAAAGATTCGCTCCATCGGGAGCCATTGCCTGCCAAGCCTGCCCAGCCAGCACCAACGAGGCGCTCGTGTGAGCCCGGCTCCGCCCCTCCCCCGAGTCAGGGATCTTTTTTAAAGATTCGCTCCATCGGGAGCCATTGCCTGCCGAGCCTGCCCAGCCAGCACCAACGAGGCACGCGTGTGAGCCCCGCTCCGCCCCTCCCCCGAGTCAGGGATCTTTTTTAAAGATTCGCTCCATCGGGAGCCATTGCCTGCCAAGTCTGCCAAGCCAGCACCAACAAGGCACGCGTGTGAGCCCCGCTCCGCCCCTCCCCCGAATCAGGGATCTTTTTTAAAGATTCGCTCCATCGGGAACCATTGCCTGCCGAGCCTGCCCAGCCAGCACCAACGAGGCGCTCGTGTGAGCCCGGCTCCGCCCCTCCCCCGAGTCAGGGATCTTTTTTAAAGATTCGCTTCAATGGCGCGCAGCCGTTCGGTGTGCCGGCTTAGCACGCACCTTTGGGAAGCACCTGAGCGAGGTGCCTTAAGCGAAAGCACCACGCTCCAACACAGCACAGCCCTTCAACAGACAGAACCATAGACCTCCACCAAGAACTCCACCAAGAACTCCTCCAAGAACTCCAACCTGATAAGTATTTCAATTGTACACTAGCATGCTACATCTTCTTTACAGCTTGTAACTCTTCTTTAGCATTCACAGCCTCCGTACCAACCTTAGAATCGATTTAACAGCATAAAACAGCATGTAACATCTTTATTCTTGCAGCCTTCATCATGTAACAGCGTGTAACTGTTTGTTATATCCCTACAGCATTCTTAAGCATTTGTTATATCCCTACAGCATTCTTAAGCATTTGTACCAATCCTCAGCAATTACATAACAGCACGTAACAGCTTTTCCAGCTTGTAACAACCCTGCTGTTCCTCCTGCCTCCTTCAGCCTTGCAATTCCTATCAACCCAATCAAGCCCGTACAATTAAAAAAAAAAAAAAACCCATCAAGCGCACCAACATGGCCTGGCCAAACCCTCACCAATGTGCCACACTGCTCATACTTTATTTCATCACCATCAGGATCTGCACAGCCGACCCAATATACTCCACTCACATCCCAGTCCACTACTCCTCATACCGCACGATAAAATCCAAATTTCACACACCCACACTCCACTCGCCACACGACTTCCCAAACATAAGCCCACCCCCCAATCCCCCACCACCCCACACACCAACCAAACCTCGCTTAAAAAAACAAAGATCACTGAAAAAACTAGCTTACTCCCACTACTCTCCAATCGACCCCACAAACTTCCAGAACCTTCAAGGTTTCTACCTAAACATAAGATCGATGAGAAATAAATCCATTCTTATTAAAGATTGGTTCACCGAAACCAATCTCGACTTCGTTCTACTCACTGAAACCTGGCTGCTATCAGACATAGATATCATTATCAAAGACTGTCTTCCCTCAGGCTTCAAGATTTTGTCTCTAGCCAGAACCTGGGGAAGAGGAGGCGGACTAGCAATAATCTTCAAAGACCACCTAAATTGCAGCACACTCAACACCAAATCCTCCCCCAATCTAGAAATGCTAGCCGCCTCCCTAACCTCAAAATCCTTAGCCTCCTCCCTAACGGCTGTGTTACATCCCTCAAAAAAAATGGACCCTAGCCAAGGAGGACTTCGCCGAATTCCTACTTTCCAACTCTTTAGCTAATCCATACAACCTTCTATGTGGAGACATCAACATTCACCTAGAGCAAACAGACCTTCCAGACATATCCGACTTTTGGTTACTAATCTCGCAACTAGGCTACTTCAAGCCCCTGCCCATCACAACCCACCAAAGAGGCCATCAGTTAGACCTAGACATTCTCCGCCAAAGAACCATCCACCCCTAAATTTCACTGGAAACATGACATCTGGACAGACTCCCTATGGTCCGACCACAAACTATGCCACTTCTCCATCCAATGCCAACAAAAACCCACTAAAAACAGAATATCAAAAAACACCAAAACTCATACCACTAGAGGTAAAATCGACCCGGCTGAATTCTGGCCCCTCTACGAATCTCTCTCTAATCAAAACGAAGATACAGACCAAATCATGACCTCTTGGATCAAAGACAGCACAAATATCTTAGATGAAATTGCCCCCTTAAAAACTCACAGAATCAGATCTCCAATCCAGGACGGATGGTTTGATTCGGAGTTACTACAGGCAAAAAGAGACCTAAGAAGATCAGAAAGACAATGGATTAAATCTGGTGCCCAAGAACACAGAGCTACATGGAGACTTAAACTAAAAAATTACAAAAACCTCACCAAGGACAAACGAAAAAATTTCTATGCCCACAAAATTGGAAATGTTATTAACAATAGCAGCACCCTCTTCAAACTGGTCAACAACCTCTACAACCTTGAAACTCTCAACGACACCTGCGTTAACGAATCCACTTTAATCGCTAACATCATTGCAGACTTCTTTAACACAAAGATACAAAAACTAAGATCATTGATATCAGCCCCAGCCAACCCCCACGGGGACTTCCCAATCCTTCTAAACTCAGACAGGCCCAAACTAGACCCAGGATCCAGAACAGACCTAAGCTGGAATCAATTCACAAATATCGACTGGCCAACCTTCAACACATATTTTAACAAATATTCCAATTCCTTCTACAGACTGGATACCTGCCCCCTAATGTTATGAAAACTGCTCCAATCCATTTTAAAGCCAATATGTTAGCATGGGTAAACCTATTATTAACCACAGGCAGTTTCCCAGCAGAACAAGGCCACATTTCAATAACTCCTATCATAAAAACAAGAAAGAACCATCAAGCACCCCATCCAACTACAGACCTATCGCAAGCATCCCGCTATTCACCAAAACAGAAGAAGGGGTGGTAAACGCCGAACTTACCACATACCTAGAAAAATTCGATATTCTAAATGACAACCAATCAGGCTTTCGCTCCAATCATAAGAACATAAAAAGGTGCCTCCGCTGGGACAGACCAGAGGTCCATCCTGCCCAGCTGTCCGCCCACGCGGCGGCCCATCAGGCCTATCGCCTGAATAGTGGTCCCAGACTAATTTTGTCAGTATTATTGTTTTCATTTTTTCAGTCAATGCATCATTTTCTCCAATAGCTCATGGACTTGACAAGTCAGCTGACCTTTCTAACCTATCACATTTGTGTCTGCAGTTTAAATTGGAGGCGTTCTCTCCAGTTGAGTGCCATTTCTACCTCGCTTCTTCAAGCTGTGTCTGAGAAACTGAGAGACCCAGTGCAGTCGAGTTCCTGAAGAAGGGGGTGTGCACCCCCGAAACGGAGTCCCGTAGGACGAAGCCATCTTTGCTGACTGCTCACACGGAGAAGCTAAGTTCTTCTAGTTTGTGTTTTGCTTGGTTAGATTTGGACACTCATTTCCTTTTTTGGCCCCATGATTGGGGGACAGAGACAAAATTCAACTTAACTTTATGGTGTGTTTTTTATTTAATTTTTTCACACTATAGCACTTTATTGAGGCACTTTATTTAGTCACCTATTATGTGGAGAGAGCCCGGGGATGTTTCGCAGTTAACACTCTTCTGGGTGTAATTTGCGTCAGCTTTTCTCTGGGTCTGCCCAGTTGTGGCTGTGTGACTGAGGGCTCTCCCGCTTAAAGTTACTAATTGTTCATTTCAGTTTATTAAGTGTTCAGTTGGTCTTTGTCTCTTTCCCCCAGTCATTTTCTTTTCTTGGGGTTTGGGAGGTTTTTCTAGTTTAGTCCTTTAAGGCTGTGTCATGTTCTTAGCATTAAAATGCCTAGGTTGTACAAAGAAAACAAAATATTAATAGATACATGGAAAACTATAAGATATGTTAATAATTTAACACCTATCCCAATACAAAAATCTACAAATCAAACTATATGGCTTAACCCCAAGATCAAAATAGGCGGATTTAAGGTCGTTTGGAAGCATTGGATAATAGCAGGAATACATACTTTAGATGATGTTATATCTAAAGGTAAACTGCTTGATTTTTCTCAGTTGCAACACAAATTTGGTCTTGATAAATCACAAAATTATAAATGGTTACAACTGAAACAAGCCATTCAGACAGGGTTTCTTGAATGGAAAAATCTTAATAATCAATATAGTTTAGAGTTCTTGAGAGTCTTCTCAGTAAAACTATTCAGCTACACAGATGACTTTACGATCATCATCCCATTCGCCAACTCCATCTCTGAAACCATTCCCAAGGCATCCGATGCCATAAATGAGATGGAACAATGGATGACAGATTTCAAACTCAAGCTCAACCCAGAAAAAACAAAATTCTTCGTTGCCTCCCCTCACCCGCTTGACAATAAAACCCCACTATGCATCAATAAACTCGACTACCCTATTCAGCCCACCATTAAAATACTAGGTGTTATTCTAGACCAATGCCTAACAATGAAGGTTTCCTTACTCTCTGGAAACTCAGAACCATTAAATCATACTTCGATACGTCAACATTCAGAATCCTAGTGCAATCCCTCATACTGAGTCAGCTTGACTACTGCAACATTGCCTATCTAGCAATCTCACAAAAGAATATGAGACGTCTCCAAATAATGCAAAATGCTGCGGTCAGACTTATCTTCGGGCTGAAGAAATTCAACCATGTGACACTCTACTATCGGCAGCTGCACTGGCTACCAACGGAAGCCCGAGTAAGGTTTAAATTTGCCTGCCTCTGCTTCAAAGTACTATACGGCCTGACCCCCAAGTACATAACGGACCTTTTCGCATTTTCTAATAACTCAAGAGAAACACACACCCAAAACTCATTTCCCCTCCAGTTAGAGGCTGCAAAATGAAAAAATACCATGAACACCTTCTCTCTCACCAAGCAGTCTTATGGGGCAAAGACCTAGACCAACTGCTTTCGCCCACTACATACGGGGAATTCAGGAAATGCCTAAAAACATACCTGTTCCAGAAATACCTAAACAATTGACCCACTCTCCCTCTCCCTCCCCCCTCCCTATTCCACCTGAACTTACAGCACTGTTATAAATATACCTTAATCTGTTATCTTCATCTTATTGTAACTTTACGTTGCTATTTATCCCCAACAGGTCCTGTTGGACATTACCTACTAAAATGTACATATTACATTTTCGCTCAGCAAATTGTATTTCTATACTATTGCCTCCTGAGGTCTCTGATCTCTGTATTTCCTCTGAATATCTACTTATTGTATTTCGCTGAATGTCCAGCACTTTTGATTGTAAACCGCCTAGAAGTCGCAAGATTGTGGTGGTATAGAAGAATAAAGTTATTATTATTATTATTAATGTCAAATGATGTTTTGAGTAATATCAAAATACTCAATTCAGTTCTACGATACTATAAATAAATAAAAAAGTGATTTGCACAGAATGTATAGTGGGGCAACAAGATAATAAACATTGTGTATGAAGGTCTAATGCTAAGCCCAGAATTGATAAAAGATAACATCAGATGACTCATAGGTTTTATTTTATTTGCCGGGCTTCTTGCTAGTGCATTCTTTTTAACATTTCATTAGCACTGTTTGTATTCAGACGCCTTCATTATCAGTATATATCGCACCCTTTCCATCGTGGTCTATAACTTTCCGTGGTTAGTGGCATTACTTATACAAATTAGTTTTTATTATTTTTACACTTGAATTTATAGCAAGGATCTGTACATTTTTAATACTCTAGTTAACATGCCACTACATTAAGAAGGCCTATTTTGAAGACACATATTTTACAACGTAACCGTGAGTTTACAATCTGTTCCCTGACTTTAGACTAGCACTATCACTAATGTTTTTGCTAATCAGATGAATCAAGTGGTCCCGCTATTATGGTAATATTGACCTTTTATATACGATATACTTTTATATATGACATACTTTTTTATCAAATAGAGAAAAAAACATACCTCAGATAGCTCATCCTGTAACCTGTTCTGAACTCTTTGAGGAAAACGGGATAGAAAATGAATTAAATAAATAAATGTATCAGCTTCTTCAAAAAAAACCCCAACCAAATAGACATTATCTTTTATCAATTCTGGGCTTGGCATTAGACCAGGGGTTTCCAACCTACGGCCCAAGGGCTGCATGCGGCCCCATGATGTATTTTGTGCAGCTCTGGTGGAGGGCGATGCAGTGTTATCCTCTGCTGCCGCCATCTTGCCGGCTCCCTCCTCTGTCTTGTTGCAGCGTTTGCACATTTGTGCGGCCCCAGAAACATTTTTTTTGGCACAATGCAGCCCAGGGAAGCCAAAAGGTTGGACACCCCTACATTAGACCTTCATACACAACTATGTTTGTTATCTTGTTGCCCCACCGTACATTCTGTACAAATCACCTTTTTTTATTTATAGTACCGTAGCACTGACTTGAGTATTTTGATATTACTTAAAACATCATTTGATATTACTGAGAAGACTCTCAATGAATGTTTGTTTTTAACAACCTGAGTGACAATGTGCACATTATATACTGTTGGTTTCTTTTCAGCCATTTTATAGTTTTAATGTAGACATTTTTTGTCAATGCAATTTCTACCTTAGTGGTTAGCTTGAATGTTATGATCTCCTATGCTTGTTTTTTCACACAATGTATCTATCTTTTTGCTTTAGGTTTATTCAATTAGTTAATTATTTGTTTTATTTTGTAATATGCATTATTAGAGCAAGTTGTTTGCTTTACTCACACCAGTATGTTTTATTATTATTGTAATGTGTATTTTATTTTGCAAATAGTATAATTATGTGGTTTTGTCAGTTTGGGGTTTATTTAATCACTTTGTTGGTGATTTATATATTGTGAAATGTACTGTATTTGTTTTTTAAAAAAGTGTTTCAGTCACACCAATATGTTTTTTATTATTTATTATTTTTCTAGTAGTTGTTAGATTTATTGGTTCTGCCTGGGTTGGTTTGACCTTTTTCATGCATTATGCATAATTTTATGTGTTTTATTTTCTCTTCCACTATATTATCATCTTTAGATGGTCTTTTAAGTTATTATGCAAGATATTCCATATACAGTAAACACAGCTTGATTTAATTATTGTTATATATAAATTTTTGATACTAAATTATCTTGTCATTTAAGTTATTTTAGTTCCAAAAGCATTGATGTATATGAAATATACAGTATATTGATTCATTATATTGGTTTTGTTCATATGGATTAATAATGTTTGTTTCCTTATTTGAAATTTGTCTTTTTATCCTTGAAACACTAGGGTCATGTATATTGTGACCGGGCCGGTTCCTGAGTAGGTGGGAAGCCAGGCTCAGACCACAGGCAGATTTATTGTAGCGCCTTTTATATGGCTGGATGAATGAAAACCCGGAAGACGGATTCTCTAGGAACTGAACTCAGGTTTATTAAAGTTTTTTTTAAAAAACCAAACACGTTGGAACATATAGGAAGCCTTTCACATTCTCTCCAAAGCATACCATGTGCTCCAGTCTTGTGCCCTGCCTGGAGCTTCCAGGTCCACTAAACAGAGCAAGTTAATTCACAAACCCAAAACAGAAAAAAAAAGAAAGTTTGAATTCTCAATCCCTGTACTCAGAATGCGTCCTTAGTTACTGGACATAGCCAGACACGACCTGTGCTGACTTACAGAGGCTTCTTGCACAAGTCCTCCAGAGGTAAGGCAACTCAAAACTTTTGGATAATGATTTTTCTCATTTGGACAGGACCGCCCCGGCCCTGCTCCAAACTCTGCTTGTGTCCAGGGTTTCAATTAACCTGGACTGGATGTCTGGGAGGATTGGCAAGACCTCTCATATCTCACTCTCCCCTATATCCATGTTTTCCCCGAGCTCACTCTCCCCAGGAAGGCTGTTCATTTCCCAGTCATTAGACCTGTAGCCACGGCTGTTTCTCCACCCGGTGACCTCAGGCTGTTCCTCCCATCCCCCTTCTTGCCTGCATGTTAGCTCCTTGCTAACCTATCCTTTTCAAGGCCAATCTTTTGATCCGCCCTCCCAGGGATTGTCCCGCAAGGCAAGATAGCATCCCGGGATTTCAATCTCCCTCCAGCTGGGCTGACTCCTGGATAGCCTCCGGGGCTGAGGAACAGGAACTCTTTGGAAGCTACACTCCCTCCTGGTTGCTGGCTGATTGTGATTAGTACCAGCTGAGCTCCCTTGCTGCTTCCCTCTAGTTGGTATTTGAGGTTCTTCCACTTGCACGCCCTGGGGACTAACCCCACCCCCTCCTGGGTTGGACTTTGGTTTCAGAGAGGGAGGAAAGGAGTAATAGGGAGAATAATTAGGTTCTAGTGACCTCCCCCTCTGACTCCTAGGCTGAGCTATCAGCTGTTTTTTCTCTCCCCTTCCGGGCTGTGCTGGTTGTCCCGGTTCCATGCCGGGTTTTCCTGGGACCAGGTCATGATACATGCTGGGTTTTGTGGTTCTTTTGGCTGGGACAGGGACTTCATCAGCACCTCTTCCTGCTCCCCCTGTCCAGCAGTAGGCCTCCCTTCCTTTCCCCCCCCTATCCATCAGCACCTCTTCCTGCTCCCCCTGTGCAGCAGGCCTCCCTTCCTTTTCCCCCCCTGTCCATCAGCACCTCTTCCTGCTCCCCCTGTCCAGCAGTAGGCCTCCCTTCCTTTTTTTCCCTCCCTATCCATCAGCACCTCTTCCTGCTCCCCCTGTGCAGCAGTAGGCCTCCCTTCCTTTTTCCCCCCTGTCCATCAGCACCTCTTCCTGCTCTCCCTGTCCAGCAGTAGGCCTCCTTTCCTTTCCCCACCCCCCACCAGGGCAGAATCTCCCCTCTGTCTATCCCCCAACAGTCCAGCATCTCCCTTCTCTCTATCTCCCATCAATCCATCATCTCACCTCTGTCTCTTCCTGTCAGCCACTGCCGTTCGCCATGTGGTCGATCCGCTGCCGACAGGCGGGGTCCAGCTCTGGCGCGCACAGCAGCGGGAACAGCGCCACCAGCAGCAGCACTGCCATCGGGAGCCCTTCTCGAGGGGGCGGGACAGGCTGCTGAGAAGCTTCGGGGGCTGCTGAGACGGCAGAGACGGAGCGGCCGAGCTGAACTAGCGTCCCCCACCCTCCCCGGTGCCAGCGCCGCTCTCCCTCTCAGCGGGCCGGGCCGGAAAAAGAGGAGACTGTTGTGTGGTGACGTATAAGTGTGCATGCGTACTCTTGTGGCCACATTGCGACGGATCAGGGAACACGGCTTTAGAGTGCGCATGTGCGCTTACAATTTTATTATTATAGATATATATTTATTTTTTTGTAATCATTTTTATTAACGAGTCAACAAGAGAAACAGACAGCTTGCATAATACAAGCAAGCACACAATATTTATAATATTTTATAATATCTTTTTATTTGTTATTAGTTTTTAAATCCATAAAGCACTAGGGTTTTGTTGTTATGTAATTTCACATATTTACGTACATGTGTTTTTAAATATGATCTGATGCATTTTTTTATGTTAATTCATTTGTGTATATAGATATTTGTAGACTCCTGAACCAGGCCTGTTCGGCAGAAACATGTACATGTTGAGTCATTGAGTTATTGGATGAATAAAGTCATTTGAACCATTGGATGAATAAAAGGACATTTTCACAATAGCTTGTGTTCACTAGTCTTATTAGGACAATTCCACTCTTTACTTTATGATTTCAAAACTGCATCTCTCATCAAGACCTTTTAAACCTGATGTCACAAGATTAATCTTTGTATAATTTATGAACTGGGTCTCTCATCATCACCATGGTATGGAGGCAAGGCCTTCTGGTTAGAACATCTGCATCAGCACTCTGAGGTTGAGTTTGATTCCTATTGTAGTTCTTTGTGACTCTGGGCAAGTCACTTAAAATTCATTGCTCCATGTGGTATAACAAGTCCCATCATCCTTTAAACCTGATGTCACAAGTTTAACCTTTATATAATTTATGAACTGTGTCTCTCATCATCACCATGGTGTGGAGGCATGGCCTTCTGGTTAGAACATCTGCATCAGCACCCTGAGGTTGTGTTTGATTCCTATTGTAGTTCTTTGTGACTCTGGGCAACTCACTTAACATTCATTGCTCCATGTGACATAGTAACATAGTAGATGACGGCAGATAAAGACCCGAATGGTCCATCCAGTCTGCCCAACCTGATTCAATTTAAATGTTTTTTGTTTTTTTTTCTTCTTAGCTATTTCTGGGCAATAATCCAAACCTTTACCTGGTACTGTGCTTGGGTTCCAACTGCCGAAATCTCTGTTAAGACTTACTCCAGCCCATCTACACCCTCCCAGCCATTAAAGCCCTCCCCTCCCATCCTCCACCAAACGGCCATACACAGACACAGACCGTGCAAGTCTGCCCAGTAACTGGCCTAGTTCAATATTTAATATTATTTTCTGATTCTAAATCTTCTGTGTTCATCCCATGCTTCTTTGAACTCAGTCACAGTTTTACTCTCCACCACCTCTCTCGGGAGCGCATTCCAGGCATCCACTACCCTTTCCGTAAAGTAGAATTTCCTAACATTGCCCCTGAATCTACCACCCCTCAACCTCAAATTATGTCCTCTGGTTTTACCATTTTCCTTTCTCTGGAAAAGATTTTGTTCTACGTTAATACCCTTCAAGTATTTGAACGTCTGAATCATATCTCCCCTGTCTCTCCTTTCCTCTAGGGTATACATATTCAGGGCTTCCAGTCTCTCCTCATACGTTTTCTGGTGCAAGCCTCCTATCATTTTCGTCGCCCTCCTCTGGACCGCCTCAAGTCCTCTTACGTCTTTCGCCAGATACGGTCTCCAAAACTGAACACAATACTCCAAGTGGGGCCTCACCAATGACCTGTACAGGGGCGTCAACACCTTCTTCCTTCTACTGACTACGCCTCTCTTTATACAGCCCAGCATCCTTCTGGCAGCAGCTACTGCCTTGTCACACTGTTTTTTCGCCTTTAGATCTTCGGACACTATAACCCCAAGGTCCCTCTCCCCGTCCGTGCATATCAGCTTCTCTCCTCCCAGCATATACGGTTCCTTCCTATTATTAATCCCCAAATGCATTACTCTGCATTTCTTTGCATTGAATTTTAGTTGCCAGGCATTAGACCATTCCTCTAACTTTTGCAGATCCTTTATCATATTTTCCACTCCCTCTTCGGTGTCTACTCTGTTACAAATCTTGGTATCATCTGCAAAAAGGCACACTTTTCCTTCTAACCCTTCAGCAATGTCACTCACAAACATATTGAACAGGATTGGCCCCAGCACCGAACCCTGAGGGACTTCACTAGTCACCTTTCCTTCCTTCAAGCGACTTCCATTAACCACCACCCTCTGGCGTCTGTCCGACAGCCAGTTTCTGACCCAGTTCACCACTTTGGGTCCTAACTTCAGCCCTTCAAGTTTGTTCAACAGCCTCCTATGAGGAACTGTATCAAAGGCTTTGCTGAAATCCAAGTAAATTACATCTAGCATATGTCCTCGATCCAGCTCTCTGGTCACCCAATCAAAAAATTCAATCAGGTTTGTTTGGCACGATTTACCTTTTGTAAAGCCATGTTGCCTCAGATCCTGTAACCCATTAGATTCAAGGAAGTACATTATCCTTTCTTTCAGCAACACTTCCATTATTTTTCCAACAACTGAAGTGAGGCTCACCGGCCTGTAGTTTCCTGCTTCATCCCTGTGACCACTTTTATGAATAGGGACCACATCCGCTCTCCTCCAATCCCCAGGAATCACTCCCGTCTCCAGAGATTTGTTGAACAAGTCTTTAATAGAACTCGCCAGAACCTCTCTGAGCTCTCTTAGTATCCTGGGATGGATCCCGTCTGGTCCCATCGCTTTGTCCACCTTCAGTTGTTCAAGTTGCTCATAAACACCCTTCTCCATGAACGGTGCAGAATCTACTCCATTTTCTCATGTAACTTTGCCAGACAATCTCGGTCCTTCTCCAGGATTTTCTTCTGTGAACACAGAACAGAAGTATTTGTTTAGCACATTTGCTTTCTCCTCATCACTCTCCACATATTTGTTCCCAGCATCTTTTAGCCTAGCAATTCCATTTTTTATCTTCCTCCTTTCACTAATATATCAGAAAAAATTTTTATCTCCCTTTTTTCCATTTTTAGCCATTTGTTCTTCCGCCTGTGCCTTCGCCAAGCGTATCTCTCTCTTGGCTTCTTTCAGTTTCACCCTGTAGTCCTTTCTGCTCTCCTCTTCTTGGGTTTTTTTATATTTCATGAACGCCAACTCTTTCGCCTTTATTTTCTCAGCCACTAGGTTGGAGAACCATATCGGCTTCCTTTTTCTCTTGTTTTTATTGATTTTCTTCACATAAAGGTCCGTAGCCATTTTTATCGCTCCTTTCAGCTTAGACCACTGTCTTTCCACTTCTCTTATGTCCTCCCATAACAGCTCTTTCTTCAGGTACTTTCCCATCGCATTAAAGTCCGTACGTTTGAAATCTAGGACTTTAAGTATCGTGAGGCCGCTCTCCACTTTACCGTTATATCAAACCAAACCATTTGATGATAGCTACTTCCCAGGTGAGCACCCACTCGAACATTAGAGATACTCTCTCCATTTGTGAGGACCAGATCCAATATCACTTTTTCCCTTGTGGGTTCCGTCACCATTTGTCTGAGCAGAGCCTCTTGAAAGGCATCCACAATTTCCCTACTTCTTTCCGATTCCGCAGACGGAACATTCCAGTCCGCATCCGGCAGGTTGAAATCTCCCAACAGCAGAACCTCCTCTTTCCTTCCAAACTTTTGGATATCCACAATCAGATCCTTATCAATTTGCTGCGATTGAGTCGGAGGTCTGTAGACTACACCCACGTAGATAGAAGTTCCATTTTCTCTTTTCAGAGCAATCCATATCGCTTCTTCCTCTCCCCAGGTCCCTTGCATTTCGGTCGCTTGGATATTGATCTTTACATAGAGAGCTACTCCTCCACCTTTATGACCATCTCTGTCCTTCCTAAAAAGATTATATCCCGGTATGTTTGCATCCCATCCATGTGATTCACTGAACCATGTCTCTGTGATAGCAACAATATCTAGATCTGCCTCTAACATCAGGGTTTGCAGATCATGAACTTTGTTGCTTAGACTGCGAGCATTTGTGGTCATCGCTTTCCAGCTATTTTTCAGCGATAATCTCCTTTTTCGTATGGATTTTTGTGTCGTTTCACTTTCCGTTGCAATACTAAGAAATGAGTTGCTGATATTGCTTATGTTGCAGCCTTTACTATCACATCTTTTCTTTTGCCGGGGGTGGTCTCTATAATTGTCCTTCGAACATACACCACCCCCACCTTCTAGTTTAAATGCCTAGAAAAATATTGTCTAAATTTCTCTGCAAGGTTTCTTTTTCCTGCTGTAGTAATATGTAGCCTATCAGTGCAATATAGCTTCTTGTCCTTCCATGTATTTCCCCATCCTCCTATGTACCTGAAGCCTTCTTGATGACACCAGGCCCTGAGCCATCTATTAGTCCTCTGTGTTTTTCACTCTTTGCTCTCCCTTTCCATATGCAGGCAGTATTTCAGAAAAAGCTAAAGTCTTTACAAAAGGTTTCACGCCCTCACCAAGCTCCCGAAAAGCTTTCTGTGCTGCAAGTGTGGAGTTGTTGGCCAAGTCATTTGTTCCCAGATGGATAACAACATCAGTGTTAAAATCCTTAGTTTCTTCCTTAATTATAGTCAGTATTTGCCTGGAACTCCTGGTAGCTGAGGATCCTGGAAGACATTTCACTATTTTGGTCTCCTCGCCCTGTGTTCCAAGGTTAATGCCTCTGATGATGGAATCCCCCAACAGTAATAGTTTTCTGTTTTTGGCTTTTTTATTTGTACTTAGGGTGCGCTTGTTCTCTTGAGTTACCTTCATTGGTTCCAGTCCCACCTCCCTTCTGTTTTCTTGAGTATCGCAGTGCACTAGTGGAGCGAAGGAATTCTGTAGAGGTGAAGGTGGATGTTTCTGTGTTACATGTCGCAGTCTTCCTGAGCCTACTTTGACCCATTTATTCCTGGGCTGTTTTATTCTTTGAGGTAGAGGTGGTAAGTTGGTATGATTTTGTGGAGTGATGGAAGCTGCTTTAATTGTATTCAATTCCTGTTTAAGTTTGCAGAGCTCCTCCTTAATACTGGCAAGTTGAAGACAGATGGGGCAAGCCTTAAGCCTCCAAATAGTACCGTTTACCATCACCCTTTGAAGCCTACCGCTTAGCCAATCCCTAACCCATGTAGTGAGTGTATCCCCTAATCCCATAGATTTTAGTTTGTTTATCAGTGGGACGCTATCAAAAGCTTTGCTGAAGTCCAAATAAATCACGTCCAGGGACTCCCCAGCATCCATATGACTAGTCACCCAGTCAAAGAAGTCAATCAGATTAGATTGGCAGGACCTTCCCCTGGTAAATCCGTGTTGGTGTGGATCACGTAGATTTTCTTCGTCTAGTATTTGGTCGAGTTCCTGTTTGATCAGTGTTTCCATGAGTTTGCACACTATGGATGTGAGACTCACCGGTCTGTAATTTTCTGTTTCTGTTCTGCAGCCCTTTTTGTGGAGTGGAATTACGTTAGCTGTTTTCCAGTCCAGGGGTACTCTTCCCATGTGCATGGAAAGATTGAAGAGCACGGATAGTGGTTCAGCTAGAACTTCACACAGCTCTCTGAGCACCCTGGGGTGTAGATTGTCTGGTCCCATGGCTTTGTCTACTTTGAGTCTTGAAAGTTCGTAGTAGACTATAAGTCTTACCCTTATTCCTATGAAGGGAAAGAGAAGGGTTTATTTTTTGTTTTTGTTTTTTTGGTAAGAAACAGGGATGAGAAAAGAAATTAAGCAGATATAATGCTGAAAATCAGTGAAAAGAGCAGAATATGAAATGCAGAGCAACTTATCTTATTGAAGTTCCAGGGCAGCCTTGTTCACAGCAATGTCCCAAAGATAATGCAATTAACCTTAGAAGTAAAACAGAGCCCCTCCCTTCTCTACCTAATTAGCAGAAAACAATGGCTGAATACTAGTAAGACAGAAATATAGGCTCTATACCACCTAAAACACAGTATTTTAAACAAAAATGCTACCCTAAAACACAGGATTTATAACAGGATTTTCCCTACTTTAGTCACCCTGAGCCACAGGCACCAGGATTTAATTAGAGTTAACAAAGTCTTACCCTTTTTCCTATGAAGAGGAAGAGGAAATAAGATTTAACAGAGGAAAGATAAGGGTTTCTTTTTTTGTGCTTTTTTATTTTTTTATTTTTAGTAAGAAACAGGGATGAGAAGAGAAATTAAGCAGATATAATGCTGAAAACCAGTGAAAAGAGCAGAATATGAAATGCAGAGCAACTTATCTTATTGAAGTTCCAGGGCAGCCTTATTCACAGCAATGTCCCAAAGATGTGGTATAACAAGTCCCATCACCCTTTAAACCTGATGTCACAAGTTTAACCTTTGTATAATTTATGAACTGTATCTCTCACCATGACCTTTTAAAGCTAATGTCACATTTAACCTTTGCAGATTAATAAATAGGGAAATATTATCTGGCCAGATGCAAAGGAAGGTGCTGGCACCATGGTTTTGATTGTATGGAATCTCAAAAGGAAGAGAGAATTACTTGCTCAGAAAAAAAGGTTAATTTTATGATGAGATCTCCTCCCCTCCATCCTTGCTGTTCCAGACACAATGGAAGGAATTTACTGTATATACTTGAATGTGTTGATCCAAATATAAGTCGAGACCCCCATTTTTCCCCCAAAAAGGAAGAAAAATGGTTGACTCGAATATAAGATGGGGGGGGCTTAATATTCAAGTGCCCTGCCAGGATCTGCACCCAATTATTGATTGTTAATAGCTCATTAATTAGCTTGCATGCAGATCTGGGATCCACACCCTCCTCTACCAGGTTCTGCACCCTGTCCCCCCCTCCCTACCCTGTCCATTGTACCTCTTCTCTGCTGATATCCTGCATGTCGCTGCACCTTCCGTTTGACCCACATAACTGATCCAAAGCTATAGCAAGCAGGAGTGAGCTTTCTGCATTTCTGCCTTGCTGCTGAGCTACGAGTTTTGGCAGTTGAGCTATACCGAGCAGGAGTGTGCTTTTAGCACTGCTGCTCGGTGCTGATCGGCTTCCTGAATGGCTGCGGTGAGTCTCGTAAGAATTTACAGCAGCCATTCAGGAAGCCACTCAGCGCCGAAAGCACACAGCTGAACCATCATAAGAACATAAGAATTGCCGCTGTTAGATCAGACCAGTGGTCCATCATGCCCAGCAGTCCACTCACATGGCGGCCTTCTGCTCAAAGACCAGCGCCCTGAGACTAGCTCTACCTGCGTATGTTCCCATTCAGCAGAAACTTGTCTAACTTTGTCTTGAATCCATGGAGCGTGTTTTCCCCTATGACAGACTCCGGAAGAGCGTTCCAGTTTTCTACCACTCTCTGGGTGAAGAACTTCCTTTCGTTTGTACGGAATCTATCCCCTTTCAATTTTAGAGAGTGCCCTCTCATTCTCCCTACCTTGGACAGAGTGAACAACCTGTCCTTATCTACTAAGTCTATTCCTGTCAGTACCATGAATGTTTTGATCATGTCCCCTCTTAATCTCCTCTGTTCGCGGGAGAAGAGGCCCAGTTTCTCTAATCTTTGGCTTTACGGCAACTCCTCCACCCCCTTAACCATTTTAGTTGCTCTTCTCTAGACCCTTTCAAGTAGTACCGTCTCCTTCTTCATGTACGGTGACCAGTGCTGGACACAGTACTCCAGGTGAGGACGCACCATGGCCTGGTACAGCGGCATGATAACCTTCTCCGATCTGTTCGTGATCACCTTATTTATCATTCCTAACATTCTGTTCACCCTTTACACCACTGCGACCAGCTCAGCAGCAGGGCAGGAGCGCAGAAAGATTGCTCCTGCCTGCTACACCTCTGGCCCACCAGAGATTCTAGGTATGTAGGTCATATGGAAGGTGTGGTGGCATGCAGGATATCAGCAGGGAGGAGGTACAATGGACAGGGCAGGGAGAGGGTGGACAGGGCAGAGCTTGGCGGAGGCTTACAACAAGTCCAGGAGGGGGGCAGGTGGGCGCTGGGCCTGAATAGAAACTGAGACCCCATTTTTGGGCCAATTTTTGAGCTCAAATATCTTGGTTTATATTCAAGTATATACAGTAGTAAATGATGCCTAAAGTTAGGCACCAGGAAGATCCATGTTAAGCTAGTTCTAGTAAAAGTCTGTTCAGAGCACTCTTTGTAGATACTAGTTTAGTGCAGACCTTGTACCCAATTTTGAGCATGAGCACTTATACCTGCTGAAATTGGTGTAAATGCTGGTGTGCATCCAATGGCAGTTGGATGTGTAAATAACACTGTTCTATAACATCATTCTTAAATTCTGCCCATGCTCCTCCCATGACCACACTTCCTTATGAGTTGCATGCTATAAAATCTAGGTTTGCATGTTATAGAATAGGACACAAGGCAGATCTTCACATAAGTCTAAATTACTGTCAATTAACAGCAATTATTGATTGTTAATAGCTTATTAGTTTCCATGCAAATCTGGAATCCACACCCAAATTTGTGCACTCAATGTTTGGCAAATTATATTGAATCTGGGGGAATATACATTGCAAACTCCATAGCATAATATGGGATACTACCGTGTTTCCCCGAAAATAAGAGTGTCTTAATATTTATTTGTGGGTCCAAAAAAGGCAGTAGGTCTTATTTTCGGGTAGGGCTTATTTTTTTCATATACATGATCATCTCTCCATTCCTCTTCTTCACACCAATTCTTCCTCTTTGCTTTCCCTCACATGTGCAGTATCTTTCCTCCCCTCTCACCCTTCCCCTTTTGCCTTCCCTTAGCAGCATCTTTCTATCCCTCCATCTCTCTCATCCCCCTGTGCATCAAAACCCTTACCCAGCTTCCATCCTTCCCTCCCTCACATCCCCCTGTGCAGCAGAACCCTTGCCCATTTCCATCCTTCCCTCTCTCCCATCCCTCGTGCAGCAGAACCCTTGAGCACCTGTCTCTGCCTCCGCCATGCAGCTGAACCCCTGCTGACCCTCCATTCTTCCCTCCCAACCGATCTCTGCCAACCGCGACCATAAATACCTTGCTGCAGAGGAGCATCAGGCCAGCAGCACTCACAGACTGCTTCACAGCCTTCTCGCTGGGACCGTCTGTGTATTGGCATCATCAGTACACAGAAGGCCCCAGCGAGAAGGCCGTGAAGCAGCCTGTGAGTGCTGCTGGCCTGACGCTCCTCTGTAGCAAGGTATTTATGGTCACGGTTGGCGGGGATCAGTTGGGAGGGAGGAATGGAGGGTCAGTAGGGGTTCAGCGGTTCAGCTGCGTGGCGGGGGAAGTGCAGCTGCCTATGACTAGGGCTTATTTTCAGGGGTAGGGCATATTTTCAGGGAAATACAGTATGTGCTAAAATGATAAATGCACATTACTACATCAGTCTAAAAGTCTTTGAATTTTGCAAGTATAAGTGAAAAAATATACAGATTAATTAAACTGTACAAGATATGACAATTAAGTTCATGAACTCATCCTAGAAAAAGTGGTACACACTTCATTGCTGAATATCACTATGGTCACCTTCGAAGTATTCCCCTTGGGAAGCTATATACCGATGCTAGTGCCATGTCATACAAAAATGTTTTCCTTTCAATATTCCCTTTACCTTCAGGTAAAGAAAAAATAAAAAAGTCATTGGGGGCCAGATCAGGTGAGTAGAAAGGGTGTTCAAATATAGTTATTTGTTTTCTGGCTAAAAACTCTCTCATCAGCTGGTGCATTGTCGTGATGCAAGAGCCTTGAGTTGTTAGTGAAAAGTTCAGATTGTTTTGTCTAAATTTTTCATGCAGCCTTTTCAGCACTTCCAAATAGCAAACTTGGTTAACTGTTTGTCCAGTTGGTATAAATGCATAATGAACAATCCCTCTGATATAAAAAAAGGTTAGCAACATTGTTTTGACTCTTGCTTTGGACTGACGGAACTTTTTTATTCATGGAGAATGGGCTGACTTCCATTGTGCACTTTAGCGCTTTGTTTCAGGGTCATCTTGTACACCCATGTTTCATCACCAGTGATAACACAGCCCAAAATATTGTCTTGACTCTCCAAAAAGTCTTGACAAACTTCTACTCTCCTTTATTTTTGTTCACAGTGAGTTCCTTCAGGAACATTTTTGCACACACCTTACTCATGCCAAGATTTTAATTTAAGATTTTCCTATTTTTCTATCACTGTTTACCTAATCTGCTATGCTTCTCACAATCAGCTGACAATTTTTACACACAATTCAATGAATTTTTGCAATGTTTTCATCAGTTCTGATCATTACTGGCCACCCTGACCTTTCTTCATCAGTTACAATTTCTCTCTCCTCAGGAAAATGTTTAATCCATTTGTACACTGTTGTGTTCTTCATGGCATTATTCCCATAAACTTGGACTAACGTCCCTGATTTCACTTCCAGTCTTGCCAAGTTTAACAAGAAAGTTAATGTTTGCTCATTGCTCTACTTCAATCTCTGACATTCTTGCGATGGCACACAAAAACACACAATAATAACACCACTCAGCAAGACACCACCACACATCAACATGAACACAGCTGTGAGACACTGATATTCCAAGGTTATGAAACCTTATTGAGTTGTTTGTACAGTGCTGCCAATGTAAGCGCACAGAGGCAAGTTCATGAACTTAATTGTCAGACATCATATGTTTATGTTTAATAGCAAGCTGATGAGATAGAGATCAAAAATGGATTTCTTAAATCCCTCTATGATATGAAAATTAAGGAAAACATCTGTAGTATAGCTCACTTCAAGTATATACAGTAGTTTGATAGTTCCTAAAGCCCTGTTTGTCTAATTAACATTTTTCATTTCTTAACACAATGGAGATCAGGACAATTGCTTAGCTATACAGGGCAAACTCTAGAATGCTAAATCTTTAACATTTCCTGCAAGATGATAAAAGAGGTACCTTGGTCCCTCACCTGTCGAATTTCATCACAGAGTAGGATGAAAACCAGGACATAAAGTGTGATCTCTAGGCCAGTTGGTGTGATCTGGAAATTCATCAGCAGCACATATGCAAAGAGCAGAAGGAATCCAATGTAGAAGATGACAGTCCAGGAGAAAACCACAAAAGGTGAAGTGAAGAAGGCAGTATATTGTGACAAATGGGTTTTTCCTCTATTCCCTTCTGAGGATTTCCTCCTAGACATTTAAAAAAGTGATTGTTAATGACAATCAGTGCCTGCTATGAACAGTAGAGATTTACACCCCAGTGGAATACAAAACAACTTCATAGTCATAAAACTATAAAGCGGATACTTTTCAAGAATCAATAGGATTAAATGTTCAGAGCCTTTTTGTGGATAAAACAGTTTTACCTATGGAAATGAGTTTTGATGAAAGTATTTATTTATTTTATATACCACTTATAGCCTAAGTGGTTTACATTCAGGTACTCAAGCATTTTTCTCTATCTGTCCTGATGGGCTCACACTCTATCTAATGTACCTAGGGCAATGGGGGATTAACCCCCTGTTTTACTAAGGTGTGCTATATGTTTTAGCATGGCTAAATATACGTGCACACTAACCACTGATGTGGCCATAGACTAACATGCATGCATTAGCATTTAGCGCATGCTAAAATGCTTAGTGCACCTTAGTAAAAGGAGCCTTAAGTGACTTGCCCTGGGTCACAAGGAGCAGCATGGGATGTGAACTCACAACCTCAGGGTGCTGAGGCTATGGCTCTACCCACCGTGCCACACACTCCTTACAGGTAAAAGTAAGTGCATAGGTTATTTGTTTACCCACCTAAGCAGAGACAAATCTAGGGGTGAGGCTACTGTGGCAGGGGAAGGAGATTTGTACCTGTGCACATACCTTTGAATTTTCAAAAGAATGTATCTTATAAACAAAATTATTATTACTGTAGTTATTTATATACCACTTATCAATGGAGGTTGTCTAAGCAGTTTACATTCAGGTACTCAAAAAATTTTCCATATCTATCCTGGCAGGCTCACAATTTATCTAATGTACCTGGGGCAATGGAAGATTAAGTGATGCCCAGGATCACAAGGAACTTCTATAACTAGATGCTTGTGCTTCTGCACACCTTGATGTACTAAGTGCCAAGAAAATTGGCACTTATGTGAATAAAATATATGGCACCCAGTTATAGAATTGCCCCTTTAATAGCAACTGCAAAACATATGTTACTTATCAGTGAATTTCCAACAGTTCTATTTTTCTGTCTTTATCTGTTTTTAAGTCCATTATTCTAATATGTATTTTATCTGTATCCCATGTATTAGCTTACCTTGTGAATTGCCTAGAACTTTTTCGGTATGGCGGTATATAAGAATAAAATTATTATTATTTTTATAACTATAATGCTACTAAAAATTCCCCTCAACACCTCTCTAGAAACAGGCATAGTGCCTGCAAACTGGAAGTCAGCGGTCATCAGACCAATCTTGAAAAAACCCATACTTGACCCTAAAATGCCCAGCAACTTTAGACCTGTCTCCAATCTACCCTTCATCTCCAAGATTCTGGAAAAAAATAGTGTTAAACCAATTGCACTCTTTCATCGACAAGCAAGGAACCCTATCTGCCTTCTAATCAGGATTCAGGAATCTCCACAATACTGAAACCATCCTTCCTGATATCATCGATGACTGCTGGAAACTCATGGATAAGGGTAATGTTGTCCTTCTGGTGCTGTTGGATCTCAGCATTGTGGTTGACACAATTGATCATCCTCTCCTCATTGAATGGCTCTCTGAAATTGGAATCCAAGACACTTCACTATGATGGTTCACCGCTGCCATACTTTTGAAGGATTAGAAGTGACATTTTCAACTTATGTACAAATCTTTTGTCTGCATCACCCAGCAATTATTTCTTTGGCATTTGAAACTATTAACACCTCCTTTGGGTTCCTTGAAAAAGACCCTCGAAACATGGTCCATGTCGGGACCTACCAACACCCCTTTAAGTTAAGTAGGAATTGATTTTCCTTTTATTGCCACTGAAAAATATATTTAATATTTAAGAAGTACTCCAATACTATAATTTTGCATCATAGCCATACACAGTGATGGGACGGTGGGTTCGGCTATAGGAGCTATGGCACATATCTGAGTGTATGTAAAAGTGCATTTACTTTATTGTATTTGAATTTCATCTAACTTCTATTTTTGATATTTATTCTGAGAAGTCTTGACTCCAGTGTTATAATCGTTACTCACTTTGACCTCTCAGCCCTGCATATTTCAGAGGTTTCCCTCACCACCAATCATTTTTGAAATGGTAGAACATGCCTGGTCTTTTATCAAGGACACGGTGAGCGAGGCACAAAATCTGTATATCCCCAGATTCAGAAAGGGGTGCAAAAAGAGTCGAACAAAACACCCGGTGTGGATAACTAAAATAGTGAGGGAAGCAATAGGCAATAAGAAAAATTCAATCAGGAAATGGAAAAAGGACAAAACTGAGGGGAACTGGAAAGAGCATAGGAAGTATCAAAAAGAATGTCACCATGTGGTTCGAAAAGCCAAAAGAGAGTATGAAGAGAGGCTAGCCAGGGAAGCTCGAAATTTCAAACTGTTCTTTAGATATGTTAAAGGGAAGAAGCCGGCTAGGGAGGAGGTGGGACCGCTGGATGATGGAGACAGGAAGGGAGTGGTGAAGGAGGAGAAAGAAGTAGCAGAAAGACTTAACATGTTCTTTTCATCTGTATTTACAAATGAAGACACATCCAACATACCGGAACCTGAGCAAATCTTCAATGGAGTTCAAGCAGAAAAATTAACATCCATGGAAGTGAGCCTTGAAGACATACGCAGGTAGCTAGAAAAACTAAAAACTGACAAATCCCCGGGTCCAGACAGAATCTATGCAAGGGTTCTGAAGGAACTAAAGGAGGAGATAGCGGAACTACTGCAGCAAATTTGCAATCTATCCCTGAAAAAAAGTATGATCCAGGAGGACTGGAAGATAGCCAACGTTACGCCTATCTTTAAAAAGGGATCAAGAGTTGAACCGGGAAACTACAGACCGGTGATTCTGATCTCGGTTCCGGGGAAAATGGCGGAAGCACTGATAAAAGACAACATCAATGAACATTTTGAAAGAAACAAATTTCTGATAACCAGCCAACATGTTTTCTGCAAGGGGAGATCATGCCCATCGAACTTATTGCACTTCTTCATAAGAACATAAGAAGTTGCCTCCACTGGGTCAGACCAGAGGTCCATCGCGCCCAGCGGTCCGCTCCCGCAGCGGCCCATCAGGTCCATGACCTGTGAAGTGGTTTCTGACTAATCCTATAACCTACCTCTACTTCTATCTGTACCCCTCAATCCCCTTTTCTTTTAGGAACCTATCTAGACCCTCCTTGAACCCCTGTAGCGTGCTCTGGCCTATCAAAGCCTCCGGGAGTGCGTTCCATGTGTCCACCACCCTCTGAGTGAAAAAGAACTTCCTAGCATTTGTTCTAAACCTGTCCTTTTTCAATTTCTCCGAGTGCCCCCTTGTACTTGTGGCTCCCCACAACCTGAAGAATTTGTCCCTGTCTACCTTCTCTATGCCCTTCATGGTTTTGAAGGTTTCTATCATGCCTCCTCTAAGTCTCCGCTTTCAAGGGAGAATAGCCCCAGCATTTCCAATCTGTCAGCGTATGAGAAGTTTTCCATACCTTTTATCAGCTTTGTCGCTCTTCTCTGGACTCCCTCAAGTACCGCCATGTCCTTTTTGAGGTACGGCGACCAGTACTGGACACAGTACTCCAGATGTGGGCGCACCATCGTCCGATATAGCGGCAAAATGACTTCCTTCGTCCTGGTCGTGATACCCTTTTTGATGATACCCAACATTCTGTTCGCTTTCTTTGAGGCTGTCGCACACTGCTGATGCTTTCAATGTTGTGTCCACCATCACCCCCAGGTCTCTTTCAAGTTTGCTCACCCCCAGCAACGATCCCCCCATTTTATAGTTGAACATCGGGTTCTTTTTCCCTACATGCTTGACTTTGCATTTCTCAGTGTTAAAACTCATTTGCCATTTTCTTGCCCAGTCTTCCAATCTCGTTAAGTCCCTTTGCAGGTCTTCACAGTCTTCCTTGGTTCTAACCCTGCTGTAGAGTTTGGTGTTGTCCGCAAATTTAATGACCTCACAGTTCGTCCCTGTCTCCAAGTCGTTAATAAATATATTGAACAGGAGCGGTCCCAGCACCGACCCCCTGTGAGACTCCACTCGTGACCCATTGCCATTCTGAGTAATGGCCCTTTACTCCAACCCTTTGTTTTCTGCCTGCCAGCCAGTGTTTGATCCATCGGTGGATATCCCCTTGCACCCCGTGGTTCCACAGCTTCTTAAGCAGCCGTTCGTGGGGTACCTTGTCGAAGGCTTTTTGGAAGTCAAGGTAAATGATGTCAATGGATTCCCCTTTATCCATCTGGCTATTTATTCCCTCAAAGAAGTACAGCAAGTTCGTGAGGCATGACTTTCCCTTGCAGAAGCCGTGCTGGCTTGCCTTCAGCTGCCCATTGTTTTCTATGTGGCCGCAGATGGTGTCCTTAATCAGTGCTTCCATCATCTTTCCCGGAACCAAGGTCAAACTCACCGGCCTGTAATTTCCCGGGTCACCCCTTGATCCTTTCTTGAAGATGGGCATGACATTTGCTATTTTCCAGTCCTCTGGGATCTCCCCTGTTTCTAAGGAAAGGTTACATATTTTGTGAAAAGTTTCTGCTATTTCGTTTCTTAGCTCTTTTAGTACCCTTGGGTGGATGCCGTCCGGACCTGGTGATTTGTTGCTCTTTAGTCTGTCTATCTGACAGAGGTCTTCCTCCCGGCTTACCTCTAGTTTGACCAGTTTCCCATCCCGGTCTCCATGTAAGATCTCCTCGGGTTCTGGAATATTGGATGTGTCCTCTCTCATGAAGACTGACGAGAAGAACTTGTTTAACCTTTCAGCTATCTCTGTTTCCTCCTTTACCACTCCTTTCCTGTCTCCATCGTCCAAGGGTCCCACTTCCTCCCTGGCCGGTTGTCTCCCCTTCACATACTTGAAGAATGGTTTGAAGTTTCCTGCTTTCTCTGCTAGTCTCTCCTTTTTGCTTTCCTTACCACTCGGTGACATTCCTTTTGGTGCCTTTTGTGTTCATCTTGTTTGTCCTTGGTTTGGTCCTTTTTCCATTTTCTGAACGATGCTTTCTTGTCACTTATCGCCTTTCTTACTGCATTTGTTATCCACACCGGGTTTTTTGTTCGATTCTTCTTGCACCCTTTCCTAAACCTGGGGCCGTACAGGTTCTGTGCTTCGTGTACCATGCCTTTGAGCAGGGACCAGGCTTTTTCTACGGTCTCCATCTTCCCTGAGCTGTTGCTGAGTTTCTTTCCTACCATTTTCCTCATGGCCTCGTAGTTCCCTTTTCTGTAATTGAGTGCTGTCGTTGTGGTTTTCTTCACTTTTGGTGTTCCTATTTCTAGCTTGCAATGTTGTGATCGCTGTTTCCTAGTGGCGCTAGTACTACCACCTCCTTTACGGGTCCCCCTAGCCCATTGAGGATTAGGTCAAGAGTGGCTTCTCATCTTGTTGGTTCTATGACCAGCTGTTCCATGAAGCAGTCCCTTATAGCTTCCAGGAATTTTGTTTCCCTTGTGGAGTTTGAGTGTCCAATACTCCAGTCTATGCCAGGGTAGTTGAAGTCCCCCATCACCACCACACTTCCGCTTTTGCATACCTGCCTTAATTCAGCCTCCAGGTCCTGGTTGTTTGCTTCCGGTTGTCCTGGTGGGCGATAGTACAGTCCCAATTTTATGTCAGCTCCATTTCCTGGTAGCTTAACCCATAGTGATTTCAAGTTGTCCGCCCCTATTGCTGTTTCCATCCTGGTTGAAGGAATGGAGTCCTTTATGTATAGCGCTATTCCTCCACCCTTCTTGTATGTCCTGTCTCTCCTCCTCCACCCTTCTTGTATGTCCTTTCTCTCCTGTAGAGTTTGTACCCTGGTATGACCACATCCCATTTGTTGTCCTCGGACCACCTTGTTTCAGTGACTCCAATTATGTCTATGTCCTTCTTACTGGCTATGACTTCTAGCTCCTCCATTTTGGCTCTTAGGCTCCTAGAATTAGTGTATAGGCAATTTAAGTCCCGGTTATTTACCTTCCTTGTTGGTTTTCCTTGTGGTTTGGTGTTCCTGCCTACCCCCTCATGGGCTGCCAGTTCCCGGGCCTCGCTTTGTTTATCCTCCTCCTTTGGTGTGTCTATTTCGTCCTCATCTCCCTCCTGTGGTGTGTCTATCTCGTCCTCAGCCTGCTTCCCCATTTTTGGATGTCCATCTGACTGTTTCCTCCATTTTTTGCTCTTTGGTTTCGTCAGTTCCCTGGGCCCCTGCTTTGCGTCCTTGGATTTTTTGTCAAAAAATGTCCACTCAGTCTCGATCCCTCTATCGCCTTTTCCTGGTCCAGTATCCTTGTTTGATACTCTAGTCCAGTGTGTCGATGTCAGATCGACTATCAGCTTTCCCCTTTTCCTTGGATTTTTTGTCAAAAAATGTCCACTCAGTCTCGATCCCTCTATCGCCTTTTCCTGGTCCAGTATCCTTGTTTGATACTCTAGTCCGGTGTGTCGATGTCAGATCGACTATCGGCTTTCCCCTCTTCCTTCGAAGGACTCTAGCAGAACGTGACTTGGGAGTGATCATTAGCGAAGACATGAAGACTGCCAAACAAGTGGAGAAAGCTTCATCCAGGGCTAGACAAATCATGGGCTGTATCCGTAGAAGTTTCGTCAGCCATAAGCTCGAGATCATAATGCCGTTGTACAGATCCATGGTGAGACCCCATCTGGAATACTGTATACAATTCTGGAGGCCGCATTATCAAAAAGATGTGCGGAGAGTTGAGTCGGTTCAGCGAATGGCCACCAGGATGGTCTCAGGTATCAAGGATCTCCCGTATGAGGAACGACTGGGTAAGTTGCAGCTGTACTCACTCGAGGAACACAGAGAGAGGGGAGACATGATCAAGACGTTCAAATATGTCACAGGCCGTATCGAGGTGGAAGAGGATCTCTTTTTCCTTAAAGGAGCCACGGCAACAAGAGGGTATCCATTGAAAATCTGGGGTGGGAAATTTCATGGTGACACCAGAAAATATTCCTTCACCGAAAGGGTGATTGATCGCTGGCCAATCAGACCTTAGACTTAGTGGGGATGGGCGGACCCACTCTGCCTAAGGCCTGATTGGTCCAGGCTTCTAGAGCCTGGGCCAATCAGGCCTTAGGCTTCGGCGGGATGGGCCGGGAAGGGGCGAGCCCGCCTCATTTCGACCAGGCGGGCTACAGGCTGGACGGGCAAGAACCGTCTGGCCTGAAGAACAGGTTAGTTTGGGGGTTGTTAGCGCCGGGGGGGGTGCGTCTTCGGGCAGGAGGGATTGGACACCCTCCTGCCAGCAATCGGTAGTGTCGGGGTGGGAGGGAGATCGGTAATGTCGGTGGGGGGGGGCGGTTGGTAGTGTCGGGGGGGGCGGTTGGTAGTGTCGGGGGGGTTGGTAGTGTCGGAGGGGGGGCATCCGGACAGGCCGCGGCCCGCTATACTTATAGCGGCAGAGAGATCCCTTGCCGCGATAAGTATAGCGGCTGCGTCTACTTACAATGTAGATCAGCATTTTGATGATCTACATTTTAAGGTTTCTTCCTCTACTAGGGAGACGCGTAGGGCCACCTAGGTTCGCCTAAGGCCCGCCTAAGGCCCTTAGGCGAGCTTAGGTGTCTTGCGGGTCTCCCTAGGCTCCCGGAGGCGCCTTCAGGCCTGCCTGGGGAGCATTTTTTTTTTAAAAACGTGCATCCCAATTGGTTGATTAGACAGCTGTAGGACGCCTACAGCTGACTAAAATCGGGACGCACTTTTGGAGAATCAGGGCCTTAGTGTGGGCAGACTAGATGGGCCGTGGCCCTTTTCTGCCGTCATGTTCTATGTTTCTATGAATTAACAAACGGATGGACAGAGGAGACCCCATAGACATCATATATCTAGATTTCTAAAAAGCCTTTGACAAGGTACCCCATGAACACCTACTTCGGAAACTGAAGAACAATGGGGTGGAAGGAGACGTACATAGATGGATCAGAAACTGGTTGGCGGGTAAGAAACAGAGGGTAGGAGTGAAGGGCCACTACTCGGACTGGAAGAGGGTCACGAGTGGTGTCCCGCAGGGCTCAGTGCTCAGGGTACTGCTATTTAATATATTTATAAATGGTCTAGAAGCAGGGACGAAGTGTGAGATAATAAAATTTGCGGACGACACTAAACTATTTAGTGGAGCTCGGACTAAAGAGGATTGCGAAGAATTGCAAAGAAACTTGAACAAACTAGGGGAATGGGCAATGAGATGGCAGGTGAAGTTCAACGTTGAGAAATGTAAAGTACTACATGTGTGAAGCAGAAACCCGAGGTACAACTATACGATGGGAGGGATGTTACTGAAGGAGAGTACCCAAGAAAGGGACTTGGAGTAATAGTGGACATGACAATGAAACCGACGGCACAGTGCGCAGCGGCCGCTAAGAGAGCGAATAGAATGCTAGGTATAATCAAGAAGGGTATTATAACCAGAACGAAATAAGTTATTCTGCCATTGTATTGGGCCATGGAGCGTCTGCATCTGGAGTACTGCATCCAATATTGGTCACCGTACCTTAAGAAGGATATGGCGTTACTCAAGAGGGTTCAGAGGAGAGCGACACGTCTGATAAAAAGTAAGGAAAACTTTTCATACGCTGAGAGACTGGAGAAACTGGAACTCTTTTCCCTGGAAAAGAGGAGACTTAGAGGGGATATGATAGAGACTTACAAGATCATGAAGGGCATAGAGAGAGTGGAGAGGGACAGATTCTTCAAACTTTCAAAAAATAAAAGAACAAGAGAGTATTCGGAAAAGTTGAAAGGGGACAGATTCAAAACGAATGCTAGGAAGTTCTTCTTTACCCAACATGTGGTGGACATCTGGAATGCACTTCCAGAGGGCATAATAGGGCAGCGTATGGTACTGGAATTCAAGAAAGGATTGGACAATTTCCTGCTGGAAAAGGGGATAGAGGGGTATAGAGGATTACTGCACAGGTCCTGGACCTGTTGGGCCGCCGTGTATAAGGACTGTTGGGCACGATGGACCTCAGGTCTGACCCAGCAGAGGCATTGCTTATGTTCAAAGCCAAATAGAGATCCCATGTTGGTTTCAAACTACAGGCCTATTTAATCAATGTAGATGGAAAAATTTTAGTTAAACTATTGGCTTTGAGGTTAGCTAAGGCTCTCCCTTATATGATACGAATACACCAAACAGGTTTTGTTGCTCAATGACATTCTACAAATAACAGCAGATTGGCACTTCATATGCTAAATTTAGCAAAAACAATGGATGATCCGGCCTTCTCTGTCTCTTTAGATGCAGAGAAGACCTTTGATCGTATAGAATGGACTTGTATGTACCAAGCAATGGAGTGGTTTGGGATAGGTTCTGGATTTATTCAAATGATTCAAACCTTGTATAGTTCCCCCTCAGCCAGACTATATATTAATAATACCTTCTCTGAACGTTTTTGTCTGAAAAGGGAAATAATACAAGGATGCCCCTTATCTCCTTTGCTTTTTGATATTGTTTTGGAACCCTTGTTGTTGGCTATTTAGCAGGCAAAGGAGATACAGGGAATTTCCTATGCAGGTTGAAAGTATAAAGTTTCAGCTTAGCAGACGATATTTTGATTCATTTGAAGAATCCTGAATCAACTATTCCTCATTTACTGGAACTGATTGATTGATTTGGCAAATTTTCTAGTTATAAAATAAACTGGAGCAAATCGGAGGTTCTTCCATTAAATGTATATTGTGTAAAAGGTTTATTTGATACAGTCCCATTCCTTTGGAAGGAAGAGGGTATAAAATATCTGGGCATAGTGATTCAAAAAACATTGGAAGACATAATGACAGTAAATGAAAAGTCTTTATTGTTAAAAGTCAAAGAAATATGTGAGCATTGGAACCCATTACATCTTTCTTGGTGGGGAGAGTGCAAACCATCAAAATGATGATTTTTCCTGTAGTTTGCTACCAAATGAGTATGTAGCCAGTTTATTGTCAAGGGTCCTTGTATAAGAAACTGAATGATATTCTTACAAAATTCCTTTGGCTTGGTAGAACTTATGGAATTGCTTTAGTATCTTTGCAAAAGCCACAATCGGTGGGTGGGGTAAATTTTCCAAATTTTTACAGATATCATCAAGCATTTATTTTGCATCAGGGTATGTATTTGATCCTTCCTGAACTCATGGAGAATCTGCCAGATTGGTTGATGCTGGAAGATCATCTCTTGGCCCCGTTACGCCTTAACCATATTTTGAGTATCAAGTTTCCTCGACTATATTAGGACAATATTATTCTTCATTCTATCTGGAAGACATTAAACTATATCAATACCTTGACTCCTACTCCAATACAGCAATCCATGTGTCAATCCCTTTGGTTAAACTCCAAGATTCAAATCGGCGAGTCTAAAATCCTCTGGAAACATTGATTGAAGGCAGGCATATGTACTCTGGATGATGTGATTTCAAATGGGAAAATGGTAAATTTATTACAACTGCAACAATCATTAAGCATCTCAAAGTCTCTAGCTTATAAATGGTTACAGTTGAAGCAGGCCATTCAGAAGGGGTTCCCTGACTGGCAAAAATTTTAAAAATCAGTTTAGCTTGCTGGGCCTATGCTTCCAGACAGATTTTCAAGGGTATCAGGCCACTAAGTGGTACAAATTAATATCTGATCATTTGAATAAAAAAACAAAAACAAGCTTAAAGGATATTTGGAGCACTGAAGTTCAGCAGCATATTTCTGCTACTCAATGGCCATGGATTTGGGCTTGGAGAATAAGATGTACAGCGTCAGCATCTATGAGACAAACTTGGGGTTTTTTTTGTTATATATAATTATTTGGACCCCTGTTCGTTTGCAAAAGCTGGATAGTTCAAAGTCTAACAGATGCTGGCACTGTCATCTTGAAATAGGGACACTGGATCATTTGTTGTTTTATTGTCCCTTGATACTCAATTTCTGGAAATCGATATGGGGAAAGATTATTATGACATTTGAGATGGGTTTTTTAAAAAAATCTTTATTCATTTTCGAATTTACAATAAGTGTGTCAATATGTTAAAACAGATTAACAATAAGTATATCACTTAATAATCATCAATAGTACAAATGATATATTCTTATCTCCTACCCCTTCCTATTATATAATCAATACCTTGTACAATATGTAATCATAAAATTACACCCCTCCTACCTCATAATTGAACCTGTAAATTTAAGGGAAAAATTGTCATCTAATCAGTACAATATTTTGTTAATGGCTCCCACACATCTTGAAATTTCCTAAAATATCCTCACTGTATTGCAATAAATCTTTCCATTTTATAAATATGACATAAGGAATTCCACCAGAAATTATAATTTAACCTACTCCAGTTTTTCCAATTATACGTAATTTGTTGAATGGCAACCCCAGTCATTATAAGTAATAATTTGTTATTATTAGAAGAAATCTGACTTTTTGCTCTCATTGCCATACCAAACATCATAGTATCATATGACAATGCCATTGGATTGTCTAATAAACAATTAATTTGGCCCCAAATTGATTGCCAAAAAGTCATAATAAATGGACAATAGAATAATAAATGATCTAAAGTCCCTGCTTCGAGATGACAGTGCCAACATCTATTAGACTTAGAGCTATCCAATTTTTGTAACCGAACAGGGGTCCATAATGCTCTATGTAACAGAAAAAAACATGTTTGCCTCATAGATGCTGACATCTCATCCTCCAAGTCCAAATTTGTGGCCATTGGACATAGAAATTTGATGCTTGATCTCAATGCTCCAAATGTCTCTCAGACCAGTGTTTGGTTTCTTTTTAATAAATCCAGTCAGCAATGTATACCACTGGGCAGCCTGGTGACCCAGGAAGTCTACCTGAAAGCATAAGAACTCCATACTATATTGATTATTAAGGTTTTTCCACTCAGGGAACCCCGCCTGAATGGCCTGCTTCAATTGCAACCATCTAAAACTATCTTATTTATTGAGACTATATTTATGTTGCAACTGTGAAAACTCAAGCAGTTTACCATTAGAGATAACATCATCCAATAACCGTATTCCTGCTATCATCCAATGCTTCCAGGCGAGCTTTTCTCCGCCAATTTGAATCTTGGAGTTTTGCCATATAGATTTATTCTGTGCCAGGGTATGTATTGGGTCCTCCGAGAGCTCATTGAAAAACTCCCAGATTGGTTGTGGTTAGAATGGCAACTCATGTCTCCTATAGAAACATAGAAAGATGACGGCAGAAAAGGGCCATAGCCCATCAAGTCTGCCCACACTACTGACCCACCCCAATAAGTCTAGATGCTAGTGAATCGTCTTACGTAGGGATCCCACGTACATGTCCCATTTGCTCTTAAAGTCAAGCACGCCTGTGGCCTTGACTACCTGCACCGGAAGCTTATTCCAGTGATCTACCACCCTTTCCGTGAAAAAATACTTCCTGGTGTCACCCCTAAATTTCCCCCCTTTGAGTTTAAGCGGATGCCCTCTTGTGGTCGAGGGTCCCCTGGGGAAGAGGATGTCATCTTCCACCTCGACACGTCCTGTGATGTATTTAAATGTCTCAATCATGTCCCCCCCTCTCCCTGCGCTCCTCAAGAGTGTAGAGCCGCAGTCTGCTCAGTCTCTCTTCGTACGAGAGACCCTTGCATCCCAAGATCGTCCTAGTGGCCATCCTCTGAACCGACTCGACTCTAAGCACGTCCTTACGGTAATGTGGTCTCCAGAATTGCACACAGTATTCCAGATGAGGTCTCACCATGGTCTTGTACAGCGGCATTATGACTCCTGGTTTACGGCTGACGAAACTTCTATTGATACATCCCATCATTTGCCTTGCCTTGGATGTGGCCTTCTCTACCTGCTTGGCAGCCTTCATGTCTGCACTGATGACTACTCCCAAATCTCTTTCTACTGAGGTTCTAGCTAATGTTACTCCATTTAAGGTGTAAGTTCTGCACGGATTTCTGCTACCGAGATGCATGACCTTACACTTCGTAGCATTGAAGCCTAGCTGCCATGTCGAGGACCAGATTTCCAACGTACGAAGGTCCTGTGTCATACTATCATGTAAAACGCCATCACTTACTATGTTGCACAGTTTTGCGTCGTCGGCGAATAATGTCACTTTACCCTGCAGCCCTCGTGTCAAGTCCCTTATGAATATATTAAAAAGGAGAGGACCGGAGGTCACGTGATGCCATGAGCACGTGAGGACGTTTCCTTGCTAGCTCCGGGGCTACCCTGCACACTGATCAATAACTGACAACTTTTCTGCTGAATCTGTGGCGACTTCACCGCGTATAAGATCGTTCTGGGTGCATGGACAGATACTTAACAAGATCGAAGGAGTTCATGCACCCGAAATCCGCCCGCAAAGATCGAGACCGAGTGAGGCCTGTGGAGAAGAAAATGGCGGCAAGCCCCGCGGCGGCGGTCTCGAATCTGACTGAGACCGCCCTGAGTGATATCAGGGAGGCGCTGGCCCAGGTACTAGGTCCTAAACTGGAAATAATAACGGAACGAATGCTGAATATTGAAACTCTGCTGGCGGCGGCGGCGACACGCACGACCGAGTTAGAACAACGAGTCTCCAATCTGGAGGACACATCCACGACTCGGGGAGCGGAGTTTTGTGAGCTGCAGGCGCAGGTTCGAGCGCAGGCAGAGAAACTGGATGATTTGGAGAATCGCTCCAGACGCTCGAACCTGCGCTTACTGGGAATTCCCGAGACGGTCCCCGACCGCGATTTATTGGGGGTACTGGAGACCTGGTTGCGAGAGGAATTGCCGCTCCCGCCCTCCTTGGGGCCTATGCACATTGAACGTGCTCATCGCCTGGGCCGCCGCCCTGATCGGGAGACGCGTCCACGTGTGGTCATCCTGAAGTTACTCAATTTCAGGCATAAAGTGGAACTGTTACAACTATACCGTAATAAAAGGGATGCCTTGAAATATGATGGAAACCTAATTCGCATTAGCCAGGACTTCTCTCAGGCACTTCAAGAACGGAGGCGGCCTTTTTATCCACTTTGTACACAACTCTCTGATCTTCACCTGAGATTTCAATTCAACTATCCGGCTCTGTTGAGGATCCACAGTAATGGAGTCTGGAAGTCTTTTCAGTCACCCGAAGCAGCCACTGACTTTATTAAAAAGTTTGAAAAATCCACTCCAGGACAGGCTTGACTCTGGAATCTGAGCTCATTTTACTGGGCTGTTTCTGCACCTTAACTGTTACTGCTTATATTTTCACTATTTGAGGAAAACCTGTTTTACATTACGTTTGATGTATATCCTTCTGCTAGCCGGGGTGGCCCTGGAGGAGGCGTCTTTCGTGACCCGTTTTTCTCCCACATGATGGGGGCAGTTGGGATTGTTGGGGAATTAGGGGGGGGGGGATGTTTCTGGGTGGCAGCAGCGGTATTTTGGGGGCGCATTATGTTTATTCTATTTTTTTTCTATCTATGGTTCATGTATTTTTTGGGATCATGTATATTGTGTGACTGGAGTGTGTTTGCGTGGTCTAGGGGTGAGGCTGGGCACCCTGGGACCCCCTTTTACTGGAAGGTTTCTTTTATATATCATGAAGAGTGGGGTATGCCATGGGTGATAGACAGTTCCGTATAATTTCCTGGAATGTATCAGGTATAACATCGCCTGCCAAGCGTACAAAAATATTATCACAGTTGAAACATCATTCAGCTGACATAGCTTGTTTACAGGAAACTAGACTCACTGATATAGAACATCAAAAACTGCGGAGGGGTTGGGTAGGGGACATATACTATGCATCCTGCACAGGGAAGAGGGCAGGGGTGGCCATATTGATTAGAAAGGGCTTACCCTGTACTGTCCAGGTCCTGAGACGGGATCCCACCGGTCGATACTTATTAGTGAAGGTACTCGGACCGGGGGGATCCTTCAGATTATTGGTGGGGTATGGCCCCAATGGATATCAACACTCTTATTTTCAAAATTTGGTTAACATATGTTTACAGAACTCGGGTGACCCTCTGGTATTGGTGGGAGACCTGAATCAAGTATTGGACCCTGGGGTGGATCGTTCGGGGGGGGATAGGACCGACGAATGTGCGACGGACGAAGGGAGTCCCCTATCTGTGTCGTGCTCTGGGGTTGGTGGACCCTTGGAGGTTACTTCACCCCACCGACAGAGATTATACCCATCAGTCTAGAGCCCATGGATCCTTTTCCAGAATTGACTATACCTTAATTTCAGAAAGCATGTTTGCTCGGGTCTCGGAGGCTACAATCGGCCCCCTTGAGATCTCTGATCACCATATGATTTGGTTGGACGTGGCGGTGGGGGGTCCCATGAATACCGGGATGGGATGGAGATTTCCTTCGTACCTACATAATGATTCTCATTTTCGGGAATTTCTGTCAGAAAGATGGGAGGATTACTGTTCCAATAATGCTCAACATATTGCTCAACCTATATTATTTTGGGATGCAGCGAAAGCGGTGTTACGTGGGGAAGTGATTGCCTATGTGGCTTCTAGGACCCGGAGAATTGCACAACGTATAGTGCAGCTCGAACGGCAGTCAACACTCTTGAAACGGGAGCTGTTGCGTGACCCCACTGTGGCCGTCAGAGAGGCGTACACCGCAGCTCTGGCAGAATTGAATTCCCTTATCCATGAGCGGACAAAGAAATTATTATTTTTTCGTAAATATCAATTTTATAAACATGGTAACAAAGCCGGGAAATTGTTAGCATCGATAGCCAAGAGCTGGAAGGGATCCAGATATATTGCTATGATAAAAGAGAGCTCGGGGAAAGTGCTAACTTCAGCAGCAGACATCTCCACCTGTTTTAGGAATTATTTTGCAACCTTTTATGCTTCCCCGGGTCCTTATGCTGGACCGGATGTGCAGGATTATTTAGAGGATGCAGGGATGCCCAAATTGTCGGCGGCTCAGATTTCCCGGTTAGGTGCTCCTTTGCAGCTTCAGGAAGTGTTACAGGCGATCAAAACACTGAAGCCTTGTACTGCCCCCGGTCCGGATGGATACTCCCCGGAGTTTTACAAGATCCTATCGTCCTCCGTGGGGGGGTCTCTTTTGAATTATTACTCTGAGGTTCAGAAATGTGGTACTTTCCCGAGGTATGCGAATGAGGCTTTGATTACTTTGATCCCAAAACCCTCTAAATCGCCCACTGATATCGAATCTTATAGACCAATATCACTGTTGAATGTTGACTTAAAAATTTTAGCACGTCTCATGGCGGATAGGCTGGCGGCCCTGTTGCCCACCATCATTGTGCCGGAGCAAGTTGGTTTTGTACGTTCCCGTCAATCGGTAATTAATGTGCGCCGGGTGCTCCTGGCTTACTCTCGAGCTCAACAGGTCAAGTCCCCAGGACTACTGGTTGGGTTAGACGCGGCGAAAGCCTTCGATAAGGTTCAGTGGCATTATCTATTCCAGGTTTTATCACATATGGGATTTCCGGATAGTTATATGGCATGGATTCGCGCGCTTTATGCTGAACCTACGGCATCTGTATTGGTTAATGGTGTGCGTTCTACTTCCTTCCCGGTGGGCAGGGGGACGCGTCAGGGATGTCCATTGTCACCTCTTCTTTTTTTACTGTATTTAGACCCTTTATTACGTACGCTACAAAAGGATGACGAAATTGTGGGGCTCCCAGAGGGAACGTCCCAACTGAGAGTGTTGGCATTTGCGGACGATCTTTTGCTAACGTTGGGCTCTCCTCAACGTTCTCTGCCCCGAGCTCTGGATCTTCTGGATGAATTTCATTTATATTCTGGTTTGGTGCTTAATAAACAGAAGTCCATGGCGCTGTCAACATCGCCTGAGGTACATCTTGAATGGCAGGGGGACTTTCCTTTACAGTGGGCTTCGTCCCAGCTAACATATTTGGGGGTGGTGATTCCTCAGGACCTGGGCAGGTTGTACTCCATTAATATTACACCCCTGCTTCATCGTACAAAGACTACACTTGCGGGTTGGAGGAACCTTCCATTATCCCTCTCTGGTAGAATAGCATTATACAATATGATATTGTTGCCGCAATGGCTCTATATATTACAAATGCTACCCATTATGTTAACAACAATACACTTAACACAACTAAACTCCCACCTTTCCGCATTTTTATGGCGAGGTAAGAGGGCTAGGATAGCCTTGTCCAAGTTGATGTTGCCAAAGTATCGAGGGGGGTGGGGTTTACTGGATATCTCACGATTTGCCCTTGCGTGTCAATTAAGACATCTTCATGATTGGTTTTGTAGCACTACTTGGTTTTCTTTGCCTGAGAATGAATGCTTTGAATTTAGACCTTATCATTTTAGCTACCTGTTACATGTTAGGCATTTGCCTGATTTGCCACTACTACATTCACACCCCTTTTTGCAGGTAATGCGTATGGCTTGGAAGAGGTTATGTAAGTTGCTGAAAATCTCTTCTGTTACAACACCATATCTCCCTGTGATTGGCAACGGGGACTTTCTTCCCGGCTTGGACTCTGCAACTTTCAGACGTTGGAAATCTCTGGGACTGCATTACGTATCCCAGGTGGTGCAGGATACGGGTATTCCTACTTCATTTGCTGAACTACAAACACAGTTCCATGTGCCACCTGGGGACTGGTTTGCCTTTCGACAACTTTGTCACTACGTACATACTTTGACCCCGGTGCCATTGAAAGAGGAAGTTCACTCTAGCTTACGGGAAGCGCTCGATCTTACTGCTCAAGACCATGTCCCGTTGAAATTTTTTCATAGGTGCTTACGGGACCTATCCGGAGAACTGGACTTAATTGCTCTTGCTCAGAAATGGTCGGCTGATCTTCAAGTGCCTATCTCAGATGATGTGCTACGTAGGGGCCTTCGGGTGGGGAACGACCCTACACTATCCGCAATAGAGAAGGAGCGAAATTACAAATTTATATTGAGAGCGTTTTATCCCCCCAAGAGAGCTATGACTATGGGGATTAGCGCGACTTCTGGCTGTGGAAAGTGCGCACACCTTATGGCATCTTTCGGACATATGTTTTGGACATGCCCCTTGGTGTCTACCTTCTGGATAACCGTGGTGTCTGCGGTGGCCGAGCTTTGGGGATGCTCATGGAGGATGCACCCTACCTTTCTCTTTACTTTACAAATTCGTTTCCATCCACCTAAACAGGGGTGTGCACTTTTCCTCAGAAAGACAATACTCATGGGCAGGAAATGTATACTGACGCAATGGCTTTCGCCTCAACCTCCTTCTCTTCAACAGTGGAGGTCACTAATGTTACAGCAAATGTTGTTGGAACGCAAGGATATTGTGGACTTGACATCAAAAAAGGGTAGGCTGTTCCGCCAATGTTGGTACCCCTTTAGTTTAACATGTGTCTCGACTATTCAACAACAACTTTGGGATGTATGACTTGTATATTATTACCATACTTTGGTTTCTTTTAAAATGTTTTGCTTTTACTGCTGCTGCTGCCCGGGTGGGGTGGGGTGGGGGGGGATGGGGAAGAATGGGAGGGTTGGGATTTGGGAGAGTTTTGAGATTTATCAAAATGTTTTTGTCTTTTCTCTGTTGGATTTGACATGCTGCTTCAATAAAAATATATTATACATAAAAAGGAGAGGACCCAGGACCGAGCCCTGTGGCACTCCGCTGGTCACCTCTGATGTTTCAGAGAGGGTACCGTTTACCATCACCCTCTGAAGTCTACCACTCAGAGGGTATGTAGAACAGGACCTGGGTATATTTCACATTCATCGTTGTTTTTAACTGTTTTCAAAGGACGCCTCAGCCCCACCACTCCACCGCTGTATTTATCTCACAACTGCAGGAATAATTATGTGGTGCCTCATCATTGGCCATTCAAGTGTTTATTAGTGCCTTTCCTTAATTCAATAAATATTTAAATATTATAAAACAAATATTGTAAAATGAATAAATATAAAGTGCTTAGCTCAATTCCAGCCCAAACCTGGGAGTCTGCCTAGGTACTGTAAAGATGACAGAATATTAGTTGATACATGGAAAACATTGTGATTTGTAAGTAATTTAACAACTATTGCAATTCACATATGAGATGATTTTATTTGGAACATTATTGAGACCAAAGATCCCAGTTGACAAAAACAAAAGCAGACCTATTTTAATTTTGACAGAGGTTGCTTTGCAGATGATAACCAGGAATTGGAAAAATTATGACCGCTTGAACCTCTCCTTTTGGTGGGAAACATTGTGCTTATATTACAAGTATGAGAGGATGAATGCGGAACAGGCGGGAAATAATACAAAATTCAAAGAAGTATGGGGTCCGTTGGAAACATTTGTTAAATTGTAAAGTGGTTAATTGACATGATCCGTAAGTCTTGAATTTTCTTGTCTTTCCACACACATCCAGATAAAGGGGGGGGGGGGAGTTAGGGAGAGGGGAGGGTGTAAGGTATTTTGTTTCTTATATTCATGCAATGATAAGTGCTGTTAATTGTTTATATCTGTATGATTATTTGTATGCACTTTTTGGTCAATTTGGAAAATTAATAAAGTATATAAAAAAACTATGACTTCCAATAATTTCAAAAGTGAAATCTTCAGACACTACTTATTTCATTGATTAAAGTACCAACTCACTCTGCAGGTCATACACTAGATACAATCATAACTTCGACAATCTTGAACAAAACTATTTCTAATCTCAAAATTACCCCAGTCCCCTGGTCAGATCACTCACTCATCACATTGGACTTTCAATTTAAATTTGTTAAGAACAACTACTACTCAAAATCAATCACTTATCGTGATTATAACAAAATAGAACTCTCATCCATTACAACAACATTTAATTTAAAAATAGAAGATTTTTGTCTCTTACCAATTGATGAACAAATTAAAGTTTGGTCCTCTGCCACGGAAGACTTAATGGGAAAACTAGCCCCATTAAGTACAAAAGTTATTAACCATAAGAAATGAAAAAATCCTTGGTATACAGAAGAACTTAATCTAATTAAAAAACAACTTAGAGTATTAGAAAGGAAATGGAGGAAAAACAATTCACAAGAAAATCTGGATAAATATAAAGATCAATTATCATACTATAAAACCAAAATAAATTTAGCAAAAACATCCTTCTACTCTAAAAAAATTGAAAATGCAAAAAATTCCTCTGCCCTCTTCGCCATTTTAAAAAATCTTACAGTTCCAAAATGTATAGAAAATCCAGGACTAATAAAAATACCAAACGCACAAACATTAGCAAACTATTTTGTTAGCAAAATACATAAAATTAGAGATAGCATCAAAGCAAAAAGTAACCAGAATATAGATATAGAAGAAATTTCCACTGTACCTATTTCAAAATGCACAAATTTTTTAATACCATCTATAGAAACTCTTAAACAATTACTACAAAGTATTAACATCAAAGGTGCGGAACCTCATTCTATTTCTCCATCCTTCTTAAAACGATTTTTTTCCTTTTTCGGACTTTTTATTAGGTCCATGATTGAAAATAGTCTAACAACTGGCATTATGCCAAAAGAATGGAAAGAGGCAATCATCCGTCCAATAATAAAAAATCCTAAAGATCCAATCTCATCAGAATCAAATTATTGACCCATTGCAAACTTGCCATTCTTCACTAAGCTAATAGAAAAAATTGTCTTCAATCAAGCAAACAGCTTCATTAAGAAAACTCATATATTACACCCCAACCAGACCGGTTTTTGAACCAATTATTCTACAGAATATTCAATGATAGGTCTTACAACAAACATTCAATACTACTTGGATCAACATAAATCAGTGCTTCTAATCTCACTTGACCTCTCGGCAGCTTTTGATACCATCGATCATCATCTACTTCTTAATAGACTATCTGCCATTGGTATCTCAGAACAAGTTCTTAACTGGTTTACCTCATACTTTCAGGATAGGTCATCAAAAGTCATTTTCAAAGACACTTCATCAAATAATTATATAAACTCATATGGTATCCCTCAAGGTTCAATTTTGTCTCCTCTCTTATTTAATATTTTCCTAGCTCCACTTCTTACACTAAGTCAGTCCATAGGTTTTTCAGCTTACGCATACGCTGATGACATCCAGCTTATTCATCCACTAAATACCGGTGATTCCAATGAGATAAAGAATATAAATAATAAGTTAACACAAATCACACAATGGTTAAAAGAAAATATGCTATCCCTTAACCCATCTAAATCTTCAATAATGCTCTTGCCATGGAAAAAAGAAATTACATTTGAAGCAAAAAATTTTTTAGACAGTTTTCCATTACAAAAAGTAATGACAACTAAAATATTGGGAATATTGTTAGATCATGAGTTATCCTATCATGATCAAATTAGTTCTGTAGTTAAGAATTGTTTTTATAAACTTCGCCTCATTAGATCGCTAGCCAAATTTTTATAACCTAAAGCTCTAAACATTTTAATTCACTCTCTGATTATTTCCAGGCTAGACTATTGCAATACATTATATCATGGCATAACACAGAAAGAAATAAGATTACAAATCATACAAAATACTGCAATAAAGATTATTACTCATTCCAAAAAATACAATCATGTTACACCTCTTCTGCGAAATGCACATTGGCTACCGATTTCATATAGAATAACATACAAAATTGCGCTACTTATATTTAAAATTCAGAAAACTAATACCCCAATATTTTTATATCGGTACTTAATACCCTATTCCCCTGCCAGATCTCTTCGATCAGCAGAACAAAATTTAATAACCATTCTAACGCTAAAAATAATAGGCACTAGAAGAAATACAACTTTTTCTATTTTTGGACCTCAGCTCTGGAACAAACTTCCTATCTTTCTACGCGCTGAAATCTCTCTAGAAAAATTTAAAAAGAACTTAAAAAGTTACCTTTATAGAGATGCATTTGATTCTTAAATTAGATAATCTTTTCTTTTTTTCCCTTTTCTTCCCCTATCCATACCTTTCCTGATGTTGTTCTTCCCTAAAAATGTTTTTTTTTTAAACAAATGTAATTTTATCCTAGTAATCCTTATGTATTTTTTATTGTCTGTGGATATGTCTTTATGTCTATTGTTTAAATAATTTATTTCCCCAAATTTTAATTTTTGTAATACGCATTGAAAATATTTGATATTGCGTGTAAATCAAAATCTTAATAAACTTGAAACTTGAACTTGAACTACATTCATGAAATCCTTATATATGTAGGGAATGAAGTTGTGCTAGAAAAAGTAAATCAACTTTTCTGAAATATAATCAGAATATTGGATAGTAACCGCTGACTTGAAGATATAGAGCCATCAAACTTATCTCAAAATGATTCCCTCAGTCCAATCCCGACGGTGCCCATTTCGCCACACTTGAATCAGCTTCTTCTGGGGATATACACAGGACTGAGATGAACAGGATAGGCTCAAAAAGATTTTTGAAACGTCAGCTCAATGTTCTATACTTTCACTTTTGAAATTATTTAAAATTATTAAAAAATTATAAACATACACAAAATAAGATGTTTGATAGTATGAGAGGTTTTAAAAAAAATAGGATCCATGATTAAAATCTAGAACTGATAAGTCTCAGACTTGAATTTTTCAGTATTTCATCAGTCTCTGAACAGGTTTCCGAGATCCTTTTTCCTCTCATATAAGACTAAACACCTTTTATTTGTTATTGGAAGTCATAGTTTGATTTGAGTTTGGGCTATTCATTTGGCTTTTCAATCCATCTAATTTGTTGGGTAGTATTGTCTACAGACCTTTGACACAATCACAGCAAATTGATAAAGATCTGGTTGCAGATATCCAAAAGTTGGGAAAGAAAGGGAAGGTGCTGTTGTTGCTGGGTGACTTTAACCTGCTGGATATGGAAAGTTCCATCTACAGAAATGGAAAGAAGTAGAGAGATTGTGGATGCCTTTCAAAGTTCTCTGCTCAGACAAATGGTGACAGAATTCATAGTACTCACAAATGGGGAATGTGTCTCTAATGTCCGAGTGGGTACTCACCTGGATTTGATATTACAGCTAAAGTGAAGTGCAGCCATACAAAACTCAAAGTCCCGGATTTCAAACATACAGACTTTAATAAAATTGGGGAGTATCTGAAAAAAGAGCTGATATAATGGGAGGACATAACAGAAGTAAAAAACAGTGGTCCATGCTGAAAGATACAATAAAACTGGCTATCAACCTTTTGTGAGAATAAATAAAAACAAGAAAGAAAGGAAACTAATATGGTTCTCCAAATAAGCGGCAGAGAAAATAAAGTCAAAAGAGTTAGTGTTCGTGAAATACAAAAAAACTCAAGAAGAGGAGTACAGGATGAAACTGAAAGAAGCCAAGAAAGATATATACAGTGGATCCTTGGAATCTAATTCGTTCCAGAAGCATGCTCGTAAACCAAAATACTCAATATCAAAGCGAGTTTCCCCATAGGAACTAAGGGAAACTCGCTTGATGCGTTCCAACCCACCCCCACCCCCCAAGGCCAGCGGTGCTACTCCACCTTAACCTCCCCCCGAGGCCACCAGCGCTGCTCCACATCCCCCCATGATCTGGCATCCCCCTGCTCATGTCGCCCCCCACCACGATTTGGCATCCTCCACGCACCCACCCACCCAAACACATTGGCTTACCCCCATATGGCACCAGCACCAACACACAGGACATGCCGGTGCCTGAAGATCTTCTATCTCCCTTTTGCTGGGCCTTGAGCATATGCGCATGCTCAAGGCCTTCTAGTCTCACTCTCTCTGAGATTCTTGGAGATCTCTGAGAATCTCGGAGAGAGTGAGACTAGAAGGCCTTGAGCATGCACAGATGCTCAAGGCCCAGCAAAAGGAAGATGGCAGATCTTCAGGCATCGGCACCGGCATGTCCTGTGCGTTTGTGCCGTACCGGTGCCATATGAGGGTGAGCCAATGTGCTTGGGTGGGTGAGTGGGTGCGTGGAGGATGCCAAATCGCGGCGAGGGGGGGCGACCTAAGTGGGGGAAGCTGGATCACGGGGGGATGCCGGATTGCGGGGGGCGCTCGTAAATCGAGTCAAGCTCGGTTTCCAAGGCACTGATTTTGTGAATGTTTTGCTCATCTTGCAAAACACTCGCAAACTGGTGCGCTCGTAAACTGAGGTTTAACGGTATCTGGCAAAAGGGAAGAAATGTATATTAGTGAGAGAAGGAAGACAAAAAAATGGAATAGTAAGACTGAAAAAAAGCTATGAGTATGATGAAGAAAAAGCAAACATGTTAAACAAATAACTCTTTTCTGTGTTCATGGAAGAAAATCCTGGAGAAGGACCACTATTGGTTAGCAAAGTTACAAATGAGAATGGAGTAGATACCACACCATTCATGGAAGAAAGTATTTATGAACAACTTGAAAAATTGAAGGTAGACAAAACCATGAGACTAGATGGGATCCATCCCAGCATATTGAGGGAGCTCAGAGAGGTTCTGGCAGGTCCTCTTAAAGATTTGTTCACTAAATCCTTGGAGATGGAGATTCTGTGGAATTGGAGAAGAGCATTTGTGGTCACTTTTCACAAACGTGGTCACAGTTTGAAGCTGGAAACTACAGGCTGGCAAGCCTTACTTTGGTTATTGGAAAAATTATAGAAACATTGTTGAAAAAAGGATAGTAAATTTCCTAGAATCTAATGAGTTACAAGATCCAAGGCAACATTGTTTTACTAAAGGTAAATCATACCAAGCAAATCTGATTTAATTCTTTGACTGGGCCATCAGAGAACTGGATCCAGGACATGTGCTATATGTAATTTACTTAGATTTGACATGGTTCCTCATAGAAGGTTCATGAATAAACTTGACAGGCTGAAGTTAGGACACAAAGTGGTAAACTAGAAACTGAATGACGGACAGATGCCACAGGGTGGTGGTGAATAGAATTCACTCTGAGAAAGAAAAGGTAAATAGTGGAGTGCCTCAAGGATTGGTGCTGGGACTGATTATGTTCAATATGTTCATGAGCATAAGAACATAAGAATTGCCGCTGCTGGGAAGGAGGAATTCAAGATGGTGGACTCTATCTAGCTGAGCTCGGAAGGCTTAGTGTTTTCTTCAAAATTCTATAACGAATATCCTGGAAAGCTGTTACTTATTGCCGATATGCCCCATAAGAGGAAGGGGAATGTGAGAGCGGCTCAGCTACTGCTACTCACATCGTCGCTGGCCCAGCAGACGATCCAGTGTTTCCTGCAGCCACTGAGCTCAACTGACACCCGGATATTCCCGCGGCGGTTGAGTTCCGCGTCGGACTTGTGTAAGGGAGCACATCATTGTCACCGCCGCTTCTTTCTGTGCCACCATGTCCAGCAGGAGCACAGAGTATTGAGCTTGACCCCGAGGGAGAGGAGCAGGAGACCCCGGAGCAGGCACTGGGAGGAGCTAATGCCCCAGCTGGAATGCTGGGCCGAATGATCGCTGAAGGAGAGGGAGGAATAGCAACTACCCCAGCAGTGACACTGGAGATACTCCTGGAGGTGGATGTGAAGGTAGAACAGACTGCCTCAGACATGGAGGTATTGGTTCAGAAAATGGATACTTTTTCAAATAGTTTGCTTAAAGTTAAACAAGAATGCATGGACAAAATACAAACTGAGTCAGCCTCCTTGAAAAACTCAATTTCCACTATAATTAAAGAACAAAATTTTGCAGCTCGTAAAATAGAAATGATAGAGAATTATAATAGAAGATTGAATTGAGAGTTCTAAACTGCCCGAAGATACCGGCAATATCACCAATTGAGATTTTTTAAAATTTTCTTATAGAGTGTTTGAATTTTCCACAAGACCAGATACCGCCCATAAATAAAGTGTACTTTTTACCTGTTTCAAAAAGAAATTCTGATAATAATGATATACCTAGGGGTGAGAATTTGGTTTCTGAGAAAGACTTGCAAAATCTTACAGCAGTATTAGAGGAACCGTCCATAGAAGTTAAAGAAAGAGCAACTCTAATTGTTAACTTTATCTTTGAACAAGATCTTAATTCAGTTATGAGGTTATTCTTTAAAAAGTCTGGAACACTCTTCTGTGGTCAACGTCTATGATTGTATCATGATGTAACTAGAGTAACTCAAGAAAGGCGAAAATTGTTTCTGGGAATGAGAGAAGAGACAAGGAGGCTAGGTGCTACATTTTTGTTAGCTTATCCATGCAAATGTGTTATTAAGTTTATGGGATTAAAATATGTATTCTTCACACCAGAACATCTACGATCCTTTTTAGATCTCAAGGGTTTATCTAGTGGTGGGAGTGTAGCTCAAGAATAATGCTGGGTTGTAGTGTTTAAGTCTTTTCTTTGTATTTTATTGCAATGTTACTCCCTGTAATCTTTTTATTTCCTTCTTCCTTCTAATTGAGGTGTAAGGAAGAGTTAGTTTCATAATAATTTTTACTTTTAAATGTTATAATGTTCTATGATCTTAATTTTGTTGGAACATGACTCTGTATTCTATAACAAGTAGTTTAAACTTGTAAAGTATGCTAAATGTAATAATAAAAAAAAAAATAATTGCCACTGCTGGGTCAGATCAATGGTCCATCGTGCCCAGCAGTCCACTCCCACGGCAAAGACCAGTGCCCTAACTGAGACCAGCCCTACCTGCGTACGTTCCTGTTCAGCAGGAACTTGTCTAACTTTGTCTTGAATCCCTGGAGGGTGTTTTCCCCTAAAACAGCCTCCGGAAGAGCGTTCCAGTTTTCCACCACTCTCTGGGTGAAGAAGAACTTCATTACGTTTGTACAGAATCTATCCCCTTTTAACTTTAGAGAGTGCCCTCTCGTTCTCCCTACCTTGGAGAGGGTGAACAACTTGTCTTTATCTACTAAGTCTATTCCCTTCATTATCTTGAATGTTTCGATCATGTCCCCTCTCAGTCTCCTCTTTTCAAGGGAGAACAGGCCCAGTTTCTCTAATCTCTCGCTGTACGGCAACTCCTCCAGCCCCTTAACCATTTTAGTCGATCTTCTCTGGACCCTTTAGAGTAGTACCGTGTCCTTCTTCATATACGGTGACCAGTGCTGGATGCAGTATTCTAGGTGAGGGTATACCATGGCCCGGACAGTGGCATGATAACCTTCTCCAATCTGTTCGTGATCCCTTTCTTAATTATTCCTAGCATCCTGTTCACCCTTTTCACCACTCCCACACATTGCATGGATGGCTTCATTGACTTGTCGACCAGTACTCCCAAGTCTCTTTCCTGGAGGGTCTCTCCAAGTAACGCCCCAGACATCCTGTATTTGTGTATAAGATTGCTGAAGTGTAAGAAGGTAAGTTTTGCTTTTTTGTGGATGACACCAAGGTTTGTGACAGACTCTGTATAGAGTAGAAAACATGAAAAAGGATCTATAAAAGTTAGAAAAATGGAATGTACGGTCTTATGTAGGGTGACCAGGTTACCAATTCTAGAAAGGAGACTTTTTGGCCAGTCCTGGTTTTAAAATTATATTTCAAAGGAATATAGTATTTGCAGTCCATGATTCTATCCATTGAAATCAGTGCTATCTGATGAGGTTGGCAGAAATCCAGGACTGGCCAAAAAGTTTCCCTTCTGGAATAAGTAACTTGGTCACCCTAGTCCAGTGGTAGGCAAACTCATTAGTTAATAGAGCCAAAGATCAGCAGTACAACGATTAAGATTTCTTTTGAAAGCCAAATTTCTTTTCAAGAACCATGTTTTTAGGAGTCAGTTTAAATTAGCTACTAACATTAAATTAAACCAGATATCATAATAATAATAATCTTATTTATTGACAAAAATTTTTTTTACATTAAAATAAAAATGACAAAACACGCATTTAATGTGAACAATGACCTTGCATTTCCTTGGAAAGTTTAGATGTCAGGTTTGTATGTCGTTTTTAATTTCAAGCAGGATTCCAGGTTCTCATCAATAAGACGATTTCTCAATATACTTTTGATAAGGTTCATGCTTGAAAAATATTATTTGCATGAATATGTAGAGCCAAAGAGTGAAAGAACACTGTACACATTGACAGATAACTCGTGCGTTAGTCACGTGTGGCTTCTCTGCACCGCATACCCTGTGCTTGTGCATACCCTGCGCTTGTGCATACCCTGCGCTTGTGCTACGATGGCTACGTCAACCCAACTGACATCCTGCTCACCCTCATGTACTCGAAATCAATTCATGGCAGAGCCTAGAGAATGGCACAGGGAAAAAAATTGTCCTCGTCCCGCGAGCTCGGTCCTCGTCCCCGCCCTGTCCCCATGAGCTCGGTCCCCATCCCCACAAAACATCTGATCCCATCCACACAAGTCTCAAATAGTTTTATACTGAACTTATTATATTAAAGTATAAAAAGAAACAATATTCTGTACAATTGTCAATTTATAAATCAGCGTCTTCTCCCCACTCTCTACTTCTCTTGCCCATTTCCATTCAGCACCCCACAAGCATACCGGGGCTGCAGGATTTCCTGAACACTAAGTAGAAATACAATAGATGTATGGGACTACTAGGAGGGACAGTCGGGTGCTATAGAAAAGTGGTGAAATCTGCACAGTCAAGCCTGCAAGGATTACTAGATGTCTTTCAGCAGCTCCCCTCCCTCCCCCTTACCTTCGTGGTGATTTTCTTTTTTTTTTTTTGTCTTCCAGCTGCCCAAGCCGGCTTTCATCAAGTTGCGTGTGGCTGACGAAACTTCTCTGATGCAACTTCCTGTTTCCAGTTGCTTCAGAGGAGAAGTTTCGGCAGCCACATGCGACTTGATGAAAGCCGGCTCAGGCAGCTGGAAGACAAAAAAATAAATAAATCACCATGGTAAGGTAAGGGGGAGAGAGGGAGATGCTCGAATGGTGACATGTCATTCTCTAGCAGAGCCGCACTCAAGTGGCTAAAGAGCCGCATGCAGTTCGTGAGACGCGGTTTGCCAACCACTGCCCTAGACTAATGCCTGTCAACTAAAATTCAATGCAAAGAAGTACAAAGTGATGCATTTGATGAGTAGAAATGCAAGGGAGCCATATGTCCTAGGAGGTGAAAGGTTGATATGCATTGACAAGGAGAGGAACCTTAGGGTGATAGTGTCTGAGATGTTGAAGGCTACAAAACAATATGACAAGGCAATGGCTGTAGCCAGAAGGATACTGGGCTGTATAGAGAGAGGCATAAACAGCAGAAGAAAGGAGGTGTTGATGCCCCAGTACGTCACTAGTGAGGTCCTACTTGGAGTATTGTGTTCAGTTTTGTAGGCGGAAAACCTGACTAGCAAGGGGGTACTCCAGGACCGAGTTGAGAAACACTGCACTACATCAACTGGCAAACCTTTATCCACATGTTTATTCACATCTTCAAAGAAGTCAAGCAAATTGTTGAATCAAGATCTCCCATGGCTGAACCCATGCTGACTCTGTCTCATTAAATTATGTTCCAAAATTTTATTTTTTTATAATTGTTTCCATCATTTTGCCTGGCACTGAAGTCAGGTTTACCAGTCTATAATTTCCTGGATCTCTCCTGGAACCCTTTTTTTAAAAAATCAGCGTAACATTGGCTACCCTCCAATCTTCAGGTACTACAGACAATTTTAGCAACAGGTTACAGATCACTAACAGCAAGTCAGCAATTTCATGTTCGAGTTCTTTTAGTACCCTGGGATGTGTAGCATCCGATCCATGAGATTTATCACTTTTTAACTTGTTGATTTAGCTTAGTACATCTTCTAGATTCACTGAGATTTCTTTCAGTTCCTCCATATCATCATCCTTGAAAACCATTTCCAGTTCAGGTAGATCTTTTACATCTTCTTCCATAAAGACCGAAGCAAAGAATTCATTCAGTCTCTCCGCTATGGCCTTAGCCTCCCTGAGCACCCCTTTTGCTCCCTGATCATCCAATGGTCGCACAGATTCCCTCAAAGGTTTTCTGCTTCTAATGTACCTAAAAAAATTGTTATGAGTTTTTGCCTCTTTGCAAGTATCTCTTCATATTCTTTCTTAGCTTTCTGTATTAATGCTTTACATCTAACTTGCCAGTGCATGTGACTTTTAATATTTTCTTCATTCGGGTCTTTTTTCCATTCTTTAAAGGATGTTGCTTTTGGCTCCAATAGCCTCTTTCACTTCACCTTTTAACCATGCCGGATCTCGTTTCTTCTTTCTACCTTTGTTAATACATGGAATAAATCTGGTCTGGCCTTCCACAATGGTATTTTTAAATAGCATCCACACCTGGTTTACAGTCCTAACCTTTGCAACTGATCCTTGTAGCTTCTATTTAACCATTTTCATTTTATCATAGCCATCCTTTTGATAATTAAATGCCTCTACAGTAGATTTCTTTTGCCATGTCACTTCAGGTATCAGCTCAAATTTGATTACATTATGATCACTATTTCCCAGTGGACCCAACACAGTTAACTCTGTACTATGCCTTGCATTCCACTAAGGACCAACTCTAAAATAGCCCCCTCTCTTGTTGGTTCCTGGACCAGTTGCTCCAGGAAGCAGTTATTTATGACGTCAATGTTGGGGTAATTGAAATCACATTTCCACACAATAAATCCAATCAGAACAGAACCCACCACTATACTATATCTCAATTAAGGTAGAGAAAATGCCTCAGGTCCAAAGAACTGAAACCTGTTGAACCCCAAAAGGGGTACATAAAACAGGTCAGCATTGGCTGAAAAAACTCCACCCAACAGCAAACTGACTTACATGCATAGGAAATATCCAATATGCTACACACATTTTAAAAAAGGGCTTTAAATGTCATTTTAATTTAGTATTATAGAAGAATATAACCCTTTCCACCAGTCAGAGTCAGTTCTTTGAAGATCCAGTGGAACTGTTCTTTGAATTCAGTTAATTGTGAACGCACAGGGCACAGTGTTCATAAAAATAACCTTCACAGTTCCACTTGAAATTGCCTATAGTACACAAAAAACCCCACCAATGTTAATCAAATTTAAATCAACAGTATTTATAATTCACATGGCGTTAATTGTGAACGCACAGGGCACAGTTTTCATAAAAATAACCTTCACAGTTCCACTTGAAATTGCCTATAGTACACAAAAAACCCCACCAATGTTAACCAAATTTAAATCAACAGTATTTATAATTCACATGGCGTCTTCATCTAGTGGAAATAGTTATTCAAAATATCCCGACAGAGCTCCATTTCGCAGGTTCATCCACTCTGTCAGGGGAAGAACTCAAAATGCCTTCTTCGCTCTTCACCGGCTGAACTAAGGCGGGTTTCAGCTCTTTGGACCTGAGGCTTTTTTTCCACTTTGATTGAAGATATGGTATGGTGGTGGGTTCTGGGGTTCTGTTCTGATTGGATTTATTGTGTGGAAATGTGATTGTACACCCAGTCTCCTCGAGTAGTGAAGTGGTAATTGAAATCACCCATTATTATACTGTTGCCCAATTCACCAGCTTTCCTAATCTCTGAAAACATTTCTTCATCTGTCTGCTCATTTTGTCTTGGGGTTTTAGTATAGCCCTATCTTTATATGCCTTCCCTTCACACATGGAATTTTTATCCATATGGATACCATACTGCTATCTATGTCATGCAGAATGTTTATTTTATTTGATTCAATTCCCTCTAACCTATAGCGCAACCCCCCTTCCAATTTGATCCACTCTATCCTTGTGATATAATTTGTACCCAGGTAAAACAATATCCCATTGTCCTCCTTCCATTATATCTACCTTATCATTCAGTGCTATATACTCTTAACTCTCCTAATTTATTATTTAGGCTTCTAGCATTTGTATACAGACACTTCAAATTGTGTTTTTTCCTTGTAACTAACTACAGGTCGCTGAGAAAACAGGGAAAATTTGAGTCTTTTACACTGCCTTCCTCTTAAACTCTCCTGGCTTTCTTTCATCATTACTGAACAACTAATAAGAGTAGAATGGCAGGGGGATACCAGTAACTAGAAAGAAACAGACATAGGAGTACCACAAAGATCCGCCATGTCATCCATGCTGTTCAAATTCTTCCACCAACCTCTGGGAAAATTCATCAGAAACTAGGGTGAAAATGCTATATTTATACAGATGACAGCCAATTGGTCATCCCACTGAAGAGACAGGGCAAGAATACTAATTATACAAACCGGAGAACAAATTGATATCAAGTCAGATTGAATTACCAGACCTCAAATACCCAAGGCACTACTAGACTAATTTTCATACCCTTACTGGGGTAGTAAATTCATCATTGGTCTTGGTAAAGTGACATGTGCTTTAAATGTCTGTTATAAACGTAATTTAATTGTATAGAATAATTTTAAAGTGCATTGAGCGCATAAGGTGCTTAAGAAAGGAAGACACTTATCCTTTGTGCCCAACCGTTTCACACTTGGTTTCAACAGAGGCTATGCCCCAGTAGTATAATGGGTACACCTCATGTCAAAATGATTGACAACAGTCAAAGATAAGGATCTACCAATCAGCATTCACTTCCAGGTTAAGCCCCACCCACTCTCCACCCACACCATGCCCATTCTCTGCCTAAACTCTGCCTACTCTCCACCCACTTTTACTCAAGCCCCGCCCATACCATGCCCACTTTTACATTAGCCCCACCCAGGCCCCACCCGTACCACATACCCTCCTGCCCATGCCTCGCCCCCTCCTATAGGAATGAATGGTGGTAGCCCCGCCCCATACCATGTCACCGGAAATGCACTTTCTGATGACATCACCAGAAATGGGGGCTTGTCTGACCCCGGAAATATGCTTTCTGATGATGTCAGCGGAAATGGGAGTGCCTGCCCTACCAGAAATGCACATTCTGATGACATAGGCAGAAATAGGGTACATGAAGCACTGGAAATTTTTCTGATGAGATGGAAATGCACTTTCTGATGACGTTCGCGGAAACAAATTTAATTGAAGCCCCCGGAAATGATGTGGCCTGAAAAAAGAGTGTCTTTATTTTAACAGCCTTTTAGTTAAAAGACAGGTTTTAAGATCTCATGGTTAGAGCAATGCACAGACAGATCACAAAAGCTGCTTTCGTTTCTTTCCTGTTTTTTAAAACAGACCCCAGGTTTTAAGAGCAGTGCAGAAACAACTTAGAAAAGGCTGCATTTTTTTATTTCCTGGTTTTTTTAACAGACAGTATGAAACCTGAGTTAATGGTTGGGGATGGGCAACTCCCAGATGGTCATGGTGACAGCTAATAAGCTGGTTATCATAAAGGTTTTTTCAGCCCCCCTGATAAAACCAAAGGGAGAGGGAGAGGTGTGTTTAAACCAGTCTGAACATGTCCTGGCCCCCTGGTGTTGTCATAGGGACGTATGACTTAGTCTTTAACAATCTGAAAAAAAACCTGTTCTTATTGGCCTCTGTTAAAAGGCAGAGTTTTAAGACTTTTAAAATTTAAAGTGAAGTTAACAGAGCTGACTGGAACAGGGTAGAGATGGAATCTTTATTGAAACAAATTTATTATGATCTGAATGCGGCAGGTAGCTATGGAGGCATTAACCCTCTACTTCAAGCGGCTAAAAAGAACGATATTACAGTTTGGAGAAAAGACGTTGTGGACTGGGTCACTGGTCAAAACGCATACAATTTACACATGCCTGCTAGAATCCATTTTAAAAGAAATAAAACAATGGTGTCAGAAGTTGACAGCCAGTGGCAAAGTGACTTAGTTGACATGTCAGCCTTTGCTCGTTATAACAACGGTTGCAAATACATCTTAAAAGTAATAGATATCCTGTCAAAATTTGCTTGAGCCGTGAGTTTATAAACAAAAAACAGTCATGAAGTTACCAAAGCCTTTGAAACAATATTTAATTTAGGGCGCACACCTGAAAAACTTCAAAACAGACAAGGGTAAAGAAATTTTAAATAAGTCTCTGAAGATTTTATTAAAACAAAAAGGTGTTCGCCATATTGTGACCCATAATGATGTTAACAGGACTTTAAAATCCAACATGTGGCGCTATTTCATTGCTCATTGGTTCATCCTTCTTGCAGCCCCTGATAGCCAAGGGAGGAGGGGGGAGGAGGTGTGTTTAAACATATCAGAACATGTCCCGGCCCCCTGGTGTTGTCATAGTGACATATGCATTAGTCTTTAACAATCTAAAACAAAAAACTGTTCCTATTGTCCTCTGTTAAAAAGACAGTTTTAAGACTTTTTTAAAATGTAGAGTGAAGTTAACAGAGCTGAATGGAACAGGGTACAGCTATGGAGGCATTAACCCTCTACTTCAAGAGGCTAAAAAGAGTGATATTACAGTCCGAAGTCAAAACACATACAATTTTACACAGACCTGCTAGAATCCATTTTAAAAGAAATAAAACAATGGTGTCAGAAGCCAATGGCAAAGTGACTTAGTCGACACGTCAGCCTTTGCTCATTATAACAACGGTTACAAATACATCTTAACGGTAATAGATATTCTGTCAAAATATGCTTGGGCCGTGAGTTTAAAAACAAAAACAGTCACGAAGTTACCAAAGCCTTTGAAACAATATTTAATTTAGGGTGTACACCTGAAAAACTTCAAACAGACAAGGGTAAAGAATTTTTAAATAAGTCTCTGAAGAATTTATTAAAACAAAAAGATGTTTGCCATTTTGTGACCCATAATGATGTTGAAGTAGCTGTAGTGGAAAGATTTAACAGGACTTTAAAATCTAAAATGTGGCACTATTTTACGGCTCATAATACCTTTACTTATCAAGATATGTTACAGGCTATAGTGCACAGCTATAATTATAGTTTTCACAGAACGATACAGGCGAGGCCTGTGTGATACCCTCAAACTCTTTGCAAATTTGGAAAACAGTCTACGGCAGTAACATCAAAACGTGATCCCATAAAGGATCTCTTAAAGAAAGGAGACAATGTGAGGCTGTCAAAAGTTAAAGGAAAATTTTGAGAAAGGTGGATGGATGAGATATTTATAATAAAAGATGTTTTAAACAGGGGTCAGAGAACAACATACAAGATACAGGATTATGATAGTGATGCTTTACAAGGTTATTTTTATCCTGAAGAATTACTAAAAGTCAAACAGAATATACTGTATAAAAAAGGTTCTAAAGGTAAAAGGAGGGGGTAAGAACAAAATTTGTCTCGTGAAATGGAAGGGGTGGCCTGATAAATCCAGGGATGTTTAAACATGAAAAAAAACAACCTGTCTGAACATGTCCCGGCCTCCTGGTGTGTCACAGTGACATATGTCTTAGCTCTTTAACAAACAGCTGTTAACATCAGAAATAAAAAGTTCTCAAACTGTCAAACAAAATGACTGCCTCAAAGGCACGTAGATTGAGTTACTTTCTTAAAGATCATGAAGTAGAAAAAGAGGGTTACCCGATGACAGAAAAACTGTACGAATCAGACAAAGAAAACATGGACCTCTTTAACACACAGGTAACTGAAAAAAGGCCTACCAAGAGATCTCGTAACTTTCTTAAAGATTGTAATGCAGAGAAAGAGGGTTACCCACCGGCTGAAAAACCGATTGACGCGACGGCAGATACCAGGGAGCACACACACGAATTAACAGGTTCTGAAATTCAAGAGTTTCCAGATGCCCAAAAGCTATATGATTCAGAAACAGAAAATAAAGATGCAGGTTATGAACTACCAGAGGATAATACTTCGGACATAGAGCTTTATGAAACCGCAACAGACGCTGAAGCGACAGGCATGTTGGAAAAGCCTGGATCTTCCACGATAAGAGAGAGAGAGACACACACACACTTTTCATTGCCAGGGGTCGGTGTTGAAGGGTTTATGAAGCTGAATGTGTTTGTGTGTTTTAAAAAGGAAAATTTATTTCTGTATGTTTTTTTTGTAGGGAAGTGGTGGCTCTTTGCGATCACAGAAATCTTCAGACAAGGTGTACATTCCGATGATAAATCTATCCTGTTTGTATTTATTCTGCTCGTTTCAAAGAGAACCAGCGGTGATTGAACGTAAAATTAAGACCTGACGATACTTGTGTTTATGGTTGGTGGAATAGCATACGACTTTCCAAAATACCACCAGAACTTAAATCAGTTATAAAGGTAGCTGTATAGTGCATTATAAATAAATGTCTGCAAGGCGTGAAGGAAGAAACCTGTGGAGCCTGCTTAATACAAACAGGGGGGGGGGGCAAAAACACCACGATTGCTTGATGTGGATGTAAAAGGATATACAACATAAATTCAGGAAAACTTGTGACATGCTGTGCCTGGAACATGTGGTAAATGTAATCACTTTTGTAGGCTATAAAATGAAAATACTGATGCTTTGTAATGAAAGCATTAATATAATCATTGATTTAATCAGCGATATTAAGACCTCTATAAATGGGCCACAACTACTCAGATTGGTCAATTTCATGAGAGATGGTGAATATGTAGAGATTGTATGTGATTTAATCTGTGACACTGATTATAAATCATTTTTAAAAGAAATGCTTTTTAAAACATGTTTTTCTTGGGATTGAGGGAAATATAGTATGTAACTGCTTGCTTTGTTTGTATAAAAGCTTAAAACATTTATTGATGTAAAATAAAGATTTTTTTAAAATTACAAATGTGTGGTGTGTTTTAGGAATGGCTAGTCATGTGAATTAACAACCTAAACTAAAACAATAGAAGGTATGACAAGTTATAAGGAACTAGGTTCTAGGCATGTAGGAGTCATTTTGATATCTAAAATGACTAAGCATGGCAAACAATATGTATGTGTAGCAGAGGCCATAGACATACAATAAAGCCTTTGTGAATGGATAACTTCTGTAGAGAGTTGTAAGTGTATAAAAATACGTTGTGAGAAGACCAGCAAGCATTCTGTTTTTTGTGGATGTTACACCGGACCCCAGATACATCAACCGCTAACATGATGATTAGAAAAGGGGATATCATTTTTTTCTGTCTCTGAATCTATCATTGCATTTAAAAATAGGAGTGGGAATCTGATGGTAGAAATAAACTATCTCTTAAAAGAAAAAAAAAACAACAGAGATTGTTAAAAAATAAGCAACAGTTGATTTATCTGGCACGTATGTTGTTGGTTTTTTTTTTTAAACATCATCTACAAAACATTCTTTTTACATTATGATTAGACCAAGAAACGGCTGGAGAACCAACACCTTCTACATCAATAAGTTCTAACCAACAACCGGTTCCTTACCGGAAGCCAAAAGATAAATGAAATAGTATATATCCTAGTTTTATAAGGAGACTAGTGCTAAAAGAAAAATTTCTATACTTTTATAATGATTGATCAAGAAAATGTTAAGCACAGTCAGAACTCCGAAGAAAATGTGTATTAATGGTTATGCTATGTTATAAATTGTAGATTGGGAAAATGTTAGAAAGTCGCAAGCAGATACCGTGAACCCCAATAGAAAAGTCTAACAGGAAAAAGATCATAAGAACATAAGAACATAAGCATTGCCTCTGCCAGGTCAGACCAGGGGTCCATCGTGCAAGGCATTCCGCTCCCGCGGCGGCCCCCCCAGGCCCATGACCTGTAAGTGTTCCCTACCTAACCTAAAACGTCCATACCCTGTTCGCTTAATGTCCTGTAAGGTAAACCTCTATCTGTACCCTGTTATCCCCTTCGCTTCCAGGAAGTCATCCAGTCCCTTTTTGAACCCCAGAATTGTACTCTGTCTTATCACATAGTGAAAGCTTCTTAGACAGTGAACCAGAGCCCAAAGGTGCTTACCGGAAACCGAAAGATAAACGAAATAGTAAGGAGACTAGTGTTTGTAAGGAGACTAGTGTATAAAGAAAATATCATTACTTTTATAATGGTTGATCATGAAAATGTTAGACAGTCAGATACCCAAAAGGGGGAAAAAAGTATTAATGGCGATGCCGTTTTGTAAATTGTAGATCAAGAAATGTAAGAAAGTCGCAAACAGATACCGTGAAGCCGACAGAAAAGTCTAACAGGAAAAAGACACACAGCGAAAGCGTCTCAGAGTCAGACAGCACAGAGGATGGAGAATGTTATAAAGTTGATAATTATTCTGATAGCAGCAAGGTGTCAGAGGATGGGCCAAATAAAAGGGGCATTAGGTCCTTCTGAAGATTCAGAACCAATCAGCTATATCCAGTTTCTGAATAGATGGAATCGTAAACTGGACAAGTTTCATGGTGTACTTTATTCAGAAGATTTTCGTTTCATTAATTTAGACAGGATAACTTCATTATGTGAGGCTCAAAATGACATACACCAGGGCATTCAACATATCCTGGATGATGTTAGCAACAGATTTTCACCCGGTGACTACATACAAGTGCATCTACATTCATCGTTTTTTCACAATTTCTTGTTTTCTGGTAAATTAAATCCCGAATTGCTAGATGCTGATGATTTCTTAGACCAGTTTGCTAAACTCATTCAAAGTCACAGAGAAATACAGATCTGTGATTTATTCCGTGTTGTTGTACTTGTAATAAGAAACAAGGGTGGTGGGGCCCGTAGGGTGTTAAAATCTATACTGTTTAGCCAGATTTTGCAGAAAAAAGGATGTATTTAATAGATTTGAATAACACAAGCAATAACCAGTGTTTTGCCGGTAGTCTTACAGCACTTAAGTCGTCGGTAAAACTAACAGATGCTGGACTGTTAACAGGTCCTGAAAAGTTACATAATGATTTGGGGTGGTCATAGAAACATAGAAAGTGACGGCAGAAAAAGGCCGAGGCCCATTGAGTCTGCCCACACCACTGACCCACCCCCCTATTTAATCGCTCTCTGATGACCTTCCCTCGTAGAGATCCGACATGAGCATCCCATCTGTTCTTAAAATCCGGCACGCTGGTCGGTACATAAAAAAATTATACTCGATGATGTAGCAACCAATGAACAACATTTAAAGATAAATATAAGAGTTGTGTTTTATATAAACTCGTGGTATTGCTTTAAAACATCAGATCAACCCATGTATCCTAAAACGGTTTTCTTATTGCTACATGATGATCATTTCTACGACATAACTGATGTCAAAAAATTCTACAGGGAGTGTAATTTTTGTACTTTTTGCCAGAAGCCCTATAGTCACGACCACTCCTGTACTTTATGGTGTCGTCTTTGTTCGACACAGACGTGTTTGAACAATGACGGTATACAGCAGAGATGTCCTAAATGCAAGATGTGTTGTCGCTCTAAAGAATGTTTAGATAGATATATGCAGCTGGCACAGAAAAAAGAAATGGAGTATTTATCTAAAACACTGTGTCTGAAATGCGAGTCCTATGTGAACGAGAAACATAAATGTAAGGGTAGGATGTGTAAGCTATGCCGTGAACCCTTAAGCGGTGATGACATACACTTATGTTTTATGATCCCCTATCGATAAACTCAAAACATCTGAAAAGTATATTATTTACGATTGTGAATGTATGCAGGAAACGGGCTGGCACATTCCTAATTACATATATACAGTGGACTTGTACGAAACAAGAAAATGGGAATTCAAGGGTCTTTAGTGTATTTTTGCCTTTATACAGATTTTTTGTGACAAAAAAATTTAAAGACTATACCTTCATAGCCTATAATGCCAAAGGCTATGACGGGTATTTTGTTCTTAGCCAACTGTTATAGGAAAAGATGGACACAGGTCTCTTGAATCAAGGTGGCAAGCGTTTACAAATGTAATTACTCCTTAAACACTATTGTGCTACACACTCCAACTTCGAAAAATAAATAGGCTGTTGCCAGAATCACAAGTCCAAAATCTCACTCATAAAATTAAATTCCTTAAACAATTTATAGTGGATCTCAAGTGTTCAGTTATACCACAACTAGAACACGTCCCGGCGTATAACTATCTTGTGAACTATCGTCGGTCCACTAACGTATTTATTACACTATTTGATTTAATTTCATTATTATCTTTTTGATCTTTTTTTATATATATATATATATCATATTATACCATACACTAGGATTATTTAATTTGAGTAGTCATCCTATATCAATACTGTAATAGTACTTAGCTTAGGTATAGGTGAACTACCCGGCCGTCTGAGAATAGTACTTGACTCAGGTATAGATGTACTACCTGGCCATCTGGAAACGACGGAAGATCTCCGTTTCGCTCTCTTAATCACGATAGAGCTTCCTCAGGAACAGTATAAGTACTTTTATCAGCACTAAACAATAAAGCATAAGAAAAATATCATTATAAACAGATCAGAGTGTTTGCAAGTTATAAAGCAAGTGGCGGAAGCACTGATTAAAGAACACATCGATGAACATCTGGAAAGAAACGAACTTTTGAAAACAACCCAACATGGTTTCTGCAGGGGGAGATCGTGCCTAACGAACTTATTGCACTTCTTCGAAGGAATTAACAAACGGATGGACAGAGGAGATCCCATAGACATCATATACCTTGATTTCCAAAAAGCCTTTGACAAGGTGCCTCACGAACGTCTACTCCGGAAACTGAAGAACCATGGAGTGGACGGAGACGTACATAGATGGATCAGAAACTGGTTGGCGGGTAGGAAACAGAGGGTAGGAGTGAAGGGCCACTACTCGGACTGAATGGGGGTCACGAGTGGTGTTCCGCAGGGCTCAGTGCTCAGGCCGCTGCTATTTAATATATTCATAAATGATCTAGAAACAGGCACGAAGTGTGAGATAATAAAATTTGCGGATGATACAAAACTATTTAGTGGAGCTGGGACTAAAGAGGAATGCGAAGAATTGCAAAGGGACTTGAACAAATTGGGGGAATGGGCGGCGAGATGGCAGATGAAGTTCAACGTTGAGAAATGTAAAGTATTGCATGTTGGAAACAGAAACCCGAGGTACAACTATACGATGGGAGGGATATTATTGAATGAGAGCAACCAAGAAAGGGACTTGGGGGTAATGGTGGACACGACAATGAAGCCGACGGCACAGTGCGCAACAGCCGCTAAGAAAGCAAATAGGCATAATCAAGAAGGGTATTACAACAAGGACAAAAGAAGTTATCCTGCCATTGTATCGGGCGATGGTGCGCCCGCATCTGGAATACTGCGTCCAATATTGGTCTCCGTACCTTAGGAAGGATATGGCGTTACTCGAGAGGGTTCAGAGGAGAGCGACACGCTTGATAAAAGGGATGGAAAACCTCTCATACGCTGAGAGATTGGAGAAACTGGGTCTCTTTTCCCTGGAGAAGAGGAGACTTAGAGGGGATATGATAGAGACTTATAAGATCATGAAGGGCATAGAGAGAGTAGAGAAGGACAGATTCTTCAAACTTTCGAAAAATAAAAGAACAAGAGGACACATGGAAAAGTTGAAAGGGGACAGATTTAAAACGAATGCTAGGAAGTTCTTCTTTACCCAACGAGTGGTGGACACCTGAAATGCGCTTCCAGAGGGCGTAATAGGGCAGAGTACAGTACAGGGGTTTAAGAAAGGATTGGACAATTTCCTGCTGGAAAAGGGGATAGAGGGGTATAGATAGAGGATTACTGCACAGGTCCTGGACCTGTTGGGCCGCCGCGTGAGCGGACTGCTGGGCATGATGGACCTCAGGTCTGACCCAGCAGAGGCATTGCTTATGTTCTTATATACTCACTCTTGCAATTAAGAAGAGCTCCGATGGGCAGCTAACGGTTAAATCCCCATACTACAATCATCTTATTTAGATTTTATATTCAATCTGCAACCTACTTTAAGACCACTATTTAAAAGTTTTTTTTATTATTAATACATATCACAATTTATTAAAAAAGGATTAAGAATTATTGGTCCTACTTAAATTAGAACTATTGCATGTAAAAAAGTTTTATCAAAATGATTAATTATCTGCACCCATTTTATTATATTTTCGCTTACTCAACTAACACTCCCTAACTACTCATATCCACTTAATTTATACAAATAGCCTTACATCTATATAGATAACCTAACCTTTTAAGCGTGCCATGCTATACCCACATTTTTTCATATGATTCATCTGATCAGTCGACCGTTGTTTAAACCAACCACTCTAATATATTACCTTAAGAGAAAGGAAGCTCACTCCTTTGAACAGTTACAGTGTATGATTATTGACATGGAGGTGAAATTTGTTTGAGGGGTGATAGGGGAAAAAATTATTACAACTAGAACAAAGGTAGATCGATCATCTACAAAGTCTGCAACCTAAAGGGTTAAATACGACAGTCAACTGGCAGGTGCTTTTTTAATTCATAAGATACTTACATACAAATAAGGGTTGCTATTCTGGAAAGTAAGGATAAACAAGTCGTTAAGTCTGTTTTATAATTATTTTGGTGGAGTGGAGTTAGAATAGTGGCAGTCTAGGATATATTTATAATAGGTTTAACCAAAATTGTTAATATTGAATGTTAGAAAACATGTATAATATGAGGTTAAAACTTATAAAACTTATAATCTAAAATTTAGAATTTTAAAATTTTAAAATCCTATATAATAAAAGACTAAGCGCACATGCGCACTTAGGATTTCGTATTCCCTGCCATTGTGGTGTGTGATCTGTGGCAGCCAACCCAGCGGCAGGGAACATTCTGGCCACTCCCCTTCTCCCACCCTCACTCACCCTGGAAGCCAGGCAAGCTCTCTCCCTGCCTGCGTCCTCGGCAGGGAACACACCTCGGCCCTCACTCACCGCCGCCGCCGCTGCTGCTGCTGCTGATCCTCCTGTAAAGAGCAGCCTGCGATGGTGGCCGGCTTTAGCGAACCTCGCAGGCCGCTCTCCATTCTCGGTAGCACGTTCTCTCTGACGCACGGGATCGCGTCAGAGGGAACGTGCTACCGAGTTGGAGAGTGGCCTGCGAGGTTCACTAAAGCCGGCCACCATCGCAAGCTGCTCTTTACAGGAGGATCAGCCACCACGGGAATCGTCAGAGGAGCCGTCGGTACTTTGAAACTTTAAAAAAAAAAACTTCAGCCGCAGCAGGCCAGCCCGCGGGAAGGGAAGGGAAGGGGAGGGGCCGAATGGAGCAGGACAGCTCACAATAAGAGAAGGGAATGGGGGGTGGGGGAAAATGCTGCTACTGCTTCAGCAGGGATCTGGAGGGGAAGGGAAATATCACTGCTGCTTCTGCAAAGGAAAGTGGGGGGGAGAGAAGGGAATGGGGGTGGGGGAAAATGCTGCTACTACTTCACAGGGACCTGGAGGGGAAGGGAAATACCGCTGCTGCTTCTGCAAAGGAAAGTGTGGGGGGTGGGGAGAGAGACAGAAAGAAATACAGACAGACAAAGGAGGCCAGGGAGAGAGACAGACAGACAGAAAGAAAGACAGACAGACAAAGGGTGCCAGGGAAAGAGAGAGAAAAATAGCAGGAGGGAGAGAGACAGAAAGAAAGGAAGAAAGAGGCAGGAGCAGGGAGAGAGACATAAATAAAGAAAGACAGACAGGCATATATTCTAGCACCCGTTAATGTAACGGGCTTAAACACTAGTTAATAAATAAAGCAGCTGATTCAAATTCAAATTTAAAGCCTAATTTTGCACTCTCTGAACAATTGTCCGGGTTAAAGAAGCCAGGATGTGACGTATGTTGTGTTTACATTACTATGAATACTTAAACCGGGTCCAGTGTGTGGTCCGTAAGCGCTTCCGGCTTAAGTTCCGGAAGTGATGTAAGACGCTGTGATAAAAATAGTTTGGCGATTTATAATTTAGGTTCCAGCATGAGTAAACCGGTAGGTTAATGTATTAATGTATTATAGTAGGTCTGCTTGATTAATATGTGTTATTGCTGTACCGGTAATATATTAGAGTGGTCGGATTAAACAACGGTCGATTGCTCAGATGAATCATATGAAAAAATATGGGTATAGCATGGCACGCTTAAAAGGTTAGGTTATCTATATAGATGTAAGGCTAGTTATAGAAATTAAGTGGATATGAGTAGTTAGGGAGTGTTAGCTGAATAAGTGAAAATATAATAAAATGGGTGCAGATAATGTAGCGTGGCCGGCCCTTAAGACTAGCAGTAACCGGCACACGCTTACAAAATTCCTTCAGCGTGCTTCCCCAAGAGGGAGGAAGACCCTGTTGTGGATATACTAACCCTGTGTTCAAAACAGTATGGCTTCACACAGGTAGGTAATAAAGCAAAGCAATCAAATTTATTCATTCTTCAGTGAGGTCAAAACAAAAATGCATAATAATCAAAGTCCCAGTAATAATAATCATAGAAACAAAATAATGCTACTCAAACCAGCCTGGTCTGGTTATATGCTTGAAACTCATATCTTATGTCCCAGGAAAGTCTTAGTTCATAATGAGGGTAATGGCATTGCATTCAATATGGTCTCCCAAAAGTCTTCATTGCAAATTAACAAAACAAAATATGACACACTACAATGTGCAGCACTTCCCTTCCAAGTGCAGTGGCAGAAGGTTGGTGGATTTGCCAAAACGGCTCCTTGTTGAAAAGAGCAAAATAACCCACAATCCCTCCACTAAGATGTTGGGCAGATCCTGCCCCAACCTTCAGGATATTCCCACTCTAAGAGAGATACTGCTGAAGTTGTTTCAATGTAGCCTAGTTATGGCTTGCTGCAGCCATCTTGAGAAAAACAAAACTTGCAAGCAAACAAAAACACTTTGTTAGCACCCCTTCTTTGGCTAGCATGCTCAGGACAAGTCCTTATTGTCCCAGAGAAAATAGCAATATTCAAAAATAAACCCAGAAAGAAAAAAAATCACCTCCAAGCCAGCTATACCAAACACACGTTTAAGATTAACTAACATCCATTTCCTCAGCCAGTCCCACCTCTGGTAAAGCACTCCATTCCATTGCTTCATGTTCCGGGTTTGCCAGGGTTATTCCTTCTGGCTCTGTGTCCAGCTTTTCCACATCCTTTGGCTCTGGAGGAATTGGAGGCTCCTTCCACCTGAGCGCTTCTCCTGTTTCTCCCCTTCTCTTGGACAGCCAGCTCTCCAAATGCTCCAAGGCTGCTGTGCCACGCCCAGTCCTAGACCCAGTCCCAGACTTCTTTCATCTGAGGCTGCCTTCTGCCCTGTTTAGCCAGCCTCTTACAAAATGGAGGATTTAAAGGGGCCCTGCCAGTTTTCACCAGGCTATGTTCTAAAGCAGGTCTGAACACAGCCTGTGCTTCCTGGTCCTGTTCCTGCCTAACAGGAACAAAGTGATTAGCCCGGACTAAGTTTCAGGGGTAACTTTTTTTCGATTCTTCCCTGGCACAAGGCCGGCATTGGGCTCGGGTTTGTGACAATAATTAATCATTTTGATAAAATAATTTTACATGCAAAAGTTCTAATTTAAGTAGGACCAATAATTCTTAATCCTTTTTTAATAAATTGTGATATGTATTAATAATAAAAATACTTTTAAATAGTGGTCTTAAAGTAGGTTGCAGATTGAATATAAAATCTAAATATGATTGTAGTATGGGGATTTAACCGTTGGCTGCCCATCGGAGCTCTTCTTAATTACTAGAGTCAGTATATAAAATAACTTGCAAACACTCGGATCTCTTTATGATATTTTTCTTATGCTTTATTGTTTAGTGCTGATAAAAGTACTTATACTGTTCCTGAGAAAGCTCTACCGTGATTAAGAGAGCGAAATGGGGAAGGGGGGGCGCTAGTGAGCTCTGGCACAGATGGCAGCCTAGTGGACGAGCTCCAAGGAAATACTTAGATAGTGCCTCGAAATCATCTATATTTCTTTTACTTTTGTCAAAATTGTACTAACCGATATACCTCGGAATATGGCTACATCCAAACCGAATAAATGCAAAAGCGCGGAACCAGCCTCACCGCAAAAATCTAGCATGGGAAAGACAAAGGATGAAGAGTCGGCCATCTTAGCTGAACTCCGTGGCATTAAAGATTTACTCATAGAGACTAAGCAGGACATCGCTATAATGAAAGATGATTTATCCAATCTGAAGGGTGAGTTTGCTAAAGCTCTGACCCGCATTGAGATCCTGGAAACAAAGTCGACTGCGGCAGATGAATCAATCAATTGCTACGCAGACAGACATCATGGATAACTCACCTAGAACGTGCTCTGGAAGACGCGGACAACAAGGCGCGTCAGAATGGTTTCCGGTTACTCAGGCTACCTAAAGGCCGTGAAGCCTACGATCTTGTGGAATTCTTGGGAGCGCTGTTGCCGCAGATCTTGAAATTACAGGACAACATGAAATTGGATTTCGATGGAGCTTTTTGAGTGCCTCATCAACGACAACAACCGAATTGCTACTCTCGGCCGATCGTAGCAACTATGCTGTGTCACAATCAAACCCTGGCGATTATGCAGCATGCGAAACTTCATGGCCCGATCATGTTCGAGGGGAATAAATTGATGTTTGTGCCTGACTTGGTCAAAGAAACAGATAAAAGGAGGAAGCAGTTCTTAGCTTATCAACCTAAGCTGAAGGAACTGGGAGCCAAGTTCGGTGTTCTTTTCCTAGCTCGCATGCGTGTTACTTATAAGAACAAAACTACTGACTATTTAAATCCGACAGATTTGGCTGAATTTATTGAGTCTGTACAGCCATCAACAATTGATAAGACCTGAACCCTCTTTCATGGGTCATATGTCTATTTACCATAACACCATATGAGATCTTAACCTACTTGAAATGTGTTCCCATCTCATTCCTCATATTCTGTGTATCCTCAATTTTTGCTTGAGAGCATGTTTTTCCTATTTCAATGCTAAATAGATGATTTTATTATCTTTCACTTGCTTTTCTTCGTTGCTTATCTGCTGGGCTATCAGTGCAGTCACTACTCCCATAGGTTTTATGATAGCTTGTTTGTTATCCAGTTATAGTAGTACAGTCTGTGTCATGTATATTTTCATTGATTTACAGGATATTCTTAATGCAATGCTCTTTTTTCAAATTTTTCATACTTGCAGATTTCACATGACATTTCACTGTTTTGTCTCCTATATTTCTTTCACATGTCAGTAACTTGCTTTTCGCTAAATGTTAAAGGGCTCAATAACCCAGTGAAAAGAACCAAAATTATGACATATGTGTCCAAATTCACTCCTGACATTATATTGCTTCATGAGACACATTTGTCCCTATTAGAATCTGCCAAAATTTCACTGGAAGGATGTTATCCAGTATTATATTCAGCAGCTCCACACAAAAAGGGTGTGTGTGATCACTCTTATTCGGAAAAGACCTGATGTTACCATCACGTCACACGCTGCTGATAATCTGGGGAGATGGCTAAAAGTTGACCTGAAGATAAACAATACCCTCATCAGTGTTCTTAATATTTATGCTCCTAATGTAGACTGCCCTGCATTTTTTTGATGACCTGGCAAACTTGATGACATCAAATTGCGGATTACATTATATTCTGGGTGGTGACTTTAATTTAATTTTGAATCCTTTGCTTGACAGAAAATCTACAGTGCCATATAGAAAATCTAAATCTTGGTTTACACTACATGAACTTCTTACACAGATGAAGTTGGGAGATCCATGGAGAACGCTTCATCAAGATGAAGCGGGATTCACTTTCTTTTCTACCCCTCATTCATCTTATTCATGTATTGACTATTTTTTGATCAGCTATACTTTAATGTCAATGGTTGACACAGCGACCATTGGAGAGATAGCAGTGTCAGACCACACGCCTATATTAATATCTTTTGGTCTGGGTGTTACAGCTAATCCCTGCATGTGGAGATTCAATACAAGTTTAACATCAGATGAACAATTCTTGTCAGAGATGCGTCAACACATTGCGGAGTTTTTTGAGCTCAACCAACCAGGAGCCACATCTTGGACTACAATTTGGGACTGCTTCAAAGCCTTCATTCATGGAATGATAATATCTTTTACAGCTCGCAAAAAGAAGGATCTTGCTAAAGCTGAGTTGGAATTACGACATAAACTTGAAACGGCGGAAGAACATCATAAATCTCATTTTACTGATATTGTATCCTTGGTCTCTCTACAGAAACTTAGGTTTGAATACAATCTACTTCTCAGCTCGACTGCAGCCAGAGACATCTTCATGAAATCTGCACATTATTACACCAATGTCAACAAATGTGGTCATCAATTGGCAGAATATATAATATTGCGAAAGGAAAAACCACAATACCAGCTATCAGAGATAACTTAGGTTTTATCTGGCTCAATAATGCTGACATTTGTTCACAATTTCTTCAATTCTATGCTAAACTGTATACCTCTGATTCACCGGATTCCTTACTTTTTGATTCATTTTTAAAGGACTTACCGCATAATGTAGTATCAGGATAATGAGCTTTTATCGGCTCCCTTGACCTGCTCACAAATACAAGACACCCTACTATCTATGGCAAAGAGGAAAGCACCTGGCCCTGATGGGCTTCCTATGGAGTTCTACCTTGCCTTCCAGGATTTATTACTACCAGTCTTATTACAACTCTTCACCTATTTGGCTGATCATAGAGAAATAAAGGGTACGTTCACAGAAGCATCAATCATAGTTCTCTTGAAACCGGACAAAGACCCATTACGTGTTCCCAATTACAGACCTCTGTCACTGATCAACACAGACGCTAAGCTTTTTGTTAAGGTCTTAGCTATTCGACTTCAACTGGCACTTCATACTATAATGCATAACGATCAAAGTGGCTTCATGCATGGTAGATTATCATCAGACAACACTCGGCTTTTTTCACACATCACCTAGGCCCACTGGTTGCAGTAGCTTTAGATGCTGAAAAAGCCTTCGATCGTGTGGAATGGTCTTTTATTTTTTTTGTGATGAAATGGTTTGGTATTAGTACCACTTTCATTGACCTTGTGAAGGTTCTTTATATGAACCCTACCACCAATATAAGAATAAATGACGTTCTATCGCCAATATTCCATCCTAATCGTGGGACCAGACAGGGGTGTCCACTCTCTCCGTTATTGTTCAATATCACGTTGGAACCATTGCTGATCGTCATCAGATCGAGTTCAAACATCACTGGTTTCCACCTGGGCAATTTTCACGCAAAACTGTCGGCTTACGCTGATGATATTCCATACCGGATTCTTTACCATCTATTTTTCAATTAATAGAGGAATATGCCAAGTTGAATGGCTACAAGTTGAATCTATCTAAGACTGAGATAATGCTGCTCAACAACTTGGTTGATGACGTGACCACCGAGCTCTCAACCTGAAACATGCTGAAAGGAACCTGAAGTACCTAGGTGTTTTCTTCGGTCCTACCATTGAGGAAACGAGCAGATATAATGAAGATCTTCTGCTCCAAATGGCTACGCACCAAACGGAACGATGGTCACCACTCAACTTGTCCTGGTGGGGACGCCTGGATACTATTAAAATGATTTTGACACCTAAGATTAACTACATACTCTCTATGATCCCTTTTCTGCTACCCTCCAAGGTGTATACTAAGCTTGAATCGTTACTGGAAACAAAAAACACCTCGGATAGCTTTGAGGAAGTTGAAAGCAGCAAAAGAATCGTGGGGTGTCAATTTCCCAAGCTATTATGAGTATCACTTGGCATTCTTGACTAGACAAGGATCGAAATGGCTGACTGACCCCCCGCAGAGCGCAACTCCATCTTGGCTCCATCTTGAGAGAGAATTGATATCTACCGACCTATTGACTTTTCTAACATTCACGGCTCCCCAATATCCTGTTGCTAATGATCCTATATTCACATCTACTAAAACTTCTCTGTTGGCAGTTGATGATCTGTCTGAAGACAAATGGAATTCTACTCTACACTCTTCTATTTGGAATAATCCACATTTTAAGATCCAAGGCCAATTCAACAAGTGGAAGTCCTGGATTAAGTTGGGTATCCAGTCTGTTTCTCATTTGATGGAAAACTAAGTTAATGTCATTTCAAATGCTTGCATCCTATTTCCAACTACCCGTTAATCAGTTTTTTCGTTGGCTAAAACTACATCACTGTGTATCTACTTACCTTGCTTCCGCTCAGTTAAAATCTATTTCACCATCCATCAGTCGGTGGAGTTTAGAGCTCAGTGGTAAGAGTAAAGAAGCTTCTGCATGGTACAAATTATTACACGATAAAAAATTCACTACCTGTGTTGCCTTGCAGGATGTCTGGAGACATGATACTCAAATTCCTTTTGCTCCTAAAACATGGAATCAAATATGGCTCAATGCACGGTGGTCACTTAGATCCTCCGCCATGGCCCAAATGATGCTTTTTGTCCTGCACAGGGCCTACTGGACATCATAAAAATTTATCAAAAATTGATTGCAAAAACTCTAATATCTGTTGATCTTGTGCTACAGACATAGGTACTTTTGACCACATGTTATATCACTGTCCCAACGTTGCTACATACTGGTCTCAGGTGTTGTCTGCAATATGTGATCTTTTGCCCATTAAATCTACGCTTTCATTGCCTGTGGTGATTTTTGGAGCCTATGCATTGTCAGAATCTCTTGATACCTACTAAACCAGACTACTATCCTGCCTATTGCAACTGGCACTAAAATCCATCTTATCCAACTGGAAGGATTCCGCTTCCCTGAACTCTACTGTTTGGTGGAATACTGTGTGCCTATATATCAAATATGAGAAAGTGGCTACTGAAAAATCTAACTCGTTGTCTACTTTTAATAAAATATGGACCCCCTTACTGACATGTTGCAACCACCTTACTGATCAGTATCTTGGTATAGCATTATACTGTATGGTCTATTGATGCATTGCTTTACTTATTACTGCTCTTTGCCCATGCTTTATTAGAATATCCTAAGATTGTGTTTCATTGCCTATTTCATGACACAGTTCTGTGACTCAATTTGTTTTTTGCATTGTTTTTATGCTACTTTTATAAAATAAAGAAAAAGATTGAACTCAAAAAAGAGCGAAATGGAGATCTTCTGTCGTTTCCAGATGGCCGGGTAGTACATCTATACCTGAGCCAAGTACTATTCTCAGACCGCCGGGTAGTTTACCTATACCTGAGCTAAGTACTATTACAGTATTGATATAGGATGACTACTCAAGTTAAATAATCCTAGTGTATGGTATAATATCATATATATTATAACCCGCACTCTCAGGGCAATGTGTCCAGGACTGTGGGAACAACGATTATGCCCTTGTGAGCCGCGGAAGGCTCCACAAGGAAGGAAAAAGCAGACCACTTTAGAATTAGGATTTTGCCCACAAGTTAGGTAAGTTTTCATGAAAACCAGGACTGGATTTATTTTGTTACATAGAAGTAAAACCAAAATGAAAAACAAACTTTTGTCAGGATTTTCAATCAAACAATCCAGTCTTCAAAACCTCGAGCTTCAATATCACACACAATAAAGTTTCAAAGTTCTTTCAAAAAGAAAAACTAACAAAAAGAAAACAGTCTCTTCCCTTTGGTAGTACACTTGGATTATGTTCAGTGACACAGCACTGCACTCCTTCAGCAATGTAAATTATGCTGACCAGGTGGTGTGCTCCACGTGTTGTAATATCGCTACAAAATAGAGCCCTCTATCCCACCTCAAAATGTGGGGCTAAATCCCCCACCACACTGGCTGGAAAAAGTGTAACCAAAAGATTAACAAATGTAAGTTTTACAGTCTCACACTCCTGTGCAGCTCTGCTTCAGTTTCAGCAGGGCAAAAAAAACCACATCCTCAAAAGAAAAATAAACCAAAACAGTTCACTGTCCAAGGCAAAAGAAATTGAGATATTTTCTAGGCAGATTTTGTACTTGCCTTGGAGAGACACACTTCCATGGGTTGACTTTCTGAATGAACCTCTGTGCCTGGTTCTAATTCCAATTCCATGGCTTGTGGAACTTCAGAGAGGTCAGGAGTCATCTCAGTCCCAGCTTCAACAATCTCCATGCATTCTGGTGTTTGTTGGTCCTGCAGAGCTCTTAGTCCTGAGCTAGGCTGCCAGTACTTTTCTTGAGACTGTTCTGTACCTCTCCAATTCTCCCTCTGCCTTTCCAACTGCTCAGACCTGAGATTAAGGAACTTGCAGCCCCGCCCAACCTTCCCAGGTGCATAGCATTTCCGGTCACAAGACCTGGGAAGTTGAGGGGGAGGGGAAGTCTGAAGCTCAACCCCCAAGCTCCCTCTGCTGGCCTTAGTAGGAATAGCAGATGAAAAGGGAAACTGTTCTTTAGCTTGGTCAGAATGGGCACTAACTGCTCCAGGCATAGGCCTTATACTAGGGCCAATCCTAGCAGGCCTACCTCTCATACCACAATATATATATATATAAGATCAAAAAGATAATTAAATTAAATTAAATAGTGTAATAAATACGTTAGTGGACCGATGATAGTTCACAAGATAATTATACGCCGGGACGTGTTCTAGTGGCGGTATAACTGTGAACACTTGAGATCCACTATAAATTGTTTAAGGAATTTAATTTTATGAGTAAGATTTTGGATTCATGATTCTGGCAGCAGCCTATTTATTTTTTGAAGCTTTTACAAATCACAGTTGAACCTTTAGCTATTCGTTTCATAGACTCTCTAAATTTCCTACCTATGAAACTTAGCAAACTTCCAAAGGCCTTAGGTTTTCCAGGTTGTAAGGGTTATTTCCCGCATTTTTTTAATACTCAGGAAAATCAAGACTATGTGGGGCGTATGCCGGATATGGAGCATTATGGTGTGGGAAACATGATGCCTGAAGAAAAAGAAGAATTTTTTAAATGGTACAAGGACAACCAGCACAAGATGTTTGATTTGCAAAAAGAGCTGGCTTATTACTGTCAACAGGATATGGCTATTTTGCGACATCTATGTGTTCTCTACCGAGCTGAAATCATGAAAATGACACAGAAAGATGAGGTTGTAGAACGAGAGGGTACTTCAGAAATTCTAATGAATTGTTTAGACCCTTTCCAATATATAACCCTAGCCTCTGTATGTATGGCCATGTTCAGATTTATGTTTTTTAGAACCCAAGATAGTGGCGCTCATTCCCCCGGATAACTATCACAGACACAAAAAGAGATATTCAACCCCCTTTATTCAATGGTTGCTGTATCAAGAGGCTGCACAAAATATACAGATCATGCATGCTCTGAACGGGGGTGAAAGAAAGGTGGGGTCTTATTGATGGAGTAGAAACAGCTTTTGAATTAATAGTTGCTTTTATCACGGCTGTCTGGTTTGTTATAATGATAAAGACCAGAATCCTATAGCAGCCACGACCTATGGCTTTCTTTATTACAAAAAGCAGCTAGACAGCCTACCTGGAAAGCCTGGGCTTCAAGGTCGTGAGTCTATGGGAGCATGAGTGGAAGCGGATGGTCAAAGAAAATGATAGGGGCTGTGCAGACTTCCTGGCTAGCGCTGCATTACCGTAACCCTTGGTCCCACGAGATGCCCTTTTTGGGGGTAGAACAAATGCTGTTTCTCTATACTACAAAACAAAACCTGGTGAAAAAATACACTACTACAATTTTACCAGCCTATACCCTTTTGTCAATAAAACAAAGGAATATCCAACAGACCATCCACAAATCATTTATGACAAATTTGGTCCACCCACAAATTAAGAACATAAGAACATAAGAAGTTGCCTCCACTGGGTCAGACCAGAGGTCCATCTCGCCCAGCGGTCCGCTCACACGGTGGCCCATCAGGTCCGCGACCTGTGAAGTGGTTTCTGACCACTTCTATAACCTACCTCAAGTTCTATCTGTACCCCTCTATCCCCTTATCCTCCAGAAACCTATCCAAACCTTCCTTGAACCCCTGTATCGAGTTCTGGCCTATCACTTCCTCCGGAAGTGCGTTCCATGTGTCCACCACCCTCTGAGTAAAAAAGAACTTCCTAGCATTTGTTCTAAACCTCTCCCCTTTCAATTTCTCTGAGTGACCCCTAGTGCTTGTGGCTCCCCACAGTTTGAAGAATCTGTCCTTATTCACTTTCTCTATGCCCTTTAGGATTTTGAAGGTTTCTATCATGTCCCCTCTAAGTCTCCTCTTCTCCAGGGAGAACAGCCCCAGCATTTTTAACCTGTCAGCGTATGAAAAATTTTCCATACCTTTTATCAGTTTAGTCGCCCTCCTCTGCACTCCCTCTAGTACCGCCATTTCCTTCTTGAGGTATGGTGACCAGTATTGAACACAGTACTCCAGGTGCGGGCGCACCATTGCGCCCGCACCATTGCGGTGGGTTAAAATACCAGGAAAAAACGGATCCGAGATAAAGATGGGACTGATCTACCATCCACCTGGGCAATCTGAAGCAGAGGATACAGAAATGGTAGCCGAGCTGAGGAGGGAATGCAAGAACGCTAACACTATAGTTATGGGAGATTTCAACTATCCCGGGATAGACTGGCGTCTTGGAAATTCAAAATGTACGAAGGAAACGGAGTTCCTGGAAGCCGTACAAGACTGCTTCATGGAACAACTGGTCCAGACTCCAACGAGAGGGGCAGCGATCCTGGATCTGATCCTCAACGGGCTTAAAGGACCTGCAAAGGGAGTGGAAGTAATGGGACCGCTAGGAAACAGTGACCACAGCATGATTCTGTTCCAAGTGGAAGTAGGATTACCAAAGGGGAAGAGATCAAAGGGAACAGCGTTTAACTTCAGGAAAGGGAACTATGATGCCATGAGACAAATGGTGAGGAAGAAGCTCAGAAACAGCTCCAAGATAGCTCTGTCTGTGGAGCAAGTTTGGTCCCTACTCAAGGACACAGTAAACGAGGCGCAAAACCTATATGTACCCAGATTTAGGAAAGGATGCAAAAAGAATCAGACTAAAGACCCAGCATGGATAAACAATGAAGTAAAGACAGTGATAGGAGACAAGCAAACATCATTTCGGAAGTGGAAGAAGGACAAAACTGAAGGAAATTGGAAAGAGCACAGGAAGCATCAGAAAGAATGTCACCGAGTGGTCAGAAAGCCAAGAAAGAATACGAGGAGAGACTAGCCAAGGAAGCAAGAAATTTTAAAACATTTTTCAGATATGTAAAAGGGAAACAGCCAGCGAGGGAGGAGGTGGGACCCCTGGATGAGGGAGACAAGAAAGGAGTGGTGAAGGAGGAAAAAGAGGTGGCTGACAGACTAAACAAGTTCTTCGCGTCGGTCTTTACAAAAGAAGACACATCCAGCGTGCCGGAACCAGAAAAAATCTTCAAGGGGGATCAGGAGGGTATATTATCATGCATGGAGGTAAGCCTCGAAGATGTTCTAAATCAGATAGATAGATTAAAAATTGACAAATCTCCTGGCCCAGATGGGATCCACCCGAGAATATTGAAAGAGCTCAGAGACGAAATAGCGGAGTTACTCAGGCATATTTGCAACCTATCCTTAAGAACAGGGATAATCCCGGAAGATTGGAGGATAGCAAATGTTACACCAATCTTCAAAAAAGGATCGAGAGGCGACCCGGGGAACTATAGACCGGTGAGCTTGACCTTAGTTCCGGGGAAGATGGTCGAATCACTGATCAGGGAAGGTATCAATGAGCATATAGAATAAAATAAACTGATGAGAACAAGCCAGCATGGTTTCTATAAAGGACGATCGTGCCAAACGAATCTACTACATTTCTTTGAGGGGATAAGCAAACATTTGGACCAAGGTAACCCCATTGACATAGTTTATCTGGATTTCCAAAAAGCCTTTGACAAGGTACCCCACGAGCGCCTGCTGAAGAAACTGTGGAACCACGGGGTGGAAGGGGAAGTCCACAGATGGATCCAAAATTGGCTGGCGGATAGGAAGCAGAGGGTAGTAGTAAAAGGACACTACTCTGACTGGAAAGAGGTCACGAGTGGTGTCCCGCAGGGGTCAGTGCTGGGACCGCTGCTGTTCAATATATTCATTAACGATCTGGAAACGGGCACAAAGTGCGAAGTTATCAAGTTCGCGGACGATACAAAACTCTCCAACAGGGTCAAAACTTTTGAGGAATGCAAAGAACTGCAGAGCGACCTGAACGAGTGGGCAAAAAGATGGCAGATGAGCTTCAATGTGGAGAAATGTAAGGTCTTGCACATCGAGAAAGGGAACCCCATGTACAGCTATACGATGGGAGGAAGGGAGATGGGGAAAGGCACCCTAGAAAAAGACCTGGGGGTATTGGTGGATACAACAATGAAGCCAGCGGCGCAATGTGCAGCGGCCTCAAAGAAAGCGAACAGAATGCTGGGCATTATCAAAAAAGGTATCACTACCAGAACGAAGGAGGTCATCCTGCCATTGTATCGAGCAATGGTGCGACCACATCTGGAATACTGTGTCCAATACTGGTCACCGTACCTTAGGAAAGACATGGCGATACTTGAGAGGGTCCAGAGGAGAGCAACTAGGATGATAAAGGGAATGGAGAACCTTTCATATGCCGAAAGGTTGGACAAACTGGGGCTCTTTACCCTGGAAAAGCGGAGACTGAGAGGAGACATGATACAGACATATAAAATCATGAAAGGCATAGAGAGGGTGGAGAGAGACAGATTCTTCAGACTAGCGGGGACAACAAAAACAAGAGGTCACTCAGAAAAACTGAGAGGGGACAGATTCAAAACGAATGCAAGGAAGTTTTTCTTCACTCAGAGGGTGGTGGACACCTGGAACACGCTTCCAAAGGAGGTAATAGGACAGAGTACAATACTGGGTTTCAAAAAGGGACTGGATGACTTCCTGAAAGCGAAGGGGATTGCAGGGTATAGATAGAAGGTTACTCTACAGGACCAAAGCGAAAAGCATATGTGAGTTTTAGGGTAGGAGCACTATCAGGTCCTGGACCTGAGGGGCCGCCGCGTGAGCGGACTGCCGGGCACGATGGACCTCCGGTCTGACCCGACAGAGGCAAGTCTTATGTTCTTATGATACAGCGGCATGATGACCTCCTTCGTCCTGGTCGTGATACCTTTTTTGATGATGCCCAGCATTCTGTTTGCTTTCTTTGAAGCTGTCGCACACTGCGCCGATGGTTTCAGTGATGTGTTGACCATCACCCCCAGGTCCCTTTCAAGGTTACTCACCCCTAGCAGTGTTCCCCCCATTTTGTAGCTGAACATCGGGTTCTTTTTCCCTACATGCATGACCTTGCATTTCTCTACGTTAAAATTCATTTGCCACTTTTTTGCCCAGTCTTCCAGTCTCGTTAGGTCCCTTTGCAGGTCTTCACAGTCTTCCGTGTTTCTAACCCTGCTGTAGAGTTTGGTGTCATCAGCAAATTTGATAACCTCACATTTTGACCCCGTCTCCAGATCATTAATAAATATATTGAACAGTAGAGGTCCCAGCACCGACCCCTGTGGAACTCTGCTCGTGACCCATTGCCAGTCTGAGTATTGGCCCTTTATTCCAACCCTCTGTTTCCTGCCTGCCAACCAGTGTTTGATCCATCGATAGATATCCCCTTGTACCCCGTAGTTTTATAAAAACAAAAGTATATCCTCCGAGAAAGCTCTTTTTCCTGGTGTTACCTGTCAGGGTGGGCGGTAAGCTTATGTTTCCTTGGCGCCGTACGTGCGCTGACGCACGACAACAGGAAATGTGTGCCCATACGGATGAGGAGAGAGCTTTCGTGGGGACTTGGTGCACGGTGGAGATGGATGTTGCCATTGCAAAAGGGTATGTGGTTGTTGAAATCTATGAAATCTGGCATTTCGAGCAAAAATTCTGATTGTCTCTTTTCTGAATACATCAAAATACACCTCCGTCAAAAACAAGAGGCTTCTGACTACCCCCGGTGGTGCAATGATACAGAAAAACAAAACATGTACATCTCTGATTTCTATAGAAAAGAAAGTGTACTTTTACATGCAGACCATATTCAGCTAAACCCTGCTAAACGCCAAAGAGCAAAACTTTTCTTAAATTCTCTGTGGGGGAAATTTGGTCAAAGGACAAACCTGTCTACCGTTAGCATTGTCATTGAGCCCGATGATCTCTTTAAATACCTGTTTTCCCCTGAATTTGAGGTTTCATCGTGCGACTTTATTAATGATGAAATGGCCTGCGTGTCTTGGAAGCACTCAAAAGACCGCACTACTTTGCCTGTTAACACTAATGTTTTCATCACCTGTTTTACAGCAGCCTATGTGCATTTAGAGTTGTACAAACTTCTAGACAGTTTACAAGAACATTGTACCACGATACAGATTCTGTCATATTTGTGAGCCACGATGGTGACTGGAACCCCTCTCTGAGTGCTGAACCTGCAGCCGCCAGAGTTTTTCAGCTTTCGTGCCGGTTCTTCCTCAGAACCTCGGCAGGCACCTACAGCTGCAATCGGCAGCAAATTCAGCTCGGGACTGGCTCCTCCACAGAGCCTCCAGTGAAACTGCCCCCCCTCCAATCCGGGCGTGTGAGCCAGCTCCGCCCCCCTTCGGCGAAACCAAGTGACCTGCACTGAGAGAACGGCGCGCCCAGTGCTGAACCTGCAGCCAGCAGAGTTTTTCAGCTTTCAGGCCAGTTCTTCCTCAGAACCTCGGCAGGCACCTATAGCTGCAATCAGCAGCAAATTCAGCTCGGGACCGGCTCCTCCACGGAGCCTCCAGTGAAACTGCCCCCCCTCCAATCCGGGCGTGTGAGCCAGCTCCGCCCCCCTTCGGCGAAACCAAGTGACCTGCACCTTAGCACACACCTTTGCGAAGCATCTGTGCGAAACGTCCAAATCCAGAACAAATGATAAGTACGCCTTAACTGTTTAATCTAGAATTAGAATCTGCATGTATAGACTGCACGCATAGCCAGCTCATATAGCCTATTACCACACGAATTAAAATTTAAAAAAAACCCAAAACGTTTATTGCCTGTCCAGTACGAATAGCCAGCATATACAGCCTGATACTGCATGTATAAACCGCATGTATAACCTACTTTTGCATGAAAAGCCTGTCCAGTACGTATAGCCAGCATGTACAGCCTGATACCACATGTATAAACTGCATGTATAGCACAGTTACTTACCGTAACAGGTGTTATCCAGGGACAGCAGGCAGATATTCTTGACTGATGGGTGACGGCACTGACGGAGCCCCGGTACGGACAATTTTAGAGTGATTGCACTCTAAGAACTTGGAAAGTTCTGGCATGCCGCACCGCGCACGCGCGAGTGCCTTCCCGCCCGACAGAGGCGCGCGGTCCCCAGTTATGATAAGCCAGCTAAGAAGCCAACCCGGGGAGGTGGGAGGGACGCAAGAATATCTGCCTGCTGTCCCTGGATAACACCTGTTACGGTAAGTAACTGTGCTTTATCCCAGGACAAGCAGGCAGCATATTCTTGACTGATGGGTGACCTCCAAGCTAACAAAAAGAGGGATGGAGGGAAGGTTGGCCATTAGGAAAACAAATTTTGCAACACAGATTGGCCGAAGTGTCCATCCCGTCTGGAGAATGCATCCAGACAATAATGAGATGTAAAAGTATGAACTGAGGACCAAGTAGCAGCCTTGCAGATTTCCTCAATAGGAGTGGAACGGAGGAAAGCTACAGATGCTGCCATTGCTCGGACTCTATGGGCCGTGACAGAACCTTCCAGTGTCAGTCCGGTCTGAGCATAACAGAATGAAATGCATGCTGCCAGCCAATTAGACAACGTACGTTTCGAAACAGGACGTCCCAATTTATTCGGATCAAAGGACAGAAAGAGTTGGGGAACTGATCTGTGGGGTTTCGTATGCTCTAGATAGTAAGCTAGAGCCCTTTTACAATCCAAAGTATGCAGAGCTTGTTCCCCAGAATGAGAATGAGGTTTTGGAAAGAAAACAGGCAGAACAATGGATTGGTTGAGATGGAATTCAGAGACAACCTTAGGGAGAAACTTTGGATGTGTACGCAGAACCACCTTGTCATGGTGAAAGACCGTAAAAGGTGGATCTGCAACCAGTGCATGAAGCTCACTGACCCTCCTGGCAGAGGTAAGAGCAATAAGGAAAAGTACCTTCCAAGTGAGAAACTTGAAAGGAGTGGAAGCCAAAGGTTCAAATGGAGGCTTCATTAAGGCGGAAAGAACCACATTGAGATCCCAGATAACAGGAGGGGCTTTAAGAGGTGGTTTCACATTGAAAAGACCCCGCATGAACCTGGACACCAGGGGATGAGCTGATAGAAGTTTTCCATGGATCGGCTCATGAAAAGCAGCAATGGCACTGAGGTGGACTCTGATGGAAGAAGACTTAAGGCCAGAGTCAGACAAAGAAAGCAAATAATCCAACAACGTCTCCACTGCCAGGGAAGTTGGATCAAGATGATGAAGAAGACACCAGGAAGAAAATCTTGTCCACTTCTGATGGTAACATTGCAGAGTGGCTGGTTTCCTGGAGGCATCTAGAATGGAACGAACAGGCTGAGACAAAAGAGTATCATGAGAGGTCAGCCCGAGAGATACCAAGCTGTCAGGTGCAGAGACTGGAGGTTGGGATGTAGAAGGGTCTCCTGATGCTGTGAAAGCAGAGAAGGATACAGTGGAAGAAGAAAAGGTTCCCTGGAACTGAGTTGAAGTAGAAGGGAGAACCAATGTTGCCTGGGCCACCTCGGAGCAATCAGAATCATGGTGGCTCGTTCCCTCTTGAGCTTGAATAAGGTTCTCAACATGAGAGGCAGAGGAGGGAAAGCGTACAGGAACAGATTTGACCAGTCGAGGAGAAATGCATCCGCTGCTAGACGGTGAGGAGAGTATATTCTGGAGCAGAATAGGGGCAGCTGGTGATTGTGAGGAGCTGCAAAGAGGTCTATCTGAGGAGTGCCCCACTGAGCGAAGATAGACTGTAGAGTTACAGGATCGAGTGTCCACTCGTGAGGCTGGAGAATTCTGCTGAGCTTGTCCGCTAAGGAATTATGTTCTCCCTGAATATAGATAGCTTTCAGGAAGAGATGGTGATCTATGGCCCAAGTCCAGATCTTCTGGGCTTCCTGGCACAAGAGGCGAGAGCCTGTCCCCCCTTGCTTGTTGATGTAGTACATGGCCACTTGATTGTCTGTGCACAGCAGAAGGACCTGAGGAAAGAGAAGATGTTGGAAGGCCTTGAGGGCATAAAACATCGCTCTGAGTTCCAGGAAATTGATGTGATGCTTCTTTTCCTGGGCTGACCAAAGACCTTGAGTCTGGAACTCGTTCAAATGAGCTCCCCATGCATAAGGAGAGGCGTCGGTGGTGATGACTAGTTGATGAGGAGGTTGATGGAACAGAAGACCTCTGGATAGATTTGAGGATACCAACCACCATTGTAGAGATTGACGAAGAGATGATGTCACAGATATGTGTCGTGAGCAAGGATCCGTCGCTTGGGACCACTGAGTAGCAAGGGTCCATTGAGGAGTGCGCAGGTGAAGACGTACGAGGGGTGTGACATGGACTGTGGATGCCATGTGACCAGTGTTCCCTCTAAGCGGGCGGGTGTTGTGAGCAAACTTTTTTCACTGTGAGCTAAAAATATCGGGCGCCAGCAAGTTATGAGCCAAATAAATATGTTGTCAAAGTTGCTGATACATGAGGACGAGGTATTCAAAGGAATTTTAGGCCTACACGCTAAATTAAATAACGTTAAATAATATTTTTAAGAACACAGAAATTGTAGGGATGAAATGATATCTTAATAAATGTTTTACAAAAAATGTAGTTATGTCTGTTACATCCATATGTGTAAACTGTAAATTAAAAACAGTCCAGAAGACAATACGTTTGATGCTTTCAATTTCTAGACCAGTGTTTTTCAACCTTTTTTGGGCAAAGGCACACTTGTTTCATGAAAAAAATCACGAGGCACACCACCATTAGAAAATGTTAAAAAATTTAACTCTCTGCCTATATTGACTATATATAAAGTAATTCTCTTGAATAGGAATCAAATAAACACAAATAAAGTATTTTATAATTACTTTATTATGAAATAAAAATTATAAAAATTATAAAATACTTTATTCAGTGCGAAACCTGGGCCTGTTTGGCTGAACACAAAGCTGATATTCTGGCTGGAATGGAAGAAAGACACACACGTAGCTCTTCGTCAACAGCTCTCAGTCTCTCTCTGTATTTGGTTTTTATAGCATACAAAAATAGACAAATATACCCTCCATCCTTTTTATTAAACCACAATAGCAGTTTTTAGCGCAGGGAGCTGCGCTGAATGCCCAGCACTGCTCTTGACGCTCATAGGCTCCCTGCGCTAAAAACCACTATTGCGGTTTAGTAAAAGGGGACCATATTGTAAAATATAGACAGCAGATATAAATTCAGAACTGTGCATAGTAAGTGAAGGGAAGTTTTCATCTCTGGGAATTTACCCAGTTAACTATTAAGTTATTTGGGCAAATTCCTTTGAAAACTGTGGTAATACTGCCTCCACTTTGCTAAATTTAAAATAAAATCATTTTTCCTACCTTGTCTGGTGATTTCTGGTTGCACTTTCTTCTTCTGACTGTGCATCCAATCTTTCTTCCCTTCTATCAGCCTGTATGCTTTCTCTCCTCCACACCTCATTCCCTCCCCCAACTTTTTCTTCCTCTCTCCCTGACCTTTCTTTCTTTTTTTCTGTTTCTCTTCTTTCCTTCTGTTTCCCTGCCTGCCCCCTTTCTTTCTTTCTCCCAGCCTCCTGTCCAGCAGTAACTCTCTTCCCTTCCTCCCCTCCCAGCAGCATCTCTCCGTCTCCCTCTCCAGTAGCAGCTGTCCCTTTTTTTTCCTTGCCCAGCAGCTTCCCAGATTCCTTTCCCTCCTCCCCTCCCAGAAGCATCTCTCCTTCTCCCTTTCCAGTAGCAGCTGTCCCTTTTTTCCCCTGCCCAGCAGCTTCCCAGACTGATAGTGGTTTTCTCCCCTCCCAGCAGCTCTTCTTACTTCCCAGCGCAGCGATTCACGAAGGCAGCCTCGGGTCCTTTGTTGTGTCGCGCCGCCTCTGAGGAAAGAGGAAGTTGCATCATCAGAGGCAGCCGCGACTCAGCAAAAGCCCCGAGGCTGCCTTCGTGAATCGCTGCGCTGGGAAGTAAAGGAGAGCTGCAGAGAGGGGAGAAAGCCACTGTCGGAGGCTCCCCAAGATCTCTCCGGCCCAGCGCACGCTTCCGATGCTGATCTTGCAGAAGTTCAAATGAGTCAATCTTGCCGGTCCTGCGCTGTGACGAGAAACTTGTGCGCTGCGACCTAATATTTTGTGCGCCAGCGCACGCCAGCGCAGCTTAGCGGGAACACTGCATGTGACCCAAGAGTATCATCATTTGTTTGGCAGAGATGGAATGTTGAGGAAGCACCTGCTGACATAGAGACTGAAGGGTCTGAAGACGGTTGGATGGTAGGAATGCTCTCATGAGGAGTGTGTCTAGTATCGCTCCAATGAATTGAAGTCTTTGAGTGGGAATGAGATGAGACTTGGGTAGATTGATCTCGAATCCCAATATTTGTAGAAATAGGATGGTTTGGTTGGTGGCCAAGAGAACTGCTTGAGCAGATGTGGCCTTGATTAACCAGTCGTCCAGGTAAGGAAATACCTGAAGGTGGTGAGAGCGTAGAAAAGCGGCTACCACAATAAGACATTTGGTGAACACCCTTGGAGAGGAAGCAAAACCGAAGGGCAGCACCTTTTATTGGTAATGACAATGATTGATCATGAAGCGGAGATACCATCTTGAGGTTATGTTGATCGGTATGTGAGTGTATGCCTCTTTGAGATCGAGGGAGCATAGCCAGTCGTCTTGATTGAGAAGAGGATAAAGAATGGCTAAGGAAAGCATCTTGAATTTTTCCTTTACCAGATGTTTGTTGAGATCGCGAAGATCCAAAATTGGTCTGAGATCTCCTGTTTTTTTGGGTACTAGAAAATAACGGGAGTAGAATCCCTGCCCCTTTTGATCTAGAGGAACTTCTTCTATAGCGTTTAGAAGGAGGAGGGATTGGACTTCCTGGATCAGGAGGGTAGATTGAGGACTGTTCAAAGCAGACTCTTTTGGCAGGCTTTGGGGCGGAAGAGTCTGAAAGTTGAGAGAGTAGCCGTGGCGGATGATGTTGAGGACCCATTGGTCCGAAGTGATGACTTCCCACCGGCTGAGGAACAGAGAGAGACGACCTCCTATAGGTTGAGGCAGGAGAGCAGATATAGGGGTACTGGCTATACTTTGGAGAATTAAGTCAAAAGGGCTGTGCCTTCTGCTGTGGAGGTGGCTTCACAGGCTGCTGTTGCTGCTGCTGTCTGGGAGGTTGACGTTGTTGCTGCCGCTGACGCCTGGGTTGTTGAGCTGTTGCTGGCAATGGGCGAGCTGTGAAGCGGCGTTGATAGGCTGACTGTTGTCTAAAAGGCCTTGTTGGGGGAGGCTTTTTCTTATTTTTAAGCAGGGTATCCCAGCGTGTCTCATGAGCCGAGAGCTTTTGAGTGGTCGAGTCCATGGATTCCCCAAAGAGCTCATCCCCTAGGCACGGGGCGTTGGCTAACCGATCTTGATGATTAACATCAAGCTCGGACACCCGAAGCCAGGCCAGGCAACGCATTGCCACAGACATTGCTGTTGCTCTGGATGTAAGTTCGAAGGTATCGTAAATGGACCTAACCATGAACTTACGCAGTTGAAACAGAGACGACAAGCAATGGTGAAAGGATTGTTGTTTACGTTGAGGAAGGTACTTCTCAAATGAAGCCATGGTGGTAAGGAGATGTTTAAGGTAGAAAGAAAAATGAAAAGCATAATTACCAGCTCTATTTGCCAACATTGCATTTTGGTAGAGCCTCTTACCAAATTTATCCATGGCTTTACCCTCTCTGCCAGGAGGTACAGAAGCATATACACTGGCTCCTGAAGATTTTTTAAGGGTGGATTCGACAAGTAAAGATTCGTGTGGAAGTTGAGGTTTGTCGAATCCAGGAATGGGAATTACTTTATATAGAGAGTCTAACTTACGTGGGGCCCCTGGAACCGTTAAGGGAGTCTCTAAATTCTTGTAGAAAGTCTCCCTCAAGATGTCGTGAAGAGGGAGCTTCAAAAATTCCTTTGGAGGTTGGTCAAAGTCAAGGGCATCCAAAAAAGCTTTAGACTTTTTGGACTCAGCCTCCAAAGGGATGGACAAAGAATCACACATATCTTTCAGGAAACTGGAGAAAGATGAAGTGTCATGCCTAGAGGACGGGTCATGTACAGCAGACTCCTCCTCATCTGAGGAACATTCTCCTTCAGAGAGAAAGGGTTCCTCTGAATCTCCCCACAGATCAGGATCCCTGACATGGGGAGAACGGTCCCGAGACTCTGGTGTAGATGGTTCTACATGTCGGGTTTTGCGCACCGATTTACCCGATCTCATCGATACCGAACCAGGCGATGTAATCGGTGGCACCGGTGCCGAAGTCTGCACCGACTGATGTTGAGCTCTCGGCTCCGGTGCAAGGACTGGCATCGATACCGATGAGGTGGAGAGAATCGGTACCGAGGGAGTGGATACCGACAATACAGGTTGTTCCACTATCGGTACCGGCTCAGTGCGGACCGGCACCGGAAGGTTCGGTGCCAGGATAGCTGGAAGGAGCTGTTGTAATTGCTCCTGGAGAATGGCCGTAATACGGTCATCAAGGGATGGCACCGGTACCGCTTTTTTCTTCTGCGGTACCTGCGGTGCCGCTCAACGCCCCGGAGATGAGGAGCCCGATGTCGAGGGACTCACCTCGATAGGGGCGGAGCGCTTCCGCTGGCGCCTCACAGTCGGCAGGATTGGACTCACTGCACTCGAGACCGGAGGACGCTCCAGCGGGGAAGGCTTCTTAGCCGGCTTACCTGCATGCTGGGACCCCGGTGCGGTGTCGCGCGGCATCGAAGAAGAGGGTGCCGACTGAACTGGTGCCGAAGTCGGAGTCGATGGAACGGGATCGGACATCTCGGCACCGAACAATAATCGCTGTTGTATTTGGCGATTTTTTAACGTTCGTTTTTTAAGTGTGGCACAGCGGGTGCAGGTGGAGGCCTGATGCTCAGGACCCAAACACTGTAAGCACCAGTTGTGTGGGTCCGTGAGAGATATAGGCCGAGCACACCGCTGGCACTTTTTAAACCCTGGCTGAGGGGGCATGAAAGTAAAAACGGCTTCAGCCAAATCGAAGGCCGAGGCTTCGATGGTGGCAGAAGGCCCCGCAGGGGAAAAGCCAAATTGACTAAAAAGAAAAAGATTTTTTTTTTACAAAAAGTAAAGAAAAAGGAAAAAGGCAAAAGCCAACAAGGTTTACGCGAGCGGGAAGGCAAGTCAAAAAAATTTTCAACAGCCGTTGAAAAAACGCATCTTCTTAGCTCCGCGGAAACTAAGAAACTGGGGACCGCGCGCCTCTGTCGGGCGGGAAGGCACTCGCGCGTGCGCGGTGCGGCATGCCAGAACTTTCCAAGTTCTTAGAGTGCAATCACTCTAAAATTGTCCGTACCGGGGCTCCGTCGGTGCCGTCACCCATCAGTCAAGAATATGCTGCCTGCTTGTCCTGGGATAAAACCTACTATTGCATGAAAAGCCTGCGACTGCATGTATAACCTGTTATTCCATGAACAGCCTGTTATTGCATGATCAACCTGTGTCTTTATGTACAACCTGTTACTGCTTGCATAACCAGTCACAAGCTGTTTTTCCATATACTTAACCTGTTACAATTGTATACTGTATGTTGATCCTTCTTCCCCAGATATAATCGATCTCTACTTACCCCGTAAGTTCTCCCTATGCTTAACCTGCTTCCTCAATTATAACTCACTACCACACGCACAACATATACTGTCTACACATAGTCCTTAAATCAACTTGTTTCAGTCTACCTCTACCTATTTCTGTTGATCGATGACTGTCTCTACCAGCCACGTCCAGCCAGGCAACCGTCCCTACTTCTCACGACTCGAATCTCACATCTCATCACACAACATGGCTATCTGTAACAAACAGCAACTACTTTTAGGGATACAATACCTAATATGCTCTAAATGCTGGGGCAATAAAGACAACCCCCCCAAGCTATGCACACCTACCCCTCCTGGCACAGACCAGTCGAACTAACTGAAACCACCAACCCTCTCCAACTCCTACAAAACCAGCCAGAACAAGACCTTCATCAAATCACAGTGCTAAACAACACCCGCAAACACCGCAAACCATACAGGAACAAGACCTACAACAGAAACAAAAAAGCTAACATATTCTGAAATCCCTACACCAAACAGCTACGAAAAGATTAAGGGATACTACCTAAATACCCGCTCCGTGAGAAACAAAGCACACATAATAAATGACTGGATACTACAAACTAATCCTGATCTACTGTTTCTGACAGAAACATGGATGATCTCTGACACAGACACTATCATGAAAGAAATCTTATCCCAGGGATACAAAATTATCTCACTATCAAGAAGCTGGAAAAAAGGAGGAGGCCTAGCGATTATACTAAAAGAACACTTTGACTACATCAAGACTGACTCCAAAACTTCAGAAAACCTTGAAATACTAACTTGCAAAATCACTAACACACAGTTAGAAGAATCACTAATTACAACTCTATTCTATATCCCACCCAAAAAATGGTCAAACGCAAAAGAAGAATTCTTTGAATTCCTTACCGTATCTACCCTAAAAGGACCATACAACCTACTTCTGGGAGACATAAACACCCACCTAGAACAAAAGACAAAACCAGAAGTAACTGAAATTGCCAACTTCCTAATGTCACTTGACTTTCCAAACCCAGACAAAGGACACAAGCTAGACATAATCACCTTCTCCCACAAAGAAACAATTGACCCTAAAATACAATATTATCCAGAGTCCTGGAGTAAATGCATCTGGTCAGACCACTACATTGGCAAGTTTAACCTACACTGGCAAAAACAGAGTACACAACAAAAACACAAAAGCGACAACATGAAAACAATAACTAGCTGTGGCATTATAAACCCTAGTGACTTCTGGGCTCACTACGAGCTACGTCCCATAACCAAAGAAATTCAGGACTTCCCTACAAGTTGGGAAAATTACAGCAAAGAACTTCTAGACCAAATAGCCCCATACCAAACATACAAAAAGAAAAATAGACCACCAAATGAATGGTTTGACTGTGAACTACTAACCACCAAACAGGAACTAAGAAAATTGGAGAGAATCTGGCAAAAAACAAACAGTGAGTCAGACAAGACCAGCTGGAAACAAAAAATGAAATATACAAAAATCTGATCAAAGAAAAATGCACTAAGCACTATGCAAAAAAAATTGGTACTTCAAAAATAAACAGTAAAGAATTGTTCAAACTGGTAAAAACACTAACCAATACAACACAAATCCTGAAAAAGGACAATGAGCGCACTCCATCGGCACAAACCCTTGCCAACTTTTTTAAAAATAAAATTGCTGATCTAAGAGCAACCCTACCCACAACCACAACAAATACACCTCACTACCTCGAACCTCATGACCAAGACTCCAGAGTAGACATGATGTGGGACCACTTCAAATACCCAAACTGGCAACAATTCCTAAATTTATTCAACAATTACACCAAATCTAACTGTCTACTTGACGCATGTCCCCCCCCCCCAAATCATGACAGTTGCCCCACCAGACTTCAAAAAGGAACTATTTGCATGGCTAACAACTGCCATTACAAGCGGAACACTAAACAAGAAAATGGGACACATACTAATCACTCCCATCCCTAAAGATCAGAAAACCTTTCAGACCCATAGCAAGCATTCCCCTTTTCACAAAGATACAGGAAGGATTGGTCAATCTTCAACTAGTAAATTACCTAGACAAATTTAACATCCTTAGTGAACACCAATCAGGATTCAGGTAAGGATACAACACAGAAACTGTCTTAGCCTCCTTACTGAACCACCTTTATGATCTCTTTAGCAAAGGCTAAAGCGCACTGATCCTACAACTTGACCTCAGCAGTGCGTTCGACCTGGTAGACCATGAGATCATGCTACTGTGCCTTGATGTAATGGGAATCTCTGGAAAGGTAAAGAAATGGTTCCAAGAATTCCTAACTAACAGATCCTACCGAGTAATCAGCAATGGAAATTACTCCAACCCATGGAAAAACCCATCGGGCGTGCCTCAAGGCTCCCCCCTATCGCCCACCTTATTCAATATCTATATCGCCTCCTTAGGTCACCTCCTACAAAAACTAAACTTAGAGCACTACATATACGCAGACGACATATCCATTCTAATCCCCTTAAACGACATCACAAATGAAATTTTAGACAACCTCTCAAACATAATGACAGAAATCGAAAAATGGACCACCAATTTTAAATTAAAACTAAACGCAGAGAAAACAAAAGTCTTTCTGGCAAGCCCTAATGACAAAATTACGAGAACATCGATAAAAATAAACAATCAGGAATACCCAATATCCAAAACCATAAAAATACTCGGTATCACTCTAGACACACACCTAACCATGACTGACCACACAAACTTACTAGTGAAAAAATGCTTCTTCACGCTATGGAAACTAAGGACCATTAAAAAATACTTCGACCCAATATCCTTCAGGTTGCTGGTGCAGTCATTGATCCTATCCATTCTTGACTACTGCAACATCATCTACCTGGGTATCCCTCAAAAAAACAATTAAAAAACTGAGATTAGTACAAAACACCGCCATTCGCCTAATCTTTGGACTAAGAAAAAATGACCACATTAACCCCTACTATAAAAAACTGCACTGGCTACCAATAGAAGTGCGAATACTATTCAAATTTGCCTGCACCTGCTTCAAACAAGTCTGGGGACTAGCACCTTCATACCTGCAAACTCACTTCATCCTACACAACCCCACACGAACAACCAGAAACAAAAACTTCTTTGCAGACATGAAGATTCACTCCTAATTGCCAAAGTGACTACTTGCCATCAAAAGAAACAGCATCTTCAATATGATCAGTCACTGAATGTAAGTTGTCACCTAAAAATTAAGTGTAACAGAGTGAGAGTATGATTAGCTTTATACAAGATATCTACATGCTAGATTATTGACTCAATTTAAGACCAGTAGTGATACTACTATTTAGGCTTGAAAATACTATTATTTACAAAATGGAGCATAATATCATCATCATATTTCAGAGTAAACTCTTGGTTATGTACAGTGTTGGGAAGTCAACATCCTTCCCAATGAAAGACATCCACCACCTTTCCTTTTTACATGTGGAAAGATGGCATACTATGGAAGCATTTAATCGTGTAGGAGCATTTAGGGTCTATCTGCATCAACATTCCAATTTCAGATTGATATAAGGTCCCCTAGGCCACTGCTGACATAGGTTAGGCCAACCGAAAATTCTGGCTGCTAACATCTCCTTTTCTGTTTTATACTTCGAAATGAGGCAAGCTTGTGGTACATATGACCTATACTTCTGCAACTTAAGAACATAAGAACATAAGCAGTGCCTCTGCCGGGTCAGACCACAGGTCCATCCCGCCCAGCAGTCCGCTCCCGCGGCAGCCCAAACAGGTCACGACCTGTCTGTATCACCAGAAGGGGCTCCCTTGCCACCTTGGTTTCTCATTTAAGTCCTGTCTTCCTATCGAGGTCCTAACCCTCCGGTCTTGCACATGCACGACCTGGTTTGGTTTCTATACTCATTACCTGGTTAGCTTTCTATACTTGTGTTACATCCCAGCTCCTCCCTCAGTATCCCATGATCCCTTTATCCTTCAGGAATCCGTCCAATCCCTGTTTGAATCCCTGTACCGTATTCTGCCTGATCACTTCCTCCGGTAGCGCATTCCAAGTGTCCACGACCCTTTGGGTGAAAAAAAACTTCCTTGCGTTTGTTCTGAACCTATCTCCCTTCAGTTTCTCCGAATGCCCCCTCGTACCTGTTGTCCCCTTCAGTCTGAAGAATCTGTCCCTATCCACCCTCTCTATGCCCCTCATGATCTTGAAGGTCTCTATCATATCTCCCCTGAGCCTCCTCTTTTCCAGAGAGAAGAGCCCCAGCCTATCCAACCTCTCGGCGTATGGGCAGTGTTCCAGCCCTTTTACCATTTTCGTTGCTCTCCTTTGGACTCTCTCAAGTACCGCCATGTCCTTCTTGAGGTGCGGCGACCAATATTGAACGCAGTATTCCAGATGTGGACGCATTCATAAACAGCTAGTTCGCCTTTGCGGATGCCTCTTTTACTTCCAACATTATATTAACACGTCCCCTTAGGCATGCGCAATCTCCAAGCTATAAAGATAAACAGTTCCCATTATGAGTTCAAACCTCTGTCTTAGGTTGTACAGTCATCTGGGCGGGGAAACCCAGCATTCTACATCTTACCCGTCTTTGAGCGAATGAACAGTGCACAATGGATGCAGGAAACTTTCTCAGGAGGTTCAGGATGAAAGGTATCAGGATGCCATGAGGATGAGAGTATGGGATAGGAGATCATATATCATATCCGATCCTAGCATGCGATGCAATAGGCCATGCCAAATCAACCAAATTAGAACCCAGTTAGCCAAATTAGCAAGTGTCAGAGAAAATTCTGAAAATTCACATATAAAATTTAATACGTGGTCATTTTACAGCAGAGTAAAGTGAACAGAATCTGTGAAGACCCTTACTTAGTGTTCAAAATCCAGAATCCTTAGATTAACATAAATGACATAGAACACTATCAAGTGTTGAATAATGCAGAGTAACATCATAACCATACATAGAAAAATTTGTACAATACCATAAAATAACAATAGGGTGAATTGAAACATCAAAACATGATAGCCATAGGCAAATGCCCAAAGAACAGTCCTCAAACTGAGACATGAGCGTCTCGTAGTAAATTTTCAACAGTTGTGCAATCTGTCCATAGAATGATTTACTTCTTTAGAGGTAGTTTTTAAGTTGTTCAATGTCTGTAAAATTCACCAGCTTGTGGAATGTTTCATTCCCAATACCAAAGGGGGAGTGGGTGCCCAGCATATCTACACCAGTTATGGTTTAGGTACAGCAAAGCATTCTCAGGAAGGTGGCTGTGAAAAGAACAGGTGAAAAAAAAGTGTTTTTGCAGTCAGGGTGCAGGGAGATGAATTAGTCCAATAGAAGCTGACAGCCTATTTAAACTGCACATACAGGGAGGGATACACCAGCTTGAAAGGAGTCCAGGTATCATCCGGTGGCTGAACCCCAGTGAAGCGATCCAAATAAGAGATAGAAAAAGAGAGAGAGAGGCCATATTGCCTGTACTGTGTGGCAACATGTGACAATATTAGTGCATTTGCTTGATATAGGTATTGCAAGAGAGAAATAATATGCAAGTACTTCATGTTCTTAATCAGACATTCCAAAAAGATATATTTTTTCTTTCTTTTTTTCATTTGTGTGCTGCACACAACTCACTTGACCACAATTATGTACTGATTCAAAAAATTATGTCAGGAATGTGTCCTGAATTAATCATATCCAGTGAGCACCATAAAATAAATACTACATAAAACCTTTCCTTAATATAACATAACCCAGTGATTCCCAACCCTGTCCTGGAGGAACACCAGGCCAATCGGGTTTTCAGGCTAGCCCTAATGAATATGCATGAGAGAGATTTGCATATGATGGAAGTGATAGGCATGCAAATTTGCTTCATGCATATTCATTAGGGCTAGCCTGAAAACCCAATTGGCCTGGTGTTCCTCCAGGACAGGGTTGGGAACCACTGACATAACCTACTTCACACTTGGGCTATGTAAACTATAACTAAAAGGATATTGCGCAATTGGACTAGTACAAAATATAAAAAAAGCTCTATAAAATGGCCAATGTCATGTATTCCAGGGTACCCCTTAAACTGAAACAAATAGACAAAACGGAGACTATATGGCACAAACAAAACAGAAAACACAAAGTTACAGGCTTGGAACTGTTCTTCCATCTGTTAAGGATTCAAGGCTGAACTTAAATCTGCAGATAAATGCACAGTTATACAAAAACAAACATCCATCATAGCACTAACCATATTTGTGTGCACGCATTAGCAAAGTAAATTTCTATATAACACATGGCATAATAATCACATAATCATAAAAGGCATAGCCAAATGGTGTGGTGTCTAAATGTCTGCTGGAACTTCTGAAAGAGAGAACGTAAGAATTTAATCACTCTGACTCGTTGCCTTGCCTATTTCATTCATAGGACATGAGAGATGATATAGACAGGGACACAAACTTGCTAGGTTGTGCTTCAATCTTTTAAAATAAGCAGAACTTACTAGTTAAAGCAAGATACAGTGTAAAATATTAAGTACAGAGGTATTCTGAAGTATTGCACTGTCAATTCTAAGGGGAAAAAGAAACATGTTAAATCTTAAGTGCAAGGTCATTTCAAGGTTATTTGAAGCATAACTTTTCCTTCCTTCTTTCGGTTCAGCAAAAGATTCTTTGTGCCAAAAAAACGGGTCCAGAATAGCTCTGTATGTATGCCAAATGACTGCCAAGACAAAGAAGAAACATTTCAACTCAACACCACCCTTAAGGTCACTTAGCCATGTTCCCTTCAAGCTGACCTGGAGCCCCTGTCTGTCACCTGGGTCCCACTACACTCTGAGGAGTGGGCACTGCTGTGCAGAGGTTAGGGGCAGGCTAAATGTGGCTTCTTTTGTCTGCACTGTCTTTACAAAATAACTATCCCCTTCCTCTAGAGTTTTAACTACCAAGTTTATTTTAAATTTATTTCGTTTTCCAATTGTATTTAGAATTTGATTGATAACAACACTTTATACAAACGTGCATGGGAACAAAAAAAAAAAATCATATTCCAAAACATGAGACACGACAGACCTAATAAAGAACACCAATATAAAGACACAATACTGGAAAGCAAGGGAAATCATTATTTTTATAATTCCCCATTCTGTTCCACAGAAGTAAAATAATGTATACTACTGTTTTCAGTTCTTTTCCCAAATTCTCTCAATTATTTATCAATACAACTATTCTCCTCTGTTAGGGGTTTAGTTGGTTTTTCCTTCTCACTGAAAGTAAGATAAAGCACTGAGTTACAGTGTAACTGTAAATCTATAAAAAGCAGAATTTAAAATATCATGTCATTTATAGACGTGGGATATTCTATCATAGTTATAATTATCTATTTCAAATCAGTATAACCCCTTTGATTTTATGATGTGTTTGGTACTTCGGCTCAAGCATATAAATTAAATACTAGAGAATGAGTGAACTTTTTCCCTCTTTCCCCCCTCTCTTTCTCACATTCTCTGTTAAAACGGGAAACAAGGATTTATGACATAGGCCAATAAATTGCACATATGGTCACACATACAAAAACATTTAAATCTGGTTTCTGATTACATTGAGCCCTGTTTTACTCATTAAAGCATCGAATTGCAAAGATCTCTACATCTTTAGTTCAAACGGGCTATTTCCATGGTAACACATGTGGAATTTTGGCTATTAATACATCCCTTTAATGGGCAGCTTAATGAAAAATACACTGGAAATAAAACAATTTTTCCTAGCTCCTATCGCTCTCCACACTTCTCCTTTATTTTCCAAAGTGTACAAAATGCTTTCGCTTTTTAGTACAGGAAGCCTGTAATGATCTGTAAATTAACTCCCTGTACTCTTCAGTATCTTAATTTAATTGTAATTGCTCTATCTACCTTTATAGATTCTATTTAAAATTCCTCAACTGGCTAATATAATTGGAAAAAATCTCACAGCAATCCCTCCCTGTTCACCAGAACTAGGAGTGAATCTCATGTACTGTCTGTCCTTCTAAGCTCTATATCCGGAAAAAAATCTAATCTTTCTTTTATATTAACATACATATACACATCGGCACATTCCCTAATGCTGTAGCTTCATAACTCTTGCTAAGCAAATATATATATATACAGGCATCATACAAAAACAGATTATACTTATCATTTGATAATATTATTCCTTGTATAATTTTACAGGCAGCACATGAATATCATTTAATGAAATAAAGCATGCTTATGTAAAGAATTTACATTTACAGTTGGCTGGCCACACCTTCCATAAAATATACCTTCACCGTATGGGACAATCTTCACCGTACAGGACACCCCTAAGCTACAATTTTAGCTTCCATGCCTCCCCCCCGGGATCCCACCCAGGGATAGAGGGTTCTGAAGCCTGCTCCAGGCTCCCCATTTCTTTTGTTGCTTTGCTGGCCATATTCTACACCCCACTCCTGGTACCAATTTGTTCTGCCACGTGTTTATCTAGCAAGGGTATATATAAGTCACCTCCACCAAAGCTTCAGAGTAATATGATTCTTTATTGCATATACATCAGATGATACCAAATAATGCAGATAGACATCAGATAATATACAAGATATAAGCAGAGAATATCTATATACACCAAATAGAATACTTCACCATGTCTGCCACACCCCTTTCCAATACTGATCGGGAATCTTGACGATCAAGGGAAAGGTACAGTCCACGGCCCTCCCATGGTTGCAGCAAGATTCAAAGTCCAGAATTTCTCACACACACAGACACTGCTGTTTCTACAGTAACAGGTGTCCCCCTTATCTCCTAACTCTCACAAATGGAATGTGCTCAGGCCATTCCTAATTACAGTACCATGAGAAACCTTCCTCGGCCTTCCTGGTAAGACATGAAACAGTATAAGAGATATGATACAAGTTGATAAACAACTTGCTCTCACAAAAGTAAGTTGTAAGGCTGCCTAATTGTCTGGCACAGATGTAAGGCAAGGACTGCAGCTAAAAAGCAAGCAGACATGAAGATTCACTCCTAATAGCCAAAGTGACTACTTGCCATGCCCTGGCCAGCTATGGGCATAACAACTGGTGACCCAGTCCAACATCTTTTCTCCGGACTGTAATATCGCTCTTTTTAGCCGCTTGAAGTAGAGAGTTAATGCCTCCAAGGCTACCTGCTGCATTTGGATTATAATAAATTTGCTTCAATAAAGATTCCATCTCTACCCTGTTCCATTCAGCTCTGTTAACTTCACTCTAAATTTTAAAAAGTCTTAAAACTCTGCCTTTTAACAGAGGACAATAGGAACAGTTTTTCTTTCATTAGGCAAGTATCCATTATTCATTACTTCAATGCTCCCCCCTCCTCATGTTCATCCCCTCCCCACTCTCTCCATTTCTTCTATACAATGTAACTTTTTCCCTTCCCCCACAATTTCCTCACATTCCAGTATGTCAAGTCTTTGTCATTTATGTTTAATTTAAGATATTTCCATTCACATTCTACTACTATTAATTCTTTTTTAATCTGATTGTTAACCGGCCAGACAATTGTTTGATGGTCGGGATATTAAAAACCAATAAACTTGGAAACTTGGAAACTTTTTTCAGATTGTTAAAGACTAAGACATACATTACATTAGTGACTTCTATTCCACCTGTACCTTGCAGTTCTAGGTGGATTACATCATAAGATAACTGGACATTTCCAGGAAAATTACACTCTAGGGGGCTGGTTACATAATAGAGTCTAAGAGGAAAAATTACAAGATGGGTAGCGAACATAGGAGAAATTACAAGATGAGTAGAAATCAGAAGAAAACTGGACATTTACAGGGAAATTACAATTTAGGCGACTGGTTTCATAGTTGAGCCTTTGAGGAGAAAGTGCAAGATGAGTAGCAATTTGAGGGGGAATTTAGGAAGGGAGGGGGAAGGACAAGGGGAGAGTTAAGATAACTGGTAAATTTTTTGAAAAACAGGGTTTTGATTTCTTTTCAAAATGATTTGAAGTCGCTTGTTGCTGTCAGCAAGTTAGTAATGAAGAGGTCTAGTTTCGCTGCCTGCATCACTAGTAAGTTGTCATAAATCTTGTGCTGAGTACCTTTGAATGGTAAACCAGGGGGCCAGGACATGTTCAGACAGGTTTAAACACACCTCCCCCTCTCCCCTTGGTTTTATCAGGGGGGCTGAAAGAACCTTTATGATAGCCAGCTTATCAGCTGTCACCATGACCATCTGGGAGTTGCCCATCCACACAACCATTAACTCATGTTTCATACTATCTGTTAAAAAAAAACAGGAAAGAAAAAAATGCAGCCTTTTCTAAGTTTTTCTGCACTGCTCTTAAAACCTGGGGTCTGTTAAAAAAACATTCACACTTGTACTTCCAAATGGTCCCCCCTCAACCTCTCCTGGTGGGGCAGACTCTCTACAATACGAATGATGATAACTCCCAAAATAAATTATGTTCTCAGTATGCTTCCATGTCTTTTTTCTCCCTCCGTCTATTCTCGTATTGAGCGTCTCCTTTCTTCCTTCTTGTGGCACAACAAACAGCCCCGGATTGCCTTGCGTAAATTAAAGTGTCCTCGGGACCAGGGAGGTGTCAACTTCCCTAGCTTTCGGGAATACCATTATGCTTTTCTATTATCTCAAGGCTCCCTATGGTCTAATCTTTTCCTCATAAGCACACCGCCCACGTGGTTATCCTTAGAGCATTCTTTACTCGATCCGTACATCATGCAACATGCTCCTGCCATTCCTCTGCCTTCAGAGGCCAAACGCAATCCGATTTTACATAGTACTTGGCAAACACTTAACCATATTGACTCCATCTCAGAGAACAAATTAGCTGATTCATTAGCGGCACCTATTTGGCATAATCCCAAACTTAAAATTGATAATTCCGTGGTACTTTGGAAATCTTGGCAACAGCAAGGTCTCTGTACTATTGCGCATCTTATCAACGCGAATAAATGGATTACCTTCTCGGACATTATGGCAAAATTCCATATCCCTCCCACCCAATATTTTAATTGGATTCAGCTGCATCATTGTCTTACTGCGAGGTTCTCATCTCCCGCATCCTTGCATACTACTCCTGACCTCCACTCAAAGATACAACTTTTCTCTGCTTCCAAAGGTCAATCTTCAAATTGGTACAAGTATATGCAGGCAAAATCATATCCTTTCCTCGTCGAATCCATCTCTAAATGGGATCCGATGTTGCAATCCCCTATTACCGAGCAATTATGGTTGGCGTTATGGCCCAGATTATTTAAATCCCTTCACTCAGCCTCTCATAGACAAACAGCTCTTTTCCTCTATCATAGAGCCTTCTGGACTCCTATTAAATCAGCCAAAATAATGAAGTCCTCAGTTAACTCTTGCTGGTCTTGCAAAGCATCTGAAGGCTCCTTGCGGCATATGCTCTATGATTGCCCCCATTTGCAGATTTTCTGGAATTCGATCTGGCACACGATTTCTAAAATTTTCTCTATCACTGATCCTTTCTCATTTGATATTTTGATTCTGGGTTCCTCGGCACTCACTGCCCATCTATCTGTGTATCATGACCGCCTTTTTACCCTTTTATTAATTCTAGCCATTCAACTTATTTTACATAATTGGAAAGATTTTACAAAATTAGATTATAACCAATGGTGGAATTCAATGTGCCTCCACAATAAATTTGAACGACATATGGCTGACCGCCATAAATCTAGAGCGACTTTTGATAAAACTTGGTCGATTCTGGCAAACATCAGCACTTAGACCCTTGACCATAAACCGGATCATTTACCTATAGTATTCTGGTTTGATCTTTCCTTTATTTTATTTCATACTATTTTGTCATTGTCTGCTGACGATATACAGTCACATGTGCACTGTTTTAGCGTGGACTATATTGTATCTTATCTCTCTCGATTTACTCCCTTCACTATCCCATACGAAGCTTGTTCCTCGTTCTTATAGGCTTTTATGATGTGCATACTAACATGATTGATATACTGTTTACTGTTCATTTATCTTGTTATTGCCACTTCTTATTATGTAATTGAATATACTGGATGGGTGTCATCACCCGGTTTATAACCTGTGCTTCCTTGGAAGCTCTTCTTTTTGTACTTCAGTTTTTTTTTAATGTTTTCCAAAAACCAATAAAAATTTTTTTGAACTGAAAAAAAAAAAAAAAAACAGGAAAGAAACAAAAGCAGCTTTTGTGATCTGCCTGTGCATTGCTCTAACCATGAGATCTTAAAACCTAACTAACTAACTATTTTAACTAAAAGGCTGTTAAAATAAAGACACTCTTTTTTCAGGCCACATCATTTCCGGGGGCTTCGATTAAATCTGTTTCCGCTAACATCATCAGAAAGTGCATTTCCATCTCATCAGAAAAGTATATTTCCGGCGTTTCATTTACCATATTTCTGCCTACGTCATCAGAATGTGCACTTCCGGTAGGGCAGGCACACCCATTTCCACTGATGTCATCAGAAAGCGTATTTCTGGGGTCAGACATGCCCCCATTTCCGGTGACGTAATCAGAAAGTGCATTTCCAGTGACGTGGCATGGGGCGGGGCACAGGCGGAGCTACCACCATTCATTCCTATGGGGGCGGGGCATGGGAGGGGCTACCACCATTCATTCCTATGGGAGGTGTGGGGTATAGGTGGAGAGTGGGTAGTGGGTGTGGCATCAGCAGGAGGGGCATGGTATGGGTGGGTCCTGGGCAGGGCTAATGTAAAAGTGGGCATGGTGTGGGTGGGGCATGGGTGGGGTTTGAGTACAAGTGGGCAGAGAGTGGGCATAGTGTGGGCGGAGAATGGGCGGGGCTTAACCCAGAAGTGAACACTGATTGGTCAATCCTTATCTTTGACAGCTGTCAATCATTTTGACATGAGGTATACCCATTATACTACTTGCTTCCTTCAATTTATGCACCAAAAACTAAAAAACAAAACTTGATTAGTATTTTTTTAAAAAAGTGAACATCCTAGAAAAACCAATAGAAGATTTCTTTAATCTTTTATTAAATCTGTTATCTATATATATAAAATCGGAGGTATGTATGTGTGTATGTATGTATGTATGTATGTATGTGTGTGTGTGTGTGTATGTGCCGCGATCACACAAAAACGGCTTGACCGATTTGAACGAAACTTGGTATGCAGATCCCTCACTACCTGGGAAGATATGTTCTGGGGGTCTCGCGGCCCACCTGCACACGTGGGCGGAGCTACAAACAGAAAATCAGATTTCACCCATTCATGTCAATGGAGAAAATGTAAAAAGCTGCCATTCTCACAGTAATTCAAAAACGGCTTGACCGATTTGAACGAAACTTGGTATGCATATCCCTCACTACCTGGGGTGATATGTTCTGGGGGTCTCGCGGCCCACCTGCACACGTGGGCGGAGCTACAAACAGAAAATCGTATTTCACCCATTCATGTCAATGGAAAAAATGTAAAAAGCTGCCATTCTCACAGTAATTCAAAACCGGCTTGACCGATTTGAACAAAACTTGGTATGCAGATCCCTCACTATCTGGGGTGATATGTTCTGGGGGTCTCGCGGCCCACCTGCACATGTGGGCGGAGCTAGAAAAAGAAAATCATATTTCACCCATTCATGTCAATGGAAAAAATGTAAAAAGCTGCCATTCTCACAGTAATTCCAACTATAAAACACTTTCTATGACACTATAACCACTAGGGACATCGTTTCTATTCTACCACGGACACCATACATATAGAGTTTGTATGTTCTAACTGTGTTTGTAACTGTTTCCTTCATGCACCCCAGTTCATAATGTTATTACATTACATGAGTACTCACATATGCTGAACTAGGAACACAGGTTCCATTCTGAACCGGGAACAAACTGCATGGAGTTTCTTTTCAACCTGAGTTTCCACATATTGAGTTGTTTAAATCAATACTGAAACTTTTGGATGCCACTTATTCCAACAGATCTTCCTTTTCAGTTTAAGAGATTGCAAATTCCAGTGAGACTTGCATTCTCTATCACAATCAACAAATCACAGGGACAGACTATTACATACTGTGGAGTGGATTTAAGGTCCCCCTGTTTTTCCCATGGACAACTCTATGTTGCTTGATCAAGGGTGGGTTCACCCAAGAATTTATATGTTCTTGCTCCTGGAGGTGAAACTAAAAATGTTGTTTATAATCCAGTTTTGTGTTAGTTGTATTGTATTCATTTTGTCAAATATTTCACATTATAATTTGATTATTGTACTTTTTATAAAGCTGTAAAAAAATAATTTCATTCACCACTATAAAGTATCTTTATTTCAATCCATTTATTTCAATCAATTAAATACCCGTGCAACGCCGGGGCATCAGCTAGTATTATTTCTAAATTGTCAATCCCTACAATTGAGAGACCTGAATTCTAACATTTAAAAGGAAAGATATATAAAATTGTTATTTCTTTAATAAGACATTAACTATTTTTTCTGCAGCTCTCCAAGTACTCTATTTTTTCTGCAGCCCTTACATTTAAAGTTTATTATCTTTTCTTTCTCAAAACTGACACATTTCAATCACTATATTGAAAATAAAATCATTTCCCTACCTTGTTGGCTGGTGACTTTATTTTTCTGTGCTTTTAACTATGTTTCCAGGGCCTTCTTGTCCTTTGACTGTTTTTCTCTCCGTCTTCACTTTCTGCCTTGCATCCATCTTTGGCATTAACTTAATATTCAATTTTTCTGCTTTCTTTTCAAAATCTATGTTTCCATGTCTTACCTTCCCTTCATATCTCTCTCTTCTTCCATCCTATTTCCATGGTCTGACATCTCTTTCCTTCCTTTCTGTCCCTCCCTCCTTCCTTCCTTTCCCATGGTCTGTCATTTGTCTTCTTCCCTCCCCCCATGCCCTGGCATCTCTCCCTCCACCTCCATGGTCTGGCATCTCCTTTCCTTCCCTCCCTCCTATGAACTTAGCATCTCTTGTTTCTCTCCTCTCCCTTGTCTTCCTTCTCCTTCCTTCCCTCTCTTTCCCCAATTGGATGCAGCAGCAACAGAAGCAGCATTTCCCTTCCCCCTTTCCTGTGCAGCAGCATCAGCAGCAGCAGCATTTCCCTTCCCCCTTTCCTGTGCAGCAGAGGTATTTCTCTTCACCTTCCCTCCCTCTCCCTTTCTCTATACAGCAGCAGCAGTATTTCTCTATTTCCTATGCAGCAGAAGCATTTCTTTTTCCCCTCCATTCCCTTCCTTGTGGAGCAGCAGCATGTCTGGCTGGCTCCCTTGCTCAGTTGATCGTTCCGTTCAAAGCCGCGGGTGGCAGCTCCTCGTGCCTGCGTCAGAAGCCTCTCTGATGTTGTGACATCAGAGGCTTCCGATACAGGAGTGGATAGCGCGAGGAGCCGCCATACGCGGCTTTGAACGGAATGATCGACTGAGCAAGGGAGCCGGCCAGACATGCAAATGCTGGTGTGGATGGTACGAGGAGCCGTCGCCGGCCGCTGCTTTGACCAGAACAATCAACTGCAGCAAGGGAGCAGTTGATCATTGCGTCCAGACCGCGGGCCGCAAAATAGCACCTGGAGAGCCACAAGTTTGAGACCGCTGGCTTAATCCAAATAAAAGGCCTAATGCTATTCAGAGGCTATAGTGGTTATTTTAAAATCTCTGTGTTTTGGATGTCATTTAGACATTCTTATTGCATGGACACCCAAATACTGATTTTTTTAAAGCTAGGATATGGATGTCTAAAACTGCTGACAAGTGGGTGTGGTCAGGATTACGAAGGAACCACATTATAGGCATCCAATTCCGATTGCAGATAGGAAAGAAATGTCCATGTCCAAACAGATGGACATCCATATTGTCACCCACCCAGCCCTCGCTAGTATCCTTAGTGTCGTGGTGGGTGACTATGCCGAGACAAGCACGCCACTCAAAAGGGATAATGGCCCTTCAGGGTGGAAATGCCATAAAGGCTGTAAAGGGAGTGATTTTTGCACTCCAACAGAAAATAAAACTTTCCAAACAAATCTTGCTTCAAACAGAAAAGCTCAGGTTTATTAGTTTCACTTTCCCAAAAGGTTGAAAGCTCAAAACACTCAGGTAAGTTCATGCAATTAACACAGGCCTCATTATCAAGACAAAAAGAAAAAAACAACAACACTGGCTTCCAACAATTCAGCCAAGCTCCAGTAAGTTCCAACAGAGTTCAACTCCTTCTGGGCTGCCTTACTACAAGCAGACCCACAGTATCAGAAAAAAAAACCACTCCGCCAAAACGGGAGAAACCCCCCCCCCCCCCCCCAACTATAGCAGTGCTTTGGGCTGGCACCAGGCCACAACCCCAGCAAGGTGTCCAGACTTCAATAGTCCTTGCAAAGCTCCCTTCACCGGGCCCTTGCCACAAACACAAGAGTTTATCCCGTCTGAAGAGTTTGTAATATGAATTACAGTGCCTCACACAAGCACTGGCAAGTTATTGCTCCATAGAGCTGATTGCGGGGCCTAAAGTTGCCGTGTCTGCTTTAAATTACTTTTTTGTGTGCCATCAAAGAAAAAGTATCCCTCAAAAAAGAATTTTCCCACCCAGATGTCATAGCATATACCCCACAACTTCATATAATCCCCCAGTAATCTGTTGTCATATACTTTAAGGCTTTGGTAGCAGGGGAAATAAGAAAAAATAAACAAACCCAAAAGAAACTGTCCCAGCAGTCCTTTGCAAACGGCTTGCTGAAACTCTGCCAGCAGCACAGGCCCTTAAACTGTAAAGGTTTTTCCACAATTCAAAAACAGTCCTTAGTCTCTCTCAAATCCAAAAGAGAACCCTCCCACCCCACACACAAAATGGTTACTTGCCAACCACTGATAAGTTCACTTCCATTGCCTCTGAAAGTGTAGGCTCTGGCTCTGGTTCTGGTTCTGGTTCTGGCTCTGGCTCTGGTAACCTCCATTATTTTAAACTCTGTACATGGCTCTGGAGTCAGTGGTTCCTCAGAACTCTGCCATTCCATCCAGACTTCCTCTTACCACTGCTTGGCTTAGAGAGCTTTCTGCAGCCACTGCTCCTGCACTGTTCTCCTTTAGCTTCTTTAAGCTAGCCTTAAGTTTAGCAGGACCACACCCTAACCTGGCTAAGAAGGAAGCAGGCTTCAGCTTCCTCTGGCTCCCCCTGTGGTCACTTATGAGAATTTCCTGCTCTCTCATAGAAGGGCTCTGCCTAAGCTTAGGCTGAAAATAGACAGTTCTGGGTGCATTGAACTGCATTTTAATGTATGGTTGCTTTTCCTTCCTGCCTGGAAGCACTGTTTCTCTCCTTTCCTGGGTGTCAGGGCTGACTGCAAGGTCTGAACTGTCACAATATGTAGACATGGTACTTGGCAAGTCCAGGTTACAGAAAGGTGCTCAGATTCAGCAGTTCTCCAATTCTCCACTGGGTGGAGAAAGAAATTAACAGTAGGAATTTTTCTGTTCTTGGAGAGCTCACAATTAAAAAAGATAAGAAAATTATAAACAGCCACAGCTCTCTGCTTAACCATTAGGCTATTCCTCCATATGATGCATACTTTATGTGGCCATTTTATAATTTGGATGTTCCTCTGCTGACACAGACATCATGTACTTTGATTTATCCCATTCATACTTTGAGCATTTCAGTTTTTAAAATGGATGTTCATGATGGATATAGCCAGCACTTGGACATCCATTTCCAAGTATTTTAAGACATATGTCAGCAGATCCTGTTCTAAATGCATGAGAAATTGACATCCTTTCTAAAATGCAATTCTACAGTGTAGTTTTGACTTAAATCACTGATAGATTGTATGGGCATTTCTTTTTCATGAACACATAAAATCTATGTCATATATTAAGTGGCTTTTTAATAGATTCACTAGATTTGTTTTGCAAGTGCATACTATTTTAAAAGCATAAACCTTACAACCTGTTAGGAAATAAGAGTTTATAATAAAATGCAAGTAACATATATTTAAGTAACATATATTTCAATTCATTTAATCATTTATAGCTCACATACTTTTAAGTGATTTTAAGCAGGGTATAGCCAATATTATTACTCATGGAAAGGGGGCAGCTCTTGATATATCACCATTCTGTGTTTATAATCAAAGCAGTTCTATATAATGTACAGGTACTTATTTTATAACGGGCAATGGAAGGTTAAGTGGCTTGCCTAAAGAAACAAGGAGCTTCAGTGGGAATTGAACCCAGTTTCCCGGCCACCGCACTAACCACTAGGCTACTCCTAACATAAATGCATACAGTTAAAGCACAGGACTGCAGTAGTTATGGGAAAGGGGAGATTGCAATTCTATTTACACAATTATATTATATAGCATTTTAGAACAGGAAAGTTAAATAATTAATGAAAGACAAAAAAAAGACTGTGCTAAACTGGGGGTGGGTATGGCTTATGAGGGGGATTTTAAACTGTCTGATATTAAGTGAAGCATTCCATCAGCAGCAGAAATAAAGAAATGGAAAATGATAAACCAAACCCAGTGGCGTAGCAAGGGTGAGAGGCGTCCGAGGCGGAGGTGACTCTCCCCTACCCTCATCTTCACCCCTCACTCCTTCCCTGATCCCCCTTGCTGTGCACGTATCCCCTTCCATTTCCCATACCTCTAGTTGTTCACCGTCATGAGTAATAACTTCAATGTGATCCTCGTGACCCTGGTGGATCTCCCTCTGATGTTACTTCCTATGCAAAGCACCCAGAAGTGACCTCAGTGGGAAAACTGATGTGGTTTAGAGGAACATGTTGAAGTTGTTGCTTGTGGTGGTAAACAACTAGAGGTACAAGGGAAGGGGGTGTGCACTTGGGGAGGAGAGGAGTGGGAAGAGGCAGAGGGGGCGAAGAGGAGGTGTGCTGGCGCCCCCACCAACATGGCGCCTGGAGCAAACTGCCCCCCTCACCCCCTCCTTATTAAACCACTGACCAAACCTACAAGGGAGATATTAGTTTACTTGATATTTAAAAAGTAGGAAAAATGTTTATGTTCAAGCAGATATTCATCTGAGCTCCAGTGATTATCAGATATAAGGATGGGTCACACAAATATCACAGTCCTGGACTTAAAGAGTTGCAATTTTGTTAAAGATGTTTGGGTTGAGTTTTGACAGCAATCAATAGATTTCAATCTGCACAACATTGATTATTTATTCTGAATCTGTCTTTGCATGGTAGGTATTCAATGCAAACAGAAGATCAGCCTGTATGTTTTATTATTACCTGAAGGAGATGAAGCCACAACTGATTAAGGGGATGAACAGCAAGCAAATAATTATCTTCCAGTTTTTTGTGTCCCTAGAAATCTCCCCATACCATTGCTTAGACAGGAAATTCTGTGCAGAATAAATGAAATAATTATCATCTTAGTCTTTCAAATGTTAATCAGTTTGGCATCTTAGGTATGGGTCAAGTGGGTTATGAAAATGAAACAGGCAGGATTTCTGTATACAGAAGAAAGGTTAAAAATTTAACACGTAAAATATAAAGTGATACTTTAATGGACTAACAATGTATTATATAGCTCAGTCGATCTTTTGTGTTCAAGTTTGTAGAGATCTGGAATGAACTTACTGACTCTATTAGGCTTTTAAGCCAGCTGCAATTATTTCATAAATTCCTGAAAACTTTGTTTTTCTCTAATTACAGCCTCAATGAAATGATAATATAGTTATTTTTCTTATGCTTTTTTTAAATATATATATTATTTATTTATAAGTTTCCAAATTACATATCAAGTATACACTTATACAGAAAGTTGGTTAGACAGAACATTTCTCTCAAAGTATAAAACCTTTATACCTTGATTAGTCTTTAAGTCCGTTACATTAATGGGTGCTAGAATAGATGTGTGTGTCTGTCTTTCTTTCTTTCTTTTTTTTTCTCTCTCTCTCCTTGGCCGCTTTCTATCTGTCTTTCTTTCTTTCTGTCTCTCTCTTTCCTCAGCTGTCCACCATCACCCCTTGCCTGCTCCCACTGTCCAGCAGTAGCCCTTCTCCCTTCCTCTTACCTCCCCTGTGTCCAGCAGTAGCCCTTCCTCCCTTTAACTCCCTCTGTCCAGCAGCACTCCTTACCTGCTCCCCTGTCCCTCTTCCCTGTTCCCCCTGTCCAGCAGCACTCCTTACTTGCTCCCCCCTGTCCCTCTTCCTTGCTCCCCCTGTCCAGCAGCACTTCTTACCTGCTCCCCTGTCCCTCTTCCCTGCTCCCCCATCCAGCAGCACTACTTACTTGCTCCCACTGTCCCTCTCCCCTGCTCCCCCTGTCCAGCAGCACTTATTACCTGCTCCCCTGTCCCTCTTCCCTGCTCCCCCCTGTCTAGCAGCACTCCTTACCTGCTCCCCCTGTCCAGCATGCGGCTCCTCTTCTTTAAAGCAGCCTACTGAGGATCATGGCCGGCTGTAGAGAACCTCACAGGCCGCTCTGCACCTCAGTAGGACGTTCTCTCTGACGCGATCCCGTGCGTCAAAGGGAACATGCTACCGAGGTGCAGAGTGACCTGCGAGGTTCGCTACAGCCGGCGATCAGAGGCGGAGCTGCAGCGGTTGGTGAGTGGGGGCAGGAGGGGGAATCACCGGCGTGTTCCCTGCCTCCGTGCTCTCCCTGCCTCCATGTTTGAAAATCAAATTTGGCACGGAAGCACACCTCACGGAGGCAGGAAACACAAAACCCTAAGTGTGCATGTGCGCTTATGATTTTATTATAGAAGATAATTCTTAAAAGAAAATACACAATAAAATAATAATTTCAGCTAACACAATTCAAGTCCTCAACTTAAGATCCAAGATTTCACATAAGCGATAAGAAGAAGTAAATAAAATCAATTTAGAAATATGCTAAACATTGTGCTGAGGTAGAAGTAACTTATTTAACTCCTGGAGCAATTGTTGTTCCGCTATCTATTCGTGACAAAGCCAAGAAAGCAGTTAACTGATAAGGTTCAAAAAAGACATATTTAACTGAGCGGTGGCATATATACACTTGCAAGGGTATCTCAAATAGAATGTGGCCCCTAACAGAATGACCCCTGGTCTCAAAAGAAGAAATTCTCAGTGACGTTTCTGAGTTTCTCTTGAAAGGTCAGGATACATTTGAATTTTAAGTCCTAAGAACTCTTTCTGTTTATTCTTGAAGAAAAGCCTCAATAACCATACTTTATCAATCAAGAGAGCTACAGTTAATATCACTGTGGAAGGTATGACTATGTTCTTATCAGACGTTTCCAAAATTTCCGATTCATTTAGCATTGTTTGATCAGGTTTTTTTTAAATGTTCAAATATATTTTATTGAGCAAGTAAAAACACCAACAAGGCAACATTCAAAGAACAAACAAGCTCAGCATTTTAAATAGAAAACCGCAATCCCCACAGAACTCTACCCCCAAGTAACCCCTCCCCATCCCCCAACTAACCCCCCAAAAACAATCCCCCCCCCCGGGTCCTCCTTCCAGGCATAAAATACCAAGAAAAATACAAACAGAAAACAGGCATGCCAAGTGTTACATTATGAAACAAAAACAGAGTCAACAGTTAAGCAAACGGCTACAAGCCAGAGGAGTCATAGTTGTCCAAAATGGTTCCCAAATGCACTGGAAGATGCAGCCTGATAGAGAAGAAAGGTCCGTCACATCCCTTCTTTCCCACATCAGGAAAGTAATCATCCGACAGCGCCAAAGGGAATAATCCAGAGCGTCAACCTCAAGCCAATGCAGCAAAATACATTTCAGGGCAACGAGAATAGTCCACTTAAGGAAAGCAGCAACCCCCCTTGTACGAGGGAAATAGTGGGGAACAGCTCCAAATGCTCTCCACAAAAACAAAAACAGAAGTCCAAAAAGCTTGAACATTAGGGCAAGTCCAAAACATGTGTCCCAAGCCCGCCTCAGGAGCCTGACAGTGAGGACAGGTAGCAGTCTCACGCAAGCGGGATAAATAAGCCCTTTCAGGAGAGATATATAAACGAAAGACCAACTTATAATGTTGTTTCCAAAAGGTGGTATATTTTTGAAGTGTAGCCAGCCGATGGACAGCCTGCAAAAGAACATCATCAGGCAATTCTATTGCAAGATCACAAGCCCAAGCATCTCGTAACCTAGAATGATGAAACAAGGGGGACTCATCCTTCAAATGGCGATGATGGAATTTGAGGGGAACAGGAAGGCGAGAACTATGGTGAAAGCCGTTGACAGCGTCTCCTGGCAAGAGGCTTGCAAGGAAGAAGAAGGTAAGGAAGAAACGTAATGGTGAATTTGCATGTAAGCAAAATAATCAGTGGGTGGGAGATCAAACTCATCTCGCAGCTGTAAAAATGACTTCAGGGTACCATCATCATCAATCAATTGAAACACATAATGAATGCTCCTTGCTTCTCACAGAGCAAAACTCAGGCTATCTATCCCTGGGAGGAAGGAGCGATTAAAACAGATAGGCAAGAAAGGGGTGACAGAAGAAGAGAGAGCATGAAATTTACAGACCCAGCGCCAAACCTTCCACAAGGGATGGTGAAGCACCTTCATAGCGAGAGATTCAGGCAAAAGAGAGGGAAGAGAATGAAAATAGGCACTAAAGTGAAGAGATCGGAAACAGGAAAGCTCCAAAGAAGTATTGGTAAACACCGAAGTACCCCTAAAGAAATCATTAACATGGCGCATGTCACAGCCGATAGTCAGATAACGAAGATTTAACAACCCCAAGCCCCCCTTGTACCATGGAGCCGCCGCCCATTTGTAAGGCAGGCGAGGATGTTTCCCATTCCAAAGAAATCTCTGAACCAAGTGAGTTAGATGGCGCTCATCTCGAGAAGTCAAATAAAGAGGAAGAACCTGAAAAACGTAGAGCAAACAAGGAACAATGAGCATGTTATATAGATGCACCCTACCTAAAAGTGAAAAGGGAAGAATTCCCCATAACTGTAGTTTGTTCTTCAAGGCCTGAAACAACGGTTCCATGTTCAAGCGATATAGACTAGATAAGTCCAGCGGAATATAGACCCCCAAATATTTCAAAGCGGAATCAGCCCACCGAAGGGGAAAGACACCCCTCCAAGAGGCATGCAACTCAGGTGGATAAGGCAAGGCCAAGGACTTATCCAAATTAAGAGACAATCCGGAATAAAACCCAAACTAAGAAATAAGATCCAAAGCCTTTGGTAGAGAATCCTCGGGTCTTATAAGAATCAAAAACATATCATCCGCGAAAGCTAAGGTCTTTAACTCCACCCCCTCAACGTGGAAGCCCTGCACCGCCTCAAATCTCTGAAGAGTACAAAGCAAGGGTTCCAAAGAAAGAAGAAACAACAAGGGAGAGAGGGGGCACCCCTGCCGTGTACCACGAAGGATGGGGAAAGAGTCCATGCGGGTCCCATTGATTAGAAGCGAGGCCTGCTGGTTAGAGTAGAGAGAGCGGATAGCATGAAGATAGAAGCCTCCCAAACCCACCTGTTCCAGAGTACGAAACAAGAAGGACCAATGGACACTATCAAATGCTTTAGAAGCATCTAAACTGACAAACAAAGCCGGTATCTGGTGAGAGTGACAATGAGCAAGTGCAAAAGAGAACTTTACGAACGTTACAAACCGAGTGACGTCCCCGGACAAACCCGACCTGATCCTCATGAACAAGCAGAGGAAGATGAGGAGCAAGACAACTGGCCAATATGCGAGCAAAGAGCTTAAGATCCACATTGATCAAGGAGATGGGACGATAGGAGCCCGGCGAATCAGCCGCCTTACCAGGTTTCAACAGAAAAGTGATAAGAGCCTCATTAGCAAAGCGCGGAAAGGAGCCCTGAGCAATAGCAGCGTTGAAGTAAGCCAATAACGAACCACAGAGATGAGAAGAAAGAAGGCGGTAAAAATCTCCCGAAAAGCCATCCGGGCCCGGGGCCCTATCCGAGTGGAGAGCTTTGATTACGGATTCCAATTCAGACGCCCGGAATGGGCTATTGAGGGAAGACACTACGTCCTCCGGCAGGCGAGGAAGTCCAGAGGATTGAAAGCAATCTGCCAATATGTCCAGAGAGACAGCATCAGGAGCATCATATAACTGGCTAAAAAATTCAAAAAGAACTGCAGAAACGTCACCACATCCCCACCCCGGGTCCGAAGAGACCAGATTGGTTGCCTACTAGTCTCAGCCTTTACCAGACGCGCCATAAGGCGCCCAGGCTTGTTACCAAAACGATGAAAGCGGTGTTTATGAAAAGCCATCCATTTTTGAGAACGAGAATGAATTAACGAATTTAAAGCCTCTTGGGTAGACAAATAGCGTTCCCGAGCCTCCCTGGTGGGATTTGAATGAAACGACCGCTTTGCTACTCGCAAGGCCCGTTCCAAGTTAATGATGCCATTGTGAATACGTTTGTTGCGAGCACTCAAAAAGGAAATGATATGTCCCTGAATCACCATCTTTGCGGCCTCCCAAAACAAAATAGGATCATCCATATGGGGAGCGTTATTAATAGAATAATCCTCCCACTGGGCCTGCAAAAAGGTTTGAAATTCCTTGTCCTGAGCAAGATAAAACGGGAACTGCCAGGACGATGTCCGAAGACACGTGGCGTCCAGGTGAAAATCGGGGTATGATCAGAAATATTCAGGGGACCAATCTTGGCCGACGCGACTGAAGAGAACAAAGTCAAAGACAAAAAAATATGATCTATCCGAGACCAGGTACCATGGGCACGAGAAAGATGAGTATAGTCACGAACTTCAGGATGAAGTAGGCGCCAAGGATTCACCACAGAAAGAGTATCACAAAAGTCAGAAAGAAGACGACCCTTAGCACTCAAAGAGGCAACAGAGGTTCCAGATTTATCCAGGTCAGGGTTCACACCAAATTAAAGTCTCCCAAAATAAGAAGTGGATCCCCAGAAAAACGAGAGCAGAGTTGAAGCAATCATTGCAAAAAGGCCGATTCCCCCGAATTAGGGTCATATACCAGAAGTAAGAGGTAAGAGCGGGCACCCAAGGTCAGTCGCAACAGCAAAGATCTACCATCTACAGCTTTATCAAGAACCTGCACTCCAATATGCGAGGACTTGCGGACTAACACAGCAATGCCACCATGGCGGCCCTGAGAGGAAGCAAAATACACCTTCCCCACCCAGGAACGACCCAACTTAAGATGTTCCACGTCAGTCACATGAGTTTCCTGTAAACAAGCAATATCCGACCGATAACGCTGCAAAGCAGCTAAGATTTTGGACTGTTTTATCGGTGACGTAATGCCCCCCACATTCCAAGAGGTAAGCCTAAATGGGGTACTCAGGTCGGAAAATCAAGAGAATAGCAAACCAAGAAAGAAAGAAGAAGAAGGTGGAAACTACCCCAGGAGCCCAGCCACCCCCCCGGAGCAGTAATGCCAAACAGGTGGCATAACCTGAAAATCTAAACAAAAACAAAACATGTGCAAAAGAAAGTTTCAAGTTTCAAGTTTAATAAATTCTTTGATTAGATCGCAAAATCTCATTTCAATGCAATTTACATCAGATAAAAATCAGATAAAATAATAAAATCCACATATATCACATATACTGCTAATTGACATTAAAACATTAGGGAAAAGGGCAGCTTAAATTACAATATAAAAAAAATAAAACCAAAAATAAAATTGGGTATAGGTTTAGTACACACAGGATGGGAGACAAATACCCACATATTTCAATGAACCTCCTCGTCCTACCCTAAAATATAGTAAGACTGATCTATTAAAAAGCGTCTTTAAAAAGCCAGCTCTTTAGAAGACTTTTAAATTTGTTCAATATTTTTTCTTCTCTTAGATTAAGTGGAGGTAAGTTCCAGATTTGAGGGGCCGAAACAGAAAAAATCATGTCTCTCCTAGAGTATATAACTTTTAAAGAAGGGACTGTTAACAGGGCTTTGTCTTCTGATCTTAAAGATTTTAATGGGGAGTATGGTATTAAATATCTTTCTAGAAATGTCGGGGCTTTATTTATGAGTATTTTATGAGTAAGTAGAGCTATCTTATAAGTGATTCTATGGATTACTAGTAGCCAGTGTTTTTCCTTTAAAAGTGGTGTTATGTAATCAAATTTTTTCTTTTTCATAATTATTTTTATTGCAGTATTTTGAATGATCTGGATTCTACGTATTTCTTTTAAAAAGGCTCCTTTATATAGGGCATTGCATTAATCAATTTTTGATATTACCAGTGAATGTATTAAAATATTTAGCGCTGATTCATCGAGAAAAGCTGATAGTGATCTAATCATTCTTAGCCTATAAAAATAGACTCTTACTAGTGTGCTAATTTGTTCATGGTAATTCAATTTTTGATCTAACATAACTCCCAGAATTTTCACTTTTGTAACTGCTTTAAGGATTTTTTTATTCATAATAATATCGTTTCCTAATTCTAGCCCCTCTCTACAAGGAAAAAGTATGATTTCAGTTTTAAGCTTATTGTCTTTTAGCCATCGAGTAATTTTTGAGAGTTTATCATTGATTTCCGTGATGTCACCGGCTACATTTGTGTCTAAAGGATACAGAAGCTGCACGTCATCAGCGTAGGCAAAGGGTATCAGTCCTATTGATTGACTAAGAGTTAATAAGGGTGCCAGAAATACATTGAATAATAATGGTGATAACATTGATCCCTGAGGAATCCCAAAATTACTTGATTTTATATTTGCTGTAGAGTCATTAAATATTACTTTCAAAGTTCTTTCCTTAAAGTATGACTGAAACCATTGCAAGACAACTTCTGCAATTCCTAAAGATTCTAATCTGCTTAATAGTAGGTGGTGATCAATAGTGTCGAACGCTGATGATAAATCTAGAGAAATAAGGAGAACAGACTTATGTTGATCCCAAAAATATAGGATCGAAGATGTCAGTCCTATTAGGGAGTGCTCCGTTGAGTAGTGCTGCCGGAAGCCAGTTTGATGTGGGTATAATGTTCCAGCCGGGGGTCGCGTAACTACTTTCCAAAGGTGGACCCCCACCCCCCCCCAAACCCAACCTAGCCCAGCCCCAAATTCCTCCCAATCCACCCAAACCAAGCTCCCCAAATTCCCACCCACAATCTCATACCCCGTCCCACACATGTGGAGCGGAGAAGGAGCCATGCTAAGATGTAAACAGGGCCCCCAGCACCCCCACCTCACCCACCCCAAATTATCCCCACCAGAAACCCACCCAATACAACCCCCCCAGCTACATCCACACCAAACCAACCATTCCCCACACTCACCCATCCTGGCACCCATGAAAGCCTCCATAATTTAAAAAGCCAATAGGACAAAAAGAGTCAATATGTGGCAGCGCCCCAGGGCTCCAGAGAGTACCAGAGCTCTCCAGAATATCCACCTAAAAGGAGCTCCCGTGCTTACATACAGCCCCCCTGCAAGATCCACACATATACAATGGCTACTCACCCCTACTCTATAATAGTAAAACTAACCCAAAGTCAGAAATAAAGCCCCAAGCTAACAAGAAGCAAACAGACGTCCCTCCTAGGAGACCAACCTAATCTAATACATCCTCACAAGCAACCCCAGACTGAATCAAACCCCCCAAACTTACATACCACAAACACTCAAAATGCAACAAGTCACCCAAGCAAAACAGAGCAATGAGGACTCCAGGGGACCAAGACTGCCCCACATCAGCAAGGGACCAGGAACCCAATAGGGAGCAAAAGGGTGGTGCAGGCGGATCGTCACACCGCCCCCGGCCCCCAGCCAGGTGAGAACAATGGCAACAGAGCCCGTGTCAGCGCAAGAGGGTGTCCCGGTCACCACCAAAGTACCTCACAGCCAGAGATAGGCAGAGGAGGCATGTCCATCCAAACATGCTGAAATCACTCAGCTGCCTGGGAGCCAAAGTAACAACCTCAGGTAGAAACAGAGGACGGACCCCCATGAATAGAGGGCCAACAAACAAGGCCAAAGAGTTGACCTGACAGACAAGTAGAAACAGCTATAGGTAGGCCCAGGGCGGCGCAGAGATGTCCTTCGGCTACCCGGTCAGCCAGGCAGGGGGAGAAAGCCTCTCAGGAGAGCCGAAGCCCAGCGCACACGCGGTCTCAAACACCAACAGGAAGATAGGGACTATTACCTCGCGCCCAACAACTTTAGGGGGCTGAGGAAGACCCAGACTCCTCCTAGCCTGGGCACACAGACCTTGACCGAGTGGAGAGCAAGATATGGTTGGTAGTTTCAGGCATCCAGGCCTCCAAACAATCAAATTAGCCTTTTATTCTACTGCACAAAATGATATAATGTTCAAACATCCAAGAATGACAGAATATGGTGCAAAAACATCAATCACAGGTAAGAAACTCCAATAGCTTCTACTTTATACTGCAGAATTAAGCTCTCCACACAACGTTTCTTTTTATAGATGCATTCAACCTCTAATGCACTTACCTTATGAAACATCTTCATTTCTACTTTGGTTATCAGATGGGATCTCCAATCCTTTTGTATTTCCCCTGTATGGTTCTCTTTCCTATTTTATAATGAAATTCTCTATCTTAATCCTATCATTGCAGTAGGTCCTATATGTTTTAATGTATGTTACCCTATTTTATTATGTACAAACCACTTAGAAGACTGATAGGTGGTATACAAATTTTTATTACACTTGAAACAATTCAAAAGTATACAAGGAAAAGAAAAATAAAGATACTTTATATGTTAGCAGTTTGTTCTTTGAGGCAATTCCTTGGGAGAAACACTAAAATTCTCTTTCCCAAGGCATGAGATCCATTCCTATACCCGTGGAAGGGCATAATAAAAAAAAAGTCTAAGTCCCCTTTTGGCCTAAGCCCTACACGCTGAAAGTAGAAGCAGGGAAAATGTCCATTCTCAGAAAAAAACATCCAAAAGGAGGGTGTTTTTTTTATAATGGGCTGTCTCTATGTTCAGCTGTTTAAACGCCCAGACCACCATTACGTCTACACTAACAATATATAATCAACCAAAAAAAAGCCTAAGTCCCAAACGCCCAACACAAGAGCTCACACTTGAACTTTGTTTCCCCTCCAGTAAGAGAATGTAAACTTAAAAGACATCATCAACACCTTCTCTCACATCAGGCAAAGATCTAGATCAATTGCTTACGCCTACTATGTATGGGGAATTTAGGAAACGCCTACAAACATATCTGTTCCTGAAGTATTTAGGCAGCTAACCTGTGCAATTCTTACTTCAAAATAACTGTTAATCAATACCTGTTAATCACTAGCTCTTAACTCTGTTTATTCCACTCAAGTTGTACCATCTTTTAATCATTGTAAACTGCACAGAACTTCACAGTCCTGCGGTATATAAACTGCTATTATTATTATTATTAGGTGAAGGAAGGCCAGGATTCTTTAACCAATGTCTGTCAAAATGAACCCCGGTTACAGAATCCACCCCCCCCCAGCAACGATCGTGGCAGGAGAGATAGCAAATCTCTCCTGCTGCAATCCACCCCCCATCCACCCCCAATCGTATCGGGTAGGAGGGAGCCTAACCCCTCGGACCCCCACCCCCGTACCTTAACAAAGTTGGACAGATGGGTCCCAAGCCTGTCCATTTGGCTGGCCCTCCATCCTCAGATGCGGGCCTTAGGACCTGATTGGCCCAGGTGCCTCAAGCTCCGCCCACAGGTGGGACCTTAGGCACCTGGGCCTACTGGAATTGGCCCAGTTGCCTTAGGTCCCTCCTGTGGCCCCCTACGGCAACTGGGCCAATTCCAGTTGGCCTAGGCACCAAAGACCCACCTGTGGATGGAGCTTGAGGCACCTGGGCCAATCAGGCCCTAAGGCCTGCCATTCTGAGGATGGTGGGCCTGCATGATGGACGGGCTTGGGACCCATCTGTCCAACTTTGTTAAGGTACGGGGGTGGGAGTCACCAGGTGGGGGGTCGTAGGGTTTGGGGGGGCCGATCAGGGGTTCAGAGGGGCAATCGTGGGGGAGTGCATCAAGAGCAGGAGGGCCTGGGTTCCCTCCTGCCCATATTTTAGTGGGAGTGGGGAGTAGGGTGTTTTGGCAGGGCAGGAGGGGTTGGGCTCCCTCCTGCCCCGATCGTATCGGGGGGGGGGGGGGATCACGGCAGGAGAGATTGGGTATCTCTCCTGCTGTGATGGTGATCGGCCACCCCCCGAACCGCAGCACTATGGGGTGAGGATCGTGATCCTCACTCTGAAGTGGCACGGTTTGGGGGGGTGGCCGATCACTGTCATGGCAGGGGAGATGAGCCATCTCTCCTGTTGTGATGGTTGCGGTGGGGTGTTGGGCAGGTTGCCGTGGCCGTTGAGCTCATCACAGCTCAGTGGCCCCTTTTTCGGCACTTATACCTGTTTTGATTTGGTCTAAACCAAAATGTATAAGTGCGACTAGGCAACCTGCCTAAACTTTTAGTTATACCTTGTCACAAACCCGGCACCAGAGTTAGGTTTGTGCCAGAGAAGGACAAAAACCCCTGACTGTTAGGAGAGCAGACCAGTACAGCAGCCCTCCTACAAACAGTTCCCAGAGCTCTGTCAGTGCCAAGGGTGCCCTAGAACAAGAGGTCTGGGAGGAGGGGAAACCAGAGGAGAACATAAGGTTCTCTAAACCTAGAGTTGCTCCTGTTAAAACTTCCCATAGGAGACAAGCTCCTATCCAGCCCAGCCCCCATCTGCTTAGGCTAATAGAAAGACAGCTGAAAGCTCAGAACCAGGCTGCCCAACCCCCATGCAGAGTAGGGCGTGGCTCTCTGAAGGCTGGCCAAATAGAGCAGAGCAGGCTGAGTAAAGTCAGTCTGGATCCAGCTCTGGAAGGAGACTCATGGCCAGGTGCTTCCAGGTTCCAAACTGAGAACGAGATTGAAATGAGAGATCTGGATGAGCCCTCTCTACCAAGGTTACTGAATGGTGTGCAAGCCGAGGAACCTATGGACCTTACCTGGGAGCCGGAGGAAACTGCTATGGATCAAAGCTAAGTTTCTCCTGGTGTAGGGTCATGAAATAGTTAACTGTTGTTTAAAATATTGCTCTGGCCTACATAGCTGAAAACAGTGTATAATCTATTGACTGCATCTGCCTAAAATGTATGTCCCTACCTTACCACATTGTAAGCTGAATAGATAAGAGTTTGAGCCATGATGTACCCTGCCCTTCTGTACATTTAACTGTAAGAGTTAGATAGGTGTCCTGCTAGTGACCTGCTAGTGTGAGCTTAGAACCAATGAGTGTTAAGAAAAGTAACACGTGAAAAGCTTTTTCTAGAATTCAGTTGTATAGCCAGAAAAATGAATAAATATCTCTGTAACTTCCTGGTTTCAGCACTTCTGAGCCAGCTTGGAGCTCAGGGGTCCAGCATGCATGCTGTGAATAAAACTTGTACTTTCTTCACGCCTCTGACTTTGTGTGTCCAAGTGACCTTTCATTTGGCTTCCGAACAGGGACTTGAAGGTCTCTTGACCACTGGTTACTCGATTGGTCACTTGTTTCTGGTCCTACGGCTGATATGTCTGCTTAGCCGGCTGCTTTCCTTTTGGGGGGTTGGCAGACCTCAGGACGTTGGACCGCTTCAACTGACTTATCTAGTCTCAGTTTAAAGTACAAGAATCTGTATCTGTATCTGTACCTGGAGTGGCCACTATCTGGTAAGTGGGGATTGATCATCCCTATCCTGTCTCTCGTCTCCTGCCTAGTAAGCCACGTGATCTGTCGCTGAAAAGTTGTGGGAAAGGGATTCTAGGAACTGTTATTTTCTGGTTGAGTAACTGAACTGAAATCTGTTGTGTTTTGTGTGTTTGAGAGTGTCTGAGACGTCCTTGAGGACGAAGCGAGTGTGGACCTGTTAGTACTGCGTTTCCCTAGTCCAGAGATGGGCGGGGCCAGGAATTCAGGGAAGTGTTTTTGTCCTCCATTGCACAATGGGGGGATGTCTGTCTACCTGTGGGGATCCCTTGATATGTTAGCTAATTTTAAAAAAGGAATTTGTCTTTGATTATACTTAACAAATCAACCCTTATTTGTCTGTGCCAGTTAGAATGGCCGATATTTGGTGTGGGCTGGCCCCCTCTGGCTCCCTGGAAGAGGACATAACTAGTCAGGTTTTTATGCATTCGTTTGCTGTCAGTTCCTCTTCCAGTCAGCCAATTTTTGCATTCCAATGGGAAAACCCTTCCACTGGACAAACCTCCTGGACCCGTCTACCCCAGGGCTTTAAAATTAGCCCCTCTCTATTCAGCACTGCCCTTGCTTCAGACCTTGCCAAATTCTTCCCTTCATCTGATTCCCAAGTCCTGCAGTATCCCGGGTTTTTTATGAGTTCTGTCTGTCCAAATGTATTAGTGAAGTTTAAACTGTCAGTTGTTCACAGCATGAGAGGAGAGTACTTTTCCTTTTGTGCTGATAAGGGCCATGAAGTGTGTAGCACTTCCAATGTGGTTTCTCCTGAAACAGATAAGTGGTTTTGCATTTGAAGTTTTTGGCTATGTTATAAAATGTATATGCATATTCAGAAATGCATATAAACGAAAAATATGATTTCTGGAACTTATATTCCATGCTAAAAAGAAGTTCTTTGTCCAAATTTAGTAGTTATTTGTCTAAATTTAAAAGTTCTGAAAAGGACTACATCTGTAATTTGATCTCTTTGATCTTTATGCACTTCTCTCTCTCCTTTGTGAAATTCTGTAGGAAGGGGGAGTAAGTCTCTACTGAGACCCATGTTGATTGTAAAAAAAAATAAAAATGAACAATGTTTAAACTTGTGAGTACATTAAAACTTTGGTTTGGGAGCATAATTTGTTCCAGAAGTATGCTTGTATTCCAGGGCACTAGTGTACAAAAATATACATACTTGTATTGCAAGCCCTTGCTCGTTTGGAACAGTCACTGCATTCCTGCAGCGTCATATAGAGAGGAACCATTGGCTCAGTTGTGAAAATGTGATGCTTCTATACTGTATGTACGTGTATTGCAAGACGTTGCTGGTATAGCAAGTTAAAATTTAATCATTGCTTGTCTTATAGAACACTTGCAAACCAAGTTATTTGCAATCCAAAGTTTTACTGTATATTCCAATCTTTGTTTTGTATTTCTGTATATAAAAAATGTAAGTTTAGGTTTAACAATGTAATTTTTAGGAATGCTTTTGTATTGAAGTAAATATTTTTGCCAGTCAGCTGATAGTGAAGGGACTGCTGCTTTAGAGAGCGCTTGTGTCAGACTACCCTGCTTAGTGGGTGGATCCAGAACTGCATTTAGCTTAATTTTATAAGTCAGCTCTTTGGGGTAGGAACCTGATATAGAATAGGGATTGAGAACAATTCTTATGTGTTAGTACACATCTTAAGTTCAATTATTTTGTACCTTCTCTAATCTTTTGTAAACCACATAGCTCTTCACGGTATTGCGGTATATAAACTGTTATTATTATTATTTATCTGAGTCTTTCAGATAGTGGGTCTGCATTTTAAATTTTCCTGTGGCCATATTTACATTGATTTCAAGTATGCCTTCCTCGTGTCACCTATCTTGGCTTTCAAATCTCCAAGGGTACCAGGTCCCTTCCTACACCTGTGTCCAGGCTGTCTGTAGTCTCCCTGTCCCTGATAACTGCAAGGCTCTGAGCACCTTTCTCAGTATTGCAGGATACTGTCCCATCTGGATCCCTGATTTCTCTACTATTGCTCGTCCTCTGTATGATTCCACCAAAGGCGCTGACTCAGCCCCTTTTGTCTGGACCCAACTTCAGGAGCGGTCTTTTCGCTGCCTCCAAAAACTTCTGACTCAGGCCCCTGCCTTCTGGCCCTTCTGCCCAAGAAGCTGAGCTTTATGCCCTCACTTCTGCCCTGCGCCACTCTGCCTCTCAGTCTTGCAATATATATACTGACTCCAAATATGCTTTCCTTAACTTGCATTCCCATAGGGCCATCTGGAAACATCGAGGTTTCATTATAGCCTTCGGCCGCCTGATCCATCATGCTCCCCTCATTCTTGACCTTCTTGAGGCCGTACAACTACCCTCACGTGTTTCTGTTATGCACTGCCATGCTTACAGACGCGTGACGGACCTTGTCTCTCGTGGCAATGCCCTTGCCAACCGCACAGCCCGAGCTGCCAGTCTCTACCCCCTCTTTCGGCCCCTCTGTATACAATCATTCCTTTTCTGGATTCCCTTACACCCCAGTACGCTTCTCAGGAACAGACTTGGGCATGCATTATTTTGGGCCAGTCTGTCCTGAAAGGGGGGTGGATACAAAATGCGCCAATTCAAGTGCCAATCCAGACCCACACACTGATACTTCAAACGCAAGCACAACACCCTCATAGTTATTCCTCAACACCTGGCCCTCACGATTGTCAAAAGATGCCATGATCTGGCACACTCTGGAGAACCCGCTATGAAAATTGACTCTCAAGAGACATTTCTTTATCAATCACCTTGATCAGCTAGTCCGGAATATGGTCCGACAGTGTGTTGTCGGTTCTAGAATAAAATTCCCAATCAGATGACTGCCACCACTTGGATACCAACCTATTGGAACATATCCGATGCAGGTTCTGTCTGTAGATTTTACCCACATGCCCATTTCCGTTCCCTCAGTCACTTCCTAGTCTTCACAGACACCCTGACTAGATGGGTCAAAGCCTTCCTTACTTGCACTGAATGCGCCAGAGACGTAACCAAACACCTCCTGAATAATTCCGTGCTTTGGTCTCCCTGTTTTTATAGGCAGTGACAATGGCCCTGCTTTCATTGTCAATGTTGTCCAACAAATTGCTCAGGCCCTCCAAATTGAATAGAAATTATATGCTGCTTACCATCCTGAGAGCTCTGGTCAGGTCGAAAGAATGAACAGAACTCTTAAGACCCTTCTCACAAAATGAATTGAAGAAACTAATCTGTCCTGGCCTGTCCTGCTGCCTTCTGTTCTTTTTCAGATTAGATGCATCCCATCTAAGCCCCATTTGAGCTCATGTCCGGCCGGCCACCACCCATTGTGAACCCAGATCCTGGTTCCTTTGCTACTCTGGGATCAGATATCCTCCAGAGTCAGGTCCAGTCTTTAGCTAAAGCCCTTTAAGAGCTCCACAAATGGGTCCTGGAAAGGGCCCCACTATCGATAGCTACACAAGTCCATGGGTATGTCCCTGTAAATACAGTATGGCTAAAACTTGGAAGTCAGACCCCCTGAAACTTAGGTGGATAGGTCCTTTTACTGTAATAATTTCTTCTCTTACAGTTGTCAAAGGTGTCCGGACATGAAACTTGGTTCCACTACAATACAGATCTTCAGCTGAAGCTTTCTAAGACCTCAAAAGTTCTGAATATTTACCACTGTACTTAGCAGGTGTTCTGAATATAATTCTTTATAAGTGTTTGAGTTTAATTGACTGCCTGTGGTTCACACTGCCTTTAGCAAGTGTCTTGAGTATAACTGTTTGAAGTTTTCTAAGTTGTGCCTGAAAGAAAAATGAGCTTCCTATGTTAGTATATATAGATATGATATTTGTGTTGCCCTCACTTTGTTTCTTTCTTCTGTATTTTGTACTTAACAAGTGCAGCCCCTTTGCCTGATGTTTGTTTGCATGAAGGAGTTAAGTACAGAAAGTGTCAAACATTTGAGGGTATTTTCTGTTTCCAACCTACTGGTGATGAAGTTTTAAAAGTGGGCGGAATCTGCATTTATAATGTTGAGGGTCCACTTATCAACTAGGCTCTTATTGTAGACCCCACTCACCCGGTGTCTTTGTATTGTGATACATGTGTGCTATTTGATGTTTCTCAAGGTCATGGTACTACCCCTAATTCAGTTTTGTGTGGCTCCCTAGATTGACAGCGTTATTATACCAAATGTGCTAAGTAATATAGGTCTGTATAACCTGATGCCTTTAAGAACTGCCCCTATGAGGAAACCTTCACTAATGGTGGAGCCTGTCCTTTATGAGAAAGAATACCCCGTCTGCCTCCCTTACTATAGGTCCTAGCTCCGGCCCCTTGTGTACTACAGGCTACTGTAATCCCATGGTTTTCACTATCACTGACCCATATAACTGGAATGCCAATGTCCAAGTCCAGAAGGCCAGAGACTGCATGGCATTGTATATTGATGGTAAAAGGTGAGACCCAGGTACTGATGTATATGTCCGAATTGTATCCCACTCATGTGCTCCTGTATCCCACTCATGTGCTCCTGTCTAACACTCTGTGGTATTTCCCCAGTTTTATGAAATTATGAAGTAGATACTAATATCCTGTTAATCACTAGAAATCTGATTTATATAGTTTGCTGAAACTATAGGCAGACTCTTAATGTTAGCAATTATTTTGTATGAGGAGGGACTGGTATGGGAGAACAGTGGCTATGGGAGGCAAAGCAGCTGGACATGTTAACCTGAATTCACAGACCCTCCACTTTTACGTCAGGTCCACGACCATTCACGATAGGGGCCTTGTGAACCTCCATTGTTGCTTCCCACTGTCTTCAGCCCTTCAGACCTGCTTATGTGAACTTCCTATGAATTATGGTCAGCTCCTGATAGTGATATTGGCTCTGTGATCCGTTTGCCTACTCTTGGTTGCCTGCTTAATGGACTGGTACATGTGTGCTTTGCATGATCCGTCCCAGCTTCTTCCTATTACCGCTGGCCGATGATGAACACCTGGGAGCCCCTGTATTCAACACCAGAGGTCGCCAAAAGCGGTCTACTTCCACCAATTCCCTTAAAATAGGTGAATGGGGTGATGACTGGCCTGCAGAACGGATCATTGCTGTTTATGGACCTGCCACATGGACCGAGGATGACACCTGGGGCTATCGGACCCCAATCTATATGCTGAACTGCATTATTTGTCTATAAGCTGTACTTGAACTGATAACCAATGAGACCTCCCGAGCTTTGAGTACCATTGGCAGAGCGAATGCTAAAATGCGCACTGCTATTTATCAGAATCATCTAGCTTTGGACTATTTACTAGCTGCTGTGCCTGTGATAAATTCAACCTCTCCAACTGCTGCCTTGAACTTGAGTAAAGTGATTGAGAACGATGTGGATCGTATCACCAAACTGGCTCATGTTGCTGACCAGACCTGGCGTGACCTTACTGCAGACTGGATCTCTGGTACCTTCAGCTCCTGGTTGCCCTCTGGTTCAGCACTGAATATCATCTTGCTGGTTGCCGCCCTGTCTTCTCTGCTCCTTTGCTGCCTGCCCTGTGTGGTCCCCATAGCCATAAAGCTGCTCCACTGAACTATGGACTCTGTTGTCAAACGTTCCACTGCTGCATTGGCCCTCTCCCAGTATCGTCCCTTACCCACTGGGGACCCCGACTTTCATGACCCCTAACTTTATTTTGTCAGGCTTGGCTCCTTAGGTACGCCAGCCTGAAAGGGGGGAATGTAGGGTCATGAAATAGTTAACTGTTGTTTAAAATATTGCTCTGGCCTACATAGCTGAAACAGTGTATAATCTATTGACTGCATCTGCCTAAAATGTATGTCCCTACCTTACCACATTGTAAGCTGAATAGATAAGAGTTTGAGCCATGATGTACCCTGCCCTTCTGTACATTTAACTGTAAGAGTTAGATAGGTGTCCTGCTAGTGACCTGCTAGTGTGAGCTTAGAACCAATGAGTGTTAAGAAAAGTAACACGTGAAAAGCTTTTTCTAGAATTCAGTTGTATAGCCAGAAAAATGAATAAATATCTCTGTAACTTCCTGGTTTCGGCACTTCTGAACCAGCTTGGAGCTCAGGGGTCCAGCATGCATGCTGTGAATAAAACTTGTACTTTCTTCACGCCTCTGACTTTGTGTGTCCAAGTGACCTTTCACTAGGTTTTTTCTTTTTGGCACTGCATGTTGTTTGGGACTTGTGCTAGCTGCTTGTGAGTGGGAAGTATTGGTAAAGGCTCCACTCCTGAAGAACTCTCTTCAATTAGGGAAGGACTGTGAACTGTATTTTTGAATGTGGGGATTTTGTTTTTCCTTCATGTGAAAAGAAATTGACTTACAATTACCAATTATGGTTTTCCTTATCTGTGACTAAAAACCAGTTAAGACTATGAGGGATATACCCTGAAGAGAAGGTTGCTCAGACCTTGGCTGACTTAGGCGCCATTTCTTCTGAGCTGTGTTTTGTTTTGAACTTGTTATTTTTGAATTTGAATTTTGAACAGTGGCTACAGTATTGGTTTCCACGCTACTGTCAAATAAAGCACTATTTTTCATTGAACATTCAGCTAACTTGTTTTCTTTATAGACTAGCTGATATTGAAACACCAGCAGGGCCTTTCACCTGAGAAAGGCACGTCTGGATTGTACGTCTTGCGCACGTCCCGGTAGCCATTCTGACCAGCCAGTACCGGGTGTGCGACAACCTGCTGTATGCCTATGTATAGGTCAGCCCACCTCCCACCCTTTCCCCTCATCTAAAAACGCCTCTTTTCGCTCTATGCGTTTAGAGGCAGGGGAAAGGCCTAAGCTGGTTTTAGATATGTCTAAAACCAGCTTTGGTTATGGGTATTTGGACGATCAGGCTTTTTGATCATCCAAGTACCCATTTAGGCCACTTTGTAAACATTTTTTTTATTATGAGCCCCTTGCAGATCAAATTCTTCAGATCCTCGGCCACAGATCTCAACAAGATGTAAGCCAGCAAAGAGACTCTTATCAAAATGACAGTGTCGCCAGCAAACACTGTCTGGGAAAGCAAACTTTTTTATAGCAGTATTTAAAAAAAATACAAAATGGCTCCTGGCCTATATGTCAATGCATGGCTGCCTACTAATACTGCCTAATTCAGGAAAAATAATTTCGATTCGATTCAACCTATTGAATCAATTTTTCGATTCGATTTGATTTTCCTGCCAAATTGGGTGGTTTTCTTCAAACATCCTGGTGGGTTTATGTTATAGCCTCTTCACCTCCTTTGCCCTCTCCTACTCATACTGGTCCTGTGGTGTAAACAAAATAAACAAACAAAGAATACTTTTTCTCTCTCTGTTAAATCCTACTTATTCGGGCTCCCTGCGGCGCACGCTTCATTTCACTGCACTGCTGCACTTGCCTGCCTTTATCCAAGAACTGCTTTTAAGTTATTATTATTTTTTAAGTCTGTGCTTTACTTAGCTGCTGTTTTATTTTATTTTTAGCTTATTGATGTTCTCTCCTTCTGCCACCGCGAAGCGGTGGCGCGCCGGACTCCTCCCCCACCAGGTCAGCTGATGCCCTACTTATTCGGGCTCCCTTCAGCGTATGCCACAGAGGCGCGCGCAAAAGGAGCAGGACCTGCTCCTTAGTGCGCTCCTTCGTGCGCAAGCTGAGGGCGCCACTAAAATTAAACCTATACTCCAACCTAATACCCATGCTTGGGTTCCAACTAGCCATAAACATTGGCACATAGTCTTTTTTTTCTCTACATTTCTCTTACTGGATTCCTAAATTACCCTTTTAACATTTCCCCAAATTTCAACATGCCTACAACTACTAATAACATTCCAGTGCTTTGGGGCCATCGTCCCTCAAATTACAGAACAATAAGACCTCGACACCCATTTTTATTAGAAATCCCAACTTCTCCTCCATCTATAAATCTTAGTACCGTATCCACTGTTTCAACCCAGCTCTCAAACGTCTCTTTTAAAAATAAAAGCTTGAAACTAGGACTCATCAATGCAAAATCCATTAAAAACAAACATCACCTTTTAAAAGATGCCATCCTCCATCAGGGTTTACACATTCTCTTTATCACTGAAACTTGGCTTACCGAAGGTGATGAAGCATATCTTTCCTATTGTTGTCCTCCTAACTATGATTACCTCTCGAATCACCGCCATAATCGTTAAGGCGGCGGCCTAGCTGTCATATTTCAAAATAATCTCATTAATCTCAGTGACCACTCCACTGGAAATGCCACCATTGAATATCTCCACCTTAAGCTCAATTCAAACACCAACCTCAATTTTTTTAATACTCTACGTCCCTCCACCAGTAGGACAAAACAAAATTGCTCTGCTCCAAGATCTACTATTTGATTTCTGCTCCTCTACATCCCTTCCTCTGATCTTAAGTGACTTTAATATCCATTTTGACGACCTCTCTAATACTAATACCTTGGACTTATTAAACATCTTAAATCCTCTAAACTTACAACCAATTATAGTGGGTCCAACTCATTTGGCCAATAACACTTTAGATATGATCTCTCCTAAATCCCAATATTTCGCTCACTCTGTTCCATTAGTCTCACCAGTTCCTTGGTCCGATCATCACTTTATATTTTTCAATCTTCATTTCCTTAAACAAATATAATTTCAAACTTCTTCAGAAACTAAACTTACTTCATATCAAGACTTTTCCAAATTAGAAACTATTAACATTTTGCCTTTCTTTGACCCATCCATTACAACTGCCACATTTAATTCAATTGAAGACCAACTATCAACTTGGAACTCCTCTTTACAATCTCTTTTAGACAGTAAAGCACCAATAATCTCTAAAACTATATCGCCCCGTAAAATATCTAACCCCTGGTATACGGCAGAGCTTTAGCTCATAAAAAACAGTTTCATTCTTTAGAAAGAAAATGGCATCATTCTAAATCCCATACAAATCTTCAAAATTATAGAGAAAAGGCATCCACCTATAAAACCAAAATTAACCAGGCCAAAAATAAATATTATTCAGACAAAATCCACAAAGCAAAAAACTCATCTATCCTATATAACATTCTAAAATCCATTACTCAGAAGAATATAGGAAGTAAAAGCATAAACCTCACAACCTGTTAGGAAATAAGAGTATATAATAAAATGCAAGTAGTAACCTTTAAGTAACATATATTTCACTTCATTTAATAATTTATAGCCCACATACTTTCAAGTGATTTTAAGCAGGGCAAATAGAATGCTAGGAATGATTAAGAAGGGGATCACAAACAGATCAGAGAAGGTTATCATGCCGCTGTACCAGTCCATGGTATGCCCTCACCTGGAATACTGTGTCCAGCACTGGTCTCTGTACATGAAGAAGGACACGGTACTACTCAAAAGGGTCCAGAGAAGAGTGACTAAAATGGTTAAAGGGCTGGAGGAGTTGCCATACAGTGAGAGATTAGAGAAACTGGGTCTCTTCTGCCTTGAAAAGAGGAGACTGAGAGGAGATATGATCGAAACATTCAAGATAATGAAGGGAATAGACATGATGGACTACTTATCTGACCCAGCAGCGGCAATTCTTGTATTCTTGTGTATAGAAGGGACATAGAAAGAGGGAAGATACTATATGGAAAGAGAGAGAGCAGACACTGGATGGAAAGAGCAGAGAGGGTGGACAGTGGATGCAAGGGGCAGAGAGGATGGGCAGTAGATAGAAAGGGTAGAGAGAGGGCAGAGGCTGGATGGAAGGGGAAAAGAGAGAAGACAGATGTTGCATGGAAGGGAGTGAGGACAAATGCTGAATAGAAAGAAGAGAGCGAAGAGAAGATGATTAAAGCAGAAACGACAAAAGGTAGAAAAATTTTTTTTGTTGCTTTACGTAGAATCGAGTAGTATTGTAACTGTATTGATTAAAGTTTATAAATAGGAAATGGAAATAAGGCAATATTTTTGGGACTAAACCCTTTTCCTCAGGTCAGGACAGGATACCATAACAGCTGTAAACTGTACTGTCTTGAAGAAAGATTTGGCCTCTGAAAGCTAATTGAAAAATGGATTAGTCCAATAAAGCACAGTTACTTACCATAACAGTTGTTATCATGGTGGCATGATTCTCACATATGGGTGACGTCATCCACGGAGCCTGGATGCAGACATCCTTGCAAGCAGACTTGCTTGTAGAAACGTAGATGTTTCGAGTCATCCGCACCATGCATACGCGAGTGCCTTCCCACCCAGCGCAAGGCGAGTCTCCTCAGTTCAGATAGCTAGCAGAGAAGCCAACCAGGGGAGGTGGGTGGTTGGTGAGAATAGTTGCCTGCTGTCCATGGATAACAACAGTTATGGTAAGTAACTGTGCTTTATCCCAGGACAAGCAGGCAGCCTATTCTCACATATGGGTGACCTCCAAACTAACCAGAATGGGATGGTGGGAGTGTTGGCAACTTAGGAGAATAAATTTTGTAATACTCTCTGGCCATAATGGCCATCCCGTCTGGAGAAAACATCCAGACAATAGTAAGAAGTGAAAGTATTTCCTCAATAGGTATGGATCTGAGGAAAGCCACTGAAGCTGCCATTGCTCTGACTGTGGGCTGTGACTCAACTCTGTAGTTGTAATCCAGCCTGGGCATAGCAGAAAGAGATACAAGCAGACATCCAGTTAGAGATGGTACGCTTAAAGATTGGATGGCCCAACTTGTTTGGATCAAAGGAGACAAAAAGTTGAGGAGCAGTTCTGTATGGTTTGGTGCGTTCCAAGTAGAAAGCCAAAGCATGTTTACAGTCCAGAGTATGAAGAGCTGATTCTCCAGGATGAGAATGAGGCCTTGGAAAAAACACTGGAAGTACAATAGATTGATTGAGATGAAATTCTGAAAACACTTTAGGTAAGAATTTAGGATGAGTATAGAGGACCACCTTGTCATGATGGAAAACTGTGAAAGGTGGATTAGCAACTAATGCTTGCAGCTCACTGACTCTTTGAGCAGATGTGAGGGTAATGAGAAACACCACTTTCCAAGTAAGATACTTTAGATGAACCGTAGACATTGGTTTAAATGGAGGCTTCATCAATTGAGCAAGAACAACATTGAGATCTCAAACCACTGGAGGCGGTTTGAGAGCAGGTTTGACATTGAAAAGACCTTTCATGAATCTGGAAACCACTGGATGAGCAGAGAGGGGTTTCCCTTCAATAGGCTGATGGAAAGCAGCAATTGCACTGAGATGGACTCAGATCGATGTAGACTTGAGGCCAGAGGTGGATAAGTACAAAAGGTAATCTAGAACAGAAGATAAGGAGGAATCTTGAGGCTCCTTATCGTGAGAGATGCACCACGTAGAAAATCTAGTCCATTTTTGGTGGCAGCATTGTCTAGTGGCAGGCTTCCTAGAAACCTCTAAAATGTCTCTTACAGGTTGAGAAAACTGAAGAGGAGTTATGTTGAGGTTCCAAGCTTTCAGGTGTAGAGACTGCTGGTTGGGATGAAGTAGAGATCCTTGACTCTGTGTAAGCAGAGAGGAAAAAACTGGTAGAAGGTATGGCTCCCTGCTGCTAAGTTGAAGGAGAAGGGAGTACCAAGGTTGTCTCGGCCACCGAGGAACTAACAGAATCATGGTGGCATGATCGTTCTTCAACTTGACAAGAGTCTTGAGAATAAGAGTGAATGCATACAGAAAAAGATTTGTCCATTCCAGTGGGAAAGCATCTGCCTCAAGGCGATGAGGAGAATATATCCTAGAGCAGAACTGGGGCAGTTTGTGGTTGTGGGGAGCTGCAAAGAGATCTAATTGAGGCATTCCCCACTGTGAAAAAATGTGATGAAGAGGTAAAATGGGGAGGCAAGACATTTTTTAGATATATTAGTGAAAGGAAGAAATGCAAAAGTAGCATTCTGAGACTCAAAGGTTAAAATATATAGAGGCTGATAAAGAAAAGGCTGAATTGCTTAACAAATATTTCTGTTATGTGTTCACAACTAAAATTTGGGAGCAGAACTGCAGAAGAAAAATGCGAATAGGGATGGAGGAGTGGTAGACCCTGATCAATTATCAAAGGGTTGTGTTTAGAAATGACATGGGGACAAATTTGTCCCTGTCCCCACAAGAACTCAATTTCCTTATCCCATCCCCATGAGTTTTGTCGCTATCCCTGCCCTGCCCTGCTCTGCCTTAACCGAAATGTAAAGTCTTGCATGTAGGAAACAGAAACCCGAAGTACAGCTATACGATGGGAGGGCTGGTAATGGGTGAAAGTACCCTAGAAAAGGACTTAGGATAATAGTGGACAAGACAATGAAGCCGTTGGCACAGTGCGCAGTGGCCTCTAAGAAGGCGAATAGAATGCTAGGTATTATCAAGAAGGTATTATAACCAGAAAGAAAGAAGTTATCCTGCTGTTGTAGCGGGCAATGGTACGCCCGCTTCTGGAGTACTGCGTCCAATATTGGTCGCTGTACCTTAAGAGGGATATGGCGATACTCGAGAGGGTCCAGAAAAGAGTGACACGATTGATAAAAGGTGTGGAAAACCTTTCATATGCTGAAAGATTAGAGAAACTGGGGCTCTTTTCCCTGGAAAAGCAGAGACTTAGAGGGGACATGATAGAGACTTACAAAATCATGAAGGGCATAGAGAAAGTGGAGAGGGTCAGATTCTTCAAACTTTCAAAAACTACAAGAATGAGAGGGCATTCGGAAAAATTAAGAGTGGACAGATTCAGAACCAATGCTAGGAAGTTCTTCACCCAAAGGGTGGTGGATACCTGGAATGCGCTTCCAGAGGATGTGATAGGACAGAGTACAGTATTGGGGTTCAAGAAGGGATTAGATAATTTCCTGAAGGAAAAGGGGATAGAAGGGTATAGATAGAGGATTACTATACAGGTCCTGGATCTGATGTGCCACCGCGTGAGCGAACTGCTAGGCATGATGGACTTCTGGTCTGACCCAGCAGAAGCACTGCTTATGTTCTTATGTTCTTAGGCCTCAAACACTTATGATTTTAAAGTGTTTGAGGTTTATGCAGAGTTTGCAGGAATGGGGCAGAGACAGGAAAAGAACTCATGGAAACAGGACTGGAAAATGAGTTCCCATGGGGACGGGGAAAAATTTGCCCCCATGTCATTCTCTAGTTGTGTTCGTGAAGAGCTAGCAAAATTAAAGGTGGACAAAGTGATGGGGCCAGATGGTGTACATCCGAGGCTGCTGAAGGAGTGAAGTTCTGGTGGCTCCGCTGACTGACCTTTTCAATGCTTCTCTTGAGTCGGGAATCTGATCAATTTCTTTGACTGGGTAACCAAAGGATTGGATAAAGGGAGTGTGCTGGATGTGGTGTATTTAGATTTTAAGAAAGCCTTTGACAGTGTTCCACACAGACATCTAATAAATAAACTGAGTGCCCTTGAGATGGGCCCCAAAGTGATGGGCTGAGTCAGGAATTGGTCAAGTAAAGAAGACAGAGGGTAGTGATCAACGGAGATCACTCTGAGGAAAGGGATGGTACAGTTTAGGGGGTGAAGAACTTATGTGCATAACAGAAGAGTGGGACTTGGGTGTGATTGTATGTGATGATCTTAAGATGGCCAAACAGATTGAAAAGGTGAAAGCGAAAGCTAGAAGGATGCTAGGGTGCATAGGAAGAGGTATGGCCAGTAGGAAAAGGGATGTATTGATGCCCCTTTATAAGACTCTGGTGAGACCTCATTTAGAATATTGTGTATAATTCTGGAGACTGTACCTTCAAAAAGATATAAAAAGGATGGAGTGAGTCCAAAGGAAGGCTACTAAAATGGTGCGTTTTCTTAAGAACATAAAAACATAAGAATAGCCTTACTGGGTCAGACCAATGATCCATCATGTCCAGTAGCCCATTCTTACAGTGGCCAATCCAGGTCACTAGTACCTGACCAAAACCCAAGGAGTAGCAATACTCCATGCTACCAATCCAGGGCAAAACAAAAGCTTACACAGTGTTAACTGTGAAACATCCCCGGGCAATACGCAATATGACAACTTTCTGCAGTTTTTCTGCAGTTCACCACTTCAGCTTACGTAAGGCTTAGTGATTCCCTTCCCCTGCGGTTCTTGAGAGTCATGTGCTTTGTTTATCCAATCATATTACAGTGTCTGCAGTTTAAATTGGAGGCGTTCTGTTCGGTTCAGCGCCATTTCCCGCTCTGTCAATCTATGCTGCGCCAGATGATTTGGATGGTCGCAGCGCAGTCCAGCCGTTCTTGAAGAAGGGGGTGTGCACCCCCGAAACGGAGTCCCGTTGGACGAACAAGATTTCTGCTGGCTGTTTGTTTCCACGGAGAAGCTAAGTACTTCCTGTTGGTATATTTTTTTTGCTTAGCTGGACATGGACGTTTGATATTTTGGCCCCCTGGACAAGGGATAGAGACAATTGTTGTGAATGGTAGAGTGTGTTTTTTTGATTTATTTATATCTTTTTTCACACTTAGCACTGTTGGGTGCACTTTATCACAAAAAACACGGAGTAGAGCCAGGGGATGTTTCACAGTTAACACTCTTCTGGGTGTAAGCCAAGTGACAGCCTGTGTTCCAGTGAGTTCCAGTGGGTGCTCCGCCGTTCTCACTCTTGTCTCTCCCCCTTGTCTGGTTACAGTGCTTGGGGTTTGGGAGGTTTTTGCTTTTGTATTGATTTTTTTTCACCTTCCATTTTTTTCGGGTTCTTGTGACTTCTTTAGACCAATCCAGGGCAAGCAGAAGCTTCCCCCATGTCTTAATAACAGACTATGGACTTTTCCTCCAGGAATTTGTCCAAATCTTTCTTAAAACCAGCTACACAATCCACTTTTACCACAACCTCTGGCAACACATTCCAGATCTTAACTATTCTCTAAGTGAAAAAGTATTTCCTCCTATTGGTTTTAAAAGTATTTCTCTGTAGTTTCATTGAGTGTCACTTAGTCTTTGTAATTTTTGACAGAGTGAAAATTGATCCACTTGTACCCGTTCTACTCTACTCAGGATTTTGTAGACTTCAATCATATCTCCCCTCAGCCTTCTCTTTTCCAAGCTGAAGAGCCCTAACCTTTTTACTCTTTCCTCATATGAGAGGAGTTCCATCCCCTTTATCATCTTGGTCGCTCTTCTTTGAACCTTTTCTAGTGCCACTATCCCCCTATTCCACAAAGCCCCGCAGTAACGGCCCCGAAGCCCATAGAGATTTAAAGGGCTTTGGGGCTATTGCCGTGCAGCAGCCTCTAGTGCAACTTTGTAAAAGAGAGGTATATCTTTCTTGAGATAAGGAGTACAAAATTAAACGCAGTACTCCAGGTGAGGTTACACCATGGAGCGATACAGAAGCATTATACGAGTATCTTTAGTCTTGTTAACCATCCCTTTTTAAATAATTCCTAGCATTTTGTTTGCTTTCTTGGGTGCTAACCCCCAAGGTTAGCATCCGGTAACTGTAATTTGGGTTATTCTTCCCAATATGAATCACTTTGCATTTGTCCACATTAAATTTCATCTACCACTTGGATGCTCAGTCTTCCAATTTCCTAAGGTCTGCCTGCAATATTTCACAATCCACATGCATTTTAACAACTTTGAACACTCATCATTCTAATTTCCAGATCATTTATAAATGAATTAAATAGCACAGGTCTTACTACAGATCCCTGGCGGCACTCTGCTGTTTACTTTCCTCCACTGAGAAAAATGACCATTTATCTATCCAATAACCAATTCCTAATCCCCAACTGAACTTTGCCTCCTATCCCATGACTCTTTCATTTTCTCAGGAGCCTTTCATGAGGAATTTTGTCAAAAGCTTTCTGAAAATCTATATATACTATATTAACTGGCTCACCTTTATCCACATGTGTATTGACACCTTCAAAGAAGTCAAGGAAATTGGTGAGGCAAGATCTCCCTCAGCTGAACCCATGCTGACTCTTTCATTAAATCATGTTTGTCTACGTGTTCCACAATTTTGTTTTTTATAATTATTTCCACCATTTTGCCCGGTACTGAAGTCAGGCTTACCAGTCTAATTTCCTGAATCTCCCCTAGAACCCTTTTAAAAAATTGGTGTAACATTGACCACCCTTCAGTCTTCAGGTACTACAGATGATTTTAGCAACATGTTATAGATCACTAACAGCAGGTCAGCAATTTCATGTTTGAGTTCCTTTAGTACCCTGGGATGTATACCATCCAGTCCAAGTGATTAATCACTTTTTAACTTGTCGATTTAGCTTAGTACATCTTCCAGATTCAAAGAGATTTCTTTCAGTTCCTCCGCATTATCACCCTTGAATACCATTTCCCATTCTGGTAGATTTCTTACATCTTCTTCCATAAAGACCGAAGCAAAGAATTCATTCAGTCTCTCTGCTATGGCTTTATCCTCCCTTATACATATACATCATAATAACTAGCTTTATAGCCTGTTACATTAACGGGTGCTAGAATATATATATGGTGTGTGTCTGTCTTATTTCTTTCTCTCTCTGTCTCCTCTGTATTTCTGTCTTTCTTTCTGTCTTTCTTTTGGCTGTACATCACCACCCCTTGCATGCTCCCCCTGTCCATTCTCCCTTCCAGCAGCAGCCCTTCTCCCTTTGTTTTACCTCCCCCCTGTCCATCAGCACCTCTTCCTGCTCCCCCTGTCCAGCAGTAGGCCTCCCTTCCTTTTTTCCCCCCTGTCCATCAGCACCTTTCCCTGCTTCCCCTGTCCAGCAGTAGGCCTCCCTTCCTTCCCCCCCTCCCTCCCAAGCAGTCTGCAATAGTTACATTTCTGCTGGCATCTTTGTCTTGGGGGTGGCTCCTCCCTGGCACTTTCAGCACCGGCTTCTCCACCCAGACCCTGGTCATGCGCCGCGCTCCGCCCCTTAGCTACCCGGAAGTACCGGGCTTCACTCGCCTGCTCTCGGAAAGTAGCCCGTGATGACACAGAAGAGAGGGACAGAGTGCAAGCGCATGCGCCCCTCACGGAAGGGAAGAACTCGAGCCCTCCGTGTCGTCATCGTCGTCGCCAAGGAATTCGCCAATCGAGGAGCACCCGATAGAGCGCTAGACTTCATGGCCGGGGAGCTGAAGCGAGGCCCGTGGGTGGGATCAGTGAATCCGCATTAAAGCGTGCGAAGGAGGGCAGGGCAAAGCAGGCTGCGGTCCCGGCTTGAGGAGTCGATCCTGTGAAGGCAGGGCTATGGGGCCTGGGTGCAGCGGGGAAGGGGGGTCTTGCCTGGCCGGGGCCAGCCGAATCCCCTGCTCTCCTAAGTGGCGGCCCCTCACGCTGCGCCATCTAGCGCATGCGCACTTGTGCCGCCACATCCCGACAGAAAAGGGATCAGGGAACACGCGGCGCAAGTGCGCATGCGCGCTTAGCTTTTTATTATTATAGATAAAATTTTCCTCCCTTTCAAATTATCCCCAACCCATTCACTATTATAATAACTAACAATAAAAAGAAATAATAGATAACACTACTCATCAAAATCATATTCTTTCCTATTATAATTATCTAAATCATTAACCGCACCATCAGCCTCCCAACCCCAAATCACCCCCCTCTCCTAAGGCTTGGAGGTGACACCAATGCTATAAATTCAGACTATTGTGATCTATTCTAATATGGAGATTCTTCCCAGATTTTATATTTAGATCATGTTTTTTGAAAAATGGATATTTGGTTTCTTCTCACTGCAGTTAATTTAGACATATTATAGACAAATTGTATCTTACATTGTACTACAGTCAAATTTCATTTATGAGTGCACCGGTTTGTGAGTGTTTTGCAAGACGAGCAAAACATTTGCAAAATCAGCACCTCAGAAACCGAGCTTGACTCGATTTACGAGCGTCCCCCCACGATCCGGCATCCTCCCTGTGATCTGGCATCCCCCTGCTGCAATCTGGCATCCCCCACGCACCCACCCACCCAAACACATTGGTTTACCCCCATCTGGCACCGGCACCAGCACCAACGCACAGGACATGCCGGTGCCAGATGGGGGTAAGCAATGTGTTTGGGTAGGTGGGTGTGTGGGGGATGCCAGATTGCGGCGGGGGAACGAATGAGCGGGGGGATGCCGGATCGCGGGGGGATATGGAGAAGTGCCGATGGCCTTGGGGGATTAAGATGGAGCAGCGCCGCTGGCCTTGTGGGGTGGGGGTGAGTGGGAACGTATTAAGCAAGTTTCCCTTAGTTCCTATGGGGAAACTCGCTTTGATATATGAGTACTTTGGTTTATGAGCATGCTTCTGGAATGAATTATGCTCGTAAACCAAGGTTCCACTGTATCTTAATTGATGGTGCATCTTTTTTTCCCCAATATGCAGCTAATACCATTCGTACTGATGTCATAACTAGCCCAATCCATTTCCTACAATGATTTCCCAAAAAATTTGTACCTTGGGACAGTTCCACCAAATATGGATAAAAGAGCCTTGAGCTCCACACATTCTCCAGCATTTATTTGTACCTTTATCAAACATAACTTTTAAATGTACAGGAGTATAGTACCATTGATATAACATTTTATATCCATTCTCTACCATTTTACTAGAAATAGAAACACATAATAAAGAGCCTAATTATTTATTCCAGACATTTTGCTTGTAGGTTTTCCAAGTTTTCATCCCAAGCTGACTTATATGTTAATGGTGGTGTTATAATATGAATAATCGCATTATATAACCATGAAATACTCACTCCATATAAAAACACCTTCTCCAATAATGTAGGCGATTAAGTTAGTTCTTGTAATGCTCTTTTATTATAGAAATCATTTATTTGTCTATAATGAAATAAATCTCTATCCTTCATACCATATTCTAATTTCAAACAATCAAATGAGATTAGTTTTCCAGCCTTTATTAATTAGGCCAAGGACCTTAATCCTTGTTTTTCCCAATAATGAAAAGCCTTATCTATTTTCCCAGGGGTAAAGAAAGGCACATATCTTATAGCTGATTCATAGAAAAAGTTTTGGTGGCCCATCAGTTTAATTCGTATCTTAATCGATAGTGTCAAAGTATGTTGTAAAATAGGATTAATATTAAGGGCTAATTTTTTTCAAACTCTCATTAGGTAACCTTGGAATTACCCAAAAGGGAGTTTCCTCTATTAAATTTTGTTCTAGAATTACCTAACTCTTTTGAGGCTCTCTTTTCCAACTAATCAGATATTGCAGTTAAGCTGCCTGAAAGTAGGATCGAAAATGTGGAACTGCCATTCCACCTAACTTTTTTGGTTGATATAACATATTTCATTGAACCTTAGGATGTCTATTATTACAAATATAAATAAAAAGTTTTTTCTCCAGCCCTTTACAAAAAGAAGATGGTATTGAAACCGGAATTGCAGAGAACAAATACAATAACTTGGGAAGAACAATCATTTTGATGGAATGGACTCTTCCTAGCCATGATACATTTAAATGTTTCATAGTAACATAGTAGATGATGGCAGATAAAGACCCAAATGATCCATCCAGTCTGCCCAACCTGATTCAATTTTAATTTTTTTAATTTTTCTTCTTAGCTATTTCTGGGCAAGAATCCAAATTTCTACCCGGTACTGTGCTTGGGTTCCATCTATTCAAATCATGCATGATATTATTAAGTAAATCTGGATAATTAGCTAGGTATAATTCAGATATTGTTATGATTATATTCACCCCCACATATCGCAAATACTGTTTTGCCCATTTAAAGGGGAACTTTTGTTATATATATATTTTTTCCTTCTCCTTCAAGGAGGGATCCAGTATCTCAGATTTATTTGCATTCACTTTAAATTCTGAAACTGAGCAAATAAGTGTAACACCTGCATAACTACTGATAGAGAGTCCATAGGATTTACCAAAGTAAAAAGAATATCATCAGCAAATAATAATATTTTTTGTTCCACTTTATCACATTTTATACCATGTAATCTAATCTAATCTTCATTTTATATACCGAATCTATTCCCTAATGAGCTCGACTCGGTTTACAGTTCATTAAAAATTGAAACATAACAAGTAAAAACTGTGGGATAAAAACAGAAATTGGTTAAATTAGATGGATGGAAAAAGTTAGAATAAAGTATGTTGAATTGCTTAAAATTACTATAAGACAGCTAAAATCAAATTAACTATTGTGAAAACAACCAGGTTTTTAAACTTTTTCAAAATTGAAATAATTGATCTACCAGTCTTAGAGAATCTGGAAGTCCATTCCAAATTTTCACCAATTTAAAAGTAAAAGATTTACTAAGCTTTCCAGTGCATTTCAGAGAAGGAAATGCTAATTTGTGAATTGTAATTCTTGAATAGCATGATCTAAATGAATTCTCACTAAGGGGAATCAAAGAGTCAAATATTCCATAATGTATATGTAATGTATATCCGGATGATGATGTATCAATTGAGCCAATGGTTCCATAACTAAGGAGAATAGTATAGGAGATAAGGCACAGCCTTGGCGAGTCCCTCGTCCTAATTGAAAACTTTTTGAGTATGTTCAATTTATTCTTAAACAATCAAGGGAGATAAGTAAAGTGCTTAAACCAACATCATAAGTCCCCATAAAGCCCATTTTTACTAGTAATTTAAACAAATAAGACCAATAGACCCTGCCAAAGGTCTTTTTGGCGTCTATCCCTAAAATTAGGGCTGACTCTCCTGATTGATGAACTTTCCATAATGAATTACATACTCTACGGATATTATCAACTGTATGTCACCTCCTTATAAATCCAGCCTGATCATTTTTCACCAAATGTGGGATATATCGATGCAATCTATTTGCCAACATTTATGTGAAGAATCTACTCCTAAGAGTGATATCGGTCGATATGAGCCACAATTCGTTGGATCTTTGCCTGGTTTCAAAATTAGAGTAATTCCAGCCAATCTCCATGAATGCTTTGCTTGCATATAGGGATTCTGGTTTAATGTCTGCTATTATGTAATCCTCACATTCACACATCAAACTTTCATTCATTATACAGTCCCACATAAAGACAGAAATGTTTCTTTAAAGTACTTTAGACCATTGTTATAGGACAAACTTTAATTCCCTTCCCCCACAGAGTTCCTTACTGACTCATAGAATACATAGAGTATGACGGCAGAAAAGAGCCGATGGCCCAACAAGTCTGCCCACTCAAAGAACCCTCTCTCTAAAAGAACCCTCCCCTAAGCATTTCCCCGGAGCGAACCCACATGTTTATCCCATTGTCTCTTGAAGTCGAGCACATTGCTGGCTTCGACTACCTGACTTGGAAGACCATTCCAACGATCAGCCACCCTTTCGGTGAAGAAGTACTTCCTGATGTCGCCATGAAGTCTCCCACACTTGAGTTTGAGCAGATGCCCTCTTGTTGCCGTGGGACCTATAAGGAAAAAGATATCTTCCTCCACCTCAGCACGGCCTGTAAGATATTTGAACGTCTCTATCATATCTCCCCTCTCTCTGCGTTCCTCGAGAGAATATAACTGCAGCCTGCTTAGACATTCTTCATAAGGGAGATCCTTGAGTCCTGAGACCATCTTAGTGGCCATTCGCTGAACCAATTACATTCTCTTCACATCCTTTTGATAATGTGGCCTCCAATACTGAACACAGTACTTCAGATGAGGTCTCACCATGGACCTGTACAATGGCATTATAACTTCAGGCTTTTGGCTGACAAAACTTCTTCGGATGCAACCCAGCATTTGTCTAGCCTTGGTTGAAACTTTCTCCACTTGACTAATGATTACACCCAGGTCCCATTCTGCAACAGTTCTTGTTAAGGTTTCACCATTCAGGGTGTATGTTTTGCAGGGGTTACCGCTACCAAGGTGCATAACCTTACACTTTTTGGAGTTAAAACTCAGTTGCCAAGTATTTAACCATTTTTCCAGTAAAAGTAAGTCCTGCCTCATAGTGTCGGGCACGGTTGCGCTGTCCACTATGTTGCATAGCTTAGCATCATCGGCAAATAATGTAATCTTACCTCGAAGTCCTTGGGGCAGGTCTTGTACAAAGATATTAAATAGTATCGGACCCAAGACCAAGCCCTGCGGCACTCCACTGGTCACTTCTGACGTTTCTGAGGGAGTACCATTTACCACCACTCTTTGAAGTCTGCCACTGAGCCAGTCTTTAACCCATGCAGTCAATGTTCCCCTAGTCCCATTGTATCCATTTTGTTCAATAACCTAGGGTATGGGACACTATCGAAGGCTTTACTGAAGTCTAAATACACTATATCTAGGGACTCTCCCCTATCTAGTTGTTTCGTTACCCAGTCAAAGAAGCTTATCAGATTGGATTGACAAGACTTTCCCTTTGTAAATCCCTGCTGGTGGGGATCCCTCAGCCTCTCGTTATCCAGAATCATATCCAATCTGTTTTTAATCAACGTCTCCATAAGTTTACACACTATTGAAGTGAGACTGACAGGTCTGTAATTTTCAGCCTCTGACTTGCATCCCTTTTTGTGGAGCGGAATGACGTTAGCAATTTTACAGTCCAAGGGGACTTTTCCCTTGTTTAGGGAAAGATTGAAAAACGCAGTTAATGGCTCTGCCAGGACATCTCTCAATTCACGAAGTACCCTGGGGTGTAGATTATCCGGTCCCATGGCTTTGTTCACTTTTAGCCTCGATAGCTCATGGTAGATGCTGCTCGTGGTAAATTTAAAGTTTCGGAATGGGTCCTCCGAGCACTCCCTTGTCTGCATCTTTGGTCTGGATCCCAGTGCCTCACAGGTAAAGACCGAGCAGAAGTAGCCATTGAGTAGTTCAGCTTTAAATCTGAGTCCGAGTCTACATAGTTACCGTCAGGTTTCCTGAGGCGCACAATCCCGTCTGTGTTCTTTTTTCTGTCGCTAACATACCTGAAAAATGATTATCCCTTTTTTTAACATGCCTAGCTATGTTTTCTTCCATCCGGAGTTTTGCATCCCTGACTGCTGTTTTAACAGTTCTAGATTTCACCAGATAGGCTTCTTTAGTTTCTGGTTGTTGTGATTGTTTGTAGGATACAAATGCTCTTTTCTTCTGCTTTACTAGTTCCGAGATCTCTGCGGAGAACCACTGGGGTCTATTATTTCTCCATCTTTTACTCACAGTTTGTATGTAGAGGTTGGTTGCTTCCTACAGGGTAGATTTCAGAGCCAACCACAGTACCTCCACATCGTTCGTCGTGTCCTAGTTTTGCAGCACCTCAAAGACAAAGTCTCCCATGCTCTGGAAGTTAGTTCCCTTAAATTTAAGGACCTTTGTCAATGTATTTGTCCTTGTGACTCCCTTTCTGAGGTGAAACCACACCATGTTGTGGTCACTGGAGGCTAAAGCATCTACTACCGAAACCTCTATGACACTGTCTCCATTGGTGAGTAACAGGTCCAGAATCGCTTGATCCCTGGTGGGCTCCAATACCATCTGTTTGAGGCATGCTCCCTGTATAGAGGCTAGTAACCTTCTGCTGCCGCTGGTCATAGCGGTACGTTTGTTCCAGTCTACATCAAGCAGGTTCCTTGGCTTAGGAATAGGCATATTTGCTTTAGTGGCAGAGTTTAAGAAAGATTTTGAACCAGTGACAGGGGTTTCCCTGTCACAATAGCCATCAAGGCCTGGTGATTTTCCTATTTTCATATCCTTAATAATAATAATAACTTTATTTTTGTATACCGCCATACCCCGAAGAGTTCTAGGCGGTTCACATTAGTTAAACAGAGATTACAAGTGGTTACATATCCAGTTGATCATAGAATTGCAAACAGCAAGGCCCATAATGGCCCATAAAACCTCCTCTTCAATAATTGGCTTAGATAATTGTTCAGATTCTCCTGTCGACAAAGAAGGAACACTCAACTGTTCAAAAAATTTAGATAAATTATCTACTGATTCTTCATATTCTGGAGTATACACTTTCTTATAATACTGAACAAAGGCATTTTGAATGTGGTGAGATGTTGTACATTGCTTACCATATTAATCAGTTATTTTAGCAACATAATTCCTTAAACTTTCTTACGTAATTTATGCGCCAACAGTTTCCCCATCTTATTGGCTGATTCAAAATATTCTTGTTGAACTGATTGTAATTTTGCATTATCTTTCAAATCCATCTCTTGTAAATCTAGTCTCAATTGTTTAAGCTTTTCTAACAGATTTATATCTATAAACTCTCCTTTAATAGTTCTATTATTGTTGTTCTTTTTTTTTATATTCTGATTCCAGTTGATATATCTGAGAAAGTAGATCCCTCCTATTTTGAATTCGTGATTTATAAATACAGGATCCCAAGGAAATATGTTTCCCCCTTAAAACAGCTTTCAAAGCTTTCCATATACTTATCAGGGATGTATTCCTATCCTCATTTATCATTAAATAATTTTGCAGTTCATTCCCAATCTGCTCTACGTTTTGTAGATTTAACGTCAGCGGAAATGGGAGTGCCTGCCCTACCGGAAGTGCACATTCTGATGATGTAGGCAGAAAAAGGGTAATAAAATGCTGGAAATGCATATACAGATTCTGTGATATTTGTTAGCCACGAGGGTGACTGGAATCCCCCTAGCATTGCTAGCAATCAGCATTTTCGGTTAGCCTAAGCAATGTCAGCAAAGGCCTATGGGAAATTATATCAATCTGACTCTGGAATGTTGATGCAGATAGACCCTAAGGCCTGGATTCTGTATAGGATGGCTCAGGAGAGGCGTCCTATACAGAATCGGGCCTACACTAAACCCCAATTCTGTAACCGGCATCCATGTTACAGACACTGGTTACAGAATCAGGTTAGAGTAGACGCAGCCGCTATACTTTTCGCGGCAAGGGATCTCTCTGCTGCTATAAGTATAGCGGCCGCGGCCGCCTGTCCGATTGCCGACAGGAGGGTGCCCAAACCCTCCTGCCGGAAGATGCTCCCCCTCCGACACTACCGAAAGATGCCCCCCGACACTACCAATCACCGGCAGGAGGGTGCCCATTCCCTCTTGCCGGAAGATGACCCCCCTCTGCATCCCCCCCATGCTAACAGCCCCCAAACTTCCCCCCCCACCAAACTAACCTTTACTTGTTGGCCAGATGGGTCTTGCCCATCCAGCCGGCAGGACCACCTTGTCGAAATGAGCCTCTAGAAGCCTGGACCAATCAGGCCTTAGGCATAGCGGGTTCGCCCATCCCCACTAAGCCTAAGGCCTGATTGGCCCAGGCGCCTAGAGCCTGGGCCAATCAGGCCTTAGATTAAGTGGGGATTGGCGGACCTGAATACAGCTTCTGATGATTTGGTGGCTGCTATAGCTGAAATTGCTCTCAACCCCCTAAAATGTAACATCCCGCTTTCACAAAATCAGATAAAGGTTTTAAAAGGGAAGCCTCATGCTATAAAAAGACTGTGTGATAAAAGATTAATCCTTAAGGAAAAAAAGAAGCAGTTGGTGAAAAAATTGGGCGGATTTATAGGGCCCTTGTTAAGTTTTGCTTTACCGTTGATAATGGGTCTTCTGACAAACAGCTGATGCATCACGCTGAAAAAATGTACCTGATCCCTAGTCAACAACTCGAGCGCTTGAGAAACCACATAGATCGGGAAGAAAATATTAGAACCTCAACCATACATAGGTTAGACGAGGAAATGAAAAACATACTGCAGAGTCCTGGTATGTGTGATCATGAAAAAGTTAAGCATTACTCAGAAGTGTTACAACGCTATCTCATGTTTAACAGACGAAGGGATATGGAAAAAGAAAAGCTAAATGTGTATCTACAGGGACCGGTTGATACTTCAACACACTGCTCTCCATAAAATAGTATACCTACCGACTCTGTGGTTCAAGAAGTGTTAAACAGCATCAACATGCGCTATAGGAAAAATGCCGAAGTCCTGCTTAACAAACTGTCAAAAAACAAAAGTGCTGCATCCTGGAAGGGAAATGGTATGTTTGTATATCATGGAAAACCTATCAGTGGTTCTAACCTGCTCGACATCGTTCACAGTGTTACGCAGACCCATGCTCTTTCAGAGCAAAGAAGGCCCCTAGGCTGGGGGGAGTTCATGCAAACCCTAGCTGAATTAAATATGCCTTCCTCGGTTGTAGGTAATGCTGCCAACAGAGATGTACTATTATGTCTCAAGGAGAACCCATCTATGAAGGTTCCTGAACTATATACGAAACCTGCCAAGACCAAAGAACTCCTGCCTCATAAAAAACGTATATTATTAGCTTAGCCAGTTACTGGTGGCTGAGTGTATAAAAACATATCTACAATAAAATAATACTTTTTAAAAATGAAAATAAAAGACTTAAGACATTTTGATTTTAAGGTTTGCTTTTTTTTTTTTTTTTTTTTTTTTTTTTATTAAGAAGCAGCATGACATTCATGGTAGGAAATACAACCCTGGGGAGTATAAAATGGGTTTTGAAAAGGTCTACACAAGACTTGTTTTTAATTTTTTACAAATTTCAGTACCATTTCATCATTTTGCATTAAATCTTCAGAATACATTTCTAAAATATTTTCAAAAGGTTGCCCTTTACAGGGATGATGTAAAAAAACAAACAAACAAACACATGGTGATAGCCATAGGCCTCAGACAGCAGGTGCTGTAACTGTCTGTTATGATATAATATGGCCTTACAGTGTTTATTGAAAAAGTTCATAATGCTGTTAGGAAAGAATAAACTATCCAGTGGTTGTCCGTAACAATCAAAAAATTCTCCTATCCCATCCCCATTCATATAGAGGGCCAACCAGTGTTCACCCGGTAGGTTGTGTGGATGTGTATTCACAACAATTCCCATGGGCTTCCTTGGTATTTCTAATCATGTTAACCAGTCACTGGTTAGTACATCTAAAAAAGATTCTGCAACACAGAAGTCCTTCTTTAAAATACGGAAGATTTGCATGGTGTTCATGTTCAAGAATGGTCAAAAAGAACATTCCTTCTATGATTAACTTCTATCACGCTGTCTCAAACCCCATACACAATCATGTTCACAGTATAAGGTAAAGCTCTGGCAAAATGTATTTCAGCCCGCAGGTTACCGGTTTTGATCAGCGAGTAGTAGTCAGTGCTCTCCTGGTCCGGCGATAGGTCAAAAGCTAGCAGCATATAACCTTTGTAAAACTCCTGATGATCAACCAGGAGAGCATTGTCTTTCAGATGTTTACCAGTCACTTGAATAAGTTGCATATATTCTCTCACATAATTACCATTTTTAAAGTCGGATTGTAGAGGTTTTCCGGGTACTTGTTCAACATCCACATACAGAGCTGCAAAATTAATATTATAATGTTTAAAATTGAAAGGGTTTTTAGCATAATTACCACTGAAAGCGTTGTTATCCACAAAGCCCAACTGCTCCAAAAAGAGATTTTCCTGATTAGTTACATGTGCACCGGCCGGTATGCTAAACACCTTCAACCCCACACGGTCTATCGCATACTTGGTGTTAGCTTTCAGTAGAGCTTCAGCATGTCCCAAGCGCACTCCTGGGGCCACTTTAACTCCCTTTACATATAGGACTGCGTTTAGGATAAGGAGTTTATAATTTTGGTCAGCATCACCGCTCATTAAACAGAAAGAGTTTTTGTTACGAGAGTTTTATTTTAAGATCTACACCATTGATGAGTAGCTTTTCTTGAAAAAATAGATCGCTGTGTAAATGCCTCAACAGCTCCACCTTGTGGTTAGATGCTGTAAAGTGAGCCCTTTCGGTAAAACCCACATTACGTGCTCTTATATCTCTTACGTCGTGATGTTGAGCTTTATCCTTATAAAACAGGCCGCTTGTGAACTGTGATTTGAAGGTTCCTTCACCGTAATTGAGGATCAGCTCTATGAGGGCTCTTTAGGGGTAGCAGTTATTACTCTGACTAATCAGTTGGTCTCCCAGGGCAACATCCAATTGGCTAAAAATAGATGCAATCGGGTAGTTAACCAGGGTTACTTTTGCGGCTGCGTCAATATCTGAATCGTCTTCTTTCACAATTTTACCGATCAGATGCAGGAGAGTGTTGTTTAAATCACCGTGCCCCACTATGTAGAAGTCCAAAGGTACTGTTTCCAATAAAGCTGATAATGGTGGTATTTCCACATAAATGCTTTTTTCAATACTAGTTTGGGTCAGGGATAGCTCAAACAGATCTAGTTCTGATTTAACGCATTCTTCAGAACTGTGGTGTACAAAAGCCATAGTTTTTTTTGAATGTATCACGTTTCCTAGAACGGGCCCTTCTCTTTTTAGATCCGCCTTATAGCTTCTGTGATTTGTCACCTTGGGGTTTCTTTCTTTTAAAAGGTTTTGGAGGTCCTTGCAGAATCTCTTGAGAATGGGTCCTCTTTCTTTTAACAGCTTGTCTAACCACCGCCAGTCCTGACCCCCCCCCCCCAGCTCTGCGTAATGGTTTATTTTATTTAGAACGGTTGTTGCGATGTGGCCCATGATATCTTTAGCTATGTTTTTAGCGGCTCCTTTCACATGTGGTTTAATCATTTCAAAACCCTTCTCAAAAACGATATTGCTTTTCTAAAGAGACTACGAAATACGCCATCTACACCGGCATCATACATGACAGGGGCTCCATGATATCATGAAAGTTCATAACCAGCTTGTGCTGCGTAATAATTTTTGTATGCTTTGGGGTCTCTGTAATCTATAGACACCAACATTTTAAAAAACAACAGTCTTCCTGGGTTGCAGGTGAAGCTTAAGGATCATCTTCCCATAACGAAATGAGAAATTCCTGTTCTGATCCATCTTTATTTCAAATGTGATGGTGTCGATGTGCTGCTTGTTCACAGGGACATAAACTTATCCACTGACCCTATAGCTGGAACACAGCACAACAGTTGTACAAATTGGTCACCTACCAACTGGTGCTCTACAATATCTGTAGAGGGTATTAAAGCCGGCCTCGATATTTGCTGTGAAATGAGAATGCTGTGTATTAACGTTAGCCTTTACCCCTAAAATGGTTGCCAAATCACCCCCTGCAGAAATAATAGACTTATCCTCTGATTTTACATGAATTCTTCGCATATTGGGGTCATATATGATTCTCGGCGGTTTCTCAGACTCGTAGACGCTTCTAATGTCTTGATTCATGGTTTCCAATAACCTCCCCATAGTCGCATAATATCCTGTCTGGATTGTAAATTGGTGTACATTTCCTTCTCCAGAGGTGACAACATACTTTAGGTCTTCCTTAATATTTTCCCAAGTATGGGGGTACTGTATTTCCACCAGCCCCGCTTCCCACGGCCCCTGTAAGTCCAAAGGCCTAGCTATTTGTATGGTAAAATTAGAGCTGGTAATATGGGGAAACACAGCTGCCAAAGCATTGCTAGGCAATGTGATAAAAAAGCCACTGTCATTCTTTTTTTTCTCTGTGTTGCTTCAAAAGACAAAATCAGATGTCTTGAATCTCCGAGGCCTTCACCCAACTGTTAAATTTATCAGACCACCCCTTCCATTTCATGAGACAAATTTTGTTCTTACCCTCCCCCTCCTTTTACCTTTAGAACCTTTTTGATATTCTGTCTTGTAACGGCTTGACTTTCAGTAATTCTTCAGGATAAAAGAACTTTGTATAGCTTCGCTATTGTAATCCTGTATCTTGTATGTTGTTCTCTGACCCCTGTTTAAAACATCTTTTATTATAAATATCTCATCCATCCACGTTTGCTCCTAACTTTTCTCAAATTTTCCTTTAACTTTTGACAGCCTTACATGATCTCCTTTCTTTAAGGGATCCTTGGTGGGGTCATAAGAACATAAGAACTGCCATCTCCGGATCAGACCCATGGTCCATCGAGTCCGGCGATCCGCACACGCGGAGGCCCAGTCAGGTATACACCTGATGTAGTTTTAGTCACCCATATCCCTCTATGCCTCTCGTAAGGAAATGTGCATCTAATTTGCCTTTGAATCCTAGCACAGTGGATTCCTTAATAACCTCCTTTGGGAGAGCATTCCAGGCGTCTACCACTTGCTGTGTAAAGCAGAACTTCCTAACATTTGTCCTGGACTTGTCCCCCCTTAGCTTCAAACCATGTCCTCTTGTCCGTGTCGCGTTGGACAATGTAAATAATTTATTTTCCTGCTCTATTTTATCGATGCCTTTCAGCATTTTGAATGTCTTGATCATGTCCCCTCGCAGCCTCCTCTTCTCAAGGGAGAACAGTCCCAGTTTCTTGAGTCGTTCCTCATATTCCAAGTTCTCCATACCTCTTATTAGCTTCGTTGCTCGTCTCTGCACCCTCTCCAGCAGTTTTATATCCTTCTTTAGGATGAGAGACCAATGTTGGACACAGTATTCCAAGTGTGGTCTGACCATTGCTCTATAAAGTGGCATTATGACTTTCTCCGATCTACTCGTGATTCCTTTCTTTATCATGCCTAACATTCTGTTTGCTTTCTTTGCCGCTGCCGCGCATTGTGCCAACGGCTTCAGGGTCCTATCTATCAGTACACCCAGGTCCTTTTCTTGTTCGCTGTTACCCAGAGTTGCGCCTGACATTCTATACTCGTGTTCCTTATTCTTACTACCTAAATGCATTACTTTGCATTTCTCCACATTGAACTTCATCTGCCATTGCTCTGCCCATTTCTCTAACTGATACAAGTCGCTCTGGAGTTCCTCGCTATCCTCCTGCGATCTGATTGCCCGGCATAGCTTTGTGTCGTCTGCAAACTTAATGATCTCACTAGATACTCCTTCTTCCAGGTCATTGATGTAAATATTAAATAGGATCGGCCCAAGAACCGAGCCCTGGGGCACACCACTAGTCACTTTCTCCCAGTCTGAGAACTTCCCATTTATGCCCACTCTCTGCTTTCTGTTTTCCAGCCATTTGCCTATCCACCTGTGTATATCTCCCTCTATTCCATGGCTTTGTAGTTTCCTGAGAAGTCTTTCATGTGGAACTTTATCGAACACTTTCTGGAAGTCCAAATACATTATGTCCACCGGCATTCCACTATCAATTTGCTTGTTCACGGTCTCAAAAAATTGAAGTAAATTCGTTAAACATGATTTCCCTTTCCTGAACCCATGTTGACTTGGTTTCATCAAGTCGTGTGTATCTAGGTGCCGGACTATGCTATCCTTGATCAGTGCTTCAACCATCTTTCCAGGGACAGACGTAAGGCTCACAGGTCTGTAGTTGCCCGGTTCCCCTCTCGATCCTTTTTTGAAAATTGGCGTGACGTTCGCTATCTTCCAGTCATCTGGTATCTGTCCATTTCTGATTGTCAGATTGGCAAGTTTTTGCAATAGCTCTCCGATTTCAACCTTCAATTCCTTTAAAACTCTCGGGTGAATTCCATCTGGTCCAGGGGATTTGTCACTTTTAAGTTTGTCGATCTGGTAGTATATCTGGTCCAACTCCACTTCAACTGTGGTGAGGCTGTCTTCTATTACTCCACTAAACACTTTCACTGCTTCTGGTATTTTTTGCGGTATCCTCCTCCGTAAAGACGGACGCAAAGAAGGAATTTAGTTTGTCTGCAATTTGTTTATCTTCCTTGATGTACCCTTTTCTTCCCTGGTCGTCCAGGGGTCCCACTGCCTCTTTTGCGGGGTTTTTCCCTTTCACGTATCTAAAGAAGGGTTTGAAATTTTTGGCCTCTTGCGCTATTTTTTCCTCATAGTCCTTTTTGGCATACCTCACCGCCTTGTGACATTTCTTCTGATCATCTTTATGTTTTTTCCATGCTTCGGTTGTTTTCATGTGTTTCCATTTTTTGAAAGAGTCCTTCTTTTCTTTTATGGCTTCCCTCACCTGTCTGGTAAGCCATGCCGATTCTCCCTTACCTTTTGTTCTCCCCTCTTTGGAGATCCTCGGAATGTGGAGATTTTGTGCTTCTGTGATAGTATTTTTCAGTAGGGATCCATGCCTGGTCTACCGTTTCAAGTTTGTCCACCTTTTTTCTTGAGTCGTTGTTTCACCATGGCTCTCATGTGATCGTATTTGCCCTTTTTAAAGTTTAAGGTTTTGGTTAAGGTTTTGGCACGTTTTCTATTCCTGATGTCAAGCTTAAAGCTGATCACATTGTGATCGCACGTCCCCAGCGGTACTGTAACTTCTACTTCTTTTGTCGGACCCGTGAGGCCATTTAGTACCAAGTCCAGGGTGGCGTTGCCTCTTGTCGGCTCTTTTACCATTTGTTCCAGGAAGCAATCCCCTAGCGCCTCCAGGAACTTGGCCTCCTTGCCGCAGTTGGAGGTTCCTAGTTTCCAGTCTATCCTCGGGAAATTGAAGTCTCCCAATATTATTACATTGCCCGTCTTGCATTCTTGTTTGATTTCCTCTATCATTTCTGAGTCAGTTTCCTCCGCCTGTCCTGGGGGACGATAGTAAAGGCCAATTTTTGTGTCTGCACTGTTTTGGCCAAGAATCTTGATCCAGAGGGACTCTAGCTTCTCTTTCGTTTCCGTCGTAGCCATTTCAACAGATTCTACTCCTTCCTGAACATATAGGGCAATACCTCCACCTTTCTGCCCTACTCGATCTCTTCTATATAGTTTGTATCCCTGTAGCACTGTGTCCCATTTGTTTTCTTCATTCCACCATGTTTCTGTTATGCAAATGATTTCCAACTTATCATGTCTTGCTATTGTCTCTAGTTCCCCCATTTTGTTTCCTAGACTTCTAGCATTCATATACATACATTTGAGTTCTCTTCGTGTTACCTTTTTGGACTTCCTACTCTTTACTGTCTCTACTGTTTCTTTCACGGTTTCCTTAACCGCTCCAGTGTTGTCTCCCTTGTTTGCTGTACGGTCATCCCCCTCCTGTGTCTGAGTTGTCCCTTCCTGCCTTGTCTTCCTTATTTGCTGTGAGGTCGTCCCCTCCTGTGTATGAGTAGTAGCCCATGGTTTCTTCATCGGGGCATCCTGTCGTCCGTGCCATCGATTGGTGGTCGACTGTCGGCTTTCCCCTATTTGTTAGTTTAAAGCCTTCTCGATGGCCTTCTTCATGTTGCCTGCCAATACTCTTGCTCCTTCCTTGTTGAGGTGTAGTCCATCCTTTCTGTAGTACTTGCTTTTTCCCCAGAACGCCGTCCAGTTGCGCACGAAGTCAAAGCCTTCTTCTTCGCACCATCGTCTCATCCAGGCGTTAATAGCTTGCAATTCCCCTTGTCTCTTTCCATCCGCTCTTGGTACTGGGAGGATCTCAGAGAAGGCCACCTTCACCTCCCTGATCTTCAGCTGTCTTCCAAGTGAGCGGAGCTGGCCCTTCATCTCTTCCCTGTCATACTTCCGTCCGCTCACATCATTTGTTCCCACGTGGATGAGCACAGCAGTATCCTCTCCCCCTGCGCTGTCTATGATCCTGGAGATCCTGTTGGCCACATCCTTCACTCTTGCTCCAGGCAGACAGGTGACGATTCTGTCCTCTCTTCCTCCTGCGGTGTGGCTGTCCACGTGACGTATAATGGAGTCACCTACGATGATCCCCATCTTCTTTATTCGGGGGTTTCTCGGGGGTCGTAAGTCCACATTTATGGTATAAGGCCAGTCTTCTTCTTCCAGTGCTACTCTTGAAATAGTTTTCGGCTCTTCAGATGGGAGGACGTCTTCCTGTGTTCTCTCCCTTTCTCCTGGTGTGTGGATGTCTCCTACCTCATCTTCAGTTTTTTCTGTGTTTGCATGGATGTCTTCTCTCCTCTCTTCCAGGCCTTCTGTCTGGGTATCCTGGGTACAGCTTTCCAGCCCTGGGATCTCTACGTGTTGCTGGTGGGCTTCCTCGATAAATCTTTCTAGTTCCACAATCCCTTTGCTGGTCGCGTTTGATATTACAGCCGTAGACTGGTTTCCAAATCTGCAAAGAGTTTGAGGGTGTCACATCTACAGGCCTCGCCTGTATCGTTCTGTGAAAACTATAATTATAGCTGTGCACTATAGCCTATAGCACGTCTTGATAAATAAAAGTATTATGAGCTGTAAAATAACGCCACATTTTGGATTTTAAAGTCCTGTTAAATCTTTCCACTACAGCTGCTTTAACATCATTATGGGTCACAAAATGGCAAACACCTTTTTGTTTTAGGTTCAAACAATTTTTATTTATGCAAGCAATAGCAAAAACAAAACAAAAGCACCCTAATGGTGCTTAGTACATAAAATGATGCATCATAGACAACAGTATAGCAAACATATACAGGATAAAAGTAACCAAAGTAACCCCCCTCTACTCTACTCAGGGCAAGCGAGGCCAGAGGTGACTCCCATGACTCCCTAACTGGAGGAAAGGCTGGATTACTCTGCAAAGGCAAGAGATCAGTGACCGTCAGATCCCCCAGGACTCGAACTAGCCAATGCCAGGCTGCTTGCAATACACTTAATAACACACTAGTTCTAAGAGAAGAGGGCAGTACCTTCCGGGGACTATGGAGTAATGCAAACAAATCAAAGGGAGCATAAAACTCACGTTCCATCTGAAGAGGAGTGTAGCTGCTAGACAAATTCACCCAGTCCCCCAAATGGCGAAGCAGACACGCATAATTATAAACTTGAACATCCGGTAAATCTAACCCCCCACGCCAATTCCCCAGTAGCTGAAACAACTGCAATTTCGGTTTCTTGGCCGCCCAACAGAAACGAGTAACCCCTTTATAAAAGACGCACAAATCTTTCTTCGTCAAACATAATGGTTGAGTCTGCATCACATACAGCCATTTGGGAAAGATAAACATCTTAACCAAGTAAATGCGCCCCGTCAGCGAAAGGGGCAATGCCCACCAAGTATCCAGCAAGAGTTCTGCCTATTGCTGAAGATTGTCCACATTAAGGTGATATAATAGAGAAACCTTCATAGTCATCAGAGTCCCCAAATACACAAACTGCCCTTGCACCCAAGTCAACGGAAACCCATTCCCGCAAAGGGCCTGAACCACTACCGAGGATGCTAACGCTTCTGATTTGTCCAAATTTAAGTGAAAACCGGCATAGTCACCATATTTCTTTGATCAAATCCAATAAAGCCGTTAAGGAAGACAAAGGATCCGTAAGATATACTAAGATATCATCCGCAAATGACGATAACTTAAAGGTAGTAGCCCCAATATTAATCCCCCTTATAGAAGGCATGGCATGTATATCCCGAATAAGGGGGTCTAGGGTAAGCACAAATAATAATGGTGACAAGGGGCAACCCTGTCTTGTCCCCCTGTAAATCGGGAACCAGTCCGTTTCAAAATCTTTCAACACTAATTTAGCCTGTGGCAGGGCAAACAATGCTCGCACCGCAAATACAAAAAAACCATCAAAACCATAGACCATTAACGTATCAAAAAGAAAATCCCACCGCACCCTATCAAACGCCTTTTTGGCATCAAAGCTAGCCAGCACTGATGGGAGATTGCATGCCTCCCAATGTTCCAAAGACAAAAGCAATTTTCTTACATTTATAGCTATTGTTCTTCCTTTCACAAATCCCACCTGAGCTTCATGGATAAGGGAGGGCAGCACAGTTGCCATCCGATTTGCCATAATTTTTGCTAATAATTTTACCTCTGTATTCAGTAGTGAAATAGGATGATATGAGCCCACTTTTTTAGGGTCTTTATTCAGCTTAAGTAACACCAAAATGCGGGCCATGTTCAAACCCTCCGGTAGAGCCTCTGCTCCAACCATGATATTAAACATCCGAGCGAGCAGCTGAATTATTTCCTCTCCTAGAATTTTATAAAATTCAATGCGCATGCCATCCTTGCCCGGCGCCTTTAGCAGAGGATTGTTCCCAATTGCCCAATACATTCAGACGCTCCCGGTCTTTCTCAGAGATACGGGGCAACATTATCCCATCCAAATAGGGGCCAGCCGATACTCCCTCCTCGGACAGGGGGCATACAGGTCCTTAAAATAGCGAAAAAATATTGCTCCGATCTCTGGGTCAGTTGTAACTCTCTACCCACTCATTCCTCAGGGCCTAAACCCTACATGGGCCCGTCCTGGTTAAAACCAGGCAAGCCAATAGTTTCCCCCCTTATTCCCATATCTATAAAGCTTATTCTTCTAGTAGGCGAAGGATTTTCGCGCCCACTGGTGCAGTAGGGAATTGAGGGCCACTTGATATTCCATCAACTCCTATCTGTGCGTGGGGTCCAGGCCCTAGCTATGTCTCTTTCTAGATGCAGAATTTCCCTATCACAAGCCTTTTTCACATGACTGCTGTAACTAAGGGTATCCCCGCAACACTGCCTTTGCAGCTTCCCAGAATAAGATGGGGTCCCCTTCCGCGTGAGCATTATGCCGTTTATATTTTTTCCATGAACTCAACAACCTCTCCCTATATTTCGGATCTCCATACAAAGCGAGCGGAAAAACCTATCGCCACACCCTTGAAGGCCCTCTCCCTCCTTCCACCTCACATAAGCCCAAGCGTGATCTGATATTGTATATGGACTTATATTCGCCTGTTCCAGGTCCCAAAACACCAGCTCTGTCACCCAAATGTAGTCTATGCGAGACTGAGTACCGTGCGCCCAGGACACATGGGTGTTATCCCTCTCTGCGCCATGCAGCACCCTCCAGGTGTCGATTAACTCCAAATTATCACTAAATTTTTGGAGCTCCCTCTCCCCTACCCGTGCAATCCAAACTAGAATCGCAAACAGCATTAAAGTCTCCCCCCACAATCAGGGAGACCTGGGTGTAGTGCAACAACAAGCGCATCAATGTAGCATAGAATGCCGGGTCACTTTCATTTGGAGCATAGACACAGCAAAATACCATGTCCTGTTGCGCGATCACCCCATGACAGAGCAAATATCTGCTCTCCCCATCTGTAGCCAAAATTTGTAAATTATCTAGGAGGCTCTTACGGAACAAAATTGCTACCCCACCTGTGTTTCCTTGTTGCAGAAGCCACTACATACTCTCCCACCCACCATTGTTTCAACTTAGTATGTTCAAGATCATTCTTATGGGTCTCCTGAAGAAATGCCATATCCACCTTATGACGCTGTAATTGTAAAATTTTGGAGTGCTTAATGGGGGAATTTATCCCCACTAATACATATACTCTCAGGAAAAGGGTCAGTTAAACTCCAATTATTTTACCTCTAAATCAGAACCCCATATGGACACAAACCTCCCCTCTGCAACACTAACAGACTTTAATCATACACACACAAGCTAATCACACAACAGGTGGCAACAGGGAAAAAGAAAAGAAAGAAAGGTGGAGAAAAAGCCTCAGTTCAGCTTCATCTGGCAAAAAACTCCACCTTTCAAAGCTAACCCTGAACTCCAAAATATAGAACAAGTAGAAAAAGCACTATGGTAGTCTGCAGGGAGATGTCTGAGCACTGGTAATGATCCGTGAAGTGGTATGAGAGTCTGAAGAGCTTGGTGGGTCTGGATAGAGCGTATGAGAAGCAGTGAACTTGAAACCCCTGACGCAGCGACCAGAGCGAAACGGAGGGTTCCCCATCAGGTTTAGTGGCTGCAGGGCCCAGGAGGAGAAGGACTTAATTGAAGGATCCCTAGCCAGCTGCTTTAGCTGGGTCACGGTGTAGATGAAGAAACTCCATCTTAGATCAGTGGGTTGTAATTCATAAAAACAACAACCTGTGACTCCATTTTATTGCTTTGAGATATCACGTATGCATGCAGGCCTGTTCTATGTATCTGCCTTGGTACCAGTCACGGCCAGGGGGCAACAGGATGCTGCTGTTAGCTAGCTTTGATGTATAGACTATAGGATGGATTTATGGCTTTGTTTTTCTCTCTGCTCTTACCTTTTTGGCCAGAGCTGGTTATACCAGTTTGGACTGGCTAGGACCCTATATAACCTTTGTGTCTGAGACTCTCGGGGTCCTCTGTTTTATGCAGCTAGTTCTGTTCAGAGGTCCAGCATATATGCTTGTAATAAAAGCCTTTTTTTTACATCTCCTCAGTCTCTGGCTCAAGTCTCTGCACTACTGACGGAGGGCCTTATCCTAAGAGGCACCTTCATTTGGCGCAGCCGAACAGGGACTTGATCTACAGACTTGAGCCTATTTGGCACGATCGTCTCCCTCGGAGGATTTCAAACCTTGCCTCCTACGAGACCTGTAATAGCCGTAATTAGCCAGAATCAGGAACGGTTTCTCGTCGAAGACAATGGATTGCACCTCGAGAAGGAACGAATCGGTGGAGATTTCTGGCTCCTGGTTTTGTTGTGCCGGTACCGGACCTGTCTTGGTAAGTGAGAAGTTGATTCCTTCTCTATCCTGTCTCTACCTCTTCTGTCTAGTAACTTCTTAATCCGTTGTGAAGCACAGAGAGGTATATAGGATTCTGGTTTCTGGAAATTGGAACTTTTGTTGGGTGCATATATAGATTGTATAATATGGGTCAGATCATGCTTAAACATTTTACAACCGCCTTTTCTGGCGATTATGGCGACCCTAAGATGGCAAAGTCTACCCTCACTAAATTTTGTGTATATGAATGGCCACTTTCGGCGTAGGATGACCCCCTGGGGGTACTCTGGACTTGAATATTATACGTCAGGTATATATCCGTGTCACCAGTCCCACTGAGGGACATCCTGATCAGTTCCCTTATATAGATAGTTGGTTGGATACGGTCCGACTAAAACCTTCCTGGCTCAAACCCCAATTGGACAAAGCTACCCTAGCGCATGTAATGGCGCTCTGGCGGAAGGTCCAGGAAGACTGCCCTCTTTTATCCGAGCCTATAGATAATGGACCGGATCCGTTGGAACCCTCAGTGCCCCCACCTTCGTACACCCCTCGACCCGATTTTAACGTTCCTGTCGGTCTTGATGACCATGATATTCAGGATAAAACAGTGGTATACATTATTTTAAACAGATAATAAGGAAAGTGTTTTCTTTCTTTCTTTTCTTTTTGTTTTGTTGTTGTTGCTTGTCCCTCTTTTTCTTCTTACAAGAGGGGGAAATACATAGCGTACATAGTCCTGCTTTTCATCATGAGATGTAACATCTCAACCCTGCCAGTTATGGCAGGCTTGCAGAAGATGATATAATACAATGCAATTTTTATTTGGGTAATTATGGAAAATCAATGTTAACTGAGTTTGATTACTAATAAAACAAAACACTTAGCTAGCTAGACACAGTCATGCTTGAACTGGATTAACTCTCCTAATCTTATGGTTTAGCACCATTTAGATAAATTCAAAGCAACAAAACAAACACCCAAACATTTCCCTTTGCCCTATTGCTTTTCTTCCATCTATGTCCTCTTTCCTTTCCTCCTTGAAGTTCTTTTTTTTTTTCCCTGTTTTTATATGTTTAATTCCATGGTTTGTAGAGGTTTTTTGTAATTTTTATTGTTTTCAGAGGCTTAGTATTTGGAATTTAATCAACTTTTGCCATACTTGTCAAATTGATAAAACAAAAATCTCTGGGGACTACCTGACAAGACACAGAGAACGAGAAATTGGGTGATGTTGAGAAATTACCCGGGGAGATGGAAAAAGGCATTTAGGTTGGAGAACCTGGGAAAGGTTGGTATAGCAAGCCAGCATGATTGTTTTGCCGAAAGTTGCAGACAGGATAGTGTAAGTTGCTTAACAGGGTAAAATGCATGTGCTAAGAATGTGAGTTTCGCACTGATGAACGAGAATAAGGACGTGATTTTAGATATATTTGCGTGCAGTGGATTTGTTACAGGCAGTGAGTAATTTAAAGAGAGAGTTGAGCCAGATAGTTTACGTGTTTCTCGCGCAGTTGTCAAAGTGTGTCTGCTGGTAATAAAAAAAGAAAAAAAAAAACCCAAACAAAAAGCGACCGTTTGTCAGGACTTGTGGGTTTGTGTGGGCACATCCCTGCCTTTGTATCCCAGTGTTGGGGATTTAAAGGTACAAGAACTAACAATGATAGAGGTTAAGTATCCTAGTATTTTTCTGAAAATGAAATATTTGCTAAACGTGAGCTTCATAACATTGATAACGGATGGGATGAGAATAATTCCTTATTGTGCTAACAGTCGTCCCTTGCTTCCCGTATTGTGTCTTTATCCTGGTGAGTTCTTTATGAGATTCTTTCTTCCCATGCACGTTTGTATAGATCACCGTGCAGTCACTCTCGCATCACTGATATCCACCGCCCTGGTTCCCAACCCCTATACCCTCCTGTCCCATACCCACCTCTGCCACTGTCTTCACGGGTCTTGGACCTAAGGATGCCTTTTTCTGCTGCCAACTGGCCCCGGTCAGTTAACCCATCTTCACTTTTGAGCGAGCCGGACCCCGACCCTTCCCAATCCCCTACATCAGGCCACCTGGACCAGAGTACCCCAGGGCTTCAAAAACAGCCCAACGCTGTTCAGTACGGCATTAGCCCAAGACCTCAGTTCCTTTTCCCTTCACCCCCTGCCTGCCTCTACATTACATGATGATCTCCTCCCTCTGTTGCCCTGACCTCTCTTCAGCGCACACACACACCCTTTCCCCTGCTTCCCCACCTATACGACTGTGGATAGTCGGGGTCAGCCTCAAGAAGGCTCAGTTTTTCTCTGCCCTCAGTCACTTACCCTCGGCTTCACCATTCACAGGGCCAGCGTCCCCTACCACCTGACCGGCAGAGGCACTATGTTCTCTGCCCACCCCGACTGACCGTAAATCTCTCCGCATCCTTCCTCGCATAGCTGGGTACTGTCGTCTTTGGATACCTGACTTTGCCACCCTGGTTAAACCCCTTTACGAGGCTACCAAGGGGCCTGATCGCTCACCTTTCCTTTGGACCTCCGCCCAACAAAAGGCCCACGACTCCCTGTGCTCTGCACTCCTGTCGGCCCCTGCTCTGGGCCTCCCCGATCCCGAGAAACCTTTCCACTTATACTGTCACAAACGGTCCGGAATTGCCTCAGGAGTCCTTCTACAGTCTCTCGGCTCTTGGAAACGCCCTGCTGCCTATCTCTCCCGACAACTTGACCCTGTCGCCTCTGGTTGGCCCCCTTGCCTCCGGGCCGTAGCCGCTGCCGCTGACCTAGTGGCCCATGCCTCTAAGTTACCTTTGGTCAGCATTTGACGGTTCATGTCCCGCATGATGTCCTCTCCTTCCTGGATTATCGGGCCCCCCTCTGGTTATCTAATGAGCGCCTCCTGAAATATACGGCGCTCTTCTCTGAGAACCCCGCCCTTTACCCTTGTGAGCCCCCTTGTACCCCTCCACCCTACTCCCTGTACTCCTCTACCACCGCAGCCCCCTCTTTCCTTGTCACAAACTGTCTTCATGCCTCTGTCTACTCTTCCCCCGCCCTGACCTTTCTGATCGCCCATTGTCCAACCCGGACTATACCCTTTTCACAGATGGCTCCTCCTTCTTGGACGAGTCCAGGACTCGTCGCTCCGGATATGCGGTAACCACTACAGACACAGTTATTCTTTCGGGTTCCCTAACTCCTGCCCCCTCAGCCCAGGCAGCCGAACTTGTGGCCCTCACGGCTGCCCTCCGATATTGTGCTAACTCCACCTGCAACCTCTACACCGACTCTCTAAATATGCCTTTCTAGCTGTTCATGCCCACGCTGGCCCTCTGGCGCCAGCGCTCCTTCCTCACCTCCTCTGGATCCCCTATCCAACACCCACAACTCATCCTGGACCTTTTGGATGCTATCCTGCTACCCTCCAAAGTTTCTATCATGCACTGCCGGACCCACCGTCGCCTCCGTGATTTTATCAGCCGTGGTAATGCCTTGGCTGACCGCTCGGCTCGCCAGGCGGCCCTCCAAGGCCCACCCACACCCCCTCTTCTGTTATCCCTTTCCTCTCCCCAACCTTTCCTTCATTCCCTTTCCCCCCAGTACACTGACCCCGAGCGCAGCTTCCTGGCCATTGCACCCTCCTATCCGGATGGATTACTATACCTTCCTCCCACACATCCACCCCCCTCCTGTACGTCCCTCAACTCCTGGCCCTCCCTGTTGTCCAACGTGCACACGATTTTTCTCATGCCAGTAACCGAGCCCTCCACACTCTTCTCTGACAGAATTTCTATATCCCGAATCTATCTCAACTCATTTCCCATGTTCTGCACCGTTGGGTCATTTGCCTCCGCCACAACCCCTCTTCTGTCAGACCCCCCGTCCCTGGCCACCAGCCTATCGGTTCACACCCCATGCACGTCCTCTCTACAGATTTTACCCACTTGCCCCCCTCCCATGGGTTCCGTTACCTCCTGGTTTTCATTGATTCCCACACTGGGTGGCCAGAGGCCTACCCAGTGCACACAGAGAAAAGTAGGGAAATAGTAAAGGCTTTACTCCATGACATCATCCCTCGCTATGGCCTGCCCCTAGTGATTGGCAGTGATAATGGCCCCGCCTACATATCACAAGTCACACAAGCAGTCTCTTGGGTTCTGCAAATCACCTGGAAATTACATGCGGCCTATCACCCCCAGAGCTCTGGCCAAGTTGAACGCATCAACAAAACTATTAAAACCCTCCTCGGAAAAGCGGCAGAGGAAAGCCGCCTGCCATGGCCCAAACTGATCCCCTCTGTTCTATTTCGCATCCGCTGTACTCCAGGTAAACGCAATCAGTTGTCCCCATTTGAGCTCATGTATGGCCGACCCCCGCCGATAGTCAGTCCAGACCCCGAGTCTCTTGAACAGAAAGGGAACGCTATCACAGACGCAGAGATAAAGCAGTTAGGAAAGACCATTATGAAATTACAGAACTGGGTTATTTCTAGAGCCCCGCTACCAATTACAACCCCTGTTCACCTCTACAAACCTGGGGATCAAGTGTGGCTAAAAGTATGGAAGAAAGAACCGCTGAAACCCCTTTGGACAGGGCCTTTCACTGTCTTACTTGCTTCCCCCACAGCTGTCAAATTGTCCCGCCACGAGTCTTGGATTCACTACAGCTGCGTGAAGCCCGCTGCTGAGTATATTTGTGAAAAAGGGCCCACTGACCTTCAACTGAAAATCATGCTGCTGCCCCACACTCTGGAAGAGTAATCACGCACGTCTGATCCGGAGATCTGACAAGATATTTAACATGAACTCTGTTGTATATTTACTGCTTGTGATTTACGTCTTGCCAACATTGTCCATGTCCCCTACCACTCCCACACCTGGGTGTGCCCCTTGTGTGGCACTAGTGGACAATGGGGGCAAAACGGAAAATGTTATTAGATTTCAAACTAATTATGAGTGTAAGGGTCAACTAGTGACCCCTGTATGTATATATAACAAGGTTGAATATTCTATATGTAATAATAGAGATTCACAGATCTGTTTCGACCCCAGAGCAACTACTAGGGATACTTGGATAGAGGTCAGGTCAGTCTGGGATCAGGGCCCCCTGATTCAACAAACCCTGGTCACTAATCCCCATGCCCCGGCCTCAGTCCTCTTTGATGCTTGCCATGCCATGGACCAGAACCCCACCTTCCTTGGACATTGTGGTACCCTAGCATGGAGGAGGGAATATATGCACAACGATAAATACATGTGCCTGGCGGGACAGAAGCCGTCCCATTGTGAAGTCTTCCGAACACTACTATTGTAACTACTGGAAATGTGTATCCTGGGCTACTTGGGGTATGACCCGACTGCCCACCACCCGAGCCATATTATCCAAAGGGGTGACTACCTCTGACAGTGGCCTACAGAACTGTAACCCGCTTAACTTCACTATTCTACAGCCGTTTAAATGGAACCTTCATGATAGCCTCCGGAAAGCTCGCTATCTTGTGGGCCTACAGATAATACGGTAAAGGCTCGGACCCTGGTACTGTCTTGCACATCAAACTCGTTGAGAGACACCGAATCCTCGAACAACACAGCATTGTGTTCCCAGACTTTTATGAACATATGAAACTTGACCAACAAAACTTTGTGCCCTCTGCCACCACCCACAACCTTTTCATACAGTTCGCTGAAGCCATAGGAGCCACCTTAAATCTGACAAACTGTTATGTCTGTGGGGGCACAAATATGGGAGAGAAATGGCCATGGGAGGCTAAACAGGTTTCCATGCTCCGGCTGGCCAGCCTCCCGCCTTTCAACTACACCCCCAACTTACAGCGGGCACCCTGAAAAACTCCATTCTGGCAAAACACTGCATACAGCGTCTCGGACCATCCTTTACCACTCGTGTTGGACACTTGCAGTGCCAATCCTTATGGACTAAAAACAGCACCTCTCAGCCCGGTTGGACTTATTGGACCGGGGATCCTAAGTTAAATCTACCCAGATGATGGAATACTCCTGGCAATGCTACCACATTAAATGTCTACCTCAACCTGCCTGCTTCTGCCCCTTGGGCTGCACCGGAAGGATACTACTGGATCTGTGGGAAAACGGCGTACCCCACTCTACCCTCAAATTGGACTGGAACTTGTGTTCTGGGCACTATCAAACCAGCCTTCTTCCTCCTCCCGTTATCCGAAGGAGAACATCTGGCTGTCCCAGTATTCGATCAACGGGCCCGTTGTGAAAGAAGCCTGGAGATTGGTAAATGGGGAGACACTTGGCCCCCGGAGCGCATCATTGCTGTCTACGGTCCTGCTACTTGGGCTGATGATGGTATGTTTGGGTACCGGACCCCAATCTACATTCTTAACCGCCTCATACGACTGCAGGCGGTCTTAGAAGTTATCACCAATAAAACAGCTAGCCCTGGCTAGCCCTGGCCAAAGCGAACACTATGATGCGTACCGCCATCTATCAGAACCAACTGGCCTTAGACTATCTATTGGCCGCTGAAGGAGGGGTATATGGAAAATTCAATCTCTCCAACTGCTGTCTACAACTGGATGATGAAGGGTTTGTGGTTGAAGAGGTCATAGACAAGATTACCAGATTAGCTCACGTTCCTGCCCAGACCTGGAAGGGTTTTTCTGCTGATATGTTTGGACTCAACTCGCTGACTGATTGGGCCTCCAAACCGGGACTCTTTAAAGCCCTCACCATAATTTTCCTGGTATCCTCTGTCATATTTTGTGTCCTTCCTTGCCTGTTACCTTGTTTATTGAAAACCCTTAACCGTACTATTAGGACTACGATTGATAAAAGTACCACCGCCCTAGTCCTGGCCCTCTCCTCCTATCACCCTGTCCCTACCTCTGATACAGATGGCCCTGACCTCCCGTGACCCAGCTAGTCAGCTGGCCTGCAGAAGAAAAGTTGGGAATGAAGGATCCCTAGCCAGCTGCTTTAGTTGGGTCACGGTGTAGATGAAGAAACTCCATCTTAGATCAGTGGGTTGTAATTCATAAAAACAACAACCTGTGGCTCCATTTTATTGCTCTGAGATATCACGTATGCATGCAGGCCTGTTCTATGTATCTGCCTTGGTACCAGTCACGGCCAGGGGGCAACAGGATGCTGCTGTTAGCTAGCTTTGATGTATAGACTATAGGATGGATTTATGGCTTTGTTTTTCTCTCTGCTCTTACCTTTTTGGCCAGAGCTGGTTATACCAGTTTGGACTGGCTAGGACCCTATATAACCTTTGTGTCCGAGACTCTCGGGGTCCTCTGTTTTATGCAGCTAGTTCTGTTCAGAGGTCCAGCATATATGCTTGTAATAAAAGCCTTTTTTTTTACATCTCCTCAGTTTCTGGCTCAAGTCTCTGCACTACTGACGGAGGGCCTTATCCTAAGAGGCACCTTCATTAGTGATCCTGGATGCCGAAGCAGCTAAGTTGCTCTCTTTTTTAGCCGTGTTCCATGCTGAATCCTGGACTACTTTGCTACAGTGCTGATTTACCCATTTTTTCACGATTAAGGGCTGTGTGTCCTGATGTGTTTTGTAACATCTCCCTGCAGACTACCATAGTGCTTTTTCTACTTGTTCTATATTTTGGAGTGCAGGGTTAGCTTTGAAAGGTGGATTTTTTTGCCAGATGAAGCTGAACTGAGGCTTTTTCTCCACCTTTCTTTCTTTTCTTTTTCCTGTTGCCACCTGTTGTATGATTAGCTTGTGTGTGTGTGTGTGTGTGATTAAAGCCTGTTAGTGTTGCAGAGGGGAAGTTTGTGTCCATATGGGGTTCTGATTTAGAGGCAAAATAATTGGAATTTATCCTCCCCACATTCCAAGTTACAAAGTTAACCAGGATCCACAGTCATTAACCACTGCACACACTCCACCATCAGTACCCATGGGACCCAGCCACCCCAGCCCCTAACCAGACCCCACCAGAGCATCAGCTGACCACCCACTACCAAAGCGGGACAGAGAGTACCAACCCCCTAACCCAAGTTCCAACCCTTCCCCCACCACCCACCTTCCCCCCTCCCCGCTAGACCCAACCCAACACATCTCGAGACCATTCAAGCAGATCTCGAGATCCCTTGAGAAAGAAGCAACACTACCATCCCAGCTGCCCCAATGCTTACCCCAGCTATCCCAGAAATGTACACAAAATATTACGAAACATTCCACCCAGATCCCCACCACAATCAACCTCCACAAACAAAACCTCCTTCCCTCCCTACAGCACTTACACGACCACTGCACATCTCCCCAGTAAAGTCTCCTTGGCCATTTTTCAGTAAAAAAAAACTGCCCAGGCCTACTATGCAGTCCCAACACCAGCAGCTGCCCTTTTCATGTGAACTGTTTTGTTGGCACACTGCTCACTGCAGTCCTTGCCATTGCTCCTCTGGTCTGCCGCTGCCAACCTGAAGGTCCAGCTCTCTCCTCCACTCTCACTTCGGTGGGTCCACCATCCAGCAGATTAGGAGCTCCCAGTTATTTCAACACCGACCAGGCCTCTGCCACTGTACGGACCCTTCTCATTGCACTCCCCACTGTCAGGGGCAAAGCAAAAGGATATAGCCATCTGTAACGGAAGCCCTCCCTACGAAAATAGGTGGTCACCACTTGCATATCCTTTCTCTTCCGCAACGTGGCAGCTGCCACATCCTGATAGATGTCCACCTTCAATGCGTTCCATTTGTAATCCCGCAGCTTTCTCGCTGAATGAAAAACAGAAGAGGAGGTTAAAATGATTGCAGTAAAGGAGAAGAAACTAAAGACCAAAGTACAGGGAAAGGAAAGAAGAACAACAAAATACCAGGATCAAAATTGCATATATACTAATGCAAGGAGCCTAAAAAACAAAATGGGGGAACTAGAAGCCGTGGCCGATGCAGAAGACATAGACATCATCGGAATTTCTGAAACATGGTGGACTGAGGAAAACAAATGGGATACAGCACTGTCGGGGTACAAGCTCTATCGCCTGGACAGGTCAGGACAAAAAGGAGGTGGAATAGCCCTATACATAAAAGAAAGCATACAATCGACAAGAATGGACACAGCAGAGACAACCAACAAGCTGGAATCTCTATGGGTTAAAATACCGGGAAGGAAAAGGCCTGAAATAAAGATGGGCCTATACTATCGTTCACCCGGGCAAACCAGAGATATCGATGAGGAAATGGAAGCCAAGATGAAGTGAGAATGGAAAAGTGGCAACACGGTTATTATGGGAGACTTCAACTACCCCAGGATAGACTGGAGTCTTGGAAGCTCAATATGCACTAGGGAGACAGAATTCCTGGAGGCTACACAAGATTGCTTCATGGAGCAGCTTGTTAGAGAACCGACGAGAGGGAATGCTACCCTGGATCTAATCCTAAATGGGTTAAGGGGTCCTGCAAAGGAAGTAGAAGTAGTGGGACTGTTGGTAAACAGCAATCATAATATAATCAAGTTCAAGGTTGAGGTAGGAGTACTGAAAGGAAAGAGAACCATAGCGACAACTTTTAACTTCAGGAAAGGAAACTACAAAGCAATGAGGGAAATGGTAAGGAAGAAACTTAAGAACACTTCCAAAAAATGGCAAATGGTAAATCATGCCTGGTCTTTCTTCAAGGACATGGTGAGCGAGGCGCTAAATCTGTATATCCCCAGATTTAGAAAGGGGTGCAAAGAGAGTTGAACAAAAGACCCGGCATGGATAACCAAAATAGTGAAGGAAGTGATAGGCAATAAGAAAAATTCATTCAAGAAATGGAAAAGGACAAATTTGAGGGGAACTTGGAAGAACACAGGAAGTATCAAAAAGAATGTCACCGTGTGGTTCGAAAAGCCAAAAGGGAGTATAAAGAGAGGCTAGCAAGGGAAGCAAGAAATTTCAAACCGTTCTTTAGATATGTTAAAGGGAAGCAGCCGGCTAGAGAGGAGGTGGGACCGCTGGACGACGGAGACAGGAAGGGAGTGGTGAAGGAGGAGAAGGTAGTGGCAGAAAGGCTTAACATGTTCTTCTCGTCTGTATTTACAAGCGAGGACACGTCCAACATACCGGAATCTGAGCAATTCTTCAATGGAAGACAAGCAGAAAAATTAACACCCATGGAAGTGAGCCTTGAGGATATGCGCAGGCAGATAGAAAAACTAAAAATTGACAAATCCCCGAATCCGGATGGCATACATCCAAGGGTTCTGAAGGAATTAAAGGAGATAGCGGAACTACTGCAGCAAATTTGCAACTTATCCCTGAAAACAGGTGTGATTCCTGAGGATTGGAAGATAGCCAACATTACGCCCATCTTTAAAAAGGGATCAAGAGGCAACCCGGGAAACTACAGGCCGGTGAGCATATCCTCGGTTCTGGGGAAAATGGCAGAAGCACTGATAAAAGAAAGCATCGATGAACATTTTGAAAGAAACGAGCTTCTGATAACCAGCCAACATGGTTTCTGCAAGGGGAGATCGTGCCTAACGAACTTATTGCACTTCTTCAAAGGGATTAACAAATGGATGGACAAAGGAGACCCCCCACAAACATCATATATCTAGATTTCCAAAAAGCCTTTGACAAGGTGCCCCATGAACGTCTACTACGGAAACTGAAGAACCATGGGGTGGAAGGAGACGTACATAGATGAATCAGAAACTGGTTGGAGGGTAGAAAACAGGGTAGGAATGAAGGGCCACTACTCGGACTGGAGGAGGGTCACGAGTGGTATCCCGCAGGGCTCGGTGCTCAGGCCGCTGTTATTTAATATCTTCATAAATGATCTAGAAACAGGGACGAAGTGTGAGATAATAAAATTTGCGGATGACACCAAACTATTTAATGGAGCTTGGACTAAAGAGAACTGCAAAAAATTGCAAAGAGACTTGAACAACTAGGAGAATGGGCGACGAGATGGCAGATGAAGTTCAACGTTGAGAAATATAAAGTATTACATGTGGCAAATGAGCTTTAACATAGGGAAATGCAAGGTCATGCATGTAGGGAAAAAGAACCCGATGTTCAGCTACAAAATGGGGGGATCACTGCTAGGGGTAAGTAATCTTGAAAGAGACCTGGGAGTGATGGTAGACACAACTTTGAAGGCATTGGCACAGTGCGCCACAGCCTCATGAAAAGCAAAAAAAATGTTGGGTATCATTAAGAAGGGTATCACGACCAGGACGAAGGAAATCATCCTGCCATTGTATCGTGCAATGGTGCGCCCGCATCTGGAATACTGTGTCCAGTACTGGTCGCCGTACCTCAAGAAGGACATGGCGGTACTTGAAGGAGTCCAGAGAAGAGCAACTAAACTGATAAAGGGTATGGAAAACCTCTCATATACTGACAGACTGAAAAAGCTGGGGCTGTTCTCCCTGGAAAAGCGGAGACTTAGAGGAGACATGATAGAAACCTTCAAGATCCTGAAGGGTATAGAAAAGGTAGACAGGGACAGATTTTTCAGATTATGGGGAATCACAAGTACAAGGGGGCACTTGGAGGAAATAAAAGGGGACAGGTTTAGAACAAATGCCAGGAAATTCTTTTTCACCCAGAGGGTGGTGGATACATGGAACTTGCTTCCAGAGGCTGTGATAGGCCGGAGCACGTTACAAGGCTTCAAAGAAGGTTTGGATAGGTTCCTAGATGATAAAGGAATTGAGGGGTAAAGATAGGAGTAGAGGTAGGTCATAGGGATAGTCAGGGACCACTGCTCAGGCAATGGGCCTGATGGGCCGCCGCAGGAGCGGACCGCTGGGTGAGATGGACCTCTGGTCTGCCTCAGCGGAGGCAACTTCTTATGTTCTTATGTTCTTATGTGGGAAGCAGAAACCCGAGGTACAACTATACGATGGGAGGGATATTATTGAATATGAGTACCCAGGAAAGGGACTTGGGGGTAATGGTGGACATGACAATGAAGCTGACGGCATAGTGCGCAGCGGCCGTTAAGAGAGCGAATAGAATGCTAGATGTAATCAAGAAGGGTATTACAGCCAGAACGAAAGAAGTTATCCTGCCGTTGTATCGGGCAACGGTGAGCCCGCATTTGGAGTACTGCGTCCAATATTGGTCGCCGTACCTTAAGAAGGATATGGCGTTACTCGAGAGGGTTCAGAGGAGAGCGACAAGTCTGATAAAAGGTATGGAAAACCTGTCATATGCTGAGAGATTGGAGAAACTGAGTCTCTTTTCCCTGGAGAAGAGGAGACTTAGAGGGGATATGATAGAGACTTACAAGATCATGAAGGGCATAGAGAGAGTGGAGAGGAACAGATTCTTCAAACTTTCAAAAAATAAAAGAACAAGAGGGCACTCAGAAAAGCTGATAGGGGACAGATTCAAAACGAATACTAGGAAGTTCTTTTTTACCCAACGTGTGGTGGACACCTGGAATGCACTTCCAGAGGACGTAATAGGGCAGAGTACGGTACTGGGGTTTAAGAAAGGATTGGACAATTTCCTACTGGAAAATGGGATAGAGGGGTATAGATAGAGGATTACTGAACAAGTCCTGGACCTGTTGGGCCGCCGCGTGAGAGGACTGCTGGGCGCGATGGATCTCAGGTCTAACCCAGCAGAGGCATTGCTTATGCTCTTATATTCTTAACTGGCATTATGGGACAAGCTGGAAGATCTGGAAAACCGGTCCTGACGGTTTAATCTCCGGATCTGGGGGCTGCCTGAGGAAAGTGCTTATCAGGATGCCCGACAGACAGCCCTGGACATTTGCACTGATATCTTCACCAGTGCCCTTGCAGGTGAGGGAAGGGTGCCAGAAATTGATATTGAAAGAGCGCATCGGGCGCTGGGGCGTCCTAAATCCAACTTGCCCCGGGACATTGTTTTATGTTTAAGAAGTTTCCAGGTGAAAGAGGAGGTAATATAAGAACATAAGAACATAAGCAATGCCTCTTTAGACACCCCTTGAAGAATGTGCCCCAGCCATTCCTGCTGCTCCGCGCCATTTCCCAGGGTGTCCTCCACCTCCGCCATCTTGGCTACTAGCGTCGGGCTGACCCCCGCTGACTTTGGCGCTCCCTGTTTCTTCCCCGTGAAACCATAACTATCCAGCTTCCTCCGAGTTGTCATTCTGCTGGTCAGATAACCAGCCGCATGATTTCGGGGGCTGCAGGTGCTGCTATTGGGGCTAAATGTGTTAAGTTTTAGACGGCTTCGCCGGAGCTTCGTTCAGAAGCGACCAGACATGTCAGTGATGTCACTTCCTCCCACCTTTTTGTTTTAATAAATTTTTCAGAGACTTATTTAAAAATTCTTTACCCTTGTCTGTTTGAAGTTTTTCAGGTGTATGCCCTAAATTAAATATTGTTTCAAAGGCTTTGGTAACTTCGTGACCAGTTTTTGTTTTTAAACTCACGGCCCATGCATATTTTGATAGGATATCTATTACCGTTAAGATGTATTTGTAACCGTTGTTATAAAGGGCAAAAGCTGACAAGTCGACTAAGTCACTTTGCCATTGGCTGTCAACTTCTGACATCATTGTTTTATATCTTTTAAAATGGGTTCTAGCAGGTCTGTGTAAATTGTATGCGTTTTGACCGGTGACCGAGTCCACCACGTCTTTTCTCCGGACTGTAATATCGCTCTTTTTAGCCTCTTGAAGTAGAGGGTTAATGCCTCCACAGCTGCCTGCCGTGTTTGGATCATAATAAATATGCTTCAATAAAGATTCCTTCATCTCTACAATGTTCCAGTCAGCTTTGTTAACCTAGCTCTAAATAAAAAAAATGTCTTAAAACTCTGCCAGGTAGTTACCGGTAGGAACAGTTTTATTTTCCAGATTGTTAAAGATCTAAGGCATACGTCACTATGACAACACCAGGGGGCCGGGACATGTTCAGACAGGTTTAAACACACCTCCCCCTCTCCCCCCTTGGCTTTATCAGGGGCTGCAAGAATCTTTATGATAATCAGCTTATCAGCCGTCACCATGACAATCTGGGAGTTACCCATCCCACAACCATTAACTACCATTTCTTACTGAAAGTGTCTGTTAAAACCAGGAAGGAAAAAACAGCTGTAAATGTCTTTTTTTCTTCTGTGTGGCTTGTGCAGTGCTCTTAAAACCTAGGGTCTGTTTTTAAAAAAACAGGAAAGAAATAAAGCAGCTGTAAATGTATTTTTTTCTGATCGGCTTGTTCATTGCTCTAACCATGAGATCTTAAAACCTGTCTTTTAACTAAAAGGCTGTTAAAATAAAGACACTCTTTTTCTGGCCACATCATTTCCAGGGGTTCAACTAAATCTGTTTCCACTAACATCATCAGAAAATGCATTTCCGTCTCATCAGAAAAGTGCATTTCTGGTGCTTCATTTACCCTGTTTCTGCCTACGTCATCAGAATGTGCACTTCTGGTAAGGCAGGCACTCCCATTTCTGCTGACATCATCAGAAAGAATATTTCTGGGGTCAAACATGCCCCCATTTCTGGCGACGTCACCAGAAAGTGCATTTCTGGTGACATGGCATGGAGCGGGACATGGGGGCAGGGCATGGTGAGGATGTCAGCCTAGAGGCCTCTGGGAGATTATATCAATCTGACCCTGGCATGGGAAGGCAGATAGACCCTTAGTGCAGGGAAACTGTTTTAAGTAGCCCTGATTGATATATTTTAAGTTTCAAGTAGCCCTGATTGAATCATGGCTAGCTAAAAGGTGTTAATGCCTGATTAAGAGGGTGCTTAGGACAAGGGTGCACAGATCAAGCCAGAGACTTAATCCCATCAGGTTTCTCACCCTCCTTTGTTAATTAAATTAACCATTGTCTCAAACAGTTTACAAATTCTAAACAGAAAGATACTGGGAGATACAATATTTTCTCTATTCAGAATAAGATTCCAAGGTATAAAAGCCTGCTCTCTTCTCTATCAAGTGCCCTCTCTCTTTTTCTTTTTTTTTAAGTTCCAATCTTTTTATTAAGTGAAAACATAAACAAAAGTACATTCAAGAAACATCAGAATTCACAAAAGCCACAGAACACAATTCTGCAAATATAACATACTTATAAAAAAATGATTACATAGATTGTAAGTATTCGTCAATGGGAGACCAAAGGGTTGTAGTCAATTGTCTCTGTCTATATGGTAATTTCTCGGCTGCATATTGTTCAAAACGCTTATATAAGCATAAAGAGTGCCACCAGAAGGTAAAATTCAGTCTTGAAGCCGATTTCCAATTTTGCAAAACATGTTGAATACCAACTGATATCATAATATCAATCAATTTATCTTCACACTTATTAAATTCAAAACAGGGATGTAAAGAGCGTTTGATAATAATATCAAAAGAGAGATCAGCCGTACAGTTGGTAATGTGACAAATAAGGGACCAAACTTGAGTCCAAAAAGGCTGGATTTGAGGACATGAAAATAGCATGTGTTTAAGCGTTCCTTGTGATTTTAGACAATGCCAGCATGTATCGTCAGATGCAAGATTCGCTTTCTTCTTCTTATATGGAGTCCATATTACTCTCCACATGACAAATAGTAATGACTGAGACATACTAGCAGATAATAGTGGTCTATTGACTTTAGACCATAGATGATACCATTCTTTGTCTGTTAAAGGGATTTCAAGATCCATAGACCACTTATCCATAATATTTAAAGAAGGAACATAACAAGAATCCCTTAATATCTTGTAATAAAAAGACATTTCTTTTCCCATTTCTTTAGACAGAATACTCCATTCTGAGATAGTTGAAGTGTCACTGAGATGGAGAGTAGATAGGATAGAAGAAAGAGTTAACCATTGGTGTCGTTTAGATGATAATGTAGGGTATATTGTACTAAAAACAGAAAAGGGTATCAATACCGATCCATTAAATAGGGATTTAGCAGTCCATACACCAGCAGCTTTCCATCTTTTCCAATTTAAGCATCTCTTATTCATTTTCAGGGAATTATTATTCCAAAGAGACATATTATTGTGGGAGAAGATGGATTTAAGAGCAACTTTATCCAAAGCATGCAATGCAGTAAGAGTTGCCGGGAAAAGAGAAAATTGTTTCAAAGTTTTAGGGATATGCATAGTAGGGAGAGCATATATAGGTATTGGGCTACTAATGGAGATTTCTAGATTTAACCAGGAAGGTATGGTAGAATTATCATCCGATTCATTATATGTAATCCAATATGACCCGTATTTAGCTAACGAAGCTAGGTGATATTTATAAAAATCAGGAAGATTAACTCCTCCATGATTTTTAGTAGCTTTTAATTTATCTAGAGCTATTTTAGGACGTTTATTGTGCCAAATAAAAGAAGATAATTGTCGGTCAATCCATTTATATACTTGTGATTTGCATAAATTAGGCAGCATAATAAGTTTAAATAAAATTTGAGGTGCCAGAGTCATTTTAAGTGCTGAAATGCGACCCCACCATGTAATATAGAGTGGGGACCAATTCGAAATGGTATGGGTAATTAAATCTTTTAGTTTGGTAATATTGAAATCCATAATAGTTTCAGGATTTTTATGTACAAACGTACCCAGATATCTTACAGGTGAAGTAGTCCATGAAAATGGAAAGTCATGAATGTCTGAGTGAGAAGCGTAATCATTTAGTGGAAAAATAACAGATTTAGTCCAATTAACTTTATACCCTGAAAATGTTGAATATAATTTGGTCAGTGAGATAAGGGCCGAAAGCGATTGTTTAGGATTTTTAAGATAGAGCATAATATCATCGGCATATGCAGCAATCTTAAATTCTCGAGAGGTAGTGGGGATTCCTTGTATATTGGGGGACTGTCTAATAGCAGATAAAAAGGGTTCTAAAGAAAGATTAAAGAGAAGAGGTGAAAGGGGACAACCTTGTCTTGTTCCCCTATATAAGTAAATTGGATTTGAAAGAGAATTATTTATTAAAATTCTTGAACATGGTATCCAATATAATGCACGAATCCAAGCCACTAAACTATCTCCAAAATGATACCATTTCAGAACCTGCAGTAGGAATCTCCATTCTACACGATCAAAAGCCTTTTCGGCATCAATTGCTAATCCCACTACAGATTCATCAACGGTTTTGGCTAAGCAAGAGATATTATGAAAAATTCGAAGATTATCTCCAATATAACGTTGTTTGACAAATCCTACTTGATCAGAAGATATCAGCAGCTGGATTACTTTATTAATTCTATTCGCAAGAATTTTTGCAAGTATCTTATAATCTGTATTTAGAAGCGAGATTGGCCGGTAATTACCAACCTTTGTCGAATCTTTATCTGGTTTGGGGAATATAACTATATTAGCTTCTGTGAAATTACGCTGCAAGTCTGGATTGGAATGAATAAAATTATAATATTGTAGTAAATGGGGGCTTAATTGAATAGACAAGGTTTTATAAAATTCACTGGTAATGCCATCTGGACCAGGAGATTTATTTGAAGCGAGTGACTGAATCGCATTTTGAATTTCCTGAATAGTTATAGGAGTCTCTAAATCTGTTTTAAGATTGGAAGGTAGGGTTGGGCGGGAAATAGTCTCTAAATAATTATTTATTTCAGCTGGTGATGAATCTGATTCTGACTGAAATAGTTTAGTATAGAATTGTTCAAATTCAGAACTAATACCAGCTTGATCAGTGATAAGTTGATTTTTAGAATTTACAATAGAGGATATATGATGTGTTTCATTTTTTTTTTTCAAGTAGCGAGCTAAGTTTTTACCCATCCTATTTCCTCCAATATAATATCCAGATTTCAGAATAAAAATATCATTATTAGCAAGTGCAGATGCAGTAACATTATACTCATATTTTTTCTTAAGCAGTTGTGTATGTGTGATCATATCTGCGGGATTAGAAAAGCATTGGGTTTCAAGATTTGTTATTTCTGATTCTAAGCTATTTAATTTTGTATTGGATTGTTTACGCTTCCATGCCATCAGACTGATAATTTCACCTCGTAATGTGGCTTTATAAGATTCCCAAATCGTAGCCGGTGTTAGTGAAGGGTCTGAATTAGTGACAAAAAAATCAGTAGTAAAAGAACTCAATTGAGAAACAATGGTGTCATCTGAAAGAATACTATTGTTTAATCTCCAAGTTTGTTTATTAGTGGGAGAGAAGGAAATAGAAAGAAAAAGTGAAATAGGTGCATGATCGGAAATTAAAATAGAGTGATTAATAGCATTTGAAATGTGTGGAGATAAAGAGGAGGAAACCAAAAAATAATCTAATCTGGCATAAGTATTGTGAGGAGCTGAAAAGTGCGTATATTCACGTTCAGTAGGGTTCAAAGTTCTCCAAGGGTCAATAAGGGCAAAATTTTTCATAAGACTTTTAAGTTCTTCTAGGGTTTTAGATTTAGTCAATCTGCATTTGGACGTCCTATCTAATACAGGATCTAAAGGTTGATTATGATCTCCCCCTATAATAAGTGGAACATTAGGAAATTTTAGTAGAATGTTTTGAATGGATCGGTAAAATTCAGGTTTATCTGAAACTGGAGCATATATATTGAGAATTATCATAGGTTTTTTATCAAGAGTAACATACACCAAACACCATCTTCCCTCTAAATCAAATTCTGTAGTAATAACTGAACAGTTAAGGGAAGACTTAAAGTAAGTGGACACACCATTCTTTTTTTTTTGAGCAGGAGAGAAGTGAGGAGAAGTATATCCAGGAATTAATGTTTTAGCACTATCAGTGTGATTAAGATGCGTTTCCTGAAACATGATAATATCCGGTTTAAGGGAACGCAAATAATTGGTCACCTTTTTCCTTTTAATGCAGTGGTTTAAACCATTGACATTAAATGAAAGAATATGCAAAGTTGTCATATATTATCATACATTATACTTTTTAAAATATAAATAATATTCAAATGAACAGTGATGAAGTATAATATGACCAAGAAACATGAGAAATACAAGTAGCTTTTGGAACTGATGAACAAATGAAAATGCCATCTCAAAAAAGGCAAACAGTGCCAGAGAGAAGGCATTCAAACAACAACTGTAAATCTGGGTGGATTTGTGACTTCAAGAGGACGATCAGTGCACCTCACGAAGCCCTCCAGCAACAGCAGGATCCATGTTGATAATTGTCGAAGTATGGGAGAAGCTTTCTCCATACATTATAGACTATATCAGGAAAAAGTGATTCAATATAATCAATTTATTGCATCTTGATAGAATCAATATAGCGCTGCAACTCAGCCGGATCTAAATAGGTGATAGTTTTATTCTGATGGGTAACCAGCATTTTGGCCGGGTATAAGAGGCCAAATCGGGCACCGATATCTTTCAGATCTTGTCTTTGCTGTAAGAAAAGTTTCCTGCGATTCGCTGTCATCTTCGCCAGGTCAGGCACCAAGAGGATTTTTCTTCCTTGATATAAAATTTGTTTTCTTTCTTTTCCAGCAAGCAGAATCTGCAGCGCATGTTGGTATCGTAGAACTTTAGCCACTATAGGACGTGGCGCTTTGTTTGTAGGGTTGATCCTAGATGGAACACGATGCGCTCTTTCAAATTCAAGCGGCATATCGAATTTAACATCCAACAATGAAGGAATCAATTTCGTCAGAAATTCAATTGTATTATTTCCTTCAGCCGATTCTGGAATTCCTAAGATTCTAATATTATTTCTACGACTTCTATTCGAAAGGTCTTCCAGATCAGTTTTTATGGCTGCAATATCCCGTTCATGTTTGGGAATCAGGGAGACATTTTGAACATGTGCCTCCTGAAAAGATTCAAGCGCGTCCAGTCTGTGGCGCGCATCTGTGAATTGTGAGTTTAAAGCTTCAATTTCCACACGTATCAACTGTGATTCTTCTACTTGCTTTGTCATTACGTTTTTGAAAGCTCGCATCTCCGATATCAGGAGCTCTAGTTGTGAATCCACCGACTTTGGCGCCTGTTTTTCTGGCGATGGGGCCTCGTGTTTAGGCCGTTTTCCACTAGGGGTTGCGGTGGGTGATTGTTCCGCTTTGCTGCCTTTTGAAAGCGACATGCTGATTTAGCGAAGTAATTTCGGAGCTGAAAAAGCTATATTTGAAATTTTAAAGGAGACGATTTTCTATTAAGACCCCGCTGCTTCGGAGAGCACTCAATCCGTGCGTCCGATCGCCATGTTGCACAAGCTCCGCCCCCTCTCTCTTTTTCTATGGAGCTATCTCTTGGCTCTTTGCTCGGCACTCTGGTTCTGTCTTGGCTCTCCCTCTCTCTGTCTATCCTTCCCTTTATCTATGGAACACAAAGCTTCCTAGAACTGCAAGCTTCTATGTCCCTCTTTCCTCTGACCTCTGTAAGGCAGTGAGACTGCTTGCTCTCTGCTTAAGTGTAATGCTCTCTGCTTAATTGTAATGCTTATAAATATTACTTTTCTGTAAGACTATTTCTATAATATATTCTTTATATAATCACCCCTGGCTGTGCTTCTTATTTGATTCTATCCCTAATGAAACTTCTGTGAAGGAACTGAACCTGGGACCTGGCATTTGTCAGTACGCCTTTCACTTAACCCCTACCACCTAATATTGTGGGGGCCACTTTCAAACTGACATTTTGGGGGCTTTGTCTCGGTTCTTTCCTGATGATTTCATTTGGGTAAGTAGAATTTAAGTTTTTTTTTATGCACTGTGCAATAGGATTATGTATAGACAGAGTGATATAGAAATCAAAAGTCCTTGGAAAACCCTTAGATTGATTGTACGTTAGACTGGATGACACACTGTTGAAAAGTTCCAGTAATATTGTGGGGTTTTATACTTGGTGAGATTTTATTTCAATTTTTGATTGATAGACAGAGTGAGATAGAAATCAAAAGTCCCACAGGGAAAAGCAGGGAAAACTTGGCGCCGGCCTGTTCCCGATGGCGGCGGTGGCACTCAAGTGGCTAAAGAGTCGCAGTTTGCCGGCCTAGGGACAACACTGGAGGGTGGCCAGCTGTGCACCCCCCTTGGGGTGGGGCAGACCGCCCCCCCACCCTGGTATGCCACTATCTGTACCTCACTCCCTCCCTATGACCAAAAATTCTCCTTTCTTCTATTCCCCGTGTACACAACCATCTCTTTCCCTCCCTTCCTCTCTCCAAAGTCCATGCCTTCTGTGTCCAAACACTCATTCCCTCCCCCACCTCAGCATCTCTTTCCCTCCCTTCCTCTCTCCCAAGTCCATTTCTTCTGTGTCCAAAAACACATTCCCTCCCCCACCTCAGCATCTCATTCCCTCCCTTCCTCTCTCCCAAGTCCATGCCTTCTGTGTCCAAAAACCCATTCCCTCCCCCACCTCAGCATCTCTTTCCCTCCCTTCCTCTCTCCCAAGTTCATGCCTTGTGTCCAAAACGCACTCCCTCCCCCCTTTTGTGTTCCGTGTTTGCCTCCCAGCCCATCTTTGCAACTTTCTCAGCAAAACGAAGCTCAAGCCGCGAGGCTTGTCTTCTGCTTCCTGCCTGCCCTGCCGCGCACAAATAGCCGAATGGAAGTATTCTCCGACGTCAGCACTGACGTCGGAGGGCAGGCTTTGCTTAAGCCCTCCCTCCGACGTCAGCGCTGACATCGGGGAACGCTTGCGATCGGCTATATGTTAGCTGCAGGGCAGGCAGGAACAGAAGACGAGCCTCGCGGCTCGAGATGTATTGAACTCCGCGGGTCCCCCGTCCAGCTCTCTCCTGTCCACGTGGCGCGGACCACCCCTCTCCCTAGACTGTGGCCTAGGACCCTGGGGGAGCCCGGGCCCCCTGTCAGCTCCGGGCCCCTGAATGCAGGACTGGTGGTACTGCCCTGATGGTGGCCCTGACCGTACGGCACACCAGGCAACATCTCGCGGCACACTAGTGTGCCGCGGAACAGCGGTTGAAAAACACTGCTCTAGATCAAACACAGTGACGAGGGTCCTCAACTTCAGAAGCACAGACTTTGACCGCATGGGAGATTTTTTCCATCGGGAACTACATAACCAAGCAGAAACTGATAATGTGGAGACTATGTGGTCAACTCTGAAATCTACCCTGCACGAAGCAACAAACCGCTACATAAAAACAGTGAGCAAGCGCCGGAGAAACAAAAGACCCCAGTGGTTCAGTACCGAAATTTCGGACCTCATTAAAGAGAAAAAAGAAGCATTTATCGCCTACAAACATTTCGGAAAGCGGGAGGCAAAAGAGGACTATCTCATCAGATCTAAAGCAGTCAAAAAGGCAGTCAGAGAAGCCAAGCTCCGAACAGAAGAAGATCTAGCACGAAACATTAAGAAAGGGGATAAATCATTCTTCAGGCATATTAGCGACAGGAAGAGAAACAAAGATGGATAGAACGCCTTAGGCAATCGGACGGAAACTATGCAGAATCGGATTCTACCAAGGCAGAACTACTAAACAAATACTTCTGCTCAGTCTTCACCTGCGAGGCACCGGGAGCCGGTCCACAGTTAAGGACAAGAGACAGCCAGAAAGACCCGTTTCAAGATTTCAAGTTTACGCCCAGTAGCGTCTACTGTGAACTTTCAAGACTCAAAGTAAACAAAGCCATGGGACCAGACAACCTACACCCCAGGGTGCTCAGAGAGTTGTGTGAAGTCCTGGCAGAACCATTAGTCCCCTTGGACTGGAAAACAGCTAATGTTATTCCACTCTACAAAAAGGGCTGCAGGACAGAGACGGCAAATTACAGACCAGTGAGTCTCACATCCAAGCTCATGGAAACACTTATCAAACAGAAACTTGACACAATCCTGGACGAGGAAAACCTACGTGATCCCCACCAACACGGATTTACCAAGGGCAGGTCCTGCCAATCTAATCTGCTTGGCTTCTTTGACTGGTTAACTAGACAACTGGATGCCGGGGAGTCCCTCGAAATGGTGAAATGGTGAAACACTAAATGGTGAAACCTTGGCTAGGACCACGGCGGAACGTGATTTAGGGGTGATCATTCATGATGACATGAAAGCTGCCAATCAAGTGGAGAAAGCTTCCTCCAAGGCAAGGCAAATGATGGGTTGTATCCGTAGGGGTTTTGTCAGTAGGATACCCGAAGTCATAATGCCTCTGTACAGGTCCATGGTAAGACCTCATTTGGAGTATTGTGTTCAATTCTGGAGACCACACCGGAAAGATGTGCTGCGAATTGAGTCGGTTCAGTGAATGGCCACCAGGATGGTCTTAGGGCTCAGGGATCTCACGTATGAAGAAAGGCTAAATAAATTGCAACTGTATTCACTTGAGGAACGAAGAGAGAGGGGAGACATGATTGAGACGTTTAAGTATATCATGGGCTGTATCGAGGTGGAAGATGATATCTTCTGTCTTAGAGGACCCTCGATCACCAGAGGGCATCCGCTGAAAATCATGGGAGGGAAGTTTCACAGTGATTCCAGGAAGTACTTCTTTGATCATTGGAACGAACTACCTCTGCAGGTGATTGAGGCCAACAGCGTGTCAGATTTTAAAAGAACATGGGATACTCACGTGGGATCTCTAGGGGTGTAAAGTCAGGGGGGTGGGTCATTAGAGTAGGCAGACTTGATAGGCTATGGCCCTTTTCTGCCGTCATTTTCTATGTTTCTATGTTAATATCAGATGTGAACACTGCTAGAGAGAGTTTAATATCTCCCATCCATTGTTGTAGATCATCCTTACTAGCTAATACTGATTCCACCGGGGATATCTCCAATGTTTCAATTAATTATTTTCCAACAGCATTTTGTTCAGGCTTTACCTGTATCACAGCTAATTTTGGAGTCACCGTTTCCACCGGTTCTCCCGCTCGAAAGGCAAAGGCTTTAAGGTCTGGTCTGACTTTTTTATTTGCCTTATCTCTCAGTTTATCTCAATAAAATCTGACTGTGATATCCAATTCCAAAAGCCTAAGGTAGAAGAAACAATTTTACCCTGAGAAACAGCCTTCTTTGCTAGTAAGTTTCTTTGTAGAGGATTGTTTCTAATAAACATACAAATTCTATTCTTTCTTCTCTCGTTTATAGTAGTTCACTCAGAAAGAAGTAATAGTTATGGTCTAATAGGAGACAGTTGCCCACTACTCCATACATATATAGTACTTTCTCAAATCGGTGATTCTTTTGTCACAGACTTTTATCATTAACTGTTCTCATCTCTCAGTTCAGTTCTTATCTAACAGGAGAATCCACCTCTCACCTCCAAGTCCCCAGTATACACCGCTACTTTTATCCAGAGGGTAGTCATCTCATTAGACGGCAGTTCTCCACTAGGATACAGCACTTCTCTCCATCCTTGCTTCAACGGCATCTCACTGGGAGATATAATCAATTAGTTGAAAACAAACACTGCAGGGTGTTCATTCACTGTTTCCTCGACCACAAACAGCAGTCATAGGGCAGGATTCACTACACCTCCAAACCATGCACAATCGGTTTCCTATTGCATGCCGGCCGACTGATTCAGTAAAGGCCTGGATGCAAATGGAGATGATCGTTAGCATGCCCCCTACACGCCTCCTACCCATGGCCAGAGCGATCCCCGCTCATGCGCACACCCTGACAGTAGTGACAGGAGAAGCAGCCTCCTGTCACTTCTGTCAGGACTCAGCCTAGCCCAGATCTCTCTTGCCTGCTCCTGGACTCTCCTGCTCTCTACCACCGTTCCCTGCAGTGCAAGCCTGTGGTTTTAAAGCTGGCCTCTACTGCGGAGAACGGCAACAGAGAGCAGGGAAGAGAGATCAGGCACCGCAGCCTGCTCTCTGCTGCCCCGAATCTGCCTGCCCAACTCTCCCGCTCTCGCCCCGAATCTCTCCTGCCACCCCGCTTTCTCCCTGTTTCTAATAGGGCTAGCCAGATTCCTGCCAAAATACTCAATTTTGATTCATTCACAAAGTCTAGTAGTTTTCATATCTCGTGACACCTAACACACCTGTAAACTTCAGGAATTCCTTAACATAATCCTTTTAGCTTATTTTTAACCATTTTCCTCATTTTATCATAGTCTCCCTTTCAAAAATTAAATGTCTCTACAACAGATTTCTTTTGTGATGTTACTTCAGGCATCAGCTCAAATTTGATCACGTTATGATCACTGTTTCCAAGTGGATCCAACACAGTTAACTCCTGTACTATGCCTTGCATTCCACTAAGGACCAAATCTAAAATAGTTCCCCTCTTGTCAGTTTCCAGACCAGTTGCTCCAAGAAGCGGTCATTTATGACTTCTAGGAGTTTTACCTCCATAGCACTCCCTGATGTAACATTAAATCAGTCAACATCTGTCTCCCTGAATTCCTCCAAGTCTGCCACTGTAGCCTCAAGGGAACGTACTCATTCTCTGAGAGCTAGGAGCTCTTTGCAGTGAGCACACACATATAACTTCTCGCCAACTGGGAGAAAATCATACATGTGACACTTGGATAGCACCCCTCTCGCTGCTGGACTACTGTCTGCATCTTATTATTGGGCTGATTAATTAACCCTTATTAAGCTACTAGGACTATATTAGACTAGTAGAAAGAGCCTTATATTATATATATAATCTTAGGGTTATATTGGACGCTTATTTAGTGTTTGATTCTTTAGCAGGTAATGAAATATAAAGGGTTCTCCTATTGTTCTAAGTAGAATAACTGACAATAAATTAAGACTATAAGTAAAGAAATGAGCTAGGGGTGGGCCTGCCAGAAACTTTAATGCTGAGCCTCTACAACCTCTCTCTTACAACCAGGCTTACTGAGGATTAGGCACTAGGCCTCAAGAGTCATCTGTGGATTCTGATCTCTTAAGAAAGTCCTCAGAGTTCAGTCATAAGGCGTATGGGGATAGACTTAAATATTTCAATATGTATACTTTGGAGGAAAGGCAGGAGATGGGAGATATGATACAGACATTTAAATACCTATGTGGCATAAATGTGTATGAGTCAAATCTCTTTCATTTGAAAAGAAGCTCTGGAATGATAGGGCATATGGTGAAGTTAAGGCTCAGGAGTAATCTAAGGAAATACCTTTTCACAGAAAGGGTGGTAGATCTGTGGAACTTTCTCCCAGAAGAAGTAGTGAAGACAGAGATTGTATCTGAATTCAAGAAAGCTTAGGATAGACATGTGGGATCTCTTAGAGAGATGAAGAGATAATAGTTACTGCGGATGTGCAGACTGAATGGGCCATTTGGCCTTTATCTGCCATTATATTTCTATGTTTCTCTGTTTCTATCTCCAAATTAGTAGGCATATAAGAGTCAACCAAAGACAATAATTTTAACATTCTTACAAATGACTGCCAATCCGGTAAGACATGTTTATATTTTTATCAATTTTGTACTTCGCTTAGTAAAACTAAATAAGCGATTCATCAAACTAAAATAAAACTTGAAACATATAGTATCTCAGCTATTATAAGACCTGAATAGTCATGCAGCCATGTTTCAGTAATAAAAACTAATCCTAAATCAGACCTACTAAAAAAATCTCTTAAATACAATGATTTATTACAGATTCATCTTGCATTAATTATGGCAGCACAGTACTGAAAAGTTAGAAATTAAATTTGAAGCATGTTGTTTACTTTTATCAATGTACCCTCTGACACCTTGAGACTCTTTCTCTATGACATCCATAAGGTCTTCCACAATACTTCAATATATTGAGTCATTACATCAGAATAATCAACATGCTGTCTATTTATAATGTTCCTAGCATTATGTGTATACTTCTTTGTAAACTGCTTAGTTGTAGGTGGGTTATAAATGGATACAATAAATAAATTAAATAAAAATTAAACCTAGCTCTGTTAATTCTGGCACAAATCATAGGAGTCTGAAAGCCTCAAAACATGTCCTGTGATCCTAGTAGATCTGAAACCATAACAGCACACAATAATATTACCTAAAACCAACCTATACCAAATCTCATGACCTATATTAACAGCAAAAATGCAATAAAAATATCTGTGCAAATTGCTGTGTAAAGGAACATGCTAACAAGTGTGACACATTACTAGTCATTTCTGCTACATCTTAGTGGCATCTGATGTCAGTAAAAGGGGCAGAAAAGGCTCCCATGCCCAGAAAGTGAGCGAACACAAGCTCTAACAGTAAGTTAGTATAAAAAAGTTGGTAAATTCTTAAAATGCTGCTCCAGTCACAGAGAATGCTTAGATCTTACTTGAACATTGCAGATGTCGCCATGGCTCTAATATTATGAGCCTTGGCATATACCCCCAATTCGGCTCAGCCTGGGTATAAACAAAGGAGATGTAATCTGCTAGTCCAGGGGTAGGCAATTCCGGTCCTTGAGAGCCACAGGCAGGTTAGGTTTTCAGGATATCCACAATAAATATGCAGGAGATAGATTTGCATCTCAAGGAGGCAGTGCATACAAATCCATCTCATACATATTCATTGTGGATATCCTGAAAAGCTGACCTGCCTGTGGCTCTCGAGGACCAGAATTGCCTACCCCTGTGCTAGTCAATTAGAAATTATGCATTTGCTGATGATTACTCCTAACCAGTTTGGGTCAAAAGAAAAAAAACAAAAAGCAGGTGAATTGTCTATGGGCTTTAGTCTACTCCAGATAGATGGCTAAGGCCCTCTTGAAGTCTAAAGCAGTGTTTTTCAACCTTTTTTGGGCAAAGGCACACTTGTTTCATGAAAAAAATCACGAGGCACACCACCATTAGAAAATGTTAAAAAATTTAACTCTGTGCCTATATTGACTATATATAAAGTAATTCTCTTGAATAGGAATCAAATAAACACAAAGAAAGTATTTTATAATGCTGCCACCGCCAACAACACCGTTGGCGGAGGTGGCACTCAAGTGGCTAAAGAGCCGCAGTTTGCCGGCCTAGGGACAACACTGGAGGGTGGCCAGCTGTGCACCCCCTTGGGACGTAAACCCGGGGTGGGGCAGACTGCCCCCCCCCCACCCTGGTATGCCACTATCTGTACCTCACTCCCTCCCTATGACCAAAAATTCTCCTTTCTTCTATTCCCCGTGTACACAACCATCTCTTTCCCTCCCTTCCTCTCTCCAAAGTCCATGCCTTCTGTGTCCAAACACTCATTCCCTCCCCCACCTCAGCATCTCTTTCCCTCCCTTCCTCTCTCCCAAGTCCATTTCTTCTGTGTCCAAAAACGCATTCCCTCCCCCACCTCAGCATCTCTTTCCCTCCCTTCCTCTCTCCCTCCCTTCCTCTCTCCCAAGTCCATTTCTTCTGTGTCCAAAAACGCATTCCCTCCCCCACCTCAGCATCTCTTTCCCTCCCTTCCTCTCTCCCAAGTCCATGCCTTCTGTCCAAAAACCCATTCCCTCCCCCACCTCAGCATCTCTTTCCCTCCCTTCCTCTCTCCCAAGTCCATTTCTTCTGTGTCCAAAAACGCATTCCCTCCCCCACCTCAGCATCTCTTTCCCTCCCTTCCTCTCTCCCAAGTCCATGCCTTCTGTGTCCAAAAACCCATTCCCTCCCCCACCTCAGCATCTCTTTCCCTCCCTTCCTCTCTCCCAAGTCCATGCCTTCTGTGTCCAAAAACCCATTCCCTCCCCCACCTCAGCATCTCTTTTCCTCCTTTCCTCTCTCCCAAATTCATGCTTTCTGTGTCCAAAAACCCATTCCATCCCCCACCTCAGCATCTCTTTCCCTCCCTTCCTCTCTCCCAAGTCCATGCCTTCTGTGTCCAAAAACCCATTCCCTCCCCCACCTCAGCATCTCTTTCCCTCCCTTCCTCTCTCCCAAGTTCATGCCTTGTGTCCAAAACGCACTCCCTCCCCCCTTTTGTGTTCCGTGTTTGCCTACCAGCCCATCTTTGCAAAACTTTCTCAGCAAAACTTTCTCAGCAAAACGAAGCTCAAGCCGCGAGGCTTGTCTTCTGCTTCCTGCCTGCCCTGCCGCGCACAAATAGCCGAACGGAAGTATTCTCCGACGTCAGCGCTGACGTCGGAGGGCTGGCTTTGCTTAAGCCCTCCCTCCGACGTCAGCGCTGACATCGGGGAACGCTTGGGATCGGCTATATGTTAGCTGCAGGGCAGGCAGGAACAGAAGACGAGCCTCGCGGCTCGAGTTGTATTGAACTCCGCGGGTCCCCCGTCCAGCTCTCTCCTGTCCACGTGGGGCGAACCGCCCCTCTCCCTAGACTGGTGGTACTGCCCTGATGGCGGCCCTGACCGTACGGCACACCAGGCAACATCTCGCGGCACACTAGTGTGCCGCGGAACAGCGGTTGAAAAACACTGGTCTAAAGTATACAGTATGTTTTCATCAGGATAAGCCTGTTGCTTTGGAGAAAATTATGGCAGAACAATTGACTAATTAAGATGAAACTTAGCCATAGGTTGAGTGTAGAGAACTCTCTATTGTGATGAAATTTAGTGTAAGGTGGATCAGCTACTAGGCCTTAAATTTCACTGACTCTGCAAACTGAAGTGATGTCATCAGAAATATCATTTTCCAGGTCAAATACTTCAGAAAGGAGCATTCATGAACTGGGTAATAAATGCATTCTGATCCTATGACACAGTAGGAGGTTTTATGGGAGACTTTGTCCACAACAAACCTTTCATAAAATGAACAAGTAGAGGCTGTACAGAGATGGGCTTACCTCCTACATAGAGATGGTAAGCACTAATTGCACTAAGATGAATGCTGACAGAGTTGGTTTTCAAACCAGATTCAGGGGTGCAGGATGTACTCAAGCAGTTTTTGTGCAGGACATATAAGAGGATCTAGGGCCTTGCCCTCACATCAAACAGAAAACCTCTTCCACTTAAAGGAATAGCACTTCTTAGTGGAGTCTTTCCTGGAATTAAGCAAGATTCGAGAGACACCCTTAGGCAGATCTTCTCGTAAGGATTCAAATTCTTTGTTCTCAGCATTCAGGCCATGAAAGCCAGAAACTGGAGGTTGGGATATAGAAGAGAACCCTTGTTCCATGGCTTGCAATTTTTCAGAGTAGTCGTTCATGCGGAACCTTGTCCAATGCCTTCTGAAAATCCAGATATACAATGTTGACCAGGTCACCCTTGTCTATCTGCCTGTTTACTCCCTCAAAGAAGTGCAGCAAGTTCGCCAAGCAAGATCTTCCTTTGCTGAAGCCGTGCTGGCTGGTCCGCATCAAATTGTGCCGTCAAGGTGATCAATGATGCGGTTCTTTATCAGCGCCTCTATCATCTTTCCCGGTACTGAGGTCTGTAGTTTCCCGGATCTCCCCTCAAACCTTTCTTGAAGATTGGTGTAACATTCGCCACTTTCCAGTCTTCTGGAATCCTTCCTGATTTGATCGACAGATTGGCTATTAGTTGAAGCAGTTCAGCTACAGCCCCTTTCAGTTCCTTGATTACCCTCGGATGGATGCTATCCGGTCCCGAGGATTTATCATTTATAAGCCTATCTGCCTGCATACCTCTTCTAGAATGAACATCAACCCTGTTAGTTTCCCATCCTCATTTCCTGCATATAGCCTGTCGGCTTCCAGTATGTTGTGTATATCCTCTTTGGTAAATACATTCGCAAAAAATGTGTTCAGTTTTTCGACGATGGCTTTGTCCTCCTTTAGCACTCCCTTTATTCCATGGTCATCCAACAGCCCCACCACTTCCTTCGCGGGTAGTTTCCCCTTAATATATTGAAAGAACGGCTTGAAGATTTTTGGCTGCTTGTCTATTTTTTCCTCATAGTCTCTTTTAACCCTCTTACCTTTGGCACCTGCTTTGATGTTGTTTGAGCTTTTTCCAGTTTTCGTCCGTTTTTGACCTTTTCCATTCCTTAAATATAATCTTCTTGTCTCTGATTGCTTCCGTCACCGCTGTAGCCAGTTCCTTGTTCTTTTTCCTCTTGGATCCTTGCAGTATATATAGATTTTGCGCCTCGGTGACTATGTCCTTAAAAAGGTAGTATGCTTCCTCTAACGTTTTTACAGTGGTTATCCTCTTCTTAATCTATTTCTTTAATCTATTTCTCCACCATGAGTCCTATTCCCTTTTTGGAAGTTCAGTGCCTTGGCCATCGTTCTGGATCAATGTTTTGCCCCTGTGTCCAGGTTGAAGTGGATCATATTGTGATCACTGCTTCCCAGCATCCTTTCTACTTCTACACTTTGTGCCGGTCCTCGTAATCCACTTAGAATTAAGTCCAGAATTGCATTTCCTCTTGTATTTTCCTTGACAAGTTGTTCCAGGAAGTAATCACCTACAGCATCCAGGAACTTGGTCTCCCTACTGCAGCTGGAGGTGCCTAGATTCCAGTCTATCCCTGGATAATTGAGGTAACCCATAACTGCGTTGCCTCCCTTGCAATTTGCGTTTAATCTCAACCGTCATTTCTCCATCAATTTCTTCGGACTGCCCTGGCGGTCGGTAGTAGATGCTGATCTTCGTTTCTGTTCCATTTGTTCCCAGAATTTTGACTCACAGGTACTCTACCTTATTTTTCGTTTCCGGCATGCTCTCTCCGGTAGACTCAATTCCCTCTTTGACATATAGTGTAATACCCTCACCTTTTTTACCTACTCTGTCTCTGCGTATAGCTTGTATCCCAGTAGCACAGTGTTCCAGATGTTTTCCTCATTCCACCATGTTTCTGTGATGTCAAGGTTACCTTTTTGTGTCATAGCTTCCAATTTCTTCATCTTATTCCTTAGGCTCCTTACGTTCATGTACATACACTTGAGTTTGCAGCCTGTTACTTTCTTGCATTTCCTTCCCTCTTGTGTCCCTTTCGATCTGTCAGGATTTCTGTCTTGCCTATGATCTGGTGAGTCTTCCCTGATATCTTCCTGCACGGTATCTTCTGGGTATACCGGTTCCCGAACCATCGACTCTTGGTCGACTATCGGCTTTTCCCTTCTTCCTAGTTTAAAAACTACTCAATTTCTTTCTTGATGTTGCTTGCAAGTAGTCTTTGCTGAGGTGGAGTCCATCTTTCCTGAATAGTTTGCTCTTCCCCAGTACGTCGTCTAGTTGCACACGAAGTGGAATCCTTCTTCCTCACACCAGTGCCTCATCCATGCATTGACTGCTTGCAGCTCCATCTGCCTCTTCTCATTGGCCCTGGGTACCGGCAAGATCTCTGAGAATGTTCCAGTCTTCAGTTTCCCTCCTAGTATCTGGAACTGGTCCTTCAGTCCTTCCCTGCTGTAGCTCCTTTTACTCATGTTGTTTATCCCCACGTGGATCACCACTGCTGTATCTTCTTCTTCCATGCTGTCGATGATCCTGTCGAAGCGGCTCACCATATCTTCTACCTTGGCTCCCAGTAGGCAGGTCACTAGCCGATCCTGTCTTCCTCCCGCTATGTGGCTATCGACTTGTCTGATGATGGAGTCCCCCACAACGATTGCTGTCCTCTATATCTTCTCTTGACTCTCTAGCCACAGGTCCGTGTCCCTGGTGTATAACCATCTCTCCAGCCGTAGGTCCATGTCCTCTGTGCACTTCCATCTTCCCTCATCTTGGCGTTGGCTTGCAACGGACTCGTTTTCCTTGTAGTTGACTTCCAGGTGTTCCTCACTCACTGTAGGTGTATCTTGGTCCTCGCTCACTGTAGGTGTATCTTGGTAGTTCCACTGTTGTTGGTGATTTTGCATGGCTTCCCTGTATGCCTGTTCGATGAACTTCTCTAACTCTCTGACTTCTTCCTCTGTCATGAAGTTTTCTGCCTCTCTGTCCTCCTTTTCCACTGCTCAAAGTGCTTCTAGTTCCAGTATTCTGCCCTCCAGGAGTCTGACTTGCTTCTTCAAGCCCTCCAGTTCCTCGCATCGAGTGCATACATAAGGCCGCCTACCAGAGGGGAGGTAGTCATACATATGGCAAACGGTGTAGAAAACTGGGTAGCTCAACATCCTGCTTCTGTCTGCTGCATCCATTGCTGTCTGCTTGGCAGTCTGTCATCTGAAGGGGCTTCTTGTGTAGGAATCTATGTAGCATCCTCGGTGTTACTGTGAAGTCCTTTTCTTAATTTTAAACCTGCTACCCCTGTTGCTGGTGTGTGTCCTCTGTGCCTGCTGTGATTGCCCTCTGCTACTACTGTGTTTGTTTATCTACTGCTTCTCTGTCCTGTTGCCCTTGTGGTACTTGCCTGTGTAGGTGTCCTTCCTTAGTGTTTCTTCTTTGCTCGTCCCTTCTTAAGGCCCTTCACAAAGGTGCTCTCGATAAGGTGAGCGCCTTTAATGCTCATCTTTGACGTGCACCGAATGGCTAAGTGCCATTGTCCCCTCCTCTTTTAAGGAGGAGCTCTGGTGGATGACATCAGGGGGTTGCCTCTTGCTCTCTACTGCCTTCTCTTGCTCCTCCTTCCCCTCTCCTGTTCTCTTCTCTGCTTTTCTCTCCTCCTTTCCTGCCTCCTGCTTGCCTGCCCAAGCCTGTTTAACTGAGCATCGTTGGCCCCTCCCCTTTTAAGGAAGAGCTCCGGTGGATGACAACAGGGGGTGGGCGGAGCTGACGCCTCTTGCTCTCTCTTGCCTTCTCTTGCTCCTTTTTCCCCTCTCCTATTCTCTTCTCTGCTTTTCTCTCCTTCTCCTTTCCTGCCTCCTGCTTGCCTGCCCAAGCTTGTTTAACTGAGTGTCATTGGCCCCTCCCCTTTTAAGGAAGAGCTCCGGTGTATGACAACAGGGGGTGGGCGGAGCTACATCTCGCTGATGCCTCTTGCTCTCTCCTGCCTTCTCTTGCTCCTTCTTCCCCTCTCCTGTTCTCTTCTCTGCTTTTCTCTCCTTCTCCTTTCTTGCCTCCTGCTTGCCTGCCCAAGCCTGTTTAACTGAGTGTCGTTTGCCCCTCCCCTTTTAAGGAGGAGCTCCGGTGGATGATGTCAGGGGGGTGAGCGGAGCTACCTCTTGCTGATGCCTCTTGCGCTCTCCTGCCTTCTCTTGCTCCTTCTTCCCCTCTCCTCTTCTCTGCTATAGAAGAGACAGGACCACAAGAAGGGCGGAGGAATAGCACTTTATATAAGGGACACCATTCACTCGACCAGACTGGATACAGCAGCCAAGGCGGAAGAATTGGAATCCTTATGGGTCAAAGTACCAGGAAGAAATGGAGCCGACATAAAATTGGGACTGTACTATCGCCCACCTGGGCAAGCAGAGGCATACGACAAGGAATTGGAAGCAGAATTGAGACGGGAATGCAAAAGCAGAAGTGTGATGGTGATGGGGGATTTTAACTACCCAGGGATAGACTGGAGTATTGGAAACTCCAACTGTGCGAGGGAAGCAGAATTCCTAGAGGCCGTGAGGGACTGCTTCATGGAACAGCTTGTCAAAGAATCAACGCGAGGGAATGCCACTCTCGACCTGATCCTCAACGGGTTAGGGGGACCTGCAAAGGAAGTGGAAGTGGTAGGACCGCTAGGAAACAGTGATCACAACATGATCCGGTACAAACTAGAAGTAGGAACATCAAAAGTGAAGAGAACCACAGCGACTACGCTCAATTTCAAGAAAGGGAACTACGATGCTATGAGAACAATGGTGAGAAAGAAACTCAAAAACAGCTCAAAAAGGATGGAGACCGTAAAGAGAGCCTTGTCCCTATTCAAGGACACGGTGCAGGAAGCACAAAACCTGTATATCCCCAGATTTAGGAAAGGGTGCAAGAAAAAGCGAACGAAAGACCCGGTGTGGACAACACATCAAGTGAAGTAAGCGATAGGTGACAAAAAAAATCGTTCCGAAAATGGAAAAAAGACCAAACTGGGGAGAACTAGGAGGATCACAAAAAACACCAAAAAGAATGTCACCGAGTAGTTAGGAAAGCAAAAAGGGAATAAGAAGAGAGGCTGGCGAGGTGCGGAAGAAACTTCAAAACCTTCTTCAGATACGTTAAAGGGAAGCAACCGGCGAGAGAGGAAGTAGGACTGTTAGATGATGGAGACAGAAAGGGAGTGGTAAAGGAGGAGAAAGAGGTAGCTGACAGGTTAAACAAGTTCTTCTCGTCAGTCTTAATGAGCGAAGACACATCCAATGTACCAGAACCAGAAGAGATCATAAGTGGAGACCAAGAGGAAAAACTGTCGCAAATAGAGGTAAGCCATGAGGATGTCCTCAAACAGATAGATAGATTGAAGAGCGACAAATCACCAGGCCCGGATGGAATCCACCCAAGGGTACTAAAAGAACTGAGGAATGAAATAGCGGGAATACTCCAACACATTTGTAACCTATCCTTGAAAACTGGGGAGATCCCGGAGGACTGGAAAATAGCGAATGTCACACCTATCTTCAAAAAGGGAGCGAGGGGAGACCTGGAGAACTACAGGCCGATAAGCTTGACTTCAGTCCTGGGCAAGATGGTAGAAGCACTGATAAAAGACAGCATCAGTAAGCACATAGAAAAAAATGGACAACTGAAAGCGAGCCAACATGGCTTCTGCAAGGGATGATCGTGCCAAACAAAATTACTGCACTTCTTTGAAGGGATAAACAGCCAGGTGGACAAAGGGGAGCCCATAGACATAATTTATCTCGACTTCCAAAAAGCCTTTGACAAGGTACCTCATGAGCGGCTACTTAGAAAATTGTGGAACCACGGGGTGGAAGGGGACGTAAACAGATGGATTAAACACTGGTTGGCAGGCCGGAAGCAAAGGGTTGGAGTGAAGGGCCACTACTCGGACTGGAGAAAGGTCACGAGCGTTGTTCCGCAGGGATCGGTGCTCGGACTGCTACTGTTCAATGTATTCATAAATGACCTGGAAACAGGGACAAAGTGTGAAGTTATAAAGTTTGCGGATGACACCAAACTCTGTAGCAGGGTTAGAACGGCGGAAGAATGTGAAGACCTACAAAGGGACCTAAACAAACTGGAAGAGTGGGCAAATAAATGGCAAATGAACTTCAATATAGAGAAATGCAAAGTCATGCATATAGGGAAGAAGAACCCGATGTTCAGTTACAAAATGGGGGGATCAGTGCTAGGGGAAAGTAACCTTGAAAAACACTTGGGTGTGCTGGTAGATACAACAATGAAATCAATGGCACAATGTGCAGTAGCCTCAAAGAAAGCAAACAGATTGTTGGGTATTATTAAGAGGGGAATTATGACCAGGACAAAGGAAGTCATCATGCCGCTGTATCGTGCGATGGTGCGCCCGCATCTGGAGTACTGTGTCCAATTTTGGTCACCGTACCTCAAGAAGGACATGGCAATGCTTGAGAGGGTTCAGAGGAGAGCGACGAAAATGGTAAAAGGGATAGAGAACCTTTCTTACGCAGACAGGTTGGAAAGGCAGGGGCTCTTCTCCCTGGAAAAGCGGAGACTCAGAGGAGACATGATAGAGACTTTCAAGATCATGAAAGGTATAGAGAAGGTAGAAAGGGACAGATTCTTCAGTCTATTGGGAACCTCAAGAACAAGGGGGCACTCGGAGAAATTGAAAGGAGACAGGTTTAGAGCCATTGCCAGGAAATTCTTTTTCACTCAGAGGGTGGTGGACACCTGGAATGTGCTTCCAGAGGTTGTAATAGGACAAAGTACTCTACCGGGCTTCAAGGAAGGATTGGATAATTTCTTGAAGGACACAGGGGTTGAGGGATACAGATAGAGGTAGAAATAAGTTATGTAAGGGCTTACAGAGAAGGCTAAGGGGATTAAAAGGACTTAGACGCCGGTCACCTCACAGGTCATGGACCTGATGGGCCACCGCGGGAGCGGACTTCTGGGAGTGATGGACCTCTGGTCTGACCCAGCGGAGGCAACTTCTTATGTTCTCTCCTTCTTTCCTGCCTCCTGCTTGTCTGCCCTAAAACAGCTTGAGAAAAACACAGGGAACCCGGGAAAATGGCAATTTTGCATTTTTATAGGAGCGGCATGTAGGTAAACCATCCAAAAAACCTTTTAAGAACCCCCCCAAATCGCCAAATCAGCGTGCATACAGCTACTCACATTGGTGCTGCAACAGAAAGAATGGCAGGCAAGCTTAAACACAGCATGCAAGGAGATCTGTACCTCAGGAAGCTGGTAAAGCTGGATTACAAGTCTCCTGACTGTCTCACCTGCCCGGTCACCCCAGTCAGTGACTACCAGGACCTCCGGAATACTTAGGGTGCGCCTCCATGGAACCGCACAGCCTGTGCTCCATCCTTTAGCAGACAAACCTGGGGCAAGCTACCTCCCGATCCCGGAGGCCCTATCTAATGTGCAGGCTGTCCAGGGGGCTTACTAAAGTGGCAGATAACCCCCTAGATGCAGACTTTTTCTCAAAGTCTGCACTCTCTCGCCAAAGGGATGTCCTCGCAGGGTATATTCGCAGCACAAGGGCAAGACCCACATCAAAGATCAAAATTAATCTACTAAATTTTAAGAAAAGAAACACAGGCAGAAGAGATGAGCTCCTACAGTTTGGCTGTAGGAATACAAAACTAAACTGCAGGGAGCATGTCACAGGAGCAGGGCCGGATTAATCATTAGGCCCAGTAGGCATGTGCCTAGGGCCCGAAACTGTGACTAACCTTGCTATTTTTTTAAACAGCAACGGCCCCGCAATGGCAACAAGCCCCCCCCCCCACAGCAATGGCAAATGACCCCGGCAGCAAAGGCAATGGACCGCCACCCCTCCCTCCCCTTCCCCCCCCCCCCGCAGCAACAGCAATGCAGCCGGATCTGTTACTGGAAGGTCCCGGAATGACTGCTTCTGCCGGTCCTTCCCCTTCCGACGTCACTTACTTGCTCTGAAAGAAGTGATATCGGATAGGGATGGACCGGCAGAATCAGTCATCGTGGGACTTTCCTGTAACAGATTCAGCCACATTGCTGTTGCTGCGGGGGGGCCCATTGCCATTGCCATTGCTGCTGGGTGGAGCCCGTTGCCATTCCTGTGGGGGGAGCCCATTGCCGTTGCTGTGGGGGAGGGGCATTGCCATGGGGGGTAACCAGTTGCCATCAGCGGGCAGAGCCGTCAACTGCAATGTTTGGAGGGGGAGAGAGAAATGAGCATGGAAGGATGGTGGAGGGAGAGATGGTGGTATGGAAGGGTTGTGAGAAGGATGGTATGGAAGGGTGGTGGAGGAAGAGAAAGGGGGTAGGGTGGTATGGAAGGGTGGTGGAAGGAGAGAGAGGCTGATAGAATTGGTGTGTAGGTGAAGGATACTGGATGGAATTGGGTTGAAGGGACAGATGCTGATGGAATTGGGGTGCAAGGAAAGGAGAGATAGACATAAGGCAGAAGGATCCTGGATGGAATTTGGTTGGAGGGAGAGAAAGGGGGCAGATGCTGATGAAAGTGGGAGGAAGAGAGAGGAGAGAGTGAAATGCCTGACCATGGGGGTGTGGGAGAGGAAAGGAGAGGAGAGAGATGCCAGACCATTGGAGGAGGGAAGAGAAAATGATGCATGCCACACAAATGGGGGGGGGGGGAGAAGAAGAGATAGAAGGGAGAGGCAGTCAATTTCTGGAAGAGGCACAGAAGGACAAAAGATGAAAGGAAGAGAGTGACAAGAAGATGAGGAGAGCAGAAACCAGAGAAGATAAAGGTAGAAAAATCATTTCTATTTATTTTTTTTTTGCTTTAGGGGACATGCATCGCTGTTTCTGTGGTGTTGCATTTTATGCAGAGTCCAGCTTCTTGGTGGTTTTATTTAACCTTTGTCTACGTATTTCTATTTTATCCCCCTTTTACAAAACTGTAGAACATTTTTTGGCGCTGGCCATGGCTAAAAACCATACTATAGTTTTGTAAAAGGGGGAGAGATTAGTTTGTGATTACATATTCCATACTAGGCGAAGGTGTTTTCTGTGTTCTGTTTGTATGAAAGACATGTTTTTTTGTTAGCGTTAACTAGCATTGTTTGGTGAAATGCATCAGGCATGGTTCTTGGGAACACCTTGAATTAACCTGATTTGAATCTCCTTATTTTTCTGCCAATCTTCTTTTGTTTCATGTTGGATTCTTTGGTGGACTGCTTGACTTGTTATTTCGTTGCAAGTTAACATAAATGGAGTGGAACATACTAGAGTTACAGATTTGGTTGTTTATACATAGTAACATAGTAATATAGTAGATGACGGTAGATAAAGACCCGAATGGTCCATCCAGTCTGCCCAATCTGATTCAATTGAAATTTTTTCTTCTTAGCTATTTCTGGGCAAGAATCCAAAGCTAAACCCGATACTGTGCTTGAGTTACAACTGCCGGGGTCACGTGACGCTAGCGCGCTGAACGGACGCGAGTAGATCGAGCTCCGCTCCTTCCCCCAGAAACCGCCGCACAACTTGCTGATAGCCGGCACGTACCGCGCTGAATTTATATTATTTCACTTCGGGCTCTCTCCTGCTTCCGTGTGGGCGCTCGGAGGTGCGCAGATCAGCCGCGATCGGCCGGCATGCCGATACGGACCCCGAGGCCTGGAAAAGAGAGGTCAGTCAAGCCAGAAAAAATGGCGGCCCCCAGCCCGATCTCGGCAGCTGCGTCCCAGCACGAGGCAGACATGCAAGTCTCAGTCTGCCATCTTTCTAAACTGCTGGATGAAAAGCTGTCTGAACTGCATGCTGTGCTGGAAGAAGTAAAAGACAGCATTGCAGGCCACGCTGCGCGTCTTCAGCAGGCTGAGGAGCGAATCTCGGCCCAAGAAGATCGGGCGGACACGGCGGATGGGCGACTGGCAGCCTTGGAAGCAAAAATCCAGCAGCTGGATGATCGGGCTGAGGAGGCTGAAAACCGCAGCCGTCGAAATAACTTAAGGCTCATAGGGGTGCCGGAGTCGGTCCGGGACACTGAGCTAGGAGACCTGGTGGCCACGTGGTTGCCTCAAGCCCTGGGACTCACGGCTTCCCTGGGCCCGGTGCATGTGGAAAGGGTACACCGCACAGGAGCGCCACATGCTGAGGGGGCCAGACCACGTCCTGTTATAGCCCGATTTCTCAACTATGCGATTAAGGCCCGTATCTTGGAGGCATATCGACGAGCCCGCTCCCTGGATTACAACAGCACCAAGCTTCTGCTCTTTCAGGACTTTTCCATCCGGCTCTCGGAGAAACGAAGGGCTTTGGCACCCTACTGCACGCAGCTTCATGCCAGAGGGATTAAATTCACCCTTCAATATGCGCATCCAAACCAACACCGGCGTGGTCATGATGGATACTCCAGCAGCACTTTGTTCATACCTGGAGGGACTGCCGGCTCCTTGAGGGATCTGAAGCCGGTGCGGGCCTGATTGACGTATCGTTTCGCCCACCAGGGAGGTAGCGGGCTTTCTCTCTGCTCTCAGGGCAGGGATGGTATCCTTTGGCCGGGGCCCGCAGAGAGATGGAAGCTGGCGGCCTCTGGACTGTGGCTCCTGGACTTACACATCCCATGGCTATATTCCTTCCACCTGTACCCGTTGAGCCCCTTCTGGGGGATCCGGGTCCGTTTCATCGTGCAGGGGGCATGACTCTCTTCCTCTGCAGCCTGCTGTGAAGACCCGGGATGGACGTTCTGTTTATAGCCACATTTGAAGAGCGTGTTTGTTTACTTTTGTTGTTCTTGTGCTGACTATATAGATATCATGCTGCACTTTGTTTTCTGGGGAGGGGGTGCGGGGCACTGGTTCTACACTGGTTCCGGGATGGGTAGAGTGATGGAAGGTGGGTCAGTTCGGAGGGGGGGTGGCTGGGAGGTGGGGGGGTGGGGGGAGTGTATCGGGGGGGGGGTATGATTGGGGATGTATGTGTGGAGTCTCGAGAGCGCGGGTAGTTATGTATTTCCTTCATTTGCTAATATATGATCCCTTTGCTGCTGAGCGGAGGGAGGGCCTTGCTGGGGGGCTCTTCTACCTCTATCACTATCAGACTGTCTTTTCTGCTCCTATCGTTCCAGGCCGGGTGGACAATGGTTAATCTAAAATTTTCATCCCTTAATGCGGATGGGATCCACTCCCCGGTCAAACGGAAAAAAATACTTTCCTGGTTCCGCAGGGAACGTATCGATATTGCTTTCCTACAAGAGACCCATCTCACAAATGTAGAACACGAGAAACTTAGGAGGGATTGGGTGGGTGAGGTGTACTACTCTTCTTACAACACTCGTCAGAGGGGGGTAGCCATTTTGGTCCATAAACAACTCCCGTTTCAATTGCATAAGGTTATCCAGGATAAAGAGGGCCGATATGTCATAGTGCTGGGAGAGCTCTGGGGACGGCAATACTTATTTTGTAATGTATATAACATATATAATCACTGTTTTTTCTCGGGGTTGATGTCGCGGCTGACACAGTACCCGGGTTTCAAGTTCAAGTTTCAAGTTTATTTCAAGTTACCAAATCCTCATGGGGGGCGACTTTAACATAACAGCGGATCCTTCCCAAGATTGTGCGCCAGCTAAACGCTTCCCTAAGGACCACATGGGTAAAGGAGTTAACTTTTTGACCACGCAGTTAGGACTATTAGATATTTGGCGCCTCTTCCACCCCACGGAGCGTACCTATACGTTTTATTCCAATCCTCACAATCTTTACACTCGTCTTGACTACTTCTTGCTCTCTCCCACGCTGCTGCCCATTGTTTGTGCTGTGGAGATAGAGGACGTTCCTCTTTCCGACCACTCCCCTGTGACGCTCTCTCTTCAAATTACAGCTGACTCTTCGGATCGGATGTGGCGTTTCCCAGGACACCTCTTTAAAGATCTTGGTTTTCGTAGATACCTTAGGGAAAAATGGCTGGACTACTACAATACCAATTCTGATCCTGACATTGATCCTGGGCTGTTCTGGGAGGCTTCCAAGGCAGTGTTACGGGGTTTCGTTATCGCGTATGTCGCGGGGAGGAAAAAGAAATTGGAAGCGAAACTGCTGTTGCTGTCGGGCGAGTTCCAACAGCTGCGGAGGCGCCACCAGGGGACTCTGCAGGAGGCTGATCGTATCCGAATACGTACACTTAGACAGCAAATAGATACGATTCTCTCAAGGCAAGCGGAGAGGGATCTGTATTTTCGTCGTTATAATTTACATCGGTGGGGGGGAAGAGCTGGGAGGCTGATAGCGTGCTTGGTCCGCCCCTATCGTAAGCGACAAGTCATCACCGCTATTACCAACACGCAGGGTCACACACATACGACTGAAGCACACATACATCATCAATTTGTATCGTATTACAAAGATCTGTATGCTGAGCGGCTCTCGACGGACGCGGATAGAGACCGCTTTTTCGGTGATATCGTCCTTCCCCGGCTCCAACCGACTCAAGTTCAGGCTCTGAATGCTCCCATACCTCGTCTTGAGGTGGAATTGGGTATTAAAGACCTTAAATTGACTAAATCACCCGGGCCGGATGGTTACGGACCGGAATACTACAAGATTCTGTCTGACGTTATATCTGACCCTCTGGCGGCTGCTTTTAATTCATTGCACTCCCAGAAAGGTGTGGACCGCTATAATCTGGCACATGTAGTTTTGTTACCCAAGCCGGGTAAGGACCCGTCCCAGGTGGGCTCTTATAGGCCCATATCGCTACTTAATCAAGACGCAAAATTGCTAGCTGCGTTACTTGCTAAACGCCTGAACGTCTATCTCCACCTCCTTATCCATGAAGATCAGGTGGGCTTCGTACCTGGCAGATATGCCTCCATGAATCTCACGAGAGCTTTGATGGCCATTTACTCTCGTAGAGGGGGAAATAACCAGGCGGCTATAGTGAGCCTCGATATGGAGAAGGCGTTTGATAGCATATCTTGGTCATACCTCTTCTGGGTTATGGAGCACTATGGGTTGGAAGGCATGTTTGTGGACTGGGTGCGTGGTCTTTATTTTTTGCCTCAGGCTAAGCTTTTTATTAATGGACAACTTACTTCCTCTTTTCCGCTTGCACGAGGTACTCGCCAGGGGTGCCCTCTGTCCCCGCTACTTTTTCTTCTGGCTATTGAACCCTTAGCAGTTAAAATTCGATCTCATCCTTCTCTTCTCGGTATTAAGGTTGGAGCCAACATTACATTATATTTGGAAAACGCACCATCACACTTACCGGAGGCTCTTTCTCTTGTTCAAGATTTTGGGAAAGTCTCGGGACTTAGGGTTAATTGTGCCAAATCGGAACTCCTGCCTCTGGCTTCTCATAGACATGAGCAATGGCATGACGCTTTACCGATTCTGCCGGTTCGGAAACCCATGCGATACCTTGGCGTTTATTTGAGCACCCAATCTCATCTTCTTTATCAATACAATGTTCTCCATCATATTGAGGCTATCCGTGCTCTATGCGAGAAGTGGAAGGATTTACCCCTCTCCCTGTGGGGCCGCACGGCATTATTCAAAATAGTGCTCCTGCCGAAGCTTTTATATCCGCTTCAAACGATTCCGCTTTGGATCCTGAACAAGGATGTCCAAGTCTTTCGGTCTATTCTTCTTTCTTTCCTGCGGCGCAAAAGACGGGCTCGCATCAGTTTTGCTACTTTATCCCTAGACTCTGGGCAAGGAGGCCTAAATCTCCCTGATATTCGCAGATACAACGTTGCTTCCCTAATGCGCTTTGTCCATGAGGGTATCTCTGGCCACTATAGGTATTCACCATCGGGATGGATCCAGGCGTGGTGCGCTCCTCATTCCTTTGTATCTTTATTGCATTTGTCCCCCCGGTCTCTCCCGGGGGTGGATTCCCGATTCCCTCTCCTGAAACCGCTGCGCCGGGCATGGTGGTGGTGGCGGAAGGAGCAGGGGCGGGCCCCACAGGCTTCTCCTTTCTTGCCCCTGGTGGGTAACGTAGACTTCCTCCCGGGGATGGGCACCATGGGGTTTCAATTGTGGGACTCCAGGGGCTGTGTCAGCTTGCGACATCTCTCTGATGAAACCTCAGGGACTTTCCCCGCGTTTTCACTCCTCCAGACCCGATGGGATCTCCCGGCTTCGCATTTCTGGGCCTACTTGCAAGTCAGACATTACTATTTTTCCCTTACTCGACAGTGGGGAGAGACCTGGGCACTGGGAAAATTGGACTCTTACTTGGCACTCTTACCTTCTCAGACAAATACTTTATCCACTTGGTACAGGCTACTCAAAAATGCGCTTCCCCCCTCTTATCTGCCTAGTATTGTGGCCCAGTGGTCTCGAGATTTAGCTCTTGATTACACCAAGACTCAATTTCTGGAACTTTTTACTAACCTTATTCAATTCACGGGATCAATGGACCTTAGGGAAATGCAATTTAAGATATTACATCGGACTTACATCTCTAGGGCTCGGGGACATGCCATGGGTTTATGGGATGATGACATTTGCTCTCATTGTAAGAGAGTGAGGGGCACCCTACTGCACATGTTTTTGGAGTGCCCTCATGCAGCCCTATGGCTCCATGTTCTCCCTTTTCTTGAGGGCCTCATCGGCCGGACCATTCCCCGGTCTTATGGCCTCTTATTGTTGGGTGACATGGAGGACGTATCCGCCGCAGGCTTTACCAAACCGTATCAGAAGTTTTTGTACACTGCACTCTTAATGGTGAAGAAGCTGTTGCTTTTACATTGGGTGGGGCCTGAGTCCGCATCCTTCACCCAATGGCTCCACCGCATGCGGGAGCTCGCTGCTTTTGAAGTTTAATCCCATGCGGCATCTACTGGACGTGATAGGGTAGTATATGTTTCCCTGTGGAGAGCATTTCAAGTTGCGGCTGACTCCACAGCTCCCAGAGCCCTGCCTTAAATATGGTCCCCTTTTTTAGGTATGGGCGACTCCTTGATTGGGGCCTGCTTTGGCCTACTTGCACGCGACTCTCGAGATCGGTTGATTATGGTATGTATGTGGAGTGCTAGGTGGGTGGCTGTTGTGAAATGTGTGGATTGTTTGTGCTGGATAGTTATGTCTGTTGGATGGATGGGTGAGTGAGGGGTGAGGGGTTTCTAATAATGACAAAAATGTTTTTGCAGTCTTTATTATCTTGAGGAGGGTCCTTTCGGGGGCGCCTTTGAGACTCATTGTGGCGAAACTCTTCCTTTTCATTCCATCGAATGTATGTTCCTTCATGACGGACGTTATGAATACACCTCCTCTGCTATGAAGCTTCTGTATTTCCTATTGTTTTACTTTGTTGTTATATCTGTTATGTGGTCGTCTGCCAGACCACGGATGTGTGTATTTGACTGCTTTTACAATAAAAATTATATTAAAAAAAAAAAAAAAGAGTTCCAACTGCCGAAATCTCTGTCAAAAACCTACTCCAGCCCATCTACACCCTCCCAGCCATTGAAGACCTCTCCAGCCCATACTCTCCCAAACGGCCATATACAGACCATGTAAGTCTGCCCAGTACTGGCCTTAGTTCAATATTTAATATTATTTTCTGATTCTACATCCTCTGTGTTCATCCAACGCTTCTTTGAACATATGGGTTACAGTTGATTGACGTAGAGTGAGGCAGTTGAGAGGTGTTGTAAACTTGGTTATTATAGACATATTTCAGATAGTATTACTGCTTTACAAATATTTGAACACTTTTATATATGCATGGAAAGGGTTCAGAGTTAAAGCCCTGGGTAAGTAGGTGGGAAGGGAAGGAAGGGGGATTTGTTCAGAGATGTTTGGGGATTGCATAGAAGAAAAACTGTGCACTGGTATGCTAATCTTTGTTTGTTTTGAATTTAAAAAAAAGAAATACAAGTGGAAAAAAAGAAGTAAATAAGAAAACAGATAAATGGGGGTGGGCCAGGGGCGGGGCATGGGTAGGGTAGGGGCGGGGCATGGACGGGGCAGGACCAGGGGGGACCAGTGCACTTGGGTACCTAGGGGCCCTCAAAGAATTAATCCTGCCCTGCCGGAGAGGGGCTCAAGTTTGTTATTTGAGATTCCTACAGATTTTGGCTGGATAAGATACACATCCTACCGTCCAGACTACAGAGGGATTGTACAAGTGCTGGATTCTCTCTTCCCTGTAGTAGGCTTGATAGACTATTGGTCTGACCCAGTAAGGCTATTCTTATGCTATTATATTATTTTCTTAACCACAGGGTTATATGATATTAACTAGTCTTATAGCCTGTTACATTAACGGGTGCTAGAATATATGTGTGTGTGTCTGTCTTTATTTCTTTTTTTTTCTCTCTCTCTCCTTAGCGGCTTTCTGTATTTCTGTCTTTCTTTCTTTCTGTCTTTTTTTTTTCCTTGGCTGTCCACAACCACCCCTTGCCTGCTCCCCCTGTCCATTCTCCCTTCCTTTTATCTCCCCTGTGTCCACCACCACCCCTTCACTGCTCCCCTTATCCAGCAGCAGCCCTTCTCCCTTTGTTTTACACCCCCTGTCCATGATCACCTCTTTCCTACTCCCCCTGTCCAGCAGTAGGCCTCCCTTCCTTTTTCTGCCCCCCCCTGTCCATCAGCACCTCTTCCCATGTCCATCCCTGTTCCCCCTGTCCAGCAGTACGCCTCCCTTCCTTTTTCTGTCCCCCCGGTCCATCAGCACCTCTTCCCCTGTCCATCCCTGCTCTCCCTGTCCACCTCTTCCCCTGTCCATCCCTGCTCCCCCTGTCCAGCAGTACGGCTCCCTTCCTTTTTCTGCACCCCCCCCGTCCATCAGCACTTCTTCCCCTGTCCATCCCTGTCCCCCTATAATCAGGCCTGCCATTAATCTACAGGGTCTTGGCCAGGAGAGGGAAGAAACGCATGCACATGTACCTGTTGCCAGCTCTGCAGCTTTACCATCCTGCAACCCAGACACAAACTTCCACCAAGCCCCACACTCCATTCTCTTCCGCAGCCATGAAGGAGAGGGGTGGGGACAGGGGGGAGGAGCCACGGCTTGGAGGCCTACCGAAAAGCGCAGCAGCAAAGGCACAGTCCACAGCCGGCGAGGTCGTATGTTGGGGTGAAGCGCGCTCTGCGCTTGCACCTCTCAACGGAAGTTTTTTGCTGAAGGACAAAGTTTAATTTTTAGTTCAAAGCTGCCAGTGCGGCTCCTCTCTCAAGCCGCACCTGCGTCGGAGAAGGCTTCCGATGCAGGCGGGGATCGAGAGAGGAGCCGCGGCGGCTGCTTTGAACTAAGAAATAAACTTTGTCCGTATCGAGGCTGAGGGAGAGCGGCGCGAGGTGGAGAGTAGGGAGGCCCGATGCCTTATGCGCTTTCTGCGCTTCCCACCGGCTTCTTAGCCCTTTTCGCCGGCGTCTGCCCTCTGCCGACAGCCCTCCTCCGGGCAGCCGCCACTCCGCGTGTCCTACGAAGTAAGCGCGCATGCGCACTCTCACCGGCCACATCCCATCAGATCAGATATCAGGGATCACGAGGCGAGAGTGCACATGCGCACTCAGCGTTTTATTATTATAAAGGGTGGTTAAGATTTCCCCACATACTAGCTTTAGCTATAAAGAATCAGGGCGGTATTGTGCAGGTTATTTACAGGTCAAGGCAAACAATTGTGCAGAAATGTGACCAGTGCTCTACTGTTGCTACAAAAGCACTGGGAAGAAATGTGAAGGCAGGAGTGCTGCCTAGTATTGCCTGCTGGCAAAGAGTGGACTCAGGTTCCTGTTAAAGAGAGCTGCCTGAACGGTGAAAATGCAGCAGCTTATGGGGCAGAACTGATTCGTATAGATTTTTTTCCTGTTTTGCTGAGAAATAAAACACTGTACTTTTGGAATATTAAGGTCCTGCCATAAACTGTTTAATGGGAATAGCCATATGAATGGTGAAGAGGAATATTTGTGGTGCCAATTTATTTTTTGTGAAGAAAATGTGAAAGCAAATAAACCTTTTTGGTTCTGAAAAGAGGAAAAGACTTAGAGACTGCTTGTGTTGGAGGTCTGTATATCCCCATTGGCACTCCGTGGAGAGCTGGACAATTTGCAAGTGGTGGGGGTACGGGCTTTGCCCTGCTGCTGGGTCTGGGTCCCGCCACAATATATACAGTATGTGTTTGCACTCACCCTATTTGCCAGTACATGTACATAATGCTGTGCCAACTCAAACAAGAAAATTAACTGTCAAGTAGCATACCTTCATCTTGTACCCCCCCCCCCAAACAGCAATAGCTCCATGATCACTGGAACTGGCACTCAATATCTCTGGTCGGTGTTTACCTCCAGGCTCCTCCTCAGCTCTGTCCCCAAATGCCCCTATACTGCTCAGCTTCAGTTTATGTGATTAGAGCCAATATTCAGTGGCACTACCTAGTAAAGTGCTGATAATAACAACAGCCAGCCAGCTGAGTATGATTTAACCAGGCAGGATCCTCATCTGCCCTTTTAAATTGAACATAAGAATTGCCACTGCTGGGTCAGACTAGTGGTCCATCCTGTCCAGCAGTGCGCTCACATGGCAGCCTCCAAGTCAAAGACTAGTGCTCTAAATGAGTCCAGCTTCACCTGCGTACATCCAAGTTTTCCTCTACAACAGACTCTGGAAGAGTATTCCAGCTCTCCACCACTCTGGGTGAAGAAGAACTTCCTTACATTTGTACGGAATCTATCCCCTTTCAACTTTAGAGAGTGCCCTCTCGTTCTCCCTACCTTGGAGAGTGTGAACAGTCTGTCTTTATCTACTAAGTCTATTCCCTTCAGTATTTTGAATGTTTCGATCATGTCTCCTCTCAGTCTCCTCTTTTCAAGGGAGAAGAGGCCCAGTATTGACCTGATTTACTAAACATGTATACATATGCATTAGTAAATAGACACTGATAATAAATTATATTAAATGTGCACTAATGTATTTTAATATGCTAACACACATTTGTAAATCTAGATATTTAGATTGTAAAACTTCTTTAGTAGTGAAAAAATCTTAGGGCTCCTTTTACAAAGCAGCGATCTCAATTTTCCCATGGCAAATGAACTGAAGCCCATTCAATTCCTATGGGTTTTAGTGCAATGGCTGCAAGAGAATATTCAGATTTTTAGTTTCCAGTGCCTTATTATATTCTTGTTCAACAAAAAAGGCAATGCTTTTCTGAATATTTATAGTGCCTGTATAACTAGGCTTACCAAATTTTGGGGAATGAAAGGACCCATGGCCCCAACCCATTCCAGCCCCATCTCCACCCCCTTGACCTGTTTGCTCATTGGGACAGCATCTACGCATGCGCTGGTGTGACGCAATGACGTCATTTGCATGTGTGTGACATCAGCGTATTGCATCTGCACATGCGCAGATGCCGTCCCGATGTTGCTCGTTGCTTTTCAAAACCTAGAAAAGACGGCTGAACACCTGGACATGTCCTCAAAAAAGAGGACATGTCCGGGGAAATCTGGACATCTGGTAACCCTATGTATAACTGTTTCTCTTTCCCACACACTAAAGCAAATATGTATTGATTCGCTTGACATATTTATTGTTGCAAAGCAAGTTACAAAAGGGGAGGTAGATTTAAGGGGATTGGAGAATTCTGTGAAGGGTATAAATATTCTTGAGACTATGTAAGAATCAAGAATTAGTACCATATTTAAACGTTTTGCATTATTAACTAAGATGCATTTTTTCTTTTATATTTCATAGAGGTTTAATTTGTCTTTCATTAGTGGTTATATCCTTATAGTAATTTTTTTAGCACTTCCTATGCACAGTTGTAAAAGGGACCCTTATTTTATGAATATCTCAGTGTTGGGTACTTCTCCTGTCTTTGTCCCTTTACCTGAACTCCAGGCTGAGCAACAAATCGTTGATCTTTTGCTTCCACTGCAAGTTCCAGGCAATTGCTCCCACCCCAGGCTTCACAGGAGTAGACTAGTAGCTGTTCTGCCAGTTCTTCATCATTGCTATAACACTCTGTAAAAAGCTCTGTGAAAAAGCAATTAGACATAGGGTTACCATATTTTTTAAGCCAAGAAAGAGGACATATGACCACACCCCCACAAATGCCCCATCCTGCCCTACCCCCAGTACCCTGCCCCACCACTGTCTCCCATTAGTCTCACCTTAAACCTCCTCATGACCCCCAGTACAGCCTCTTTCTCTCCAGCCCACCATGCGGGCCACCCCAAAGTCAGGTCTGGGTCTTGTGAGTCTCCTCTATCTCCAGTACCTCCTCAGGCACTGCAATTTCAAAAACTTCAGGCAGCTGGCAGCCAGTAGTGTTATCAAAATGATCCTTCTGCCATCAGCCTGCCCAGAAGCCTTCACTCTGCAGCACTTCCTGTTCCCATTTAGGTGGGATGCTGCAGAGTGATGACTTCTGGGGCAGGCCAATGGCAGAAAGATTGCATTACTAATGCTGTTGACTGCCTGAAGTTTTGAAATCGCAGTGCCAGAGGAGGTACTGGAGAAAGGGGAGAATCCCAACTACAGGGTGGAGGCTGGACTGGAGAGAGTGAGTCCAAAACCCAGACAAATTCACTCCAGTCCAGGAAACCGTTCAGACACCCAGACAGTCCTCTAAAAAGAGGACATGTCTGGGTAAATCTGGGCATCTGGTATCCCTAATTGGACACAGACATGAGACATAAGGGGAGAATAAATGAGACAGTATAGCTTTGCAAAATCATATGCTTCAATATTATTTACAAAGTATAAATCGACTCATCTCTAAATGTGATACAAAAATATGAGCAGTTTAACTCTTAGTGCAAGGGCACTACACTTGTCCACCTGCACTTACAGTATGTACAACTTATGTGTGTAAACGTATAGAATACCAATGCTTTTGCAGGTAAGTGTACACTTATGAATGTGTATGGCAGCAAAATGAATAAGGGGCGTAGTTATTAGGTCTCATTGCATAAAATAGAACCTATAGTATGCTTAAATAGCATTAGATAGTGGTAAAATAAAACTGTATCCCATTGTAGCAGTCTGAGCGAGGGTAGGGTCTGGACTCTTGAAAACCAGAGCCACACAAAGGGTTAAATGTATAATAACACTATTTATGTTCAAAAAATTAGGTGGCCTGTTTCTTCCACAGATCAGCAGAAAATTAGCACAGCAAGTATCAGTTCTTATATTCAAAAGTTCTGTCCCATAACCTACTCCTACAGGGTTTCATCATACACAGGTCAGTCTTTCAAAAAGCAGCCCAAAACACTAATCTCTAGCCTCAGATGCCCAGTCTTCCAATTCCCAGTTTTTCACAGTCCGCATGCATTTTAACAGCTTTGAACAGTTTAGTGTCATCTGCAAATTTAATCACCTCACTCGTCGTTCCAGTTTCTAGATCACTTATAAATAAGTTAAATAGCACTGGTCCCAGTACAGCTCCCTGCCACACTCCACTATTTGCCCTCCTCCATTAAGAAAAATGGCCATTTAACCCTGTTTTCTGTCTGATAACCAATTCTTAATCCAAAATTGAACATTGCCTCCTATCCCATGACTATTGACAATTGAACATTGCCCTATCCCATGACTCTTAATTTTCTCAGGAGAAACTTATTAGGAGCTTTCTTGGAAGCTCCCTTGAAATCCAGACACACTATATCAACCGGCTCACCATTATCTAAATGTTTATTCACACCTACAAAGAAGTCATACAAATTAGTGAGACAAGACCTCCCTTGCCTGAACCCATGCTGACTCTGTCTCATTAAATCATGTTTGTCTACATGTTTCACAATTTTATTTTTTATAATTGCTTCTACCATTTTGTCCGGCACTGAAGTCAGGCTTGTTGGTCTATAAAAAATCGGCATAGCATTGGCCATCCTCCAATCTTTAGGTACTACAGACGATTTTAGTGACAGGTTACAGATCACTAACAACAGATCAGCAGTTTCATGTTTGAGTTCTTTTAGTACCCTGGAATGTATACCATCCAGTGCAGGTGGTTTATCACTGTTTAACTTGTCAATTTGGCTTAGTACATCTTCCAGGTTCACTGAGATTTCTTTAAATTCCTCTGCCTCATCACCCTTGAAAACCATTTCTGGTTCAGGTAGATTTCTTACATCTTCTACTGTAAAGACCAAAGCAAAGAATTAATTCAGTCTCTCTGCTATGGCTTTACCCTTCCTGAGAGTACCTTTTACTCCTTGATCATCCAATGGTCCCATGGATTCCCTCACAGGTTTTCTGCTTTTGATGTACCTAAAAAATTGTTACTATGAGTTTTTGCCTTTTTGGTAAGTTGTTTGTCATATTCTTGTTTAGCTTTCTTTATCAATGCTTTGCATCTAACTTGCTATTGTTTATTTCTCTTCTTATTTTATTCATTGGAATCCTTTTTACATTCTTTAAAGGATGTTTTCTTGGCTGTAATAGCCTCTTTCACCTCACCTTTTAAACATGTGGGCTCTCATTTTCTCTTCTTTCTACCTTTTTCATATGTAAAATACATCTGGTCTGGGCTTTTTTAGAATAGTATTTTTAAACAACATCCACACCTGGTTTACACTTCTGACCTTTGCCACAGACCCTTTTTACTTCTTTTTAACCATTTTCCTCATTTTTTCATAGTTGCCCTTGTAAAAATTAAATGCCCCTACAGTAGATTTCTTTAGTGACATCATTCCAGTTATCAGCTCAAATTTGATCATGTTATGATCACAGTTTCCCAGCGGACCCAACAGCTACCTCCCATACTATGTTCTGCATTTCATTAAGGACCAAATCTAAAATAGCTCTCCCTTTTCTCAGTCATTTAATTTATGATGTCTAGGAATTTACCTCCCTAGTTAACATTTATCCAGTCAATGTAGGGGTAGTTGAAATAATACCACTCTAATACTGAAAATAGCACACTTATATAACCATAAATATCAAAAAAGAAATGTGCTAGCACAGGTATAAGAAGAATGAATATCTAAACCCATACTCGAGGAAGGACAAACAAAAAGGAGGGTTTTTTTTAGACATATGAAACCTAACTGAGGTCTTTTTCTTCACTTTGTCTCTTTTGAGTTTTTTGTTCTTTCTGTCCTTTTTGTGTGTCCTTCCTCGAGGTTGGTTTAGGTATTCAGTCTTCTTATACCTTTGCTAGCACATTTCTTTTTTTATATTTGTAGTTGAAATCACCTATTATTACACTATAGCCCAATTTGCCAGCTTTCCTAATCACTGAAAATATTTCTTCATCTGTCTGCTCATTTTGTCCCAGGGACAGTAGTATAACCCTACCCGCATATTCCTTCCATTCACTCATGGAATTTATATCATATGGATTCCAAACTGCTATCTGTGTCATGCAGAATGTTTATTTTGTTTGACTGAATTCCCTCTTTAACATATAGTGCAACCACTCCCCCCTCCCTCCAATTATCCTCCTGGCTTTCTTTCACCATTATTGAAACTTCTCTATTGGGACTCCCTAAATGTTCTGATTCAACAATATCCTTCAAGGATACTCCACACTGAACCATCTGTTCCTGGGCGACTGTCAGATTTCCCCTATCAGTTTAAAAGCTACTCTATCTCTTTTTTCAATGTTAGTGCCAGCAGCCTTATTCCATCCCAGTTAAAGTAGAGTCCATCCTTTCAGAATAGACCCCCCCTTCCCCAGAAGGTAGCCCAGTTCCTAGCAAATCTAAATCCTTCAATCCTGCACTATCATCTCAACCGCACATTGAGACTTCGGTGCTCTGCCTGTCTCTTGGGTCCTGCACGTGGAACGGAGAGAATTTCTGAAAATGCTACATTGGAGGATCTGGATTTCAGCTTTCTACCTAAGAGCCTAAATTTGGCTTCCAGAACCTCCTTCCCCTATTTTCCTATGTCATTAGTACCCACACCTACCAAGACAGTGGGCTTCTCCCCAGCACTAATATCTAAGTGACGCATGAGGTCTTCCACCTTCACACCAGATAGGCAAGTGACCAGTCGATCATCACATCCACCAGCCACCTAGCTATCTATATGCCTAATGATTGAATCTCCCACTACAATGGTTGTCTTAACTCCTCTCTTCTGGGCTGAAGTCCCTAGAGATAGATCCATGGTGTAAGAGGATATTGCATCTCCTGGTGGACAGGTCCTGGCCACAGGATCATTTCCTGCATCACCAGGGTGATGTTTTCCTTTTAGGGGACCTCTCTCCTCCAAGGCAGCACAGAAGCTACCAGACTAGAGGTGGGATTTCTCTACAACATCTCTGTAGGTCTCCTCTATTGAGCACGCCAGCGCACTCATAAAGCTGCAGTTACCAATTAAGCTGCTAGCTTTCACTCACGGTGTGAAAAATAACAAAAAACATGGAAAATGACGCTAACGCAAGATTTACCAAAATATTTAATTTTATTGTTTTTATTCTTCCATTATGAAATTCAAAAGAATAGTTAAAAGAATAGTTGCATTAGTGGGAGGTCGTTATAGTTGCCAAAATGCTGGCCTTCTGATAACGAGCTCAACTCGATACTTCAAAGCTCCCCATTATATACCTTAAGTTCAGTATGACATCATTGGCTTGTCAGCCAATCAAAACTAACAGGTGGTGTTTAAAGTTAGACAAAGAAAATTCCTTTATATGTTTAAAAGTTTCAGAAATCATATTTGTTTGTTTACATTCATTTCTGAATATACATTAATATTTTATAACATATCCAATATTCCTTTTATCCTTTTCACAAAGGTATATTGAGAATTCTGCATTTGTTAAAAGGGTGCTGAAATATTCTCAGCCTGCCCTGAAAAAGGCAATCAAGGAGAAGGAGGAGGAGGGGCTGCCTCCCCCTCTCCCCAAGCTGACAGCCTCAAACTACATCGATCTTCACACAGAAGCCTTTCTAACTTAACCATTTCCAGATGCCGTGTTCAGGATCCTTTCTCAGTATTCTTTTTATAAACCATTTCATTTTAAATATAGATTCTTTCATCCATCCATACTTGGGGCCCCAAACATTCATAATTTCATTCATAGCTTCACACATTATATGTCATTCATATTTAATGCATGTTATATCTTAGTTTGAGATACGTAATCTAATATGCTCTTCCTACCCAGCCTAAGGCACATCTGGTATCAATTAGAACCAAGATGCTAGAGCAGGAAAACCTAAACAAAGGCAGGGAAAAAAGTTGAACACAAAATGGAGTTCAGCCAAACAGATACAGAAAGACAGAGAATAAAATGGAGTTCATGTATATCCTGATTTCCTCCATGATCTAGCTTAATAGCAAAGTACATAAAAATAATATTATTATGCTTTCCCTTAATATTAATCTGTAGTGTGTTTTTCTGGCCTTGGCTACATCCATATTCAGATTTTTATTCACCAATTTTTCATACGCTTCTATTGGGCATAGCCTTAACTAACACATATGCTTGTATCTGACTAAAGTTACCCAGAATCATATGAAAAGCAGGCCATTTTTGTAGAAAAATTCCACAAAATACTGCACTATCATGTCCTGATGTCCATTCCATTACCATCCCATAGACATCACCCCCTACTGGCCACGAGCCACTACTGCTCACTATGTACCTCTGTCTCCCTAAGCTCCACCAAGTCTTCTACTCTAGCCTCAAGGGAACCAACTGGGAGATAATCATACATGATACACTTGATGCAAAAGACTGGATAGCTCCCCTCTTGCTGCTTGATACTGTCTGCAACTTATTATTGAGCTGCTTAATTAAATCCTACTAAGGGACTGGGTATGTTAGACTGGTATAGAGAGCCTTAAGATAATTTGTATGTGAAAACCCCTGCAGCTCCCTCTGGGGTTCAATGCTACCCTGACCCAATGCAACAGCTAATTAGCTAAGGTCACAGCACTGGGTGGTAAGTGGAATTTCCACTGGGTCAAGGTACACTTCCGAACACCCTACAAGAATAAAAATCTTTCAATAGTTCTGTTTGGTATGAGTCTTAATGTGCCTGGTAAAGAAATACAACTTCACAAAATACCAATTCAAAATGAATTAAAAATTTATTGCACAAAAAGAAAACTCAGAAGTGTGTTGCATAACATTAAAGTGCTTTTATTAGGTTAAAATATAATTTAAAAAACGGTATTAAAAGCATTCCCCATTTAAAGTGCAAGATTAAATATTCTGATTAAAACAATTCACTCAAAACCATTTCAAAACTCTCAATGTCAACTCTCTTTAACTTAAAGTGCTCAAATAATCTAATTTTTGTCTTCTGCAGGTCAGAATTAGAGAAACCCAGGAATTTTTCAGGTAAGTATTCTCTCACATTATACTCTCACTCTTTAAAGCTACTTGTTTCCTAATCTTATCTCCCACAGGTCGCAATAAGGAGTTCCTGTTTACAGGTTACACTCCCTTCCTTACACTCTTATAATAATAATAATAATTTTATTTCTTATATACCGCCAAAGCCATAGTAGTTCGAGGCGATTTGCAACGAAGAAGGCTGGACAATCAGCGAAAATGGTACAATGTTACAATCAGAGAAAATTAGGTGGCAGAGAAAAAATGGTACAACAGAGAGAAAAAATGGTACAAACAGAAAGAAAGATGGGTACAATTATGGCAATGAAATGGTACAGGGAAGAAGGTCAAGACAATCTGCGTAAAGGACATAGAGAGATAGGAGGGGCCAGGGTGGGCATAGGGTCTTAGGGTATGAATCGGGTGAAAAGATTAGTTTTTAGTAGCTTCCTGAAGTTTAAGTAGGATGAAGTGCGTGAGATGATGTGGGCCAGCCAGTTATTGTGATGACTTGCTTGGAAGGCAAAAGTTCTATTTAGATATCTTTTGTAATGGCAGGTCCTTAGGGTAGGGTAGCTAAACAGGTGGGTTCTATGTGTGAGTTTGGATGGGCGGTCTAGGATAAAATGGGGTACTAAGTAAAGGGGGGCCAAGCCAAGGATGGATTTGTAGCAGAAACAGGTGAACTTGAATAGCACTCTTGCTTCTAGGGGTAGCCAGTGAAGTTTGTGGTAGTAGGGAGTTATATGTTCCCATTTTTTTAGTCCGAAGATCAGTCGGATTGCCGTGTTTTGAATAATTCGCAATCTTTGTGTGGTTTTTTTGAAAGATCCCAGGTAGATGATGTTGCAGTAGTCGACTAGACTTAAGATAGAGGATTGCACAAGTAGGCGGAATGAGGGGGCGTCAAAGTATTTTCTGATGGATCTTAGCTTCCATAAGGTGGCGAAGCCTTTTTTGACCAGAAGGTCGGTGTGAGCTTCGAAGGTAAGGTTGAGGTCGAGAGTCACTCCGAGTATTTTTAAGGAGTTTGTTAAGGGAAAGACTTGGCCATTCAGGGAGATTCTCTTTACTCTTTATCTAATGTGTCTCTCATTTATTAAATAATAATAACTGCTTCTTTTCTTTGCAGGTACCTATTCAAGGTCCTTCAGGTAAGTGAACCACTAACCAAAGTTATAACCACTGTATGCACACAGGAAAAGAAAAAGAAAAGAAAACCTCTCCTTTGTTTTCAGGCTTTCTTATGTTGGCTAGCATCAGATGAAGATGAAGACAATCAGGAAATTGGACTCTTGAAGCAACTGGAGCTGGACTGTGGTCTTTAACTCTGGAAGCCACCAAGCATTCAGGATATACTGGAACCAGGATCAGTGCAGGAAATCTTTCTGATAATTCTGTAAATATTCTTACTATTGTATATAAGCAAATAAAAATATTTTTGCCTCCCTCTGTAATGTAACTAAGTGTGTCCTTCTTCTTCTGGTTCCTATTATGTTACTAGACTTGTGTAAAATAAAATAAATTTCAGAAATCTATTATTTTATTCTACTACAGCAGGGGTCCCCCAACCCCCAGCCCAAGAGAGATTCCCTTGCGCAACATCTTTCCATCCCTCTTTCCCATTCCACACAGCAGAACCCCACCGACCCTCCCACCACAAGGCCGACATACTTCCGCTTCAAACAGCGTCGGCGGCAGCACTGAACAGGCTGCTTCACTGCCTTCCTCGCCAGGAACTTCCCTCTGCCACCTCAATTGGCTAAATTCATGTGACATTAACCTCAAATTTAAAATGGAATATCACAAGGAACATATTCCCTTTTTGGATATTACGATTAAGAAAGACAGACACAGCTTCCAAACTACCATCTATAAGAAGCCAACTGACAAAAACAGTTAAGAACATAAGCAGTGCCTCTGCTGGGTCAGACCAGAGGTTCATCATGCCCAGCAGTCCGCTCACGCGGTGGCCCATCAGGTCCAGGACCTGTATAGTAATCCTCTATCTTCTGCTATATGCACTTTTGTTGCCAACCAACACCACAGCTGCAGAGCTGCAAGTCTTTGAATGATTACATGTCAGGAAAACTGAATTGGTCACTTTGTGTTAGTATTTGCACAGATGGAGCAGCTGCCATGACTGGATGGCTTTCTAATTTCACTACTCGAGTCAAGGAGGTTGCTTCTGAATGTGAGTCTATGCCATGGGTGCCAACACTTTTTGGCCTTGCGATCTACTTTTAAAATTACCAAGTCAAAATGATCTACCAACAATAAAAAATTTTAAAAAACATAAAGCACACTGTACGCAGAGAAAATGTTAATTATCATTTATATTCCAGGGTTTTTTCAAAAAGATCAAGGCAGATGACTCTATGCAATGTCACCTTAGTAAGAACCATACAAAAGTAGATAAATATACCCCCTCCCTTTTTACTAAACCGCGATAGCAGTTTTTAGCGCAGGGAGCTGCGCTGAATGCCCCGTACTGCTCTTGACGCTCATAGGCTCCCTGCGCTAAAAACCGTTCAGTGGTACAAATTAATATCTGGATTTATGAATAAAAAACCAAAGACTGGTCTCCGGGACATTTGGAGCATTGAGATTAAGCATCAAATTACTGTGTTTCAATGGCCACGAATTTGGTCTTGGAGGATGAGATGTACGATGTCTGCATCTATGAGACAACCATGGTTTTTCCTGTTACATAGAGCATTCTGGACCCCTGTTCGTTTAAAAAAATTAGATTGCTCTAAGTCGGATAGATGTTGGCATTGTCATCTTGAAGCAGGGACTTTAGATCATTTATTGTTCTATAGTCCATTTATTATGGCTTTTTGGAAATCAATTTGGGGCCAGATTAATAATTTGTTAGAAAATTATGTGGCATTATCATATGATACAGTATTATTTGGCATGTCTATGAGGGCTAAGAGCCAAATATCTTCCAAAAATAATAAACTCTTACTTATTTTAACAGGAATCACCATACAACAAATAACATGCAATTGGAAAAATTGGAATAGATTAAATTATAGTTTTTGGTGGAATTCAGTGTGTCATATTTATAAAATGGAAAGAACATTAACTCTTCAGAAAGGAAATTTTAATAAATTTCAAGATGTGTGTGGGCCATTAACAAATTATTACAATGAATAAATATCATTTCCCTGGTACGTACAAATTAAATAATGGGTAGGGAGTAATTTCTTGAATTTTTACTAGGTGCTTTGAATGAAAGGAAAGTCTTTATTATATGATATATGTGTTATGATATAATGAAGAGTTGGGAGGGAATGGGATAAAATATGAGTATAATTAATTATAGAATTTCAAGTGATATATTTAAGTTAAAATGATGTTACTTTTTGTTACACTTGATTTAAGTTATAAAAATGAAGGGAGTTTAAAAAAAAGGGAGCCATGGTGCAAAATATAGACAGCAGATATAAATTCTCAAAATGGACACATTTTGATCACTAAATTGAAAATAAAATCATTTTTCCTACCTTAGTTGTCTGGTGATTTCATGAGTCTCTGGTTGCACTTTCTTCTTCTGACTGTGCATCCAATATTTCTTAAGAACATAAGCATCGCCTCTGCCGAGTCAGACCATAGGTCCATCGTGCCCAGCAGTCCGCTCCTACAGTGGCCCCCCAGGTCAATGACCTGTAAGTGATCCTTTACTAAGACATTTTATCCTGTATAGTACCCCTCTAATTATACCCTTCAATCCCCTTTTCCTTCAGGAACATGTCCAATCCCTTTTTGAAACCCAAAATCATACTCTGCTCTACCACTTCCTCTGGAAGCGCATTCCAGGCATCCACCACCCTCTGAGTGAAGAACTTCCTAGCATTTGTTCTGAATCTGTCTCCCTTCAAGTTTTTTGAGTGCCCTCTTGTTCTTGTTGCCCTCACCAGTCTGAAGAATCTGTCCCTCTCTACCTTCTCTATACCCTTCATGATCTTGTAAGTTTCTATCATGTCTCCTCTAAGTCTCCGCTTTTCCAAAGAAAAGAGCCCCAGCTTCTCCAGCCTTTCAGCATATGAAAGGTTTTCCATGCCCTTTATCATTCTTGTTGCTCTTTTCTGGACCTTCTCGAGTATCACCATATCCTTCTTAAGGTACGGCGAACAGTAGAACATAAGAACATAAGAAGTTGCCTCCGCTGAGGCAGACCAGAGGTCCATCTTGCCCAGTGGTCCGCTCCCGCGGCGGCCCATCAGGCCTACTTGCCTGAACAGTGGTCCTTGACTAATTTTATAACTTACCTCTAATCCTCTAATCCTATCCCTATAACCTACCTCTACTCCTATCTGTACCCCTCAATCCCTTTCTCCTCCAGGTACTTATCCAAACCTTCTTTGAAGCCCTGTAGCGTGCTCCTGCTTATCACATCCTTCGGTAGCTCGTTCCATGTTTCCACCACCCTTTGGGTGAATAAGAACTTCCTGGTGTTTGTTCTAAACCTTTCCCCTTTCAATTTCTCTGAGTGCCCCCTTGTACTTGTGCCCCCATAATTTGAAAAATCTGTCCCTGTCTACTTTTTCTATGCCCTTCATGATCTTGAAGGTTTCTATCATGTAAGAACATAAGAACATAAGAAGTTGCCTCCACTGGGTCAGACCGAGGTCCATCTCGCCCAGCGGTCCGCTCCCGCGGCGGCCCATCAGGTCCGTGACCTGTGAAGTGGTTTCTGCCTATTTCTATAAACTACCTCTAGTTATATCTGTACCCCTCTATCTCCTTATCCTCCAGGAACCTATCCAAACCCTCCTTGAACCCCTGTACAGAGTTCTGGCCTATCACATTCTCTGGAAGCGCGTTCCATGTGTCCACCACCCTCTGGGTAAAAAAGAACTTCCTAGCATTTGTTTTAAACCTGTCCCCTTTCAGTTTCTCTGAGTGACCCCTAGTGCTTGTGGCTCCCCACAGTTTGAAAAATCTGTCCTTATTCACTTTCTCTATGCCCTTAAGGATTTTGAAGGTTTCTATCATGTCTCCTCTAAGTCTCCGCTTTTCCAGGGAGAAAAGCCCCAGCTTTTTCAGTCTGTCAGTATATGAGAGGTCCTCCATACCCTTTATTAGCTTAGTTGCTCTTCTCTGGAATCTCTCAAGTCCTTCTTGAGGTACGGCGACCAGTACTAGACACAGTACTCCAGGTGCGGGCGCACCATTGAACGATACAGTGGCAGGATGACTTCCTTCGTCCTGGTCGTGATACCCTTCTTAATGATACCCAACATTTTGTTTGCTTTCTTTGAGGCTGTGGCGCACTGCGCCGACGCCTTCAATGTTGTGTCTACCATCACTCCCAGGTCTCTTTCAAGGTTGCTCACCCCTAGCGGTGATCTCCCCATTTTGTAAGTGAACATTGGGTTCTTTTTCCCCACATGCATGACTTTGCATTTCCCTATGTTGAAGCTCATTTGCCACTTTTTGGCCCACTCTTCCAGCATTGTCAGATCTTTTTGGAGATCTTCGCAGTCCTCCATGTTTTTGACCCTGCTGTATAGTTTGGTGTCATCCGCAAATTTAATAACCTCACATTTTGTTCCTGCCTCCAGGTCGTCAATAAATATATTGAACAGGAGCGGTCCCAGCACCGACCCCTGTGGAACTCCGCTCGTGACCCATTGCCAGTCTGAGTAATGGCCCTTTACTCCAACCCTCTGTTTCCTATCCGCCAGCCAGTTTTTGATCCATCGGTGGACCTCCCCTTGCACCCCGTAGTTCCATAGCTTCCTTAGCAGTCTTTCATGTGGTACCTTGTCGAAGGCTTTTTGGAAGTCAAGGTAAATGATGTCTATGGATTCCCCTTTATCCACCTGGCTGTTTACCCCCTCAAAGAAGTGTAATAAGTTTGTGAGGCATGACTTGCCCTTGCAGAAGCCATGCTGGCTCGACTTTAGCTGCCCATTGTTTTCGATGTGTTCCCAGATGCTGTCTTTAATCAGCGCTTCCATCATCTTTCCCGGGACCATGGTAAAGCTCACCGGCCTGTAGTTTCCTGGGTCTCCCCTTGAGCCTTTCTTGAAGATGGGCGTGACATTTGCTATTTTCCAGTCCTCTGGAATCTCTCCAGTTTTTAAGGATAGGTTGCATATTTGTCGGAGTGGCTCAGCTATTTCGTTCCTTAGTTCCTTGAATACCCTTGGGTGAATGCCGTCCGGACATGGCGATTTGTCACTCTTTAGCCTGTCTATCTGCCTGAGGACATCCACCTTGCTTACCTCTAGTTGGACCAGATATTCATCCTGATCTCCTTTTACGATCTCCTCGGGTTCCGGAATGTTGGTTGTGTCCTCCCTCGTGAAAACTGACGTGAAGAACTCATTTAACCTGTCAGCTATCTCATTTTCCTCTTTAACCACTCCCTTTCTGTCTCCATCATCCAAGGGACTTCCTCCCTTGCTGGTTGCTTCCCCTTAACGTACCTGAAGAATGATTTGAAGTTTGTTGCTTCCCTCGCCAGTCTCTCTTCATATTCTCTTTTTGCTTTCCTAACCACTCGGTGACACTCCTTTTGGTGTTTTTTATGGTCCTTTTGGTTGTCCTCTGTTTGGTCCTTTTTCCATTTCCTGAATGATGCCTTCTTGTCACTTATCGCCTTTTTCACTGCATTGGTTATCCACACTGGGTTTTTTGTTCTATTTTTTTGCACCCTTTCCTGAACTTGGGGACGCACAGGTTTTGTGCTTCGTGCACCATGCCCTTGAGTAGGGTCCAGGCTTTTTCTACGGACTCCATCTTCCTTGCGGTGTCGTTGAGTTTCTTCCCCACCATTTTCCTCATGGCCTCATAATTCCCTTTTTTGAAGTTCAGTGCTGTCGTTGTAGTTCTTTTCACCTTTGATGATCCAATTTCTAGCCTGTACTGGATCGTGTTGTGATCGCTGTTTCCTAGTGGGGCTAGTACCGCCACCTCCTTAGCGGGCCCTCCTAGTCCGTTGAAGATTAGGTCAAGAGTGGCATCTCCCCGTGTTGGTTCTGTGACCAGCTGTTCCATGAAACAGTCCCTCGTGACCTCCAGGAATTTGGTCTCCCTCATGCAGTTTGAGTGCCCGATATTCCAGTCTATTCCCGGGTAGTTGAAGTCCCCCATCACACTTCTGCTTTTGCATACCTGCCTCAGTTCAGCCTCCAGATCCTGGTCGATTTCTTCCGTTTGTCCAGGTGGGCGATAGTACAGACCCAGTTTTATGTCTGCTCCAGTTCCTCCTGGTAGCTTAACCCATAGTGATTCCAAGTCATCCGCCCTTACTGTTGTTTCCATCCTGGTTGAAGGTATGGAATCTTTTATATATAGCGATATTCCTCCACCCTTTTTGTGTGACCTATCTCTCCTGTAGAGTTTGAACCCTGGTAAGGCCACATCCCATTTATTGTCATCAGTCCACCACTTTTCTGTGGTGTGTCTGTTCCGTCCTCAGCCTGTTTCCTCATTTTTGGTTGTCCCTCTGGATTCCGTTGTTCTCTGTTAGTCCTGCTTGCCAATTTCATTTGTGCCCTAGACCCCTGCAATTCGTCCTTAGGTCCTTTTTCAAAAAATTCCCACTTAGTCTTGAGCCCTCTTTTACAGTGTCCTTGTTCAATGTCCTTGGCCCTGTTCCCCTACAATTCATCCTCAGGTCCTTTTCCCAAAAATTCCCACTCAGTCCTGATCCCTTTTTTACAATGTCCTTGCTCAATGTCCTTGGCCCTGGGCCCCTGTATTGCATCCTTAGGTCCTTTTTCCAAAAATTCCCACTCAGTCCCGAGCCCTCTTTTACAATGTCCTTGTTCAATATCCTTATTTGATACTTTTGTCCGATGTGTCAGATCGACTGTCGGCTTTCCCCTCTTCCTCAGTTTAAAGCCAAATCTATGACTCTCTGGACGTTGCGTCCCAGCATCCTCATCCCAGTCGTGCTCAAGTGCAGTCCGTCTCTCCTGTAGAGCTTATTCTTTCCCAAGAAAGTTGTCCAGTTCCGAACAAAAAGGAAACCCTCCTCTTCGCACCATCTCCTGAGACAACCGTTTATTGCTTGTAGTTCACTCTGCCTCCTTGCGTCAGCCTTCTCAGAGATCCTGCCAGTACCGAGAGCGATCTTCCTTGCCCTCAGTTTCAGTTTCCTCCCCAGGATCCTGAACCCTGGTACAGTTATTGCAGTCCTGTTGTAGTTCCTCCTGCTGACGTCGTTGGTTCCAACATGGATTACTACAGCTGTCTCCTCCGTCTCAGCCCCTTCCAGGATCCTCTCGATTCTGTCGATGACGTCCTTCGTTCTTGCCCCCGGGAGACATGTCACTAGTCTGTCCTCTCTCCCTCCAGCTATGTGACTGTCCACTCCTCTCAGGATTGAGTCTCCCACTACGATAGCAGATCTCCCCTTCCTCAACTGTCTCTCTGGTCTCAAATTTGTGTCAGTTGCGCAGTCCGCTAGTCCTTCCTCTGGTTTCTGTTGGGTCTCCTCCTCATCTGCCTGTCCAGATTCTCTGCAAGGTCCTACTTCCATGGTGTCTGGTGGATTTTGTCTTCTGACTGTTAGTTCTCTCCTGATGAGCTGGTGGTCCTGTGCCTCCACCATCCTGCAGGTCTCCTCGATGAACTTCTCGAGCTCTCTCACTTGTTCCATGATGTGGTCCTCTCTGGCGGTGTCTTCAGTTGCCCAGCACTGTTCCTCTATGGTGCACAATCCCTCCAGTTCCTGTACTCGAACCTGCAGTCTCCCGACCTCCTTTTTCAGGCTATCCAGTTCCTGGCATCGACTGCATATGTATGCCTGCCTCCCGGAGGGGAGGTAGTCATACATATGACATTCGATGCAGTATACTGAGCTCTGCTGGTTCCTGTAGCCTCCATTTCTTTATCCTTGCTCCTATGGTCCCTCGGTGATTGGGAGTGGTGCCCGGCGTGCAGCTAGGCTGCCCCCCTGACAGGAACCTTCCGTCTTCTCTACTGCCGTTCCAAACACTCTTCCCTCACAGTACTGAACGCAGTATTCCAGAGGCGGGTGCACCATCACCCGATATAGCGGCAGGATAACCTCTTTGGTTCTGGTAGTGATTCCCTTTTTGATAATGCCCAACATTCTGTTTGCCTTCTTTGAGGCCGCTGTGCATTGTGCCTCTGGCTTCATTGTTTTGCTCATCAAAACCCCCAAGTCCTTTTCTAGGTTGCTTATCCCCAATACCATCCCTCCCATCGTGTAGTTGTACATCGGGTTTCCTTTCCCTATGTGCAAGACTTTGCATTTCTCTACATTGAAGCTCATTTGCCATTTATTTGCCCATTCACTCAGTTTGTTCAGGTCCCTTTGTAGTTCTTTACATTCTTCAACAGTTCTAACCCTACTGGAGAGTTTTGTGTTGTCCGCAAATTTTATAACTTCGCACTTCGTCCCTACTTCCAGGTCATTTATGAATATATTGAACAACAGTGGTCCCAGCACTGACCCCTGAGGGACACCACTCGTGACTCCTATCAAGTCAGAGTAGTGTCCCTTTACTCCTACCCTCTGTTTCCTGTCCGCCAGCCAATTTCTGATCATCTGTGCACGTCCCCTTCCACCCCGTGGTTCCACAGTTTCCTTAGTAGGCGCTCGTGGGGTGCCTTGTCGAAGGCTTTTTGGAAGTCTAGATATATGATGTCTATGGGGTCACCTTTGTCCAATTTTTTGTTTATCACCTCCAAAGAAGTGCAGTAGGTTCGTTTGGCAAGATCTTCCTTTTCAGAAACCGTGCTGGCTTGTTCTCAACAGATTATTTCTTTCTATATGCTCATTGATGCTGTCCTTGATTAATGATTCAGCCATCTTTCCCGGAACTGAGGTTAAGCTTACCAGTCTGTAGTTCCCTGGGTTGCCTCTGGATCCCTTTTTGAAGATAGGTGTAACATTCGCTATCCTCCAGGATTACCCCTGTTTTCAAGGATAGGTTGCAAATCTGCTGTAGTAACTTCACTATTTCGTCTCTGAGCTCTTTCAGTATTCTCGGATGGATTCCATCTGGTCCCGGAGATTTGTCAGTTTTTAATCTATCTATCTGTTTGAGTACGTCTTCGAGGCTCACCTCCATCGATAATAATTTTTCCCCTTGAAGATTTTTTCTGGTTTCAGCACATTGGATGTGTCCTTTTTTGTGAAGACCTATGAGAAGAACGTGTTTAATCTATCTGCCACTTCCTTTTCCTCCTTTACCATTCCTTTCTTGTCTCCCTCATCCAAGGGACCCACCTCCTCCCTCACCGGTTGTTTTCCTTTCACATATCGAAAGAATGGTTTAAAATTCCATGCCTCCTTGGCAAGTCTCTCTTCAAACTCTTTTCTCGCTATTCTGACCACACGGTGACATTCTTTTTGATGTTTCCTGTGCTCTTTCCAATTTTCCTCGGTTTTATCCTTTTTCCACTTCCTGAATGATTTTTTCTTGTCTCCTATCACCTTCTTAACTTCATTGGTTATCCATGCCGGGTCTTTTGCTTGATTCTTTTTGCACCCTTTTCTAATTGCTTGATTCTTTTTGCACCCTTTTCTAAATCTTCCAGCCTCTTTTGCACACTTTTCTAAATCTTTCAGCTTCCTGTATGCTTCCTCTCCTCCAGACCTCATTCTCTCCCTGAACTTTTTCTTTCTTTCTCCCTGCCCCCTTCTTTCTTTCTGTCTCACTGCCTCTCTTTCTTTCTCTCTCTCCATGCCCCCTTTCTTTCTGACTCCCTGTTCCCCCTTTCTTTCTGTTTCCCTTCTTCTTTGTCTCCTTGCCACCCCTTCTTTCTATCTTCCTGCCTGCCCCCTTTCTTTCTTTCTCCCTACCCTCCCCCAAGCCACTAGGATTGCCGCTGCCACCATCGGGGAACAGGCCCCCAAGCCACCACCACCCCAAGCTCTCCCTGCAGAAGCATCGCGCTGACCAGCATTCCGCTCCCCGATGTCAATTCTGACATTGAAGAGGAGTTCCGGGCCAGCCAGGCAGCGATTGACTGGCCCAGATCTTCCTCTCCGATGTCAGAATTGACGTCATGGAGTGGAATGCTAGTCGGTCAGATGCTTCTGCAGGGAGGGTGGTGGGGGACATTGGGGAAAGGAAGGCTGATCAGCCCCGTAGATTGGGACAGCAACACGAGTCTATCACAGAGCCTGGGATGGACTCCACGATCGACTCATGTTGCCTTCCGAATCTACCGGTTGATCGCGATCGACGTATTGGGCACCCCTGGTCTACGCATTCATAGAGAAATGCTGGCTAGCCGAAAAATGTCACCTGAACTTAACAAAGTTTTGCAGGATGTGATTAAAATGATCAACCACATTAAAATACATGCCCTAAACTCGCATCTATTCATGCAACTCTGTGAGGAGATGGATGCAGAGTACAAACGTCTTCTCTTATACACAGAAGTGAGATGGCTTTCTAAAGGTAGATCACTGACCTGAGTTTATGAGTTATGAGAGCTGCTCCAGAGATTTTTTTCAGAAAAACACTCACCACTGACAGCGCATTTTACTGATGCAGAATGGGTCACAAAACTTGCCTACTTGTGTGACATGTTCAGCCTGCTCAATGAACTTAATCTGTCACTTCAGGGAAGAATGACCACTGTGTTCAAGTTGGCAGATAAAGTGGCCAAACTTGATTTATGGAGTTGACAAGTGAACATTGGGATTTTTGACATGTTTCAAATGTTAGCAGAGGTTGTTAAAGATACCAAGCCAGGGCCTTCATTCTCCCAAATTGTGTATGATCACCTATCTCAGCTTTCAATAGAGTTTGAGCATTATTTCCCAACCACAAAAGACCCCCGAAATGGGAAGGAATGGATCCGTGACCCATTTGTGAATAAGCCAGGTGAATCAACTTTGTGCTTGAAGAGGATCAACTGCTTGAGATTGCAAATGATGGTGGGCTTAAAAGTATGTTTGAGACAACTTCAAATATCTATACATTTTGGATTAAAGTCAAGGCGGAATATCATGAGGTTGCCACAAAAGCACTGAAAAATCTGCTTCCATTTCCAACATCCTATCTTTGTGAGGCAGTATTTTCTGCAGTGACAGCAACTAAAACAAGATTATGGAGTAGACTGAACATAAGCAGCACACTTCGCGTGTCACTGTCTTCCATCGTCCCCAGATGGGATTGTCTGGTTGCAGGAAAACAAGCTCAGGGCTCCCACTAATTCTGCATTATGGTAAGTTGTATAATTTCTATTATGATATTATAACTTAATAATAATAGGAATGTAATATATATATTGTGTATAAAACTGCCTTACGAATTCCAAACAATGGCCAATCAGGGACTTCCTTAGGCTCCTCCCTAATGAAGTCCCTGATTGGCTCAGGCGCCTCAGGCCCCTCCCAAGAGAGAAGCCCAAGGAACCTGAGCCAATCAGGGCCTTAGGCCCATCCCCATGCATCACATGATACACCGGGGCGGGGCTTAAGGGGCCTTAGGCCTTAGGCATTGCTGATGGACAGCCGACGGAGGATTGAGCACCCCTCTTGCTCCCAACTTAAAGGTACGTGGAGGGGGGAGAGGGTGGTGACAAGACCTGATCCAAGGGGCCCGATGGCAGAAGGGAGTGGACATCCCTCCTGCCATTTTGGCACAGGGAGTGTTCAGCTGGTGGGCGGGCGGGGGGAGAGGAGGGGCCAATGGCACCGATGGCAGGAGAGATTGGGTATCCCTCATGCCATATAATACATGCAAAATATCTGTCCAATAAAAAAAAGAAGAAAAAAAACAGACAGAAGTCCTAACAGCAGTGACAGGATGCTGCTTTTCCTGTCACTACTGTCAGGGCTCTATACCGACTCAATCACTCACTGAGTGATTGAGTCGGTGAGTTTGCATGCAAATGATTTGCACCTCTGTGCAAACCATTTGCATGCAACCTTGATAGTGAATCAATCACTGTTTGAAAATCAGCCAGAGAATTGGCCAACGATGAGTCGCTATCTTTAGTAAATCTGGGCTTTAGACTATTCTTCTCTATATATATAGGTTTGTAAGAGACTGCAACAACAGGCCCTTTGAAGTTAACACAGCAATCAGATTACCCTGGTGATTTTTAGAGCTATTTTACCTTCCCCACAGATCCTTAATACCTAATTCATGAAAGGAGCTCTGCTTCTGCTCCTTATGTCAAAGACAGAAACTTTGGGCTAGATTCACTAAGCAAACCGATCATTTGCGACCCCTTTGCGAATCGATTTCCCTCCGACCCCATTCACTAACCTCTGTGCTGATCCGATTCCGATTTGTGTATGCAAATAAGGGGAAATGGCATGCAAAGTATGCAGGGAAGCGATTCACTAAACAGAAGAAGGAAGACAGATTGGGCTTGCCAATCCGAAGTGAAGTGACTGCTTAGGACCCGTCGCTTCACTTCTTACTAACTCCCCTGCCCTTTAAAACCACAAGATGGCAATGCGCTTTTGCAAAATACATAAAAAAGGAATTCTTTCTTTTTTATATATTCTGTAAAATGCATTGCCAGGCCATGGTTTTAACCCACCTCCCTGCATCGATGCCCCCTGTGCTGATGCCCACTGCCCGCACTGATGCCCTTCCGATGCCACGCCGAAGAACAAAAGGCAGGAGGGATGCCAACTCCCTCCTGCCATCTCAAACCCGTCCTGGCCGGGCCTGGCCCACCTCCCTCCTTGTACCTTTAGCTACCATACCTTTAAAATCATTAGGAGCAGGAGGGGTGATCAGTCCCTTCTTCTCCAGGCCTCCTCCAACACGAACTGCGGCCTTAGGTCATGCCCTAGTGCATCATGTGATACACAGGGAGGGGCCTAAGGCCCTGATTGGCTGAGGCACCTTGGGCTCCTCCCTTGGGAGGGGTCTAGGGTGCTTTAGCCAATCAGGGACTTCCTTAGGGAGTAGTCTAAGGAAGTCCCTGATTGGCCATTGTTTTTGGCCAGGACAGGTTTCAGATGGCAGGAGGGCGTTGTCATCCCTCCTGCCTTTTGTTCTTTGGCGGGGCTGCGACTGGGGAGGCATTTTTTATGGGTATGGGGAGGGAGGAAGCACTTTGGGGGAGCTTTTTTATGTATTTTTTAATTGAGCAGTTATTTTGTGTGTATAATACAAAACAAATTAGCCAATCAAGGACTTCCTCCTGCCATATTTTTCAGCTCGGTAGAGGGAGCATTGGGTGGCAGGAGGGAGTGGGCATCCCTCCTGCCATTTGTGGGTCGCCGCATTCCAAGGGGCGCGCATTTGTTGGGGGAGTCAGTTTTTTGATAGGTCTGCTGGGGTTTTTTTCCTTTTTTTATGGGGGCCAATATTTTACGTGTGTATTACATGCAAAATATCTGTGCCATGGAAATAAAAAGGAAAAAAACCCCAGGCAGACCTGTCAAAAAACCAGCAGACCTGTTGGTAACACAGTTACCGACAGGTCTAGAGCAGTCAGGTTTTAGGATCATAAAACTCGATGCAAAATCACCAAGCAAATGATAGTGAACCGATTGCTTAGCTATTTTGCATGGGGTTTTACAAATTTTCATGGCCGGATCATAAAATGGGAGGGGAAAAACAGGCGGTGGGCCATTTTGTGAATTGGGTCAGTTAGCAGCAATCATTTAGCGATGATTTAGTGATAATCGCTGACTTTAGTGAATCGGGGCCTTAGTACAAAGAACCTGGAAAAACAAGAGCTCCATCTGGACCATAAGCAACTCTAGAGAGGAGGAATGCTGGCAAAAGCCTAACCCTTGGTAAGCCTAAACTTGACTAGCCTGTGACCGGAAGAGCTTGGAGTGATCAGAAATTGCTCAAGCTTGATGACTGGCCATGGCCAGTGGAGAAACTATGTGCCCAGGAGAGTCTTCATGGAAAGACTGAGTGACCAGGAGTGTCCTCAGTAGCAACCAGTGTACTGGTGGTATCCTAGCTGATGGTGACTGGCAAGTAACCAGCAGACGGCCTGGAGAAAGTGGCTAGAAGATCCAGAGGAAAGAAATAAGAAAAATTCAAGGTCTTAGGATGTTGGTGACTGGTGAGTTACCAGCAGAAGGACTGGTGGCAACAAGCATAAAGAATGGTAATGGTACCAGAAGCAGCCAGAAGATCCAGACGGAAGCAGCCAAAAGGACTAGAGATCCTTGACTGATGGTGATTGGCAAGTGAATGGGACTGTAGGGGCTGGTGATGACCAGCAGAGAGATTGGTAATGGTACTAGAAACAGCCAGAGGACCCAGAAGTCCCATGAGAGTTGAAGAGGACCTAGAGGTAAGCAGAGGGACTGGTGGAGACTGGAGAAATCTTTTGTGGCCAGATTGACCAGGAAAGTGTGTTCAGAGGAGCCTTGTCGTGTTTTTAGAAGAGCCTAGAATAGTGATGTGTGTAGAAGAACCTGGTGGTGGAAGGAAAATAAAATCAGAGGAGTCTCTTGGTGGTGAAGTGATGGGAGGTGACCGATCAGCCTGTCACAATTTGTGACAGTGGTGGGATTCTGAAACTGCCTAAGAGGAATCCAGGAAGAACAAAAGACAACACCAGATGAGGAGGCAAGAGGGTGGATGTAGGGGAGGTGGAGGCCACAGTGGGAGGGAAGGTTCCTGGAAGAAAGATCTAGAAGACTCCTGTTGGAGATGCCTGAGAGAAGATCTATCAGAAAAGGGTGGGTTAGGTATTTTTGATAGAAGATAAAAAAATTATCTTCACTTCAAGTCAGAGACATGAAGAAGTTTAGTCAGTGCTGGACAAGCAGGATTTTATTTTCTTTGAGCTTAAATTACAAACACCTGACAAGTCGGCAGAATCCTGAGAAAGTGGATATCAAATCTACCCTCTTGAGACAAGTAACCGGTTGATAGGGAATGTTGTCTGCATATGCCCGGTTTTGAGAGGGAGGGAATGTGATAGGGTGTATATCCCATCATTGGCCAGCAGAGGGAATCCTCAGCAACAGAAGAAGGAACTTATTTTCATACAAATAGTGCAAAGACACCTGGAAGATTTCTACTCACCCTGAGTGAAAAAAGGAGTTGAAAACAAGACTTCTAGAACAAAGAACCTAGAAAAACATGAGCTTCTTCTGGAGCTCAGGCAATCCTTGAGGGGAGGAATGTTGGAGAAAGCCTAACCCCCGGTAAACCTAAATTTGATCAGCCTGTGATTGGTAGAGCTTGGAGTGACTGGAGGTTTCTCAAGCTTGACAACTGGCCATGACCAGTGGAGAGACTGAATGACCAGAAGAGTCCTCAGGGAGAAACTGAGTGACCAGGAGTGTCTTCATGGATTGACTGGAGCCAAGAGGGACCGTGATAGCAACCATTATACAGTTGGTATCCTGGCTGATGGTGACTGGTGAGTAACTAGCAGAGGGACCAAAGGAAGTAGCCAGAACACCTAGAGAGAAGCAGTCTAAGAACATAAGCAATGCCTCCGCTAGGTCAGACCTGAGGTCCATCATGCCCAGCAGTCCGCTCACGCGACGGCCCAACAGGTTCAGGACCTGTGCAGTAATCCTCTATCTATACCCCTCTATCCCCTTTTCCAGCAGGAAATTGTCCAATCCTTTCTTAAACCCCAGTATCGTACTCTGACCTCTTCCTCTGGAAGCGAATTCCAGGTGTCCACCACACGTTGGGTAAAGAAGAACTTCCTAGCATTCGTTTTGAATCTGTCCCCTTTCAACTTTTCTGAATGCCCTCTTGTTCTTTTATTTTTTAAAGTTTGAAGAATCTGTTCCTCTCCACTCTCTCTATGCCCTTCATGATCTTGTAAGTCTCTATCATATCCCCTCTACGTCTCCTCTTCTCCAGGGAAAAGAGACCCAGTTTCTCCAATCTCTCAGCGTATGAAAGGTTTTCCATACCTCTCCTCTGAACCCTCTCAAGTAATGCCATATCTTTAAGGTACGGCGACCAGTACTAGACACAGTACTCCAGATGCGGGCGCACCATTGCCCGCTACAACGGCAGGATAACTTCTTTCGTTCTGGTAGTAATATCCTTCTTGATTATACCTAGCATTCTATTCGCTCTCTTAGCAGCCGCTGCGCACTGTGCCGTCGGCTTCATTGTCATGTCCACCATTACCCCCAAGTCCCTTTCTTGGGTACTCTCTTTCAATAAGATCCCTCCCATCGTATAGTTGTACCTCGGGTTTCTGCTTCCCACATGTAATACTTTACATTTCTCAACGTTGAATTTCATCTGCCATCTCATTGCCCATTCCCTTAGTTTGTTCAAGTCCCTTTGCAATTCTTCACAGTCCTCTTTAGTCCAAGCTCCATTAAATAGTTTGGTGTCGTCCGCAAATTTTATTTCATTTCAAATATTTTTATTAAAAGTTATCATATGTATAAAACAAGAGGAGTATTGAAAAATACAGAACATAGCCTCAATAGGACCATACCATGATACGAAACTTAACAAGGTACATTAAGTAGCAAAGTGAAATAGGCGGATCGTACCAAATAGTCCCACAAATGACTGGAGGGTATCCTGGAGAGAGAGAGATAGAGAAAGGCGATAGATAGAAATATCAGAGAGAAGTTAGGGAGGAAAAGTCAGTCTCAAACAGGAGGAATGGTTAGGGTCATTACCTAGCAAGAAAGGTGCAAAGTTGGTAATGAACAACCATCTGGAAATGTCAACAGTTAGGGAGAGAAATGTGTAATAGGGTCCCAAACTTTCGAAATAATTTTGTATCTATTGGAATACTCTGCAGCTTTGGTTTCATAAAGATGTATCATAAGTATAGTATGCCACCAAAAGGAAATGTTAAGTGAGTCTGCGGATTTCCAGTTATGAAGAATCATTTGGATCGTTATGGCAATTAAGATGTTTAGAAGAGATTGAGGTGAGGGGGTCATTGACAGCTAAAGCTCTATAGAGGAGAATATCTAAAGAGAAGGCAGATTGAATTGGAAGGATGAGCTTAATGGTATTCCAGACTTTCGTCCAAAATGGGGCAAGAATAGGACAGGTGAATATCATGTGACGAAGATCACCAATATCTGACACACAATGCCAGCAAAGATTAGAGTCTTGTAATTCGGCCTGAAATATCTTATTGGGGGTCCAATAAACTTTATATGACAGGAAGTACATCGATTGAGAGATACTGGAAGAAGCCGTAGGGCGAAGAACTTTACTAAAATAATATTCCCAATCTTTGTCCGAGCCCCGCCAAGTCGTGTCAGAGGACCAAATATCGGTAGATTTCTTGGATCGCGGGTATAGGTGAGATCTAAGTTTCTTGTAAAAAAGGGACATGGAATGTCCCAAAACAACACCAATATTAGACAATGTAAGAAAGGTAGATGATGAAGAATAGTCATTGAGAGATGGGAAGCACCTTTTTAGGCAATGGGAAAGTTGAAGCCAATGGTAGCATTCCGTCGGAGGGAGCGCAAATTTATCTATAAGCTGAGAGAAGGACAATGAGTCGTTTTCTATAAGTTGATTCAGAGTTAAAATATCCTTATCCATCCATTTCTGCCAATGAATCAGTTGGTTATCGATTCGGATATAGGAATTAAACCAGATAGGAGAAGTGGTGAGCCAGTGATTCGTTTGAAAAATATGATCAAAGTGCTTAATCACATGTAGAGTTGCACAGATGGTGGACGAGATGGTAGGTAAAGCCTGGACAGAGCTGTAAGGCAGACAGAAAAGTGGAATAGGATGTGCCAGAAATTGTTCAATATAGAACCATCCGGAAAATCGTTCTTGAGGAACTGAATCTTGAATCCAAATAGAACTATATCGAAGAAAAGCAGCAATATGATAAAGAAAAAAGTCAGGGAAGCCCACACCCCCATCCTCTTTAGATGATTTTAGAATTTTCAGAGCGATACGGGATGGCTTCCCATGCCAGAGGTATTCAGACAGTCTGCATTCAATGGCTTTATAGAATTCCTTAGGCGCTAGTCTAGGGAGCATGGAGAGTTAGTAGTTAACAATTGGAGTGATAGTCATCTTTATCGCCTCCATACGCCCCCACCAAGATAGAGATAAGGGGGACCAGCGTTTCAATAAAGTTTCCACTTTGGAGGTTATGGCAGTTAGATTAAGAGACATCATTGTATCAGTGTCAGGATGGAAGAGGGTCCCAAGATATTTTAAAGAGGAATGCGCCCAATGAAAAGAAATGGGACCGCAGTCCGAGATAGATGTATTATTATTTAAAGGTAATATTTCAGATTTATCCCAATTGATACGATATCCGGAGTATTTTGAAAAGTTGGAGACTAGTTGAAGTAAAGCCGGTATAGAGGAAGCCGGGTTAAACAAGAAAATCAGTAAGTCATCTGCATAAGCAAGGGTTTTAATTTGCGACATACCAATGGGAATGCCCATAATATGAGGATGTTGTCGAATAGCTATTAAGAGGGGTTCAAGGGCTAAATTGAAAAGAAGAGGGGATAATGGGCAGCCCTGGCGAGTGCCCCTGTGCAAAAGGACATTAATCATTAATCTGGAAAAGGGTTTCATATATAATAACTGGACCCACTTTACGAAGTCAGTGCCGCATCCAAACCACTGAAGAGAATGAAACAAGTGAGTCCATTCTACCATATCAAAAGCCTTTTCCGCGTCAAGAGAAATAGCCGCCATTGGGGTGATGTGAGAATGAGCAACGTCGATTATTGCATTAAAAGTACGAGCATTATCTCCAATAAAGCGATTTTTCATGAATCCAACTTGATCAGGGTGAATCAAAACTCCTAGAATTTTATCTAGTCTAGAGGATAAGATTTTTGCTAAAATTTTACAGTCTGTATTTAACAACGATATAGGTCTATAGTTTGCAACTCTAGTTTCATCTCTTCCATGTTTAGGAAGTACGATAATGTGAGCTTCAGTGAAGCATCCCTGATCTTCAGGAGAGGAGAAAAGATAATCAAATAGTTGTTTTAATAATGGGGCAAGATCCTTGGCAAATGCTTTATATAGTTCAATGGGAAAACCATCAGGTCCAGGCGATTTATGCGATGATAATGATTTAATCGCATCCAAGATCTCGGTCTCTACAATAGGGGCCCCAAGGTTCAATGCTTGAGAGTGGGACAAGGAAGGATGTTCAAGATCATGATAGAAGTCATCAGCAGATGTAGTGGAGGAGGACTGTAAAGACGCATATAAAGTCTCATAAAAGGTTGTGAAGAACCGAGATATAGAGGAGTCATCGGTGGCAGGGGTACCATCATCATCAATAATGGCAGCCACTCTGGAACGTTGTTTACGACTGGCCAGGTATCTAGCCATATAACGCCCAGATTTATTGGCAGAGACATAGGTCCCATATCTGGATATTAGAAAATCCTGTTGAGCTTTGCAACGGGATAATCGATTATATTTGGTTTTTTTGTTAATTAGGATGGGAGACAAATGAGGTGAGTTAGAGTTAGTCTGTTGCTTTTCTAAAAGTGAGATTTCATGTTCCAGCACATTCAATTGAGAGGAGTCGGTTTTCTTTTTCCATGCCATATGGCTAATAATCTCCCCCCTAAGACTCACTTTAAAAGCCTCCCATAAGGTATTGAAGGAAGAGACAGAGGTCAGATTGTTGTGAAAAAAGTCTGATATAAAAGTAGTGATTTTGTCTATAAAGACTGTATCCGATAATATAGAGGTATTAAGTCTCCATATACGTCTAGGAAGCGTATGTTTCAATTCAAGGTGTAGACCAATGGGGGCATGATCCGTTAAAATGATAGGATGAATAGGGGCCGCTCGAACCAAAGGAAGCAGAGATTTGGATACAAGAAAGAAATCAATTCTGGAGTACGAACGGTGAGGGGCGGAATAAAAAGTGAAGGAATGCTCCTCTGGATGTAAGAGTCTCCAAGGGTCACAGAGACCCAGATCCTGGATAACATGATGAAATTCAGTCCATATTTTAGTGATGCAAAATTGGGAGTTAGATTGTCTATCTTTACGAATATCAAGAGGGAGATTAAAGTATCCCCCAAGTACAAGAGGAGAATCAGAGGCATTCAAAAGAATCTCGTGCAACGATGACATAAAAGATGGTAAGTCGATATTAGGAGCAAAGACATTCATTTTTTTTTTAAGTTCAATCTCTTTTATTATTTTAAGCAAAATAGAATAAAAAAAACAGTATAGACAAAAGAAAAGAGGAAAACTAACATTACAGAACTGTGTCACAAAGGTCCATGTTCACAAGCACAGGAACTACTCTAAACATAGTCATGCAGATAAGATGGTGCAACAGGAAAAGTACAAAATGCCCAGAACTAGTGTAATCATAGCATAGTCAGAAGAGGGCCCCGTATTTTGTTAAAGGTAGATATGGAGTTCGACTTTTCAGCAGCTACCTTTTCAAATTTAACATATAAACATACGGTATTCCACCAAATATTAGAGTCCAAGGTGGAAGAGTCTTTCCAATTAGCCAAAACAGGTTTGATCGCCAGTTGAAGCAGACAAGACAATAACCTGGATTGATATGCATTGAGATCATCAGTTAAAGCAGCTGAACCAAATATAACAATTGAAAAAGAAAGTGCAGATGTAATAGGTAGAATGTCACATATAATAGACCACACCCGAGACCAATAAGATTTAATATTTGGACAGTGATATAACATATGGTCAATAGAGCAAGACCAACATTTATTGGAGTGTTTACAGTCTATTTTCGACAGGCTATAGGGAGTCCAATATGCCCTATGTAGAATGAAAAACATCATTTGTGCCATTGATGAGGATTTAAGAGATTTCCTAACAGATAGCCATATGTGTTCCCAAGTAGTGGGCAGGAATACAATATTAATATCATGATTCCAAACATCATGTAGTGACACACAAGATGAATATTTACTATTCCGTAAAATTCAATACCATGCAGAGGCCTCTTTCCTTTCACCACTATATGTGGAACACCAGAGACTCAATGATGGAGTAGCGTGAGCTAGAGTTTTAATTGAGTGACAGGTGGAGATGCAATGATGAAGTTGCAACCAACGGAAGAAATGATTCGCAGGTACATTATATTTAGATGCCAGAGTTGTGAACGACAATAGCTGGGAATCCTCCATGAGCTGATTAAGGGTCCAAATGCCCAGTTTAATCCAGGATTGCCATTCAATGTATTGGCCTTGGATCTTGATATGTGGATTGTTCCAGATGGAGGAGTGAGTCGTTAAATTCCACCTAATGTCTGCAGTCTCGTCTAAAGTTTGTAACACTTTTTTAGTAGAAGAAATGATGACATCATACTTACTGTTGGTATGAGGAGTTGTAAAGGTTAAGAAACGCAAACGGTATTCAGAAAGCAATTCTCGTTCAAGAAGAAGCCACGCAGGAGGACGCGATACAGGGCAATCCAGCAGCCATTTTGAACCTTGTCGAGACAGGAAAGCTAAGTGGTATTCATAATAACTGGGAAAGTTCACACCACCACATTCCTTGGATGATTTCAATTTTTTCAGAGCTATGAGGGGCGTGTTTTGATTCCAGAGAAATTTGATCAGCAATGATTCTAGTCGAGTATAAACTCCCGGAGATAGTAGAAATGGAATCATGGAAAGAATGTACTTTATCTTAGGAGTCAAAATCATCTTAATGGTGTCCAATCTTCCCCACCAAGACAATTTAAGTGGAGACCAACGCTCAGTCAGTGTTTTGGCAGTTTGAAGTATCAAATCTTCATTAAATCTACCGGTATCTTCCAAAGAAGGGCCAAAAAATAATCCCAGGTATTTGTTTCCGAGGAGCCAGTTGTACTCCATAATGTTTCAGGGAGTCATAGCACACTACACTATTAAGAGGCATAAGTTCAGTTTTGGAGATGTTAAGTTTGTAGCCAGAAACCCTGGCATATGACTCTATGGTAATGAAAATATTGTAGAGAGAGTCAGGCTCAGAGTACAGTAGAGTATCGTCTGCATATGCAGAAAGTTTCACTTGAAAAGCCTCATATTGAAAACCTAGGATGTGTGAGTTTGATCTGATAGCAATAAGTAAAGGTTCCAATATTATGTTAAACAGTAATGGGGAAAGAGGGCAGCCTTGCCTGGTCCCACGTGTAGGATGGAAGGTCTCTGATAGAAAGTTATTGATCCTTAAATTAGTTGTTGGTTTAACATAAAGTATTTGTACCATGTTAATAAAAGCTTCATGGAATCCAAACCATCGCATCACATGGAATAAAAAGGACCATTCAGCACGATCAAAGGCTTTTTCAGCATCTAAAGCCATAGCCATTAATGGAGCAGTGGAGTGTTGAGCCTGATGGATAATGTGAGAAAAAAGTCTTGTATTGTCCGAGGAAAGGCGACTAGACATAAAGCCACTTTGATCAGTGTGTATCACTGTAGGAAGTGCCGCTTGCAACCGAATGGCCAAAACTTTAGCGAAGATCTTCGCATCGGTGTTAATCAGCGATAGAGGTCTGTAGTTCCGTACATCCAGAGGATCTTTGACAGGCTTCAAAAGCACTATAATTGTGGCTTCGGTAAATGTTCCCCGGACTTCCCCAGTGGCAATGAGGCATTCAAAAAATTTCAATAAGGTCGGAATCAGTAGGTCTTGAAATGCAAGATAGAATTCGACGGTGAGACCGTCAGGTCCAGGTGCTTTCTTCTTAGCCATGGAGAGTAAAGCCTCTTTGATCTGTGATTCGTCCAGAGGTGACAATAGCATGACATTGTCCATAGTCGTAATGGTAGGATGAGGTAAGTTAGCTAAAAAAGGATCAAATAATAGGATATCAGGCACATCAGAAGCGTATAGTGCAGTATAAAATTGTCGAAACTGAGAGCAGATGTCAACATTGTCCAGAGGTTGCCCATATCATCTTTGACAGCTGGTATCGTGGTTCGTTCCGACCTGACTTTAACATACTCAGCGAGTTGGTGTCCACATTTGTTTACCGTTGCATAGTAATGAGCTGACTGCATAAAGACTCCCGAGCTGAGTAGCAAATTGTATTCAAATCGTAATTTCCTCAGAGAGTTCAAGGAGTCGACATCCTGCAGATGTTGCATGTGAAGGCTTTCCGCCTCCTTTAGTTTCTTTTGTAAGGTAGATTCTTGTTCAGCAAGAAATTTTTTTTGACGTGCCGTGTAGGAGATTATCATGCCGCGTATGAAGGCTTTGAAACAGTCCCAGGTATTGGTCCAAGAGGTATCCTCAGGTTTGTTCAGCTCAAAGAAATTCGAGATGTGATTTTGAGTTTCAAGCATAAATGTATCATCGGACACCAGGCTAGAGTTAAATCTCCACTCTCCTTTATTGATTGGAATGCCCAGGTCCTGAAGGGTAAGGAGTATGGGAGCATGATCCGATACAGCTATCTCCCCGATTGTCGCTGTAGTAACTTTTGACATTAAAACATAGCTGAGCAAAAATAAATCTATTCTAGAGTAAGATGCGTGAGGGGCAGAGAAAAAAGTGTATTCAGTGACTGACTGATGCAGTGTCCTCCAAGGATCACCTAACTTAAGCTGTGCTAGAAGTTCTTGTAATTTAAACCATGATCTAGATTTCCTGTAGGGCACAGTAGATTTATGATCTATCAGCGGATTCAGTATTAAGTTGAAGTCGCCACCTAATATGATACGTGAATCTCCAACCGATGTGATCTCAGCAGCTAAAGCATCAAAGAACGCAGGACAGTCCACATTAGGGGGCATAGATGTTAATGATAGTAAGAAATTCTTCATTAATTTTTAAACGAACTGTTAGCCACCTGCCATCCACATCGGCGGTGTGAGATGCGATGGCAAAGTCTTGTCTTCGACGGATAAAGGTAGCTACTCCTCCTTTTTTGTGCACGGCAGCAGAGTACAAAACAGGGTAACACCATTTCAGAGTGAGTTTAGACGATTCTAACATTGGCAGGTGAGTTTCCTGCAATAGGATGATGTCAGGAGTAAACTTTTCAACATAGCGCAATATTTTGGTCCTTTTCACCGGGTTGTGAAGCCCTTTGACATTAATAGAAAAGCATGTTACAGACATATTACGATAATATATAGACTAGGCATATAATAGCATGAAATAGTAGTACCAGTTGTAGTGAGGGAATAACACAATGCAGCAATATCAACCTGTGTGTGATAGAAAACATACAAAACATATTCTGTAATGAACATCATGTTAGTAATAACTAACAATGCCCTATGGGAGTAGTGGTCAGCACTAATAGCCCAGGACAAGCGGGCTCATGGAGGAAGAACACACAGTAATAATGTAAATCATCAAAGGTGTATAATAGACAAGCTAAAGTATGTCAAAACATCCGTTCATGGAACATCACATTAGAAAAATAGTGAAGCATAAACTGCACATAAACAAAGAACAGACAGCAGTGGAGAACCAAAATATCCATGATCAAGTCTTATCTATGGACGAGGGCTTCACTGACTCAATAAAGTCTGCTAGATCTGTCAGGTTGGCAAAATCAGTAGTTTTGTTCTTAAGAGTAACCCTCAAGCGAGCAGGGAACAAGATACCAAACTTCGCGCCCAAATCTTTCAGTGCCGGTCTGTACGCTAAAAACTGCTTCCTGCGTTTTGCTGTTTTCTTAGATAGGTCCGGCACAAATAGCAGCTTGCTTCCTTCGAAGACGATCGGGCCATGTAACTTTGCATGCTGCATTATCAGCATGGTTTGAGTGTGGCGTATCATAGAGACCACGATCGGGCGTGGGTAGCGTGTCGATTGATTCCGTTGATGTGGTATTCGGAACGCATGGTCAAAATCCAACTTAGTTGAATCAGGCAGTTTCAGTATTTGTGGTAGAAGTGCCCCCAGAAATTCGATAAGGTCGCATGATTCACGGCCTTCCATAAGGCCAAGGAGACGGAATCCATTACGTCGCGCCCTGTTGTTCGTGTCCTCCAACGCACGTTCGAGCTGTGCAGTGCGTGAGGCCTGGTGTTGCAGAAGTTTAAGGGATTCGTCGGTTGCTAAGGCCTTATTTTCCAGAACTTCAATTCTAGTAATTGCTTTGGTAAATTCACCGCTCAGATTTGCGAAATCTGTTTTCATCTCGGCTATGTCGCGGTTGGTGTCAGTGAGCAGATCTTTAATGCCACGAAGTTTGTCTAAGATGGCGGTGTTCTCATCATCAGGTTTGCCAGGGCTGTTTTTGTGAGGGGAGACAGGCACCACGCTTTTGCGTTTGCCCGGCTTTGATGCAGCCATGGTTAAGCAGCGACAGGTGGTAAAAAAAAAAACAAATTTGGATCAGGTATAAGATGATTATCAGATTTTAGTTAAAGTTCCTCCGGAGCTCGTCCCCTAGGCTGCCATCTGTGCTAGAGCTCACTAGCGCCCCACCTAGGAGCAAAGACATTCATTATAGAAATCTGCATAGAACCCACTTCAACTGTTGCTACTATCCATCTACCTTCCAAGTCAGAGGATTGGTGTACAATGCGAGCTTTAATGGAATTTTTGAATAGAATCGAAACTCCTCTTTTCTTATGAATAGCAGGAGAGAATAGATGTAAGTTATAGCCTGGTACTTTGAACAAAGAGCACTCTCTAGAATTAAGATGAGTTTCCTGTAATAAAAGGATATCATAATCTTTCAATCTAAGATAATCCATAATTTTCTTACATTTAAGGGACTGGTTAATTCCGTTGACATTCCATGAAGCAAATTTAAGTGATGTCATAGGGAAAGAAAGGGGAGCACAGAGAAAAATAGATAGAAAGTAGGACAGCCATCCTGCTGATAATTATAGTAAGAAAATGATCAAGGGTATTATCATAAAGAATCAAAAGAGTAGAAAGCCCTCTCCAGGTAAAAAGAAAGAGAAGAGTACTAACCAGGTCGTTAAGCATAGGGCTGCCGGTCCAAGAGAGACCCATCTTCCTGTAGTCAGTAGTGTAATGCATGGAAACATGAAAGGCGATAAAATTGACAACAATATTAAGGCACATACATATCAGAAGCGTGTCCATATCATAATGTTAGAGAACATGAGGATGGCTATGCTGATATGTAAATATACTAGTAACCACAATAACAAAGAGTTCCTTAGTAAGAAATAGAACAAATCACAACAGAATCTTATGTGCTCAAGAACCAACAAAGCCATTACATACAAGAGTAAAAGTCTCTTATGACGTCTCTGTGAGAAGGAAATGAGACAAGTTCAACTATGTAGAAAACAAGTAAGATACTGGTGTAAATAGCCTCTGCAGAGAGCAATCATTCAGGTATTGAACAAAAACATGGTAAATAAGTCTGAAAACAGAAAAATTGCAGATATAACAAAAGTCAACTGTGGATCCGAGGAGTAGCTTATAGCTAGTGACTAGAAGAAACAGCGATTTCCCTGAGAACATAGTAAATATATAAATGACTTGATAACTGTGCAAAAGTGGATACAAGAAAATTAAAATAATTTAAAGCCAAGATGAGCAGCAATTACGAGATCAGAAAAATTGAGAGATCTTGTAAGTTCATTAGGCCCTTTAAAAAAGAGAGAAATTCATACATAGTAAAAACAATAAAGGGAAGAGGGAAGGAAGGATAAATATGGAACATATAATCTAATATAATAAAACGCTAGACGCGCATGCGCACTCAGATCTGCGTGATCTGAAATCCCTGATCTGTGAGATGTATGTCCGTGGCTTTGCAGACGTGCGCATGTGCGAGTCCCCAGCCTTACTGCTTCCCAGCCGCATTGTTTGCCAGCCGCAACCATTGCACTCCCTGCTCTCCAGATCGCGGTGTACAAACCGGTAGGGCACTGGGAGCTAGGGAGAAAGCAAGGGCTCAGTCTTCGTCGTCGTCTTCGCCCCTCCCCCCCAATCCCCGTTGAGCCTCCCACCCGATTTTCTCTTCTCGCGGTCTATCCGCTACCTTAGTCCCTTGCCGCCGCCACCACCCCCTTCCCTTCCCTACCCGCGGTCGACAAACCAGCAGCGGCCGCAGCACTGTAAACACGCTGCTTCGCGGCCTCTACTGCCTTGATTTGCTCTTCCGTTTCTCTGATGACATCATCAGGGACACGGAAGAGCAAATCGGGGCAGTAGAGGCCGCGAAGCAGCGTGTTTACAGTGCTGTGGCCGCTGCTGGAGCCAAGAGGTTTGTCGACCGCGGGAAGGGAAGGGGGTGGCGGCGGCGGCAAGGGACTAGGGGAGCTGGCCAGACCGCGAGAAGATAAAATCGGGTGGGCCACGAAGAGACAGGGAGGAACTGGGAAGAAGGAAGAGGAAGAGGGAGGAAGAGGGAAAGGGGCCTGCTTTGCTTGGGGGGAAGACAGAAGGGAGGCCAAGGAGAGACAGGGAGGAACTGGAGCTGGAGAGGGAAAGGGGCCTGCTTTGGGGAAGGGCTGTGCTTGGAGGAAGACAGCTTTACTTGGGGGGAGGAGACAGAAGGGGGGCCACGGAGACACAGTCAGGGAAGAACTGGAGGGGCAGAGGGAAAGGGGTCTGCTTTGGGGGAGGGGTGTGCTGGGAGGTAGATAGCTTTGCTTGGGGGGGAGACAAAATGGGGGGCCATGGAGAGACAGTCAGGGAGGAATTGGAGGGGTAGAGGGAAAGGGGTCTGCTTTGGGTGGGAGGGGTGTGCTGGGAGGCAGACAGCTTTGCTTAGGAGGGGAGTCAGAAGGAGGGCCAAGGAGACACTGTCAGGGAGGAATTGGAGAGGTAGAGGGAAAGGGGGCTGCTTCGGGGGGAGGGGTGTGCTGGGAGGCAGATCATTTTGCTTAGGGGGGAAGACAGAAGGGGGCTACGGAGAGACAGTTAGGGAGGAACTGGAGGGGGAGAGGGAAAGGAGGCTGCTTTCTAGCACCCATTAATGTAACAGGCTTAAAGACTAGTTCTTATATAAAATCATAACACTTTATGCGTAAAATAAGGGAATAAAGTGGTAAGAGTTTATTATTTATTATTTATTATTAGGATTTTTTTATATACCGCCTATCAAGGTTATCTAAGCGGTTTTTACAATCAGGTACTCAAGCATTTTCCCTCTCTGTCCCGGTGGGCTCACAATCTATCTAACGTACCTGGGGCTATAGAGGACTGAGTGACTTGCCCAGGGTCACAAGGAGCAGCGCGGGTTTTGAACCCACAACCCCAGGGTGCGGAGGCTGTAGATCCAACCACTGCGCCACACACTCCTCCACAAAAAGAGTCACAAATTGAGTACAATTCATAGTAGCGTGAAAAACAAAGCAAATTGGGGATAGATTTAGAAAGATAATAGTAAAATAATTGTAAGATTAAATATGGAGAAAAGTTAATATGAGGAAAAAGTAAAGAAAAATTGATCTAGGTGGTATGAGGGATAGTCTGGATAAAATAGAGGGGAAATCATTCATTTCATAGCAAAAAATGTTATAAATATATGGAAATAACCAACATTAAAAGGGGTAAAATATATGAACCCCAGTATAAAAATTAATATACTGAATTAATATTGAAGCATACGAGAGATAAATAAAGAGGAAAATCAATAATACAGAGTAAGGAGCAGGAACGCACTACGAAATAAAAAAAATGAAAAAAGAGAGGAGAATAGATACACGGAAATAGAGGTGGAGGCAATAGTACTGGGAGAGGGGAACATGTAAAATAAGAGATAGAAGCAGCCACAAAGAATAGAAGAAATGAGCGAGAATGAGTAATTACCAGGAAAACATGGGAATTGTGAGCAAGAAGACCAAGCATATTGCATGTGGAGCAGTAACGGTGCAAAGGTGAAAAGTTATAAGAGCAGAGAAGGAACGGAAATTATATAGCAGACAGATATACTTAGAGCATAAATAATTTAAAAATAGTCAGGGAATAAATTAATTGGAGATATCCAGGCAACAGTAAATAGACAGGCAATTCATAAATGGAGACATCGTGGGTTGGTTCTCTTGTTAAAAACGAAGAAAATCAGGCCAGTCCACTCCATACAGATATACTTAGAGCATAAATAATTTAAAAAAAAAAAAAAAGTCAGGGAATAACTTAAGTGGAGATATCCAGGCAACAGTAAATAGACAGGCAATTCATAAATGGAGACATCGTGGGTTGGTTCTCTTGTTAAAAATGGAAAAAGTTAATGGAAAAACGAGGCCGGTCTAATCCAAGTCATATAGGGGAGTCGCAGAGAACAGGCCATGGAAGCGGGAGATCTCTGTGAGAGGAGTAGGTATGGTATGATTAATGTCAGTATAGGTCTAGAATAAAAGTAATATGGTGAGAACAGTTAAGTAAAACAAGGGCTGCAGGAGTCGTTGCACAGTCATCAGAAGCGCCAAAAGTCAAATACCAGCAGAGGGAAATCCGCTAAAACAGGCCATATGTAGTTTACCCCATCTTGATCTGGTGAATCCACTGATTAAGAACAGCCGAATCAGAGTAGTTATCAGTTTTATTGCGATATGTAACGTGGAATCTCGCTGGGTAAAATAAGCCATACTGTGCGTCAAGTTCTTTGAGCTCCTGGCGCATGGCTAGAAAGGCCTTACGTTTCGCCGCAGTTGCAGGGGCCAGATCGGGCACGATGATGATCTTTCGGCCTTGATGGAGAAGCGAAGCCTTCCCTTTAGCGGCAGTTAAAATCTGTAGGGCTTGTTGAAAATGAAGGACTTTCACCACTATAGGGCGAGGATATTTATTTCCCTGCTGAGGTGTAGAAGGAGATCGATGTGCATGCTCCAGCTCTAGTGCAGGTGAGAATTCAAGATTGAGGAACTTAGGAAGCCATGATGTTAAGAATGATAGGGTATCATTTCCTTCGGTCCCTTCTGACATCCCAAGTATTCTTAAATTGGACCTTCTGCTACGGTTTGCCATATCTTCGAGGTCTGATGTCAGCTTCATAATGGCCGCTGGAGGAGGGACCAGTGGTGAATGGTGGAGAGACTGGTAATGGTACTGAAAGCAGCCAGAACTAGAAATCCATGACTAATAGTGATTGGCAAGTGACCAGCAGAGGGACTAGAGAGACTGCTTGTAATCAGCAGAGAGACTGATAATAGTACTGAGAGCAGCCAGAAAACCCAGGAGTTCCAAAACTGTTGAAGAGGACTCGGTGGTAACCAGAGGGGTCAATAAGAACATAAGAATTGCCGCTGCTGGGTCCAGCAGACTGCTCCCACAGCGGCCCTTAGGTCAAAGACCATTGCCTTAACAGACTAGCCTTACCTTCGTACATTCTGGTTCAGCAGGAAACTTGTCTAACTTTGTCTTGAATCCCTGGAGGGTGTTTTCCTCTATAACAGCCTCCGGAAGAGTGTTCCAGTTTTTCACCACTCTCTGGGTGAAGAAGAACTTCCTTATGTTTGTACGGAATCTATCCCCTTTTAACTTTAGAGAGATCCCTCTAGTTCTCTCTACCTTGGAGACAGTGACAAACCTGTCTCTATCTACTAAGTCTATTCCCTTCATTATCTTGAATGTTTTGATCATGTCCTCTCTGTCTCCTCTTTTCAAGGGAGAAGAGACCTAGTTTCTCTAACCTCTCACTGTATGGCAACTCCTCCAGCCCCTTAACCATTTTAGTTGCTCTTCTCTGGACCCTTTTGAGTAGTACCATGTCCTTCTTCATATACAGTGACCAGTGCTGGACACAGTATTCCAAGTGAGGGCATACCACGGACCGGTACAGTGGCATAATAACCTTCTCCGATCTGTTCATGATCCCCTTCTTAATCATTCCTAGCATTCTGTTCACCTTTTTTGCATTGTGCGGACGGCTTCATTGACTTGTCGACCAGTACTCCCAAATCTCTTTCCTGGGGGGGTCTCTCCGAGTACCGCCCCAGACTCACCGGGCTGTAGTCTCCTGGATCTCCCCTCAAACCTTTCTTGGTGATCTGCGTAACATTCGCCACTTTCTAGTCTTCCAGAATTCTTCCCGATTTGATTGACAGATTGGCTATTAGTTGAAGCAGTTCAGCTTTAGCCCCTTTCAGTTCCTTGATTACCCTTGGATGGATGCCATCCGGTCCTTCGGATTTATCATTTTTAAGCCTATCAATCTGCCTGCATACCTCTTCTAGACTGACTGTCAACCATGTCATTTTCCCGTCTTCATTTCCTGCGTATAGCCTGTCAGCTTCTGCTATGTTGTGTATATCCTGTTCGGTAAATACAGACGCAAAAAATGTGTTCAGTTTGTCGGTGATGGCTTTGTCCTCCTTTAGCACTCACTTCCATGGTCATCCAACAGCCCCACTGCTTCCTTCGCAGGTCGTTTCCCTTTAATATATCGAAAGAACAGCTTGAAGTTTTTTGCCTCCTTGGCTATTTTTCCTCGTAATCTTTTTTGGCCCCTCTTACCGCCTTTTGGCACCTGCTTTGATGTTTGTGCTTTTTTCCAGAGACTGGCATGCTATTTGGTGGCCAGAATAACCAGGGAGGAGCCTGATCATTTTTTTAAAGAAAAGCCTAGAGTAGTGAAGTGTGTAGATGAACCTGGTGGTGGAAGGAAAATAAGACCAGAGGAGCCTGGTGGTAGTGAAGTGACAGGAGGTGACTGCTTGGCCTGTCACACATAAATATACTAAAACAATATAAAAAAGTAACTTAAATAGGAATACAGTGATGTAAATAAAAGTTTTAACCACCCCATTCTGATTTCCTCTATTATTGCTATATGTCACATTATACTACAACCATAAAATAATTTACCTAGCAATGTTTTTGGTATGTTGCCATAGGGCCACAAGTTTCAGCTCCACTACCCTTTAGCTTGCTGATTACTAAACAGGGTTAGAGCAGCCAGCTGAGAACTAGGGAAGCCAGAGTTCAAATCCTATTCATGTAGCTTGAGATTGACAAGTCACTTAACCCTCTATTGCCTCAGATACAAAACTTAAAAATTATAAGCCCTCCAGAAACATGAAAATATCTTATATATATATATATACACTGTGTATATATATATATACACTGTGGAGTAAATTCTCTATTACTGCGTTTAACTTAGGCGTGCTTTGGACGTCCGATGTAAGTGAATAATTACGGAGTTAAGGGTCTTAATTAATGTTAATTGGGTAATTAACGACACATAGACGTCCCTATGAAGTACTTGACAAACTGACGTCTATCGAAAGCATAGTCCCGTCTCCAGCTCTGGACGTGGGCGTTCCGTGGGCGTTCCGTGGGCGTGCCAAATGGGGACGCTAGATAGGCGCTACCTGAGCGAACGCCTGCGTCTAAATATCGTGAATTATGTAGACGTAAGAAACCCTGGTCTAACTTGGATTTCAATGCCGTTTCAACTATCGTAATTGCGGCTCTTTGTTACACGCGAGGCAGACGTCCGCTGTGTTTTTTCATCAATAATTCCAATAGTGAATTTCAATAGGTAATTTTCATCTTTTCTCTGTCCTAATAAATATAATGACACCATAACAATGGAACACATTATATTGCATGGATAACAAACCACATTTCAGCCCGAACCATAATATAATTTACACATGGCTTTTACAACCCCCTTTTTTTTCTCAACAAACAGCACTGCAATCGGCTCTCTTTTGAAAGCAAAGAAAAACCAGCACACATTATCAGCACTTAAAAAGAGAATAAACAGATACACACCTTAACATTCCAGCTTCCCTCATTGCAAAATGGAGGTTTTCAGTTGCACAAAACTGACCTCATTGTGACCTCATCAATCTACACCTTCAAAGTAATATGCCACAATTAAAAGATGTGCTGGGTGTAGAACCCTCAACCTCTGGATGTTAGGAGCAAAGGCTGGTTCCTAACCGATAGAGCTACAGCTGCTTGACTGAGCTGTCTGTGCTTCATTAGGTATCATATCAGGATGAACTCAAATAAGTTTAAGCAAAGGAATGCCTAAAGATTTGGAAAGTTTTCAAGTAGAAAACAAATATCAAATATGTATTAAAGAATTGCAGCACAAATAACGCCTAAACGGAACAGATTACTTACAGTCATATATGCATTAGTATAGTGCTTAGAATGAAGATTAGCGTGTGAGAAAAACGGAGCTCTACCTCACATGCATTCAAGCACACTTGGGAATATGGTGAAGAAACAATAATATACAACTGCAGTAAGCGGTATAAGCAAATCCAAACTGCTATAAGCACAAGAAAGCATTTGTAGCTCAACACGGTAATGCTCCTGTTCTGAGCTTTGACCTCTGAAACTCCCCGGTTCGACTCCCACCTTTGCTCATTTTAATAAGGTCTTAGTTTTTTCCTATTAGCTCTTATAACAGGGTCTACATGGTGGACTTTGCCATTTGTAAGGTGCACAGGCAAACCTATTTTCAACTTACCATGGCTCGGACATCCTAAGCATTGATGAGAGGAAACCTTTGCTCTGACAGCAAGATGACATTTGTGGATCGCCTGGTTAATGTGCTCTCATCACTGCTTAGGATGTCCGAGCCATGGTAAGTTGAAAATAGGTTTGCCTGTGCACCTTACAAATGGCAAAGTCCACCATGTAGACCCTGTTATAAGAGCTAATAAGAAAACACTAGGACCTTATTAAAATGAGCAAAGGTGGGAGTCGAACCGGGGAGTTTCAGAGGTCAAAGCTCAGAACAGGAGCATTACCGTGTTGAGCTACAAATGCTTTCTTGTGCTTATAGCAGTTTGGATTTGCTTATACCGCTTACTGCAGTTGTATATTATTGTTTCTTCACCATATTCCCAAGTGTGCTTGAATGCATGTGAGGTGGAGCTCCGTTTTTCTCACACGCTAATCTTCATTCTAAGCACTGTACTAATGCATATATGACTGTAAGTAATCTGTTCCGTTTAGGCGTTATTTGTGCTGCAATTCTTTAATACATATTTGATATTTGTTTTCTACTTGAAAACTTTCCAAATCTTTAGGCATTCCTTTGCTTAAACTTATTTGAGTTCATCCTGATATGATACCTAATGAAGCACAGACAGCTCAGTCAAGCAGCTGTAGCTCTATCGGTTAGGAACCAGCCTTTGCTCCTAACATCCAGAGGTTGTGGGTTCTACACCCAGCACATCTTTTAATTGTGGCATATTACTTTGAAGGTGTAGATTGATGAGGTCACAATGAGGTCAGTTTTGTGCAACTGAAAACCTCCATTTTGCAATGAGGGAAGCTGGAATGTTAAGGTGTGTATCTGTTTATTCTCTTTTTAAGTGCTGATAATGTGTGCTGGTTTTTCTTTGCTTTCAAAAGAGAGCCGATTGCAGTGCTGTTTGTTGTTCACTTTTGTTTCCTTGCATCCTAACAGTTCTCAGAAGTGGTGGAATTTGCTGTTTCTCCTCAGCATTCTGCAGCCACAGGTGCATGAGATACTTTCATTTACTCCTAACTACAAGCCATTCTAGTAGGAATGTGTTTCTTTTGATGCAATATAGGCATTGGACAACAGCTATGAGTTAAATCAAACTTCAGAGGGCTTGGACAGGTGTTGAAGAATGATCCAGTTAGGGGGGGATGTTTTTGATGGGGGAGGGTGTTCAGCATGAGAGAGAACAGGTTGCATTAAATATTAGACAATGGGCTGCACATAATAAAAGCTGAAGCAAAATATTGATATGTAAAGGCAAGGCTAAAGAGTTACCAGGTGTCCTGGCTGAGAAATGAATATAACCTATTTGCTAACCTTACTCAAGACTTGAACCCCCTGATGTATGGAAGATGAAAAGCAATGCCTTAAGGCATAGTGCTATAGAGGTACCTTTGTTTAGAGCATAGAGCTTCGTATCAAAGCTTAGAGATGTGAAGGAAATGACTACAACGTCACTACATCTGTATATTGCAAAACCACATCCAATGCACATCCAATTAGATTTGAATCCTAACGGTTCCTATGACGTCAGCCGCTAATTAGGCGTGCTTAGTATATAGAAAGCTTTGACACAGCCATTTTTCCTATGTAAGACCCCCTCATGTGAGTTGGTGTTTGTGGTGTTCCGTTTCCTCAATGATGAAACTTTGTGCTATGACTTGCCTGTTCTCCTTTATACTCCCTTCTACCTTTGACACTCCTCCCCACCCCCATTATCTGTATTTCTTTAGTTTATGGATTTTTCTGGGTGTTGGTGTGAGGGATTGTTGAGGACTTAGGTTTTGTGTTAAGTGTGGAGGGGAATCAATTGTTAGGGAAAAGAAGGGGCCAGGCCAGGTTACACACAGATGCCAACACCCACCACTCTCCCTGCTTTCATAATGTCATGATCTGCCCCACTTCCATTTTCCATATCTGCAACTCTCCATGCAAGAAATTCGATTTCCGTTTTGGAGCCATGTTGTAAGGTGAAGATATCTTTTCAGGCTACTTGTAGAACACGTTCAAACACACCCCCATAGGATAGCCAATGAGGTGTGATGGGCGTGGTTAGGAAGCGGGCCAAGGAACCGCACCCGAACGGTGCCCAATAGGCATTGAGAAACTTTTCCCGTCCTACTGACGTCAGACGCTAATTAGGCGTGCATGGGTATAAGTAGGTCCAGGTGACCAGTGTTTCTTTTCTAGTCTGTCCTATTCCTTATGCAGATGTTTGAGACTTTACTCTGTCTTAGTCTTTTACTTTTTTTTTCCTATCTCTGCCTCCCATTTCTCTCTATTCCACAGAGCCATTAACAAGCTACATGTCATTCTAATATGTTGTTTTATCTTTTCTAGAAGCAGCTCAGATAGTAAGTCCAGGTGAGAATGATATTTTGTAAGCTACTTAGGTGTCCTTATGATAGAACTAAAGAAACCAACCAGCAAAAACTGACTTCTCTTTATGGGCTTTCATTGTGTGCAATTGTTTATAATAGTTATTTTATTTCTGATATCTCTTACTCTCCATTCCACAGGGCTGACAAAAATGATTGAGAAGACTGATAAAGACCATGCTGGTAGATATTTTGCTGGTAGAAATATGGATATGTAAGTAAAATGGATGTGTTCATACATCTGAGAGGGTTTACTCATAGAGCTAAAGTTAATTCTTTGTAGAATCAAATTACAGGCAAGTTAAAATCAGGTGAGGAATGGTTCTGTGTATTAACTCATTGATAAGAATAGGTTGGGTGTGTTGGAGGGGGGGGGAAACACTGCCATTCAGTGGACATCCAATCAGTGTACATGGTTCAGGTGGAAAATTCCTAATGAGTGCCTAATGGCTGCCATTTTTAATAAGGAGTCTAAAGGTATGTTAGCACCTCTGTTACTTCTAGGTGTGTGTTCTGCCACAACTTCAGTGTTTCATTTTGGAGACATAGGTCTTTGTTAACAGTTTCTCTCTATTCTTCATTTCAGGTTAACTATGCTCATCAGCTCAGCACACCAGCTTGCACCTAGCCAAACAGTTGTAGGTGAGAATGATATATGGTAACCTTTATTTGCTTACTCTACTATTCTTCACTTGAGTCACTCTTCTGATGAGTGAAATAAATGTTTCACACTTCTATTGTTCTCTTCACACAGGTATCCTTGATGACTTTCAGGAACAATAGTAAATTGATAATGTTGGCCTCATAGAACACCATGGCACGCATTCCTGCTGTTATATGCACACAAACTTTTTTGTTTTCAGTTAGTCTATTCCCTCACATGAGTTCTAAACAGTAGCAGTGGAGGATTACAGGTGATATTAACCCACACCATCAGCGAGTTAAGACTATTGCTTTAACAACTCTACCACGGTGACATCTAAGCAGCTCAACATAAATGAGGTTAACACATTGCTTCAGGGAAGGGAGGACAGATATGGACCTTGGGGGTTGAACCCCCTGTTTGTGAACCTTGTGTAAACCAGCTTCTCCTCTTTTCTGTTTTCAGGTGTCTTAGACAGGCAACTGCAGTATTGTCAGATGGAGTTTTGTATTACTGAGAGCAGTGCAGCTGTGAGCATCTTTGTGGTTTCCACACCTGCTTAACCAAAATAGTGCAGCTCAAGAACCAGGAGGATAGATTGAGGTATGTGGCCTTTACTTCAATCACCTTCCGTGAAAGGAAGAAAAACCCACATGTCTCATTTGGATTCTCCTGGTGTGGAGCAGTAACCCTATTCCTTAACAACAAATCTACCACAGTGACTTATATTCTCTTCCTTATGTAGCCATTTACTTTGGAACAGGGACTGCCTTACTTTGCACATCATAGCTGAGATGTCGTCATCTACCTACAGTTGCATATACCCTTGCATTCACTTACTTTTTTCTAGATTCTGCAATGATTTGACATCAGAGTGGCTAGCAGGTAATAGAATGAATGACAGACCCCAATAAAGATTGTCAAACTTTCTATATGTCACCTTGTTATATTGAGAAGGGCCCATTCAGCACTGCTGATGCTACAAGGTTAAAACCACACAGGAAAGTTTAAACTATAACCAAATTTTTTATTAAAATATAAACTTTTTAAAACGTAAAACTTTTTTTAAAATAACTATTTACATACACATAACACAGGGAAAGAGGGTGGGTGCCCCCCAAGAGCAGCTTGAGCTACCTCATGCGAGGGGGGCGGAAAAGGTGCAGTCATTGAGAGGGTGTATGGCTGCTGGCACCATGCCCTCTTTCGGCTACCAGCCGCAAGAGGGCATGTTCCATCCTCTCCACACACCCTCTCAATACCTGCACCTCCTCCAAGATGGCAGAGTAGGCCTCCATCTCCCTACCCACCCCCTCCTGAGGCTGGTCAGGCTGCACCTGGGGGAGAACAGCAAGGAAAGGGGGTGGGATGGGAACAGGAAGGGCAGGAGAGTGAGGGGAAGGGCTATGGGTGGGGGAAGGGGAAGGTCCAACAGGGGATGGTGGTGGTGGTCCTGGAGGTAGTGGTGGGGCAGGCGGTGGGGGTCCAGGGGGCAGTGGTGGGGCAGGCAGTCCAGGGGGCAGTGGTGGGGCAGGCGGTGGAGGTCCAGGGGGCAGTGGTGGAGGTCCAGGGGGCAGTGGTGGGGCAGGCGGTGTGGGTGGTCCTGAGGGCTGCCAGGCCTCTTCCTCCTCCTCCTCCTCCTCCATCTCCTCCGCTGAGGACCAGGGTGGGGCTCCCTCCATTATTTGCGGGGCCTCCTGAGGGGGTGCCTGCGCTGCTGCTTGACAAGAGAGAAATAGGATACAGTCAGATATGTCCACAACACTTTTGAACATGACATTCTTTACTACGTTATTTTCTTCAAATGCTAATAACAGGATGCAAAGCACCTACTCCACTGTAAACATCAAAATGTAGCGTAAGTAAGTGAGGCAAGTAGAACACCATAACGCCATTGTGACATGATATCACAATAGCAGCTTTACTGCAGATTTTATGATTAAGAATGGTTTACAGCTACTCAAGCATTTTCATCTATTTATTCTGGTAGGCTGATCACAAAGAAACACACGCTGGACTCATTACTCACCGGCTTCAGTGCGCAATTCCTCCCTCACCCCCTCAAGGAAGGCCCGCTCCTGGCGCCTCAGCAGCCGTCCCCTTTTCCTGAGATCCTCAACCTGGATAATAGAGAGAGAAAGAACAGAGAGGGAGGGATATGATGAGTGCCATCTAGCACTGTGGCAGAACATGTTTACTTAAGTATTGACCTCTATAAGCACATAAAAATGGAGTATACTGCCCTCCAAGAGCCCCTATCCGCTTTGCTGCCTGCCTCCATCCCCTTCTGCCACATGTTTTACATGAATGTATTCACGTACTCCAGCATTTTCCCCTTTCTGTGCTGGAGGCATCGCTATCTCTCTACTGTACCTGGGACAGTGGGGGGGGGGGGGTTTGAGGTGACATGGGCAGCATCACAAGGAGGAGTGTGGGATTGAACTCACAACCCCAGGGTGCTGAGGCTGTAGCCTATCAGCACTGCCCCACATTACAGCATGTCCTGGTGAGCTTACAATCATGCAGCAGGGGCAATAAAATAGTTTGGTCAGAAGGAGCAGCGTGGCTTGAAACCCCTGACGTCAGGGTACTGACGCTGTCACTTTAAACGTCATGCCACTATCTCCCTAGACCAGCAGATTGATACAGGAAAGGTGAAGGTATTTGTTTTCCTTTGGCAAAGTTGATTTCAAGATGTTTCTATTACAAATGCAAAGCTTGTGACCCAAAAATTAGTTGTGTGCATGTTGTGAATGGAATAGATGCCTTCTAGGAGCTGAATTTGTCATTTGAAATCCTACTACTGCTCCTTTGGGATGTGCTTTAATTTCAGTATTCAATGTAAAAGATTTATTATGCACAATTGTAGTTTTTAAAAGGAATCAAGATTTACCCAGAAAAACATGACAATTTGATTGAGACAGGTTTCCATCATCATTACATTTGACATGATTATTTGTGAGGGCCTGACTTGGAATACTTACTTCCCTGGGACATGAGGCTCTTCTGTTATACCGCCGGGTCAGGCGGGTCCAGGAGTTCCTGAACTGCAGGTATGACCTGCGATGGCCTGCCACTCTAAAATAGTGGTGCTCATGTACCAAGAAGAGCCTGGCCAGCAGCCTGGAGTCCTCAGTAGAGAAATTTGGCTGTCTCCTGGCAGCCATTTTAGGAGAAATAACTGCGTATGAAGAACGGGTGATTCTATGACATCACAACGCAAAAAAACGCGATGATGTTTTTGTGCCGCTTGGGCGTGCTTGCAGCGGCCGCTCTGCGCTACATCTACACTGTTGATTACATCCTAAACCACGCCGATATCGCTGTTATACAAAAAAGTATAGCAGAACGCTTCGAAACTTACCATGTAAACCTAATGAAACTTCATCTCCCCCAAACACAATGACAAGTTTAGCTTAGCTATGCATGTTTGGGTGGGTGGAAAAAAAAATAATATTATGTCTTTGATAACCTTAGTCAGGACTTGAACCCCTGACCTTTGGAAGATACATGCAGTGCTTTTAAGCACTGAGCTATGTTGGGGATTTGGGAATGGGAGTCTCCAGAAATGGCTTTACGTACAAGCTATGACGTCAGACGCTACTTTATGGTTAGGGTTAGGGCTAGAGTTAAGTAGCTTAGTAGCTCAGTGAATAAAATGCGCTGTACCAATCATCCATAGGTTGTGAGTTCAACTCCCGGCTTGTCTTTTACTTGATTATAACATGAGGGGTTTATGCTGCAGGAGTGTGTTGTTGGGGTGTTGCAGGGGTGTCTAGGATGACAGAGAACAGTCACTTGCGTTTTCAACAACGCATTTGAATTTCTTAAGACGAAACCTTAGTGAGCCGGGGGAGGGAGGTCACCGCAGCCTCACGCCTCAGACGAAAAGGTTCATTTTTTAGGGACCGTGTAAGCTGATCTGAGACAGTCTTCACCGACTCGGAGCCCTCCTCCCGGCTGGGCAGAAGGAGGAGGTTTTGGCGGTGGTGGTTTTGGTGGTGAGTGAGGGCGGGAGGGGGGATTCACCTGGCTGCTGCATCTGCACTCCTGCTGGCCACAGACCTACTGATCACAGAGCAGAGATCACAGAAGCACGCAGGTATGTGTGCATGCGCGGCTAGGGTTTTATTATATAGGATATACACCTATCGCATCTCATTTTCATCATAAACACATTAGCGAGACTATACACAATATATTACAAAGTTGAGCTTGGGTTTGATAAAATAAACAGCATAATTTTGACTCTGTATTACATTTATTGAACCATACTTAAGAATATGGGTGTTGCATCCGTGACAACAGTGCTTTACACCATTGAGCTACCAGTCTTTTGCCTCAACTGACTGTGATATGATAGCTAAGTAGAGTATACTTTAGCACATCACTAAGGTATGCTATGACAGGGGAACCAGAGACACTATATCGATCATCTGTAGGTTGTGAGTTCAACTCCCGGCTTGTCTTTTACTTGTGGCATATCTACCTTCCAGGTGCACCTTGATGATGTCACAATGAGATCAGCATTGTGCTGCTTGGTACTTCCTCTTCCTGTGAACTGGAAGCCACATTCAGGTTTAATCTGTGTTTTGATTCTGTTTCTTGTTGTGAAGAATGAGCTGATTGTTGCAATGTTTTAAGACCAGGAGAGTGTTCTTTTGAGCAAGATATCACTTCTAAACTATCCTCTCTGAAATAATGTCTCTGTGAAATCGAGAGAAAGCTTATTGGATGACTTAGGGTGCCTTTCCTGCCAGTCTTTGTGGAAGTTAAACGAAGTTTATAAAAAGTCTATATGGTGTTCAAAGTCCTATCCTTTCCACTTCTAATAGGAGGTGAGTATGACATTCCTGTACAGCTTTCTGTGTAGCACACATCTACCGGTTCCCACCTTCCATACTGATAATGTAAGTTCAACACCCACTCAGTTCTCCTTTGAAACATAACATATTTTTTTTCCTTGTATTAATGGTAAACTGTACAATTCTGATATCCTAGAGGAAAAAGATATAACACAGAAGTGTTCTCTGCTAGATTAACTAATATATAGTTTACAAAATGGTATACTGTGTTTTAGTTATCTTTTTCATCATTCTATACTTACAATGCTGAATGTGTGATAATAAAGAGTATAAATAAAGTATAATTTAAAAAAAAAAACAAAAAAAAAACCAAAACACCGTACCCATGTCTATCACGGGTCCATTGGAGACATCTTAATGACGTTTCAGAAACCTGTGTCTATTTTGCGCGACGAGGTTGTAGGGACGTCTACCGTACGCCTAAGTACCGGTTAATTGGCACTGCCGTTTTCCGGACGTCTAAAGCACGCCTAACTTAGACGTACTAATAGAGAATTTACTCCTGTGTATATATATATATATATATACACTGTATATATATATACACTGTTCATTCAAATGTAACTTGCCTTGAGCCATTATTGAGAAAGATGTAATCTAAATCCTAAATCCAATAACAAGTATCAGTGGTGTACTAAAGGGGTGGGGTGGGGGGGTGAACCACCCTGGGTGCTGTCTTGGTGGGGGCACCAGCAGCACCTCTCTTCTCTCTTCTCTCCCCTCCCCCCACTTCCCTGCCAAGCACACACCTTCACTTTCCCCGTATCTCTAGCTCTTTGCTGGCCAGGAAGTGACATCAGAGGAAGAACCAAAGCCAGTGCAGGCAGCAAGTTGGAAAAGCTGCTCGCACTGAGGAATTAGCACAGTTACTTACCATAATAGGTGTTATTCAGGGACAGCAGGCAGATATTCTCACATGTGGGTAATATCATCCACGGAGCCCAGTTTGGGCAGTGTAATCTTTTGTAAACCGCGTTAAACTTTTGGTTATGTGGTTTAGAAGCATGTGGATATGTTATGTTATATATCTGAGTCAAATGCTAGAAAGGGAAATAAGTACAACAAGCCCTCAGTGACTTGTGCACGGTCACAGGGGAAGTGTAGGGCTCGAACTGAGAAGGGCTCGAACTAAGAACGCAAGAGTGCCGAGGCTGCTGCCCCAACCATTGTACTGTACTCTTTGTGCTAGAACGGGGGTCGGCAACCTGCGGCTCCAGAGCCGCATGCGGCTCTTTTCCACCTTTGCTGCGGCTCCGTTAGTGTGTCACGCAGGCATGCAGTTACAAGTCCGGCGTCGCGGCGGGAAATAGCCATGCTGAGCAGTGAGCTCAGCACACACAGATGAAAGCCTTGCTTGCTGATTGGTCCGGCGGCCCCGCCCCTCCGTTCCGCCGGACCAATCAGCAAGCAAGGCTTTCATCTGTGTAGTGCTGAGCTCACTGCTCAGCATGGCTATTTCCCGCCGCGACGCCGGACTTGTAAGGTGCACGTCTGAAAAAGAAATCATCCTGGCCGGGGTCGGTGTCATGCTCCGGAGATCTACAGCCTTCCTATCTCCCTCTCCCTTCTACCTGCTTCCGGCCACATCCCCTGCTCCGCGGCTCTCTTCGGCAACTCAGCAGCAGCGATCGACACAAGCTTCTGACGTCGGGGCCTACCCTCTGCGAGTCCCGCTTGTTTCAACTTCCTTTTTCCACAAAGGCGGGACTCGTAGAGGGAAGGCCTCGATGTCGGTAGCTTGTCTTGATCACCGCTGCTGACAAGTTGCTGAAGAGAGCCGCGGAGCAGGGGGGTGTTGCCAGGTGCAGGTAGAAGGGAGAGGGCCAGATGCAGGACTCGTGGATGAGGGAGCAGAAGAGAGAGAGAAAGAGAGAGGGGAGGGAAACAAAAGGAAATATTTCATACTGGGCTGGGCCGGAGTGGAGGGAGGGTGGAAAGATTCTAGCTACAGGGTGCAGTAACAAAGGAAAAGGGGGGAAAGCTGAAAATGGAGATAGTGACACAAAGAAGAGAAAGAGTAAGCAGGACCTACTGAATAAGGATAGAGATACAGAGGGGACATGAAGAGGAGGTGAAATAGAGACATAGAAGTAATGCTGAAAAAGTGTGTGTGTGTGTGTAGGGGAGATAAAGACATTGAAAGGGCAAATGGTGAACATGGCGTAAAGATAAGGACAGAGACAAATGAAGATTCTGAAAAAGTGGTGAGATAGGGATATAGGTGAGATGGACACAAAGAAGGGTGATGCTGGAAAATAGGTGGAATGGTAATTCTGACAGACACAGAAGGGAAATGCTGGATCAAGGAGAGATGGGGCTCAGGCTGGATGGAATGAGGAGAAATGCCTTGTTGGCCCGGAACTTCCTCTCCTACGTCAGAATTGACGTCAGGGAGCGGAATGCTGGTCAGCGCAACACTTCTGCAGGGAAAGCTTGGGACGGTGGTGGCTTGGGGGCTGTTCCCTGATTGCGGTGGCAGCAAACCGAGTGGCTTGGGGGACGGCACGGAGACAGAAAGAAGGGGGAACAGGGAGACAAAGAAAAAGTTGGGGGAGAGAATGAGGTCTGGAGGAGAGGAAACATACAGGAGGCTGAAAGAAAGGAAGAAAGATTGGATGCACAGACAGAAGAAGAAAGTGCAACCAGAGACTCATGAAATCACCAAATAGCAAAGGTAGGAAAAATGATTTTATTTTCAATTTAGTGATCCTGTATATAGCATTAAGATAAGAAACAATATATGCAGTGTTAGATTTGTTTTATAATGGTTTTGCGGCTCCAAGTTTTTTTTTTCTTTTCGAAAACGGGTCCAAGTGGCTCTTTATGTCTTAAAGGTTGCAGACCCCTGTGCTAGAAGTACTCCTTAAGCAGGGCAGGATTAATTCTTCAAGGGCCCCTAGGCACACAAGTACACTGGGCCTCCTGGCCCTGCCCTGCCCCATTTATCTGTTTTCTTATTTACTTCTTTATTTCCACTTGTATTTCTTTTTTTAAAAAATTCAAAACAAACAAAGATTAGCATACCAGTACACAGTTTTTCTTCTATGCAACCCCCAAACATCTTTGAATGAATCCCCCTTCCTTCCCACCTACTTACCCTTTCCATACATATATAAAAGTGTTCAAATATATTGTAAAGCAGTAATACTATCCGAAATAAGTCTATATTAATAACCAAGTTTACAACGCCTCTCAACTGCCTCACTCTACTTCAACCAACTGTAACCCATATGTATGTATAAACAACCAAATCTGTAACTCCTCTAGTAAGTTCCATTCCATGTATGTTAACTTATAATGAAACAACAAGGCAAGCAGTCCAACAAAGAATCAAACATGAAAGAAAAGATCGGCAGAAAATGAGATTCAAATCAGGTTTATTCAAGGTACTCCCAAGAACCATGCCCGATGCATTTTGCCAAACAAAGCTAGTCAATGCTAACAGAAATCATGTCTTTCATACACACAGCTCTGCTGTTTTTTTAATAATGTTTTTTTTCAACTGTGCTCTCAGATGCCTGCCCCGGTAACTCATATGAGAAATCTGACCGGTTCTTAGCAGGAAAAGGTATCTTTCATTGAGCGCAGTATGATTTATGATGTGATAGTGATATCTATCCTATAGTTGAGTGCAGGCTTAAATATTTCTAAAGTGCTCTTATACAAATCATCTGAAATAACAGAATGACAAAATAATGAAAACCGGCACTTATCTTTTAGATCTCTATAGCGCCAACGTTTTTGTAGTAGCAATGATATTACGGCTTTATCAGGGGTCTGTGAAATTGCTACAACAGAATCAAAACAATAATATATCATAAATCTAGAACAGCAAAATGATATTTAAAATGTAAAAGGAAATACTCACTGTGCAGCTACGTTCTGCTATAGGAACAAAATGGCACTGTTAACATCTAAATGCCAACGCATGCGCTTAAATCAATACTATAATTAAGTCTTAATGTGCATGCGTATTGCTATTCATTTTGCCAATTGAAATCTCCTTCTTATATTAAATAGGAGATATATATCAAAAACTATTTTAGAGAAAATTCTTGTTGGAAAAAATCTTATTCTTTTAATAAAAAGAACTCCAATCCATTATCGTATTCAATCCCTTAGGTTTGATGGTGTCTAGTTTAATATCCACCGAGTCTCTCGCTGGAGTAATCTTCTTTTCCTATCCCCACCTCGGACATTTTGTGTCTCTTTGTCTATGCAAAAACATCTTAGATCTTCAAATTTATGTGACTTCTGTAAGCAATGTTCCGTCAGAGGGGCATTGGATTTCTTAAGTTTCAAATTAGATTTATGTTCTGTCATCCTGATCTTAAAAGATCTCATAGACATGCCTACATAAAGTTTATTACAAGGGCAAAGGATGACATAAATGATATGGTCAGAGGAACAGCTCAAAAATTGCTTAATGGAATATACTTTCCTGTTCTGTGGATTAGTGAATTCTTTCTGAGATACCGTAATTGCACAAATGCTACATCTTCCACATTTAAAGAAACCGGATGGTAAAAGATTCTTATCAGTCCCACTCAAAGATGGATTTAATATTGGAAATAACATTTCCTTTAAATTTCTCTCTCTTGAAAAAACTATTTGTAAGTCCATTTCTTCAAATATCGGGTTAGTTTTCAAAATCCGCCAATTCCCTCTTAGAATAGCGGTGATATCATTACCTTGGGCTGAATATTTCAATATACAGGTCATTATTTGTTCTTCTTGACTCTCTTTTTCTAAGCTTTTCTTCTGTAATAGCCATTCTCGATGGTAATATTTTGCTCTCTTGTATGCTTTTTTCAAAATGTTCTCCAGATAATCTCTGGATGTCAATTTTTGAATCAGTGATTTTGATTGTCTTTGAAAACTCTTATCAGAAGAACAATTACGTTTTAGACGTAAGAATTGTGAAAAAGGCAAATTCTTTTTGAGACTAACCGGATGACAGCTATGGAAATCTAAAAAAGTGTTTCTATCAGTGGGTTTCACATGAACATCAAATTCAAAGTGATCTCTTTCTTGAATAATCTTTAGATCAAATATTCTATTTGACTGCTTGAATGGTGCATTGTGAATTTCAAGTTTGGATCACAAGTGTTTAACCACTTAGAGAAACTTATCAGATCTTATACTGTACCACTCCACAGCATCAATATGTCATCTATATATCTATACCATCTTGTTATAAGTGTATCAAAAGGAGAATGATCTATCCAAATTGACTCAAATACTTCCATGTATAGGTTAGCTATTGATGGTGCGAAAACTGCCCCCATAGCTACTCCTGTTTTTTGCTTATAGAATTGCTTATTGTACAGGAAAAAATTTTCTTTCATAGCTATTCTTGCTATGTTTAATAGAAAATTCGTAGGTATCAAATGAGGTTTCTCTCTTCTATTGAGAACTTCTTTAAGGAAGTGGAATGGAGGTGTATAGTGAGATGACATCAAAAGTCACTAAAACTAAAGGAAAGTAAATGCACACTGGCTTCCAGTTATTCATCGAATTACGTATATGCTTTGTATACTGACTTTCAAAACCCTTTGTAATAAGACTCCAGCATTTCTATTGAAATTATTAATTCCATACTCCTCAAATAGAGTTTTGAGATCTAATGAACAGAACTTATTAACTATTCCTTCATTGAAAGTTATTAATACAAGACAGCAATTTATTTTTTCAGTTACTGCACCACAGACTTGGAAAGCCCTTCCAATGTTTTTAAGGGAAGAACAGGAACTTGGAAAATTTAAAAGTAATTTAAAAACATTTCTCTTCAAGGATGCCTTTGAAAACTAATTTTAATATCCTATACCCTAATAAATTTTATCTTATTATATTTTATTGTTATTTTGTTTACCTTCTGTATTTTTCCCTTAATGTTTCTTCTTTACTTTATTGATTTGTATTTCATTCCCCCTTACCCAATGTTATGATTATGTTAAAATTTGATTTTAATCCCATGTTGTTTTTCAAAATATTGTCGTTTATTGCATTGTTACCCATCAAATGTAATTTTTAAACTGTTCATCGCTTAGAAGTATGATTAAGCGATTAATCAAAAAAACTATTAAACTTGAAACTTGAAACTATTCTCTGGAGACTTTATTTAATTTTACCATTATTTCTCATGCATCTTGAATGTAAGAGCTTATTTTGGGTACTTCATTTTTAAAGAATTGATCAACAAATCTAGACAAGGGTTCTAGAACCGACCCTCTAGATGACATTATCGGTCTACCTGGAGGATTTTCTAATTGTTTATGAATTTTCGATATAGAAAATCGGTACTACCGGATTCTTTTGGTTCAAGAATTTATGATCTTTATAAGTAAGAAAACCCTCTTGTAGACCCTGGTCAGTTATTCTTTGAATCTGTCTTTGTAGTCTCTTTGTTGGATCTAGAGATAATTTTTCATAACTTCCTCTTCATTAAGTTGTCTCATGTTTTCTATATCAAATTGCTCTTTATCTAATATAGCTATAGCTCCTCCTTTGTCTGCCCTTATGATGACTATCGAGTCATCCATTTTTAATGTCTTAATTGCTTGTGTCTCTTCTTTGTTTAAATTTCTTTGGACATATCTCCTGTTCTGTTGCCATGTATCTATGTCCTTTAGGACACATTGTTTAAAAGCATTTACCACTGGTTCTATTGGAATTGGGGGAGACCAAGTACTTTTGGGGGCTATTATTGTCCGGTCCTGAGCTATGGTAGAGGTATTAAAAAAATTTTTTAACTGTAGTTTCCTCAATAGTTTTTCCAAAACAATACGAAACTGCATAGGATTAAATAGTGTAGAAGGTGAGATCGAAAGGGAAGCAGGAGAAACTTTTCTCCCTTCAAGCGGCCAGGTTTCTCCCTTCAAGCGGCCAGTTTTGGGAGCCCTTTCCAGCAGGGCACCTGGCCTCATCTCCACCCCTCCCCCGTTCCAGCAGGGGTGAGAACTAAAGAGAAGCAGCGCTAACGGTGCTCAGCACCAGCGGCCAGTTTCGGGAGCCTTTTCCAGCAGGGCACCTAGCCTCATCTCCACTCCTCCCCCGTTCCAGCAGAGGTGAGATCGAAAGGGAAGCAGTGGAAACTTTTCTCCCTTCAAACTTTTCTCCCTTCAAGCGGCCAGTTTCTCCCTCCAAGCGGCTAGTTTCAGGAGCCCTTTCCAGCAGGGCACCTGGCCTCATCTCCACCCCTCCCCCGTTCCAGCAGGGGAGAGAACTAAAGAGAAGCAGCGTTAACGGCACTCGGCACCAGCGGCCAGTTTCGGGAGCCCTTTCCAGCAGGGCACCTGGCCTCATCTCCACTCCTCCCCCGTTCCAGCAGAGGTGAGATCGAAAGGGAAGCAGGGGAAACTTTTCTCCCTTCAAGCGGCCAGTTTCTCCCTCCAAGCGGCTAGTTTTGGAAGCCCTTTCCAGCAGGACACCTGGCCTCATCTCCACTCCTCCCCCATTCCAGCAGAGGTGAGATCGAAAGGGAAGCAGGGGAAACTTTTCTCCCTTCAAGTGGGCTATCGCCAACCGAAAACAGCGGCCACATCGGCGGGTCTCGAGCACCGCTCCACACCCCCCTTAACCCCGAGCCAGCAGGGAAAACTTTCCCCATGTTTAAGTCTAATTGTGAAATCTTTAATCGTTTAGCATAATCGTGAACCCATTCAATTGTAAAGTTCATTTATTAGCTCTCAAAAAAATATATATATATATATAAATATAGCAAAAGTAATCAAAAAATTATCTTAAATACCTGTTGAATCTTATAATCTGTTAAATGCTTGCTGTCTTCTTAATTTTTTGTCAATTAATTGTTGTCAATTCTTAACTAATTTGTTAAATGCCTATTGTATCCAAAAATCTATGCTAATTTGAATACCGATCTGATAGCCAGATTATCTTCATCCCCTTCCACGAGATCATTTTCAGAATGACTCCAATTCAGAAACACTTTACTAGTTATTACCTAGTCGCTCCTCCATCCTTAACCTACTCTCACACGCCTCAAACAGGCCATCTAACCCATAGATCTCTAATCTCTCATCATGAAGCCACCTTCATGGCTCCTTCATCTCCTACTCTTCTCTTCTCTCAAACTCTTCCCCTGCCTGACACCCCTTGCCCCCTACCTCCTCGACTCTACAAATGTTCGCAATATCTGCCCTGGCCTCAGAATTCCCACGCTCATTCGCCCCAAACACCACCCATCCTACAAAAACCCTCGCAAAGTCAACCATGCCTCTCTAAAACCTGTCCTCGCCTCCACTCCCCCCAACCTTGCCTCACATTCTCTCACCCCAGTCCCAACACTCTATTGCAATGCCAGATCCACCTGCAATAAGATACAAATCTTGAAGGACCTACTCGAGGATTCTGATCCCGGATTCCTATTCATCACAGAATCTTGGATCACAAAAGATGACCAATTTACTCAAAACGAACTCTGTTCCCAGGGCTACCAAGGCCTCTTCTCTCCCAGAACCAACTGAAGAGGAGGCGGTCTGGCCCTCCTTTTCAAATCATTCTTCGATGTCCAACTCCTTGAAAAGGGCAGCCACTCCTCATTAGAATACATGTTAGCCTCAGTCAATGACGAATTCCATCCTCATCCTCTGGGTATCCTGCTTCTATACCGCCCACCTGCCCCTTGGAACAATTCCTTCGAACTCGTCTTTGAAACCATAACAAACGCCTTCTTCAAATTTCAAAGATTACTGATCATCGGAGACATCAATCTCCACCTTGACGATGTCACCAAAAGTATACATCCGAATTTAATAGCTTCCTCTCCGCTTTAGGCTTTCCCCCCCACACTCTCCCCAACCTACGAAAAAGGCCACACAATAGACCTCATCAGCTTTCTAGATCTTACTACTCACAAAACCTCAACTGACGACATTCACTGGGAAATTGTCCACTGGTCCAACCACAACCTAGGGGCCTTCTGTCTCCCCATTTTCTTGTCACATCTCGGGCCCCCATCCTGCACCTCAAATTCTATTACCTTCCATAAAAAAATCTCGAGCAATCTTTTCTGGATCAATTTTCTCAACAAATTTTCCCCCATCTCTAAACCTGCAGAACCAGAATCTAACTGGCAAAATTGGGTCGCCCTCTCCGAGTCCACCTTCCATTCCCTCGCCCCTCTCTCCACTAAAACCATTTCCTACTCTTGTAATGCCCCTTGGTACCTCCCATAGCACAGAGAACTGAAACAGAAATGCCGTGCTCTGGAACAAAAATGGAAAAAATCTAAATCCCCTACAGACAGACTCTCCTGGAGGGTCAACAATAAAATCTATAATACTGTTCTAAAAAAAGCAAGGAAAAACTTCTACGGTGACAAAATCTCCAACTCCAACAATCAGAGTAGCACTTTATTTAACATCTGGTGTTCCTTAACCTCCAAAAATGACTCCATACTTCCCTCCTCCCCCTCAGCCGATTCTCTAGCAAAGTTCTTCAACAATAAGGTCTCCATCTTGAGGCGCTCCTTCCCACCTGCAATCTCCTACAAATCTCTGACCCCAACCCTATCCCAACAGACTCCTACCCTATCCCAGCAGACAGATCCTGGTCTTCCTTCGAACTTGTTTCCGAATCCCTGGTCTATAATCTCTGCTTCAAATTGAAATCCTGCAACTGTACCTTGGATCCTTTCCCCTCCTACCTCTACGAGAACATTCCCCTCAGGCCATCTCATCTCTTACCATTCTCATAAACTCCGCCTTCCATTCGGGTCTCTTCTCCCCAGAAATGGGCCATATTTCCTTAACCCCACTACTGAAAAAACCTGAGCTTGACCCCTCTACACCATCCAGCTACCTTCCAATAGCTCACATTCCCCTTCTTACCAAGATGCTAGAGTCCATCATATCCACTCAACCATTTCCCTACCTTGAGAAATTCACCATTCTTCAACCCATTCACCATTCTTCATATTGGTAAATATGGCTTCCGTCCCAATTTCAGCACCGAATCCCTTCTGACCTCCTTAATCTCAAAAGCTCAGTATCTCCATTCTCGCAACAAGTTCACCGTCCTTCTTCAATTCGGCCTCTCTGCAGCTTTTGATGTCGTCCATCATGATATTCTAATTTACCAACTCACCGAGATAGGCATAAACTCCACAGTCCTTGACTGGTTCTTGAAGCTCTTACGCTCCCGCTCCTACATAGTCAATATGAAGGGCATTTCTTCCTCCCCCTGGAACCCGATCAGTGGAGTCCCGCAAAGCTCACCTCTCCTCTTCAACATTTATATGTCCTCCCTTAAACTCCTCCATCTCTCCCCCTTTGAAACACTCTACACTTACGCAGATGATATCTTTGTCCTCCTCTAGACCGACTGGAACCTCACCAACCTCTTGGCGAACATATCTTCATGTATATCGAATCTTCAATCCTGGGCCCACACTGTGCAGATGAAACTGAACGAATCTAAAACAAAACTTCTCTGGCTCGGCCCAAAATTGGACCAACTGCCCACCTCCATCCCACTGTCCTCTGGCCCCACTCTGCATCTTGAATATTCTAGTAAAGTTCTGGGAGTCATCATTGACTCTACACTTTCCTTCAATGACCACTTCAACTCCCTAGTAAAAAAAATGTTTCTTCAGCCTTCACATGCTGAGAAAAGTGAGATCCTGTTTCCATCAAAAACACTTTGCCGTCCTTGTCCAATCCATCATCCTTTCCAGACTGGACTACTGCAACTCTATCTACCTTAGCCTAACAAAGAAAAACCTTCAAAGACTCCAGCGGATTCAGAATACCGCTGCTAAGCTTATCTTCGCAAAAAGCAAATTCGACCACGTCTCACTGCTTTTATCCAAGCTCCACTGGCTTCTGATTATCTCCAGAGTCCACTTCAAATGTGCCTGCCTCACTTTCAAGATCCTACATGGTATTCTTCCTCCCTTCATTCCTCTTTCTTGGAACTCCTCTAACCCCAATTCTGCCAGATCCACCCAAAAACTGAAACTTTCCTTTCCCTCTCTAAAAGGCGTTTCACTTGTAGGAAAACTAGGTTCTTCCCTCCCTTTCAGAATCACTCAGCTCTGGAACAACCTTACCTCCACTCTTAGGAATCTGAGCTCCCTCCAACTCTTCCGGAAACATCTGAAAACCTGGTTATTCTCAAATATGTAACTCCTCCTCCCTCTCTGGTTATTCTAGTATTCTAAATTTTCTCTTCATTTTGCCTCTTCCCTCCACTGGAGTTCCTTTCTACCCTAACTCTTGTTAACCGTGTCGAGCTTTACGAATGTAGAGATGATGCGGTATACAACCTAAGGTTTAGATTAGATTAGATTAGAAGGTACAAAAGAGAGTACATATGATAACACTAATTTCAGCCGTACTCAAAACTCTTTTCAATAAATTAATTACCACTGACTTCTCTGAGTTTGAGATCGAGTTTGCGGCCTGGAATGTTGTGTCCCTCTCCCTCTTGTCCGACCCCGTCTTTGTGTTTGTCCTCTTCTTAAAAAATGAGCCTTCCCATTATTGCTGGAGGAAGTTGATAGCGATGAAGTATCCGAACTTGAAGCCCCTGTGATGCTCATATCTTTATTCTCAGGGATGTTCATCCAGGGATATACTCTATTATTGAGATAATCATTTTCATCTCATTTATACTTTCGGATCTTATTCTTCTTAAGGTTGTCTTTAAATTTATCCATGTCTTCATTCAGTTTCTTAAATTTGTCAACAAATTCCAAATCAGTTGTGGCTGTTTTCATCTAACTTAGCCTTTTCTCTATTAATCATGTTCTTACTGTTCTCTATTATTAGCAGCATTAAATTAAGTGCACACTTATTTAGAATTTTATTCCATGTGTCTAAGAATATAGTATCTTCTTTAAATATCTGTGGGGTTTTTATGTATGTATAAACAACCAAATCTGTAACTCCTCTAGTAAGTTCCATTCCATGTATGTTAACTTATAATGAAACAACAAGGCAAGCAGTCCAACAAAGAATCAAACATGAAAGAAAAGATCGGCAGAAAATGAGATTCAAATCAGGTTTATTCAAGGTGCTCCCAAGAACCATGCCCAATGCATTTTGCCAAACAAGGCTAGTCAACGCTAACAGAAAATCATGTCTTTCATACACACAGAACACAGAAAACACCTTCACCTAGTATGGAATATGTAATTACAAACTAATCCCTCTCCCTTTTACAAAACTATAATGTAGTTTTTAGCCATGGTGGTAACAGCTCAGATGCTCTTAGAATTCTGAGCATCAGAGCTGTTACCACCATGGCCGGTGCTAAAAAAATGCTCTACAGTTTTGTAAAAGGGGGAACAAAATAGAAATACGTAGACATTGGTTAAATTGAACTATCAAGAAACTGGACTCTGCATGCAATGCAACACCACAGAAACAGTGATGCATGTCCCCTAAAGCAAAAAAATAAATAAATAGAATTGTTTTTTCTACCTTTGTCTTCTCTGGTTTCTGTTTTCCTCATCTTCTTGTCACTCTCTTCCTTTCATCCACTGTCTACCCTCTCTCTACCCCTTCTATGTGGCATATTCTATTCTTCTATGCCCCTTCCAGAAACTATGCCTTCCCTTTCCATTTCTCCCTTCACCCCCATTGGTCTGGCATCCATCTTCTTCCCTTCCCTCCTCCAATGGTCTGGCATCTCTCTTCTCTCCTTCCCTCTTCCTTCACTCTTTCCTCTCCCTTCCCCACTTACATCAGCCCCTTATTTCCCTCCAACCCAATTTCCTCCAGTATCCTTCCCCCTTATGTCTCTTTCCCCTTCCATGCACACCAATTCCATCAGCATCTGCCCCTTTTTTCTTCCTCCAACCCAATTCCATTCAGTATCCTTCCCCTTTATGTCTCTCTCCCCTTTCCCTGCATACCAATTCCATCAGTCCCTTTTCTTTCCCTCCAACCCAATTCCATCCAATAACCTCCCCCTTATGTCTCTCTCCCCTTTCCATCAATATCTTCCTCCTTTCTTTCCCTCCAACCCAATTCCATCCAGTATCCTTCCCCCTTATGTCTCTCTCCCCTTTCCCTTCCCCCTACTTCCATAAGCATCTGCCCCTTTTCTTTCCCTCTAATCCAATTCCATCCAATATCCTTCCCCCTTATGTCTCTCTCCCCTTTCCCTTCCCGCTACTTCCATCAGCATCTGCCCCTTTTCTTTCCCTCTAACCCAATTCCATCCAGTATCCTTCCCCCTTATGTATTTCTCCCCTTTCCCTGCAAACCAATTCCATCAGCATCTGCCCCTTTCTCTCCCTCCACCACCTTTCCATACTACCCTGCCCCCTTTCTCTCCCTCCACCACTCGTCTATGTTCCTTTCTCTCTCCCTCCAAACCAATTCAGGAAGGTCCTGCAATGACTGCAACTGGTAGCTCTGGTCAGGAAGATGTAAGTGACATCGTAGGGGGTGGGTCGGCAGATGCAGGGAGTTGCGGCAAGGCCCGCGATGATTGCGTCTGCCTGACCGCCCCCTCTGACATCACTTATGCCTTCCTGTCCAGAGCCGCTAGTTGCAGTCATCGTGGGACCTTCCTACACTTTAGCGCGGCTGCTGACTCTGCTCCAGAATAAGTATGGCAGCCGTGCTGAGGTGCAGGTCCTGTAGAGTAGGGTGGGAGGTTTCGGACCTGGCCAATTGTGCACCTGGCGGTCCACCCCGCTTACGCCACTGCCTCCAGCAGCACCGACAGCAGCACTGCTGGAGGGAGGTTTGTCTGTCTGCCAAGATGATGCTATTGCCGGTCAGAGGGGGCCCTGGGGCAACAACGACACTGCTGCTGCTGGCGAATCCAGCAAGGTTGCGCCCAAATGGCCCTAAGCACTGCACCAGTGGGCTCCCCTGACCCTAGGCCCATGCCTACTGGGCCTACCCTTTAATCCGGCCCTGTCCTTAAGTGGTTGAGTAGAAGCAAGAGAGGAGGTCAAGGCCACTGAAGAATGAAGGAGGCTATGGAGAAAAGAAAAGTGAAAGAACCATACAACCAGAAGGGAAATTTGTGGTTGAAGAAGAGATAATGTGGGTATACCTGACCTGAAGGAAAGCAAGTTGGGATGAGGAAAAAATTCCAAAAGTAGGAGATACAAACACTGGCAATGGAACAAGAGGTCCACTAGCCCAGTTGTGAAAAAATGGAACGTGAAAAGAAAGTATTATGTGTGTTTGTAGAAATACCAAGGAGTACCACAGAAAATAAAATGCAACTGAGCAGATGTTGGAATTGTACAGAAGAAGTACATAGAAACTACTGAATGTATGATAGATTGTAAGTAGTCAGAAGGACATATCTATGGTAGAAAACTTGGCCAGAGGCACAAGTAACTGCGGTGGGGAAAAACTCCCAAGGTTAGAATACTGGCACTTCTATGGTTCGAGAATGGATGATCGATAGAATATATCTTGTGCTGCAGGTGAAGCTTAAACTCACAACCTCTCAGTGGTTTGCTTTGAAGTGCTATATAAGTACCGCACACACACCGAATGCACCACTGGAGCAGTAAGTGAAAATAATGGTCTGCAAGATATGAATACCTAAATATAAGTCATTGCATTAGCTGGAAAGGCGATGGAGCAAAACACAACTGTTAAAAGTACTATTGCAGGGCATTGTATGTCCCCTTTGGTTTTGTTTTTAGTACAGAGAAAGTAGATAAGTGGTAATGTGGGGCACTGGCTCTGTCATAGCTCAGGAGAAAGCATGAGCAACCCCACATAAGGTAAGACTTGTAATATAGAAACATCTCAACCTGAAGTAATGGAATAGCCATTATGGATAGGAACACAAACATGGCATTGTAAAGAGTGCTTTAGAACATGCTCCAATTGTGAGGAACATGTAAGCCAAATGGAACAGTAGAGGTTTGTAAGAGCTCTAGAAATTATAAAGCTAGATCATAGATAAGTAGTAACAAGGCCTATGGAAGCCTAAGAACATCCTAAAAAGGATGTGTTAGTGGCCTTCTCCTGGTCTAGTTTAGTCTAGTCTTCAGTTTATATACCTAGCCATCTCCTAACAGAACTCAACATGGTTCACAAATAATTAAGACTAGAATACATAAAAGAATGCGAATCTTAGAAAGTGAATGTGAAAATACTATCAATTCGTCACTTCAGTAGATAAACCATTAAGATATTGTGTAAATAACAAAGGGGCCCTTTTATGAAGCCACATTAGCGGTTTAACGCACGTAATAGCGCGCGCTAATATGCCGGCCACGCTAGCCGCTACCATCTCCTCTTGAGCAGGCAGTAGTTTTTAAGCTAGCGCGGGGGTTAGCGCGTGCTTAAAAAGGTACATGCGATAAAGTCACTAACGCAGCTTCATAAAAGGAGCCCAAAGTTTTTAGGGCTTTACGAAATTGTTGTAGCTGACATTAAATTTCATTTGCCATTTGGACACCCAGTCTTCCAATTTACTATGGTCCGCCTACAATTTTTCACAATCCGCATGTGTTTTAACAACTTTGAACAGTTTAGTGTCATATGCAAATTTAATCATCTCATTTGTCATTCCAATTTCCAGATCATTTATATATAAGTTAAATAGCACAGGTCCTGCAGCACTCCACTGTTTACTCTCCTCCATTGAGAAAAATTACCATTTAACCCTACCCTCTATTTTCTATCTGATAACCAATTCCTAATCCACAACTGAACTTTGCCATCTATCCCATGACACATTAATTTTCTCAGGAGCCTCTCATGAGGAACTTTATCAATAGCTTTCTGAAAATCTAGATATACTATGGGCTCCTTTTACAAAGGCACGCTAGCGGTTTTAGAGTGCGCTAAAATGCCACGCGCGCTAGCTGCTACCGTCTCCTCTTGAGCAGACAGTAGTTTTTCAGGTAGCGTGCGTTATAGCATGCGCTAATTCGGTACGTACGCTAAAAATGCTAGTGCACCTTTGTAAAAGGAGCCCTATATCAACTGGCTCACCTTTGTCCACATGTTTATTCATACCTTCAAGAAGTCAAGCAAATTTGTGAGGCAAGATCTCCCTCGGCTAAACCCATGTTGACTCTGTCTTATTAAAACATGTTTGTCTATGTGTTCCACAATTTTATTTTTTATAATTGTTTCTACCATTTTGCCCAGCACTGAAGTGAGGCTTACCGGACTGTAATTTCTCGGATCTCCCCTGGAGCCCTTTTTAAAAATAGGCATAACATTGGCCACCCTCCAATCTTCAGGTACTACAGATGATTTTAACAACAGGTTACAGATCACTAACAGCAGAGAAGTGCTTACACATACCTAAGCTGACATTCAATAATCCCAGACCCCCTTGATTGATAGGTAATGTTTGATGGAGACTTCAGTAGATGGAACGTAAGCATAGTACAGGGCAGAGCTTTAGGTTCTGGCCTAGCAATAGCTAAGAAGAAGGAAAATTTAAATTAAGTCAATAATTTAAAGGGAGGGTAGGGTTGAGCAGACTGAATACCATTTTGGTCTTTATCTGCCATCATCTACTATGTTACTATTAAAGTATTCAAAGAAATGTGAGGATGCTTCCCACCCCACGAATATTGCATCAGTGACCTATGCAGTGAGAGGAAGTACCTGCGTTGTATAAGTAGTGGCAATATCTGGAGTGCATATGGCCACTGTGGTACAACCATCATGTTGTATAAAGCAATTTTACCTAGCAAGGACAGCGGGTAAGCACACCAAGCTTGCAATTTTTTTACCGTTATAGTCAGCAGTGGAATCACATTCAGTGTATAAAGTTGAGATAGGGATTTTGCGGCAATCCCTAAGTACCGTAAGTGTGTGGTGGCCCACTCCAGAGGAAAGTGTCCTGTCCATTGATGTCTGGTTGCAGGGGAAATACTAATGTCTGGTTGGATGGGGAAATACTAATGGATGTCTGGTTGCAGGGGAAGTACTAATGATTTCTGTCTGTTCAATGGTTATAAATCGTCACTACAATTGTTTGAATTGAAGGTAGTCTTTTTCATATAAGGAATTATTGTTGTTTCAAATTGGGAGGAGAAGGCCAACTTATTTGGCAGTGTTGATACAGTTGATACGGTGAATGACTGTAAAACAAAGTATTTTCAGGCCTTGTTAGTAGATTTGAAGTTGGAACAATGGGTTAAGGGGGCAACACATCAAAAATAACATATATTGGATTTAGTTTTGACTTCTCAGAATATAGGAGATAATTCTATATAGGTAAAGAGTGATCTAATTTCATGGAGTGATCATTATGTAATCAGTTGAAATATAAATTTGGATATTCAACCCAATAATATTTCTAGTTTAGAAGGGTTAAAAAAATACAGATCGATATATTCTCTTGAGTTAAATGAAATTTCACCTATCTTTCTTAAGTTCCCTCCAGAATTTAAGGAGGCCCCATTAATGGACCAGGCAGAAGCATGGAATCAGGTGTTACAGGAAGTGTTAACGGTAGGAAAATAAAAAATAATAAATGGTTTCATGAGGGTTTGCTGTTACTTAGGAGGTAGTTAAGGAGGGCAGAAAGAGTTTGGAAAAAGAGAAGAACAAGTTCAGCTAGGGGGCGTTGTAAGAATATTCAGAATATTTATAATAGGAAATAAAGAAGGCAAAGAGAGATTATCTTTTACAAAAAATTAAAACCGCGAAAGTTCCAACAAAATTATTTTCGATAGTAGCAGCTTTAAAAAAATGGGGACTCCAATAAAAGAATTAGAATAATGCCAGAGGCAGAGAAACTAGCTGATTTTTTCTGTTCAAAAATTCTAGACTTATAATCATGGTTAAAAAATTTGCAAATCAGTCAAACTGATCCATTGAGGACTGATTTAGAAGAAAGAAACAAAGATGTAGGAAAATCTAGTTGGTCAGCTTTCCAATTACCATCTTTATCCAAACTGGAAAAATTATTTAGTACAATGCATGTCACCTTTTGTGATTTAGATCCGGTCCCTTCAAAATGGCTTTCAAGTTCTAGACATGGTCTATTAGCTCTAGCTTTAATTATGGTACAGAATAGTCTAAGTAATGGAGAGGTACCTGCATGTTGGAAAAAGGCGATTATTAAACCGATTATGAAGAAGAAAGATCTAGATATGTTTAATCCAGCTAGTTATAGACCAGTTTCTAACCTTTGTTTTTTAGTAAAATAGAGAGGATAATGTTAGAACAGCTGGTGTCTTATATTGAATCAACAAATGTACTTAACCCAAGACAAGCGGGGTTTTGAACAATGCATAGTACTGAGACAGTGCTAGCAGGCTTTCTTAGTGAGGTTCACTCAATCTTGGATGGGGGGAACTTTGCAATGGTAGTGTCATTAGATTTGAGGTCAGCGTTTGATCTAGTGGATCATGGTCTTTTACTAAACTTCTTACATGAGATTGGTTTAACAGGAGCAGTTTCGGACTGATTTTCAGCATTTCTCCGAGGACGTACTTTTAGAATGGTCACTGAGGGATCAATATCTCAGGATAAATTGCTAGATTGTGGTGTATCTCAAGGGTCAGCTTTATCACCAGTTCTATTTAATATCTTTCAAAGTCCCTTGGAACGACTAATTCAGGAACTAGGAATCAGTACATATATTTATGCATATGACATCTTAAGAACATAAGAATTGCCGATCTGGGTCAGATCCGGGGTCCATCGTGCCCAGCAGTCCGCACATGCGGCGGCCCTCTGGTCAAAGACCAGCGCCATAACTGAGATTAGCCCCACCTGCGTATGTTCTGGTTCAGCAGGAACTTGTCTAACTTTGTCTTGAATCCCTGGAAGGTGTTTTCCCCTATGACAGAGCGTTCCAGTTTTCTACCTCTCTCTGGGTGAAGAAGAACTTCCTTATGTTCATACGGAATCTATCCCTTTTCAATTTTAGAGGGTGCCCTCTCGTTCTCCCTCCTTTGGAGAGGGTGAACAACCTGCCCTTATCTACTAAGTCTATTCCTTTCAGTACCTTATTAGTCTATAGACCAGTGTTCTTCAACCTTTTTACATCTATGGACTGGTGGAAATAAAAGAATTATTTTGTGGACCGGCAAACTACTAAGACTGAAATAATTAAAAAAAACTTCTCCGCCCTGTCCCAGCAAGTTTGGTCCCACAAACCATTTGATCCCATCCGTAAAAGCCTCAATAGTTATGATTTTATATTGAATGTATTTTATTAAAGTATAAAAAGAAACAATACTCTGTACAATTGTCATTTTATAAATACAAATAATACAGGGCAAGGATCAACAAAACCCCTGTCTCCCCTCCCCTTCACATATATCCCCTCTACTTTCAAGAAAACTGAAAAAGCCAAACTATTACAGAATGGTACACAGAGATATCATGCTAACAGAATACTGCAGCCACACATGACAGGAATAGTGTTAGGGAAGTGCAACTAGGGCAAATGCCCCCTGGTCAGAGAGAGCCCTAAGCCAGCTGGAAGCTAAAGAAGCACTGCCTGGGCTTTGCAGTCCACAGTTATGTCAAACACCAGCTCTAGCAGAATACATATTTCAAATCAGATATATTCTAACCACAAGATAGAAATAAAATTATTTTTTCTACCTTTTGTCGTCTCTGGTTTCAGCTTTCATCGTCTTTTTACACTCTTCCATCCAATGTCTGGCCTCTCCTCCTTCCATATGGTATCTGCCTTCTTTCTATGCCCCTCTCCCTTTGCCCCTTTCCATCCAGTCTGTGCCCCCTATTTCCTTTTTACATGATTCATTCTGCTCTCATTTTTCTCTCTCCTACACCACATCTAGCATCTTTGTCCCTTTCTCCTTATTTCTCATCTGACCCCCTTCCCAACATCAATCTCTCTCTACTTTCTCATTCTTCTGTCTCTCCCCTTTCCCTCATCTGATCTCTCCATTCCATCTTAACTACTTCCTTTCCTCTAATCTCCCTGCCAGCTATTTCCTTCCTATTTTCCTTCCTCCCCTGTCCAGCAGTACTCCTTCTCCCTCTCCTCCCCTTATCCAACAGTAACCCTCTTTCCTTCCCTTTCCCTCCTCCCCTGTCCAGCAGTACCTCTTCCCCTCCCTCCTCCCCTGTCCAGGAGTACCCCTTCTCCATTCCCTCCCATTCTTCCCTCTCCAGCAAATGTTTCCTCTCTTTAGCCTGGACCGGCGGTTGAAGAACACTGCTATAGCCTATCACCTGCAACTTTAGATTTAGGTCCTCTCATAATTGGCTTAAATAGAATAGAAGATTGGCTGCGTGAACATAAATTGATTTTAAATATGTCTAAGACTATAGCATGCTGTATCTCAGGAGATAAGACAACACCTCAAATAGATATTTCTTTGAATAATCATAATATAAAGCTAGTAAATAGCTTCAGGTACTTGGGGATTATAATCAATTTCATCTAACTTTTGAGGAGCAGGTTTCAACTGTTGTCACTAAAGGATTTGGGGCTTAGAGCTATTAGAGATTTTTTTAGATGAGAAATCATTCCATACGTTAATTCATGCTTTTCTTTTGTCAAAGTTAGATTATTGTAATTTAGTATATGCTGGTATTGGGTTAGGGCAGCTGAAACATTTACAAATAGTACAAAACACTGCAATTAGATTATTAGGCCATGCATATATTCGTGATCATGTGACATCTCTGTATTTAAAATTCCATTGGTTACCAATGGAATTTAGGATCAAATTTAAGATCTTGATGGCACATAGAGCATTATTTCAGCTACAGCCTTCATATCTTTCTAACTTGGTGTTATTTTATGCCCCAAGACATTTATTACGATCTTTGAATGATAATAGGGTAGGCGTTCCTCATATCTCGAAGGCACATCTTGCATCAACTAGAGATTGTGCGTTCTTTTATCTAGTTCCACGGTTATGGAATAATTTGCCCATAGATTTGAGAAAAAAAGCATCATACATAAACTTTAAAAGACACCTAAAAGCACATTTTTTTCAATTGGCTTTCTCAAATTGAATAATTGAGTTTGGGACTGTAATCTGTATTTATATAATGATTAATTTCTGCTATGGAAAAAAAATTTTTTAACTGTATGTATTAATTATGGTTTACTGAGATTTGATTGTTTGCTTTTTTTTTTGAATTCTTTATTTATAATTTTAATAATTGACAATAATTACAAGTCAATAAAAGAAAACATGCAGTGTAAATTGAAATTAAATCAAAATTCCAAACAGCTAAGGAATATCAAAACATACATCGCATTATTAGTCCACAATTTTGGAGACGAGGTTAATGAAAAAGACTGAAATAAGTCATTAAGGCAATTAGTATAAGGCAAAAAGATAGGCGTTTTGAGTGCTCTTGAACCAATATGTTGAGCTTAACAAGAGAACAAGGCAGCTCATGAAGACTCTCTATCAGAAATAAATTTAGATAAGTGCTGTGGATCATAAAATATATATCTATTCCCCCCATATGTCAAAACGCATTTACAGGGATATCTTAGGACAAAGGTCGCCCCTAGCTGAACAGCCTGTGGTCTCAATATTAAGAATTGTTTTCTTCTTTTCTGGGTCAAGCGAGATACATCAGGGTACATCCTAATTATATTTGTCATGAATGGAACATCTCTATGCTTAAAAAACATTTTAAGCAGCCAATCCCTGTCTGAGTCAATTGCAAACTGTACTATTAAGGTAGCAGGGACCTGATTTTCCGTATCCGACCTCTCTAGAAAATGTGTTAAATCCAAACTATCAACAGATAAATTCTGTTGATTTGGATTTTGAGATTTAACTCACGTTGGCAGGTAATATATTTTTGTGAGAGGTGGGTACGAAGTTTCTGGTACCTTCAAAATTTCTAACAAATATTTTTTAAACATAGCTAGGGCAGTCATTGTTTATACTTTTGGAAAATTAATAATCCGAAGATTACATCTTCTAACAGAATTTTCCAGCATTTCTTGTTTAAAGTGCAAACTAGCACTGTCCTTAATCCAAGTCTGGGCTTGTACTTCCAAAGTTTTTACTTTAGGTTCAATGTCACTCATTTTATTTTCCAGACTTATAACTTTATCTTTTAATTCCAAATTTTCTGATATAACAGTATTGCAGCTCAAAGATAATTGCTGAATTTGACTCCCCAGTAAAGTTTGCATACTAGATATGGCCTCCCATATGGATTCCATCATAATCACCTTGGGCCTTTGCAAGGGAACAATCTCAGTTCCAGGAATCCCTGCAATGCCCATTGAGCCAGATACCACTTCATTTATCAAAAGAGTTTCTTGGGCTACTGAAATACCTGTAGCCATCAATGAGCTTGAAGAGTCTCCTCGGGCTTGCTGTGAACTCCTCACCGCTTGCTGTGATCTTAAAAACTCCTCCTCCCCCCCTCCGGGGTTAGTCCTCCCAAACAGAGAGGACAGCAAGAGGGTATCTTGAGCCGGTGAGTCAACAATCGACTCCTCCGTCGCAGCGGGACAGCAAGGCGGTCTTCGCTCATCCGGGGACAGAATGACAGCCTCAAAGGAGAGATCCCGCACCTCAGCCTGTGCAGTCTCTCCAGCCGTGGCACCCTCCGGTTGTAACGTTCATGAGCCGCGTTCTACAAAGACATCCATCGGACCCAATGGTGCTGCTGCCTCAACGGGGAACACCCGAAGTTTAGACTTTCTTTTTACCATAACTCTAGGAAATCCACACGATGAGCACGACGGCGTCTCCGCAGCTACTCCCAATCCGCCATCTTAGGTAAGCTCCGCCTCTTGATTGTTTTTATTAGAATTGCAATTAGAATTATTATTATGGAGATGTTGATTGCTTAGAGGGGCATAATCAAAAAAGTCTAAGTCCCCATTAAAAGTAGAAGCAGGGAAAATGTCATTATCATAAAAACGTCCAAAAGAAGGTTTTTAAAAAAAATAATGGCCTGCCTCTACGTTCAGCTGTTTAAATGCCCAGACCACCACTATGTATAAACTTACACCATATAATCAACCTAAAAAAAGCCTAAGTCCCAAACGCCCAAAACAAGGGCTTTTAGGTGAAGGAGGAGCCAGTCCTTCACCTAAAAGCTGGATTCTGTAAACGGTGTCTGTCAAAAACAACACCGGTTACAGAATCCCCCCTACAACGATCTGGGCAGGAGGGAGGCCAAGCCCTCCTGGCCCGCGGCACCCCGAACCCCTAACTACGTTCGGGGCAAGAGGGAGCCCAAGCCCTCTTGCCCCAGCAGCACCCCGAACCCCCGACAGCATCAGGGCAAGAGGGAGCCCAAGCCCTCTTGCCCCGCCGACTCCCTGAAAGCATTGGGGCAAGAGGGAGTACAAGCCCTCTTGCCCTGTGATCCCCAACCCCTCCTACCGAGTCTGATGGGGCAAGGAGGGAGCCCAAACCCTCCTAGCCCGGTGACACCCCCTAACCCCCACCCCCACTAAAAAATGGGCAGGAGGGATCCCAGGCCCTCCTGCCCTCGATGCAACCCCTTACAACCGCCCCTAAACTCCCGATCGCCCCCCCCGCCGACCTGTGCCCCCCCGCCGACCCCATGATTCCCCCACCCCCCTCTCTGTACTTTAAAAATGGTTGGTCAGATAGATGTGTGCCAAGCCCATCGGTCTGACAGACCAACCATCTCCAGAATGGCTGACCTTAGGCGGCTCAAACTCCACCCACAGGTGGGGCTTGAGGCACCTGGGCCAACCGGAATTGGCCCAGTTGTCTTAGGCCCTGGACGTCCTCAAAAAGATGTAAAGTACAAAGCAAAGGTTCCAAAGAAAGGAGAAAAAGTAAAGGAGAAAGAGGACAGGCTTTAAACTAGGTAAGTCGGGGGAGGGTACCCATTTACATATTAGTGCAGAAAGGAATTATCCTGATGAGGTGAGTCGAAACTCCGCTTCCATGTCCAAGGTAAGTACCCACATTGCAAACAGTTCTTTAGGAGTCACACCGACTCGGGTAGGATACGCTTCACAGGGACTTAGCAAACACAAGATATGGAGGGCCATATATGTCAATGCACACAGTTTAGGTAACAAAATTCTGGAATTGGAGGCTGAAATAAGGAATGCCGACCTAGATGTGGTGGCAATATCTGAAACTTGGTTCACGGACTCACATGGGTGGGATATGGCTATACCGGGCTACAATCTACTTCGTCAGGACAGAGAGGGCAGGTTAGGAGGGGGGGGGGGTAGCTCTCTACATTAAAGAGGACATCAAAACCACCAGGATCACAGATGTCAAGTACACCGGGGAGTCCCTCTGGGTAAACTTGGCAAGAGGCAGAGAAAAATGCCTGTATCTAGGTGTGGTATACAGACCCCCAAGACAACTGGAAGACATGGACGCAGAATTAATTGAAGACATAGAGAATATCACTCTACGAGGAGAAGCTGTACTGCTAGGGGACTTCAATATGCCTGATGCAGACTGGAACTCATTTTCAGCGACAACCAGCGGTAGCAGGAGGCTCTTAACCTCCATAAAGGGAGCACGTCTCAAACAAATGGTAATGGAGCCCACTAGGGCCCAGGCGATCCTCGACCTGGCACTCACCAATGGGGAAAGCGTCTCAGAGGTCTCAGTAGGAGATACGCTAGCCTCCAGCGACCACAACATAGTATGGTTTAACCTTAGGAAAGGCTTCCCTAGATCAAACACGAAAACAAAGGTACTCAATTTCCGGGGCACAGACTTCGCACGCATGGGAGATTTCGTCCATCAGACGCTGCAGGACCAAGCGGAGACCGATGATGTAGAAGCTAAGTGGTTAACACTGAAATCAACCATACATGAAGCAACTAGCCGCTTCATAAAATCAGTAAATAAACGACAAAGACACAATATACCCCAATGGTTCACAGCGGAGATCTCGCACCTCATTAAGGAGAAGAAAAAAGCGTTTCTCTCTTACAAGCGCACGGAGAAAAGAGAGGCAAAAGTAGAATATAGGACCAGGTCTACAGCGGTCAAAATGGCACTTAGGGAGGCAAAACTTCGAGTGGAAGAAATTCTGGCAAAAAACATTAAAAAGGGGGACAAATCCTTCTTCAGGTATATTAGTGACAGAAAAAGGAACACAGGCGGGATAGTACGCCTTAGAAGACTGGACGGAAGTTACGTGGAAGCAGATTCCGATAAAGCCGAACTACTGAATGAATACTTCTGCTCAGTCTTCACCTGTGAGGCACCGGGACACGGTCCACAGTTGAAGGCAACACAAAGCACAGAAGACCCGTTTCAGAATTTTGAGTTCACACCAGGTGAAGTTTACAGTGAACTGGCAAGACTCAAGTGAACAAAGCCATGGGACCAGACAATTTGCACCCAAGAGTGCTCAGAGAATTGAGCGATGTCCTGGCGAAACCATTGGCTGAGCTATTCAATCTCTCCCTAAGTAAGGGGAAAGTTCCCCTGGACTGGAAATTAGCTAATGTCGTTCATCTGCATAAAAAGGGTTGCAGGGCAGATTCTGCGAATTATAGACCGGTGAGTCTCACATCAATAGTGTGCAAACTCATGGAAACACTAATTAAAAGCAAATTGGACACGATCTTGAATGAAGGGAATCTTCGGGATCCCAGTCAGCATGGATTCACCAAGGGTAGGTCCTGCCAATCCAATCTCATCAGCTTCTTTGACTGGGTAACAAGAAAGTTGGACTTGGGAGAGTCTTTGGACGTCGTGTACCTGGACTTCAGTAAAGCTTTTGACAGTGTCCCACACCGCAGGCTGCTAAGCAAGATGGAATCGATGGGGTTAGGAGAGACACTAACTGCATGGGTCAATGATTGGCTGAGTGGCAGACTTCAGAGGGTGGTGGTTAATGGTACCCTCTCTAAAACATCGGAGGTGACCAGTGGAGTGCCGCAGGACTCGGTCCTGGATCCACTCCTTTTCAACATATTCATAGGGGATCTGACTCAAGGGCTTCAAGGTAAAATAACACTATTCTCCGATGACGCCAAACTATGTAATATAGTAAATGAATGCAGTTTACAGAATTATATGGCGCAGGACCTGCTTACATTGGAAAGTTGGTCCTCAACCTGGCAGCTAGGCTTCAATGCTAAGAAATGTAAGGTCATGCACCTCGGAAGCGGAAATCCATGCAGGACGTACTTCTTGAATGGAGAAACTTTAACTAGGACTTCAGCAGAACGAGATTTAGGAGTAATCATCAGTGCAGACATGAAAACTGCCAATCAAGTGGAGAAGGCTTCATCTAAGGCAAGGCAGATATTGGGTTCTATCAATAGAAGTTTCGTCAGCCGAAAGCCTGAAGTCATAATGCCGTTGTACATGGCCATGGTGAGACCTCATCTGGAGTACTGTGTGCAATTCTGGAGGCCACATTACAGTAAAGATGTGCGCAGAATTGAATCGGTTCAGCGGACGGCCACCAGGATGATCTCGGGGCTCAAGGGTCTCTCATACGAAGAGAGACTGAACAAATTGCAGCTCTACACTCTCGAGGAACGTAGGGAGAGGGGAGACATGATCGAAACATTCAAGTACTTCACGGGACGTGTCAAAGTGGAAGATGATATTTTCTTTCTCAAGGGACCCTCGGCCACAAGAGGGCACCTGCTCAAACTCAGGGACGGAAAATTTCATGGCGACAACAGAAAGTATTTCTTCACAGAGAGAGTGGTTGATCATTGGAACAAGCTTCCAGTGCAGGTGATCGAGGCAGACAGCATGCCAGACTTTAAGAATAAATGGGATACCCATGTGGGATCCCTATGAATGTCAAGATAAGGAAATTGGGTCATTAGGGCATAGACAGGGGGTGGGTAAGCAGAGTGGGCAGACTTGATGGGCTGTAGCCCTTTTCTGCCATCATCTTCTATGTTTCTATGTATCACTGTTCGCCGATGATGCCAAACTTTGCAACATAGTAGGTAAAAGCATTTTGTCTGATCATAAGACGCAGGACCTACTACTGCTGAAAAGGTGGTCATCAACTTGGCAGCTAAGCTTCAATGCTAGAAAGTGTAAGGTAATGCACCTCGGTAAGAAGAATCCGCGCAAAACGTACATATTAAATGGTGAGACCTTGGCCAGGACCACAACGGAACATGATCTAGGGTGATCATTAGTGATGACATAAAGGCTGCCAATCAAGTGGAGAATGCTTCCTCCAGGGCAAGGCAAATGATGGGTTGTATCCGTAGAGGTTTTGTCTGCAGGAGACCTGAGGTCATAATGCCGCTGTACAGATCCATGGTGAGACCTCATTTGGAGTATTGTATTCAATTCTGGAGACCACACTACCGGAAGGATGTGCTGAGAATTGAGTCGGTTCAGCGAATGGCCACCAGGATGGTTTTGGGGCTCAAGGATCTCACGTATGAAGAAAGGCTGAATAAATTGCAGCTGTACTCACTTAAGGAACGAAGAGAGAGGGGAGACATGATTGAAACATTTAAATACATCACGGGCCGTACCGAGTCGGAAGATGGTATCTTCTGTCTCAAAGGACCCTCGACCACCAGAGGGCATCCGCTGAAAATCAGGGGAGGAAAGTTTCATAGCGACTACAGGAAATACTTCTTCACCGAAAGAGTGGTGGATCATTGGAACGAACTCCCACTGCAGGTGATTGAGGCCAGCAGCATATCAGATTTTAAGAGAAAATGGGATATTCACATAGGATCTCTAGGGGAGTAAAATCAGGGGGGCGGGTTTTTGGGTATGGGCAGACTTGGTGGGCTATAGCCCTTTTCTGCCATCATTTTTCTATGTTTCTATCCGATTCTAAGCATTATGTGTGATTCATAGTTGCACCTGTCACGTTCTATCCTATGTCATGTCATGTCTGCTATCTCTCAAAGCTCATCTTCTTGTGAATGTGCTCTTCCTTGGCAGCTGTTCTGGTATGCAACCTATTGCCACCCAAAATGTGGGTGATGAGATACTGGTCAGTCCACTGTGTCAAAAATACATCAAGACCTTTCAGTGTCACCTGCATATGCCTCCCACCTTTTGTTTAGATGTATACTTGTGTAACTGTACACAGAAAGTAGTTTACATATTTGTTCACACACTGGCCTGACCTGTGTCCCTACACCCACTTATTCTCAATGGTTTGGGTGGGGGGTTGATACGTAATTGTGTATATAGTATGCAACCAATGCATGCTATGGTAACCCTAACTTCATATTCTTACTGCACACAGGTCGCGCACAGCATGCTGCTGAGGGCCTAGCCCAGGAGGTAGTCCATGAAATGTGCCTACAGGCAGCCAGGGAGGCAGTGGCAGAGGCAGAGGCTGAACAGGAGGAGGAAGGGTACTCTGCATCAGAAGAAAGTCTGCCACCTGAGGATGTTGTGGAGGTGTCTGATGTGAAGGACAAGGCCCAGGTGGTAGAGGTGGAGGATGCGGCACAGGTAGTGACAGAGGTGGAGGCACAGGTGGTGGTGGAGGTGGACCAGCAGCATGTGGTTGTGGAGCAGGGAGCATGGGAGATCCCTGATCTATATGTGGACATGCCCCCTCTTGAAGGGGATGAGGAGGTGGTTATGGAGGCAGCAGCCCCAGCCCCACACCATGTTGTGCAGCCAGCGGCCCCAATAGTTGCTTCCCCTCCTGAGACATATGGAGAGCTGCTCAACATTGTGGGCCAAATGCGCAGTGAACTGCAGGAAGGGAGGCGTGAAACAATGCAGCCCCTGCAGGAGATTGTCAGCCTTCTGCGGCAGCTGGTTGCCATATTTAAGGAGCCAGTATAGGGGTGAAAAGGCTAAACTGAAGGCCAAGCTGCCAATCGGCCATTGAGGCCCCAATCATGTTACCAACAGTGTCCCTGACAGCTCACAAGTAGCTGCCATAAACCCAATGACTGAAAGGACATCTCACGGCCTCTCCTTCACATATTCAGGAGACTTTACCTACTGTATTTCATTGGGACATACTTGGATGTTAACCTACTTGATGTTACTGGCTGTCGTGTACAATGCTGTTACCATATGCTCTGCCAATGATTGCAAGTGTTGAGATGTGATGTACAGATGCAAACTGTACAGTGATGGTTAAGGTGAGCAATAGTTGCACTAAAGGTGTGTTCCAATCCCATGACTAGAGTAGGAAGACATGCATATGGTGGGACAGGGTTAAACGCAATAAAGGGTACCTTCCCCATATTAGTGGAAAACAGGTATCCATTGAAATGAAAAGACCCTACCATCAGATGGGATGTGGTGAGGAGGCCATAAAGATTGACACTGAGAAAGTGGGAATGCTAGGCTGCATTTCTGAGGTCACAAATAGCTTCTATAACCTATGGGCCAATGGATGATGATGTAACCAGGCCAGGGGTACAGGGAGCACCATTGAGATTAGAAGCCACAACCTCTGGAGACAGAGGCTGCTGCAGCAGGACAGCCCTCACAAATATTTGCTGACCCTTACAAATGAAAAGGTATGTGAGGCTCAGAACTGCTCGCTTACTTTGCACAGGTTGGAGCAGTGTTAGGCATGTTGGGACAATTGGACAGGCATGTGCCATTTGTTACCATAACTATGATATTGTATGTTCTCATAATGCGTACATATTTGTATGGCGATTATTCTATGACAGTCTTTTGTGACCAAGTGTTTTACTATTCATGTCTACCTCAGCAAAAGTGTATGCATTTATATTTGAATCTTGACTACAAAAAAAGAACAAAATAAATACCAGATATCTACCTCTAAACTGGGTGTCATGTGTGATCCCTTGATATCATAGAAACATAGAAAGATGACGGCAGAAAAGGGCTATAGCCCATCAAGTCTGCTCACTCTACTGACCCACCCCATTAAGTCTGAGTACTAATGACCTAGTTCCTTAACTCGACTCTCGTAGGGATCCCACGAGGACGTCCCATTTATTCTTAAAGTCAAGCACGCTGATGGCCTTGATCACCTGCACTGGAAGCTTGTTCCAGTGATCTACAAACCCTTTCTGTGAAGAAATACTTCCTTATGTCACCATTAAATTTCCCTCCTCTGAGTTTGAGCGGATGCCCCCTTGTGACCGAGGGTCCTTTGAGAAAGAAGATATCTTCTTAAACCTAGACACGTCCCATGATGTATTTAAATGTCTCAAACATGTCCCCCCTTTCCCTGCGTTCCTCTAGAGTGTAGAGCTGCAATTTATTAAGTCTTTCTTCGTACGAGAGACCCTTGAGCCTTGAGATCATCCTAGTGGCCATCCGCTGAACCGACTCAACTCTAAGCACGTCTTTACGGTAATGTGGCCTCCAGAATTGCACACAGTATTCCAGTTGAGGTCTCACCATGGTTCTGTACAGTGGCATTATGACTTCAGGTTTGCGGCTAACGAAGCTTCTATTGATACATCCCATAAGTTGCCTTGCCTTGGATGAGGCCTTCTCTACTTGTTTGGCGGCCTTCATGTCTGCACTGATGATTACTCCCAAGTCTCTTTCTTCTGAAGTCCTAGCTAGTGTTTCTTCATTTAAGGTGTAAGTTTTGCATGGATTTCCGCTGCCGAGATGCGTAACCTTACATTTCTTAGTGTTGAAGCCCAGCTGCCATGTCGAGGACCAGTTTTCCAACGTAAGCAGATCCTGCGTCATACTATCCTGCAGATTGTTTTCACTTACTATATTACATAGTTTGGCGTCATCGGCGAATAGTGTTACTTTATCCTGAAGTCCTCGGGTCAAGTCCCTTATGAATATGTTAAAAAGGAATGGACCCAGGACCGAGCCTTGTGGCACTCCACTGGTCACCTCCGATGTCTCAGAGAGGGTGCCGTTGACCACCACCCTCTGAAGTCTTCCACTCAGCCAATCATTGACCCATGCAATTAGTGTCTCACCTAACCCCATCGATTTCATCTTGCTTAATAGTCTACGGTGTGGGACGCTGTCAAAAGCTTTACTGAAATCCAAGTACACTATGTCCAGAGACTCTCCCGAATCTAGCTTTCCTGTTACCCAATCAAAGAAGCTGATAAGATTGGATTGGCATGATCTACCCTTAGTGAATCCATGTTGACTAGGATCCTTTAGATTCCCCTCATCCAAAATCGTGTCTAATTTACTTTTAAGTAGTATTTCCATGAGTTTACACACTATTGATGTGAGACTCACTGGTCTGTAATTCACAGCCTCCGCTCTGCAACTCTTTTTGTGCAGAGGAACGACGTTAGCTGTTTTCCAGTCCAGGGGGACTATCCCCGTACTTAGGGAGAGATTGAAGAGCATGGCTAACGGTTCCGCCAGGACATCGCACAGTTCTCTGAGCACTCTTGGGTGCAATTTGTCTGGTCCCATGGCTTTGCTCACCTTGAGTCTTGACAGTTTGCTGTAAACATCAGCTGGTGTGAACTCAAAATTCTGAAATGGGTCTCCCTTGCTTGGCTTTGCTTCCAGCTGTGGCCCGTGCCCAGGTGCCTCGCAGGTAAAGACTGAGCAGAATAATCATTCAGTAGTTTGGCTTTTTCGGAATCTGTTTCCACATAATTCCCGTCTGCTGTTCTAAGGCATACTATCCCGTTTGTGTTCTTTTGCCTGTCACTAATATACCTGCAGAAGGATTTGTCCCCTTTCTTAATGTTCTTTGCTAGAGTTTCTTCCACTCGAAGTTTGGCCTCCCTGACTGCTGTTTTGACCGCTGCAGACCTTGTCCTGTATTCAATGTTAGCTTCTTTCTCCCCGGTGCGTTTGTATGAAAGAAATGCTCTTTTCTTTTCCTTGACTAGGTACGAGACCTCATCAGTGAACCATTGGGGTTTCTTTTTCTTTGTTGTTTATTTACCGATTTTATGTAGCGGATAGTTGCCTCGTGTAGTGTCATTTTCAGGGTTGATCACATAGCTTCCACATCATCTGTTACTTCTTGAACCTGAAGCGTCTGGTGGACGAAATCACCCATGCTTGCAAAGTCAGTGCCCCGGAAATTGAGTACCCTCGTTTTTGTTTGTGATCTAGGTAAGCCCTTTCTAAGGTTGAACCATACCATGTTATAGTCAATGGTTGCCAGCGTTTCTCCCACCGAGACCTCCGTGACGCTTTCCCCGTTCGTAAGTACCAGGTCCAGGATGGCCTGGGCCCTAGTGGGCTCTAGTACCATTTGTTTGAGCTGTACTCCCTTCATGGACGTTAATATCCTCCTGCTACCACAAGTTGTTGCTGAGAGTGTGTTCCAGTCTACATCAGGCATGTTGAAGTCCCCTAGCAGGACAACGTCCCCCCGTAAGGTGACATTCTCAATGTCTTCAATTAATTCTGTGTCCTTGTCCTCTGATTGTCTTGGAAGTCTGTATACCACACCAAGGTACAGGCATTTTTCTCCGCCTCTGGCCAGGTTTACCCAGATGGATTCCACAGTGTACTTGACATCTGTGATCCTGGTTGTCTTGATGTTCTCTTTGATGTAAAGTGCTACCCCTCCTCCTAACTTACCCTCTCTGTCTTGGCGAAGCAGGTTGTATCCTGGTATAGTTATATCCCACCCATGAGAGTCTGTGAACCATGTTTCGGATATTGCTACCACGTCTAGGTCTGCATTTACTATTTCTGTTTCTAGTTCTAGAAATTTATTCCCTAGGCTGTGTGCATTAACATACATAGCTTTCCACTCTTTGTGTCTACTAAACTCCTGTAGAGAGTTACCCATCTGAGTTAAAGTGTCTCCTAGCGAATCTTTTGCAGCAAGGGTACTTACCTCGGACTTAGAAGCGGAGTTTTGGTTCACCACATCAGGATTGTTACTTACTGCTCCGGTATATAAGTGGGTACCCTCCCCCAACTTACCTAGTTTAAAGCCCTTTGAAGCAGGTGGGCTAGTCGGTGTCCAAAGACGTTCTTACCTCTGTTGGTCAGGTGGAGTCCGTCTGATCCCTGGAGTCCCTGTAGTGCCTCTCCATGATTCAGGAATCCGAAGTTCATTTCCCGGCACCATCGTTGTAGCCACTCATTCGTCTTCAGGATACGTTCGCCCCTGTCTCTTCCCTTGCCCCTAACAGGAAGAATTGAAGAGAATACTACCTGTGCTCCTGTCTGCTTCAGCCTCTCCCCAAGAGCTCCGAAGTCTCTAGCTATGTCCTCCAGAGTGTTCTTGGCAGTGTCATTCGTTCCGACGTGGATGAGCAGCATTGGGAAGTGGTCCTGGGGCCTGAGAAGCCTATCAAGACAGGCGGTCACATCTCATATTCTGGCTCCAGGCAGACAGCAGATCTCCCTCGACTGCATATCTGGTCTGCATATTGGTCCCTCGGTGCCCCTCAACATGGAGTCCCCGATGGCTATTACTCTGCGCTTCTTTTGGGGATGTTGATCCGTTTTCCCCGGAGATGGAGATGCGTGTTGATCCTGATCCTTCTGTACTTCGGTAGTCTCTTCCTGTAAGACCTGGAATCTGTTCTTCAGGTTAAGATGTGGAGTCAATGTGGAGCTACCCTGGTGAGAGAAAGAGTAAGAAGGTGAAGAGATTGTAAATGGGGGGAGGGGGGTCTCCTGCATTTACCTGTGGAGGAGGTCACTAACTGCCAGGAATCAGTGTCTCCATCCATCTCCTGAACTCCAACAGTTGATTTCAGAGTCGACGGCCCTGGTGTCACCATGGGGGATCTGTTACGAGCCTGTTCTGTGATTTGGGATAGTTCCTACACTATTCCATCGATATAGGCATCATCCTCTATAATGCCTCTCAGCCATTTCACCTCCTCCCTGAGACTCTTTAGTTCCTGCATGATGTCATCATCCTGCTGTCCGACCTCCTCTGTCTGTGTATAGGCCGTAATGTACTGCTGTGGGTTGGCCTCGGTCTGCACGGAGACCTCCTTTCCTGGTGCTGTGTTCTCCTCCGTCTGTGCGCAGGCTGAGGTCACCTCCCGGATCTTGCTTGTAGGTTTCATACTTCTTGTACGCCCTGCCATATTCAGTAATATATGAGGTCTGCCTGTTAACAAGAAAAAAAGAGAGACAGTATGAGATAGTATGAGAGTATGTGAGATTAGGGCCTCTGAAGGGTAGAGTTGAAAAGTTAGGGTGTTAGAGAGATCTGAGCAGTAGGGTGTTTAAAATGAAGGATTTGCCCTATAGTGTCCTGTTGCCCTAGATTTGGCTCTTCTTAAGACTCTTCGCAAAGGTGCTCGCCTTCACCGCGCGCCGAACGGCTGCGTGCCATTGGCTCGCCTCCTTTAATGGAGGAGCCCGGTCGCAAGCTGCTGACGCTGTGGGGGTGGGCGGAGTTACTCTCACCGCTGCCCCGAAGTTCTCTCCATGGGTTCCGGCGCTCCTAGCGCCTCATTCTGCCTCCCCGCTTGTTCGCCTCTCTCCTGCCTGCCCGAACTGCTTCCTCTCTCCTTCTAGCAGCGATCAGTGCTGCACCCGTTGGCTCGCCTCCTTTAATGGAGGAGCCCGGTCGCAAGCTGCTGACGCTGTGGGGGTGGGCGGAGTTACTCTCGCCACTGCCCCGAAGTTCTCTCCACACGTTCCGGCGCTCCTAGCGCCTCACTCTGCCTCCCCGCCTGTTCGCCTCTCTCCTCCTGCCTGCCCGAACTGCTTCCTCTCTCTTTCTAGCAGCGATCAATGCTGCGCCCGTTGGCTCACCTCCTTTAATGGAGGAGCCCGGTCGCAAGCTGCTGACGCTGTGGGGGTGGGCGGAGTTACTCTCGCCACTGCCCCGAAGTTCTCTCCACACGTTCCGGCGCTCCTAGCGCCTCACTCTGCCTCCCCGCCTGTTCGCCTCTCTCCTCCTGCCTGCCCGAACTGCTTCCTCTCTCTTTCTAGCAGCGATCAATGCTGCGCCCGTTGGCTCGCCTCCTTTAATGGAGGAGCCCGGTCGCAAGCTGCTGACGCTGTGGGGGTTACTCTCGCCGCTGCCCGAAGTTCTCTCCACGCGTTCCCGAACTGCCTGCCCGAACTGCTTCCTCTCTCCTAGCAGCGATCATGTCACTGACCTGCACCTAACAAAAGGGCAGGCAGGCAGCCAACTGAAAGTGGGAACATGACCATCTTGTAAGTAAGATATGGATGAGACCAGGGCCATGTCACATGCAGGACCTGAGACAGAGGTTGTGTTAGTAACAGTTCAAGAAAAAGGGGAGAGATGTAGATTTGTGAGTTCCATGATTTGCAATGGATGTAATATCTGACTGTCTGAATAGCTCCCCCTCTTTCTAGAGGCCTCTGCTAACCCTCGACTGAAGGGACATATTATGATTGAGGACTTATGTAAAAGAGAGCTGGTGACTGCTGTGCAATGCTGCCGTTCATATGCAATCAGTTAGATCCCATATGAGCTACACATGTGCGAGGTGAGGCACTAGGAAGCAGACCAGTATCAACTGAGAGGGTATTCCCCCCCCCTCCCTCCCAATGACACCAAAAAGCTGTAACAGTTGAGCCACCAACAAGGCCACACATACACCTGTGGCCAGGATCAAGGGTGTGTAAGGAACGAATCCCAAGGGAGGGGGGTAAGGTGAAGCAATCATTGGAGGAAGGAGGTAGCATTGCGGCAGGGATGGAGGATGGGGAGAGTGAAGAGGTGTGTTCCAGGAAGCTCACCCAGTCTTTGCCCTTACCCTGTTATGGCCCCTATACAGATCGCTCCCCCCCCTGTTCTTCTAAATGCTGTTTCAAACAGGCTTTCCAGAGGGTAACCAGCAACATGAGGCCCAGACATTTCTATAAGCATGTAACACATCATAGATGAAGCAGGAATACTTGCTTACCTGAATACAGCCACAGGTTTGAAAAGGCAGACCATGTAATCTGTAACATCTAGCAAACGAGTTAGGATTGCATCAGTAAATAGGAAGGTGTCTCAGAACAGATAGGAGACGGACGTTCGTGCTGATGTAGACTTATCCCGGCCCACTGGATTTAAACGTACCAATAAATGTGGCCTAGACGTCTTTCAGATTTGTCCATAATCGACCAGATGGACGTATTATGTAAAGTCGTCCAGCCGATGGCTTGTTGGACGTGCTTAATTGCCAATAAATACGCCTAACCTCATATTATCAAAAGTGTGGGTACTTTGACACCATGGCTCCCAAACCAGTTAAAGCTCTGTCCCAAAAGCCTAACTTCTTCCAGGCTGAGAAAGAAATGCTGGTGCAGAAGGTGCACGCACACCACCAGCAGCTCTTCTCACCCCAAGGAGAAAGACTTGGGGCATACTCAAAGAGCAAAGTCTGGACAGCAATAGCTCAGCGCCTCAATGCAGTCCACCATCATAAGCAAGATGTGGAGGACTGCAAGAAAAAATGGAGAGCCATTAAAAGGGAGGTCCGAGCTAAGGTGGGCAACCGGCCTCCAGATGCTGACATGGCAGACCTCAGCCCCATGGACCACCTGGTGCTCATCTTTGTGTCAGCAACCTCCACCTATGGAATGGGCACACAGCGTTCTGGTATGTACGTATCTTAATCCCCAGCCTCACAGCTATGTCCCATATTCTGAGAGACCTCTCTTTCATCCTCCTTCTTCTACTCCTCTAATGGAGCAGTGAGTACACCTGCTCTTCAAACCTTTGCATAACACCTGTTTGGTACTGCTCCATGTGCTGATGGCAGAGCATGGAATTAGATTCCTACACCCTCATATTGACAATTTGGAACATTTGCTATGATCAGCAGGTGTGCTCACATAAGGTGTCTGCACATACACTGCTTTCATCCCCTTCATAATGTCACCAACACACCGCCCTATGGTAGCTGGGTATATAGTCACACACCTTTGGGATGCATGTTACTGTAAACTCATATCACGTAGACACAGGTAGCACACCTGTGGTATGCTGTGACATCTATATGTGCTTTTCCCCTATGTAGATGCCAGCTCTGACGAGGATGAGGCCGGATGTAGTGGCATTGACACACCAACTGTGCAGGGACAGCAGGATGAGGCAGATGTGTAGGCAGCTGCAACACTCAGCCAGCAGGAGCCTGACGAGTCCCAGGACACCCAAACACAGGAGCCTGCCAATGGGGATGAGGACCTGCCAATTCCCCCACCGCCTGAACGGTTTGCCAATGTGGCTGCGGATACTGAGGAGGGCAGTGAGAGATCACAGCCTGGCCGCTGGAGGGCACCCAGTCGCCAGCGTTGCCACCTACTTAGACGGCCCAGAAGCTACTGGTGTCGATATCCCTCTAGGGATATCCCTCTAGGGAAGATCCAGCTGCTGAGAGAGAGTGTGGAGGCAAGACAGCAGTCACTGGAGGCAAGACAGCAGTCACTGGAGGCCCAACGGGAGACAAATGAACTTCTGAGGCAGCTTTTGCATGCCAACACTGGCATCATTGCAAAGCTGGAAGGCCTCCACAGTGAGCTCAGAGCTAGAAACCGTAATCTCTCTCCACAAGCCAGCACACTAATCAGGTGCCTGCACCACCCTCTAGCACTGGCTCAGTGGCAATAGGACGCAAAGCCACAAAGAAAAGAAAGCACCCCCAGATGTTGGAGCCTGTTCCACGCCTACCTTCCTCCACTCAAGTAACAAAGCCAGCTTTTGGACAGCAGAACACTAACTCCAGCAGTGATAGTGTCAGCTCAAACACTGATGTGGCCCCAGTTTGCCCAGAAGCTTCATCTCTACCTAGAGGTGGAGCTGGGAGAGCTGTCAGGGACCGTGGGAGACCCCGTGGGTGAAGGAAGGGGAAGGGGAAGTAGGTAAGGGGCTGGTGTTATTCGTGTATGTGGGTGGGGGTGGGTTTGGTGAGGATGTGTTTTGCACAAAATGTGGGAAAATAAGGGTGTTTCTTTAAAAGAACCTATTGTCCGTGCTGTTTACAAGCTTCAGCTTATGTATACTGAAGCTGACTATTGTCTGTGCTGTTTACAAGTTTCAGTTTATCTACACTAATCTAATCTAATCTAATCCTTAGGTTTGTATACCGCATCATCTCCACGTTTGTAGAGTGAAGCTGACATTAGCCTGGGCTGGTTATGCAGTCCAGTTAAATGGAACTGGACCGATGGAAGGGTTGGTGGGGTTGTAAAGCCTCAGTTTTATGGCACTGAAGCTGACATTAGCATGGGCTGGTTGTGCAGTCCAGTTAAATGGCACTGGACTGATATACTGTCAGGTGGCTAGGGTACAGCATCCATTTCACAGGAAGTGGGTCTGTATTAGATGATGCCTGGCGTTGACCCCTTCCTGGCTGGTACTCTGCTCTTCTCTGTGCTGTGGTAGTTGGGGAGCCTCCTCATCATTGCCATCAGGTGACTGCTGAAGTTGTTGCTGTGGGGGATCTGGCAGTGGCTGGTGTTTGCATACTGCAAGGTTATGCAACATGCAGCATGCCACGAAGATCTGAGCCACCTTCTCAGACCTGTACAGCAGCTGGCCCCCCCCAATCGATCCAGGCATCTAAAGTGGTTTTTTAACTGGCCAAATGTTTGCTCGATGATGCTCCTGGTGGCTCTGTGACGGCGATTGTATTCCTCCTCAGCTGCAGTGTAAGGGTGGACATCAGCCAGATTCACTGAGGATACCCCCTGTCACCTATGAGACATACAGAAACAGAGAGAGAGAGAACAATGATGAGTGGCAGTGATTTGCAGGTGCAGGAAGAGAGTGTTGGGATGGGGGGAAACAGGGTAGCTGTGTCCCTGAGGTGCTTACCAAGAAACCAAGCGCCATTGAATTGCCCCTGGGTTGCTCTCCTGTGGAGGCCACAATGCTGCACTATATAGGCGTCGTGTGTGGAGCCAGGGTATCTGGCACACACATCCAGGATCTCTCCCTGTGCATTGCACACCACCTGCATATTCATTGAGTGGAACGCTTTCCTATTCCGGTAACCGGCCTCATCTGCCCGAGGGGGTCTGAGGGCAATATGTGTGCAGTCTACCACTCCGATGACGGAGGGGAATTGTGCCACATTGTAGAACTGCCTCATACTGCCCTGTAGGGCCTGGGGAGTGGTGGGGAGGGAGATGTAGTCATGGGTGTGGGTTAGGAAGGCATTAAGAAATTGGGTGAGGCAGTTGGAAATGGCAGGCTGAGTGAGTCCAGTGTTGGAAGCCAGAACAGACTGGAAGCTCCCAGTTGCCAGGAAAGTGAGGGCTGCTGTTACTTTTAAATGCACTGGAATTGGGTAATTACACCGAGTGTGGGCCTGTAGCAGGGGCTGCAATTGGAGGCAGAGATCTTGGATGGTGGCCTTGTCGAAGCGGTATCGCTCCAGGCACTGCTGGTCACTAAGCTCAAGGAATCAGGAGCGCGGTCTAAACAGCCTCCTGCAGTGGACTTCGTGATGGGGCCTCTCATTCTCAAGCTCCTCCTCCTGCAGAAGGGTCTCTACTGCAACCAGCACATTGACCCCCTTCCATCGCCCACAAAGAAAGCACCTGGCAAAGAAAGCAGAGCTCATTACAGTCTAAACAGGCCCCAGCCAAGAAGTCACCCAACACCCCCCCTCTCCCCCCAGGGATTGAGCCAGGTGGTGAAACAGAACACTCACTCGTGTGCAGCTCATGCCACACAATAGATACCACAGTGCATGAGTAAACTGAAATAGATGTAAGAGAAAGAGTTGGTGATTCTGATAGGAGGTAAGTGGGATGAGAGAGGGGTTTTTGCATAGGTCAATGAGACACAAAGCAGTGAGAAAATAAGTCGGGAGGTTGAAATAGAGATGGTCAGAGTGAGGGGGTACACACATACGAAATTACACACCCTCCCATTACCTGTACACAGGACGGCACACACTCAGGAACAGCTTAGACGTTGTGAAAGCAGGTCTAAGTTGAAACGCTACTTTGAACGCACAGAGCAAACTGATTTAGCTTTGGTTATCGTATTTGTACGTTTGGGGCCTAACCCCACCCTTGGAATGCCCCCGGAACGCCCCATGTTGTACGTCTTACGTTAGACGTTTTGCGGCGTAGGACGTGCAGCTGGATGACTTTTGATTATGGTCGCTTGGACGTTTTGCCGGGTAAAATGTCTAAACTCCGACTTATGCGGTTTTTTAGAAGTTTTTGAGTTTTGATTATGAACCCCATGGGAATGATAAGAGGGAACATTTTATCATATGATATTTAGGTTTTATATTTACTATGGTAGGTTGGGGAGGAAGGGAGATAAATTATATGATTTGAATTATTACTGATTATTAAGTGTTCTATTTAATGTTAAAAGTGTTTTTTACACACTGTTGCACTTGTAAGTTTTAAAATGAATAAAGATTTTTTTAAAAAAAGAAGAGAACTGCTCTTCTACTGCTAAAGAGAGGATGTAGAATCATTTATACCCATACAACCTTACAAGTGGAGACCTCATTAATGCTCCAAAGGAGCTCATACCATGTTGTGAACGTCAGAATAACTAGGTACTGACTAATACAGCCGGTTTACACCAGTCATAGGTCAGAAAAACCTCCAATTGGTAGGGCAGTATTCAAGTCCTCACATATAGCAGGTTGCAGAGTAATGCATTCAAAGGTACAAAAAGGATACAGTCCTACAAAAAAGCACAGTTACTTACCGTAACAGGTGTTATCCAGGGACAGCAGGCAGATATTCTTTACGCATGGGTGACGTCACCGACGGAGCCCTCGGTACGGACCTTTTTAACTAGAAAGTTCTAGTTGGCCGCACCGTGCGTGCGCGAGTGCCTTCCCGCCCGACGGAGGAGTGCGTGGTCCCCAGTTATGATAAGCCAGCTAAGAAGCCAACCCGGGGAGGTGGGTGGGACGTAAGAATATCTGCCTGCTGTCCCTGGATAACACCTGTTACGGTAAGTAACTGTGCTTTATCCCAGGACAAGCAGGCAGCATATTCTTTACGCATGGGTGACCTCCAAGCTAACAAAGAGGGAGGAGGGATGGTTGGCCATTAGGAAAATAAATTTTATAACACAGATTGGCCGAAGTGTCCATCCCGTCTGGAAAAGGCATCCAGACAGTAGTGAGTAGTGAACGTGTGAACTGAGGACCAAGTGGCCGCCTTGCAGATTTCTTCGATGGGCGTGGAGCGGAGGAAAGCCACAGAATAATAATAATAATAATAATAATAACTTTATTTTTGTATACCGCAATACCACAAAACAGTTCAGAGCGGTTTACAGGATAAGAGACTGTACATTAACAGTGAAGTTACATCAAGGTTACAGCGAAGTTAACATCGAGGTTACAGCATATCAAGAAGACAGTTCAGGGCGATTTATACAATGTAGGTGTAGAGAGTTAGTTAGCAATTATATGGTAAAGTGATAATTACAAAAAAAGATCTAGTAACTGTTGCATGGGGGGAGGGGAAGGGAAAGGGAGATAGGCAAGGGATAATTAGTTCTGTAGGGGAGGAGCGGGGGTTAGAGGAATTTGTCAAAGAGGTATGTTTTGAGCGATTTCCTGAACGATTGATAAGTAGGGGCAAGAGAGATGAGAGTGGACAGGCAGTCATTCCATTTGCCAGCCTGGAAGGAGAGGGTCCTGTCGAAGAATCTTTTGTGGATGCATCCTTTTGGGGAGGGGTAGGCAAACAGGTGTGCATTACGTGTACGGTTAGAACCTGGGAAGGTGAAGTGGCGTGACAGATATATCGGGGCTGAGCCAGTTAGGGTTTTGAAGCAGAGGCAAGCGAATTTGAAGATGATCCTTGCTTCGAACGGTAGCCAGTGAAGTTTCCTGTAGAAAGGGCTGATGTGGTCTGATTTTTTGAGCCCGTAGATGAGGCGGACGGCGGTGTTCTGGATAAGTCGTAGTCGTTTAGTGGTTTTCTTGTAGGAGCCCAGGTATATGATATTGCAGTAATCCAGGGAATTTAGAATTAAGGATTGGACCAGTAACCTGAAGGTGGGGAAATCAAAGTAATGTTTGATGGAGCGGAGTTTCCAAAGGGTGGAAAAGCATTTTTTGACCTGGGTGTTAGTGTGATCTTCTAGGGTGAGACATCGGTCCAATATGACTCCGAGGATTTTTATGGTAGCGTTGATTGGATACGTTAAACCATTGAGTTGCAGGGTGGTGGACGTTAGTTTGTGGTTGGGACTTGCAAGGAAGAACTTGGTTTTTTCTGGGTTTAGTTTCAGTTTGAAGCAAGTGGTCCAATTTTCTACCATGGTGAGGACCGTAGAGATGTATTGTTCTGTCTCATATGACAGTGAGGTGATGGGTATGATGATTGTAATGTCATCTGCGTAAATGTAGGATTTCAGGTTACGGTTCGATAACATGTGACCCAGAGATGCCATGTAAATGTTGAATAGTGACGGGGATAGGGGGGAGCCTTGGGGGACTCCACAGGGGTTGCTCCATGTATGGGAGAAGGTTCCGTCATTGTGGACTTGGTAGGTTCGGTTTTTTAGGAAGCCTGTGAGCCAGGTTAGTACTTGTCCGGAGATGCCTAAGGAGTCGAGGCAGCTAATCAGAATGTCATGGTCTACTAGGTCGAAGGCACTGCTGAGGTCGAACTGGAGTAGCAGTGCGCTGTTTCCCAGTGAGAATAGTTGGAGGAGGTGATTGGTTAGTGAGGCTAGCACAGTTTCCGTACTGTAATTGGTGCGGAATCCAGACTGGGAGTCATGGAGGATGTTAAATTTCTCTAGGTAAGACGTGAGATGGTTATTGACAAGTCCTTCCATGATTTTTAGGAAGAGAGGAATATTGGCGATGGGTCTGTAGTTGGAGGTTACAGAGGGGGATTCTTTAGGGTTTTTAATTATTGGAGATACGAGGATGTGTCCAAGTTCCAGTGGGAAGTGGCCGGTTGACATGCACAGGGTGATCCAGTTGAAGAGTTCTGCTTTGAAGGAGAGGGGGGCAGTTTTCATGATGGTTGGAGGGCAGTTGTCTAGTAGGCAGTTGGATTTGGAATATTTTGAGTATAGCTTGAGGAATAGGCTCCAGTCTGGGTTTTTGAAGTGAGACCAGGTCATGTCTGCTGGTGCGCCATCATTTTCTGGAGAGGGTGGATGAATATTTGGGTTAGTGCTAGTTATTGTGAGTGTTGTTTTCAAGTTGAGAATTTTGTTGGCGAAGTAGACAGCTAGTTTTGTTGGGGAGGGTGGTAGATCTGTGGGGGAGCTTTTATGTGGGACGGTGTCAAATAAGGAGTTAACTATTTTGAAGAGTTTGTTAGTGTTTAGGGATGGGGTGTTGATAAGTTGAGAGTAGTGCTTGTGGCGCTTTTCTTTGATCATTTTTTTGTATTCTGTGACTTTGATTCGCCATGAGTGTCTGTCGGTGTTTGTGCCTGATTTGCACCAGGTTCTTTCCAGTTTGCGTACTTCACGTTTGAGGGCAAGAAGATCTGAATCGAACCATTTAGCAGAGGAGCGGTGTTTTTTCTTGTAGAGTTTCAGTGGAGCAATGTCATTTAGGGTCTTATTGCTGAAATTGTTCCAGTCTGAGATGAAATTGGGGTCAGGATCTGGGATGGATGTTGGGTTGTAGTGGGACCAGAATTCTTCTGGGTTGAGTTGGCCTCTAGACCATTTTGTTTTTTCTTTGTGGATGGTTCTTGGTTGTTTTTTGGTTTGTTTTATAAGCCAGTGTAATTTGAAATTGCAACGGAGGTGATCAGACCAGGGGGTGGCGGACCAGTTTTCTTCTTTAAGGTTAATGCTGGGGGTTGAGGGGGTATTGGGGAGGAAGGAGATTAGATCTAGGTGATGGCCTTTGTCATGGGTTTTTGTGGGAGGTGGTTTAGAGTAACCTAGGGATGTTAGGAAGGAGAGGAGATCGGTCACGTTGGCATTCTCTTCTTGTTCAAGGTGAAGATTGACGTCGCCTGCGAGAAGGTTGTGAGTGCCCACGACGGAATTTGTGAGGAGGTATTCGTAGAAATCTTCTTTGGCTTGGTTCCATTTGCTGGGGGGGGAGTAGAATAGTGTAATCGTTAGATCGTCTTTGCAGTCAGCTTTGGAGATTTTGCAGGAGAGGATTTCCAGAGCGTTGGTCAGTTTAGAATCGAGGATTTGGAACTGGAAGTGGTCGCGGAGGATTATTGCTAGGCCCCCTCCTCTTTTAAAGTTTCTTGATAATGGAATGATTTTGTAGTTTGGAGGGAGTAGGTCTCTGATGATGGGGTCATGATCGGAAATTAGCCATGTTTCGGTGAGGAGTAGGATGTCGAGGTGGGTTTCATCTAGCCAGTCTTTGATCAATTGTGCTTTGTTTCTAGCTGAGCGGATGTTCAGATAGGCACCCGAAATCGTTTGGTGTTCCGAGGGAGTGATAGATTGAGTACTTGGTAGATTTTTTAGGAGCCTGTTTCTTTTTTGTGTTGGTCTGGAGGAGTGTCGGGTGGAGTTGATTACAGTTATCGGGAATGGGCCTGATTCCTTGTAGTCATGGAGAGTGTTGGAGGGGAGAAGTGGTTTAGCTGGTTTGATGGTTCTGTTCCAGGTGAGGTAGGTGGGGATGGGTTCGAATGCTAAGGTTCTGGTGATCCAATTTCTCGTGCTGAGTAGATAAAGGAGGAGGAGAGTTAGCAGTTTTCCTGTGAAGTTAGGCATGTTGGGCCTTGCCGAGGTTGGATGGAGAGTGGTGAGGGGATTGAGTAGGGGTTTGAGGGGGTGATTGGTGGTGATGGGGTGAGTTGAGGTAGATGTAAAGAGTTGAGGAAGATTGATTCTGCGGTGGTTGGTAGGAGGGGAATCCGAGGTTGATGAGTCTAGCTGGTGGAGTATGCAGTTGGGGTATACTGTTGGGGGCTGAAGTCATGCGGGGGGGGGGGGGGAGAGTGATTGTTAAAGCGTGTAGATAGGTGAAGGAGTGGTCATGCAAATACTTAGCTGTTAGGCCGTCGGCTCGAGGCTGTCTGGTCCGGTTTTGAGGCGGCAGGTCTGGAGAGCTGGGAGAGGGTGGTGTAGGGTGGAGAGGTAGATTTGGGCTCCGCTTGGTCGCTTCGCGAAGGCGCGTGCTAAGGCGCAAGGCACGCGCCTTTGCCGTGCGCCTTCGCCGGCGCGCCGAACGGCCACGCGCCGTTTGGAGGCAGTCTTTAAGATGTCCCGGCAGGGTTTGTTAGGGGGGCGGAGCTAACTCGGACGCCCAGCCCAGCAGTAAGATGGTTGAATTCGGGAGGCTGGAGGAGACGATCTCTGCGGGCCCCACTCGGGAGGAGGGCAGGCGGGCTCGGTGGGTGCGCGAAGGGGCAGCAGCCGCTGCTAAGGAATGGCTCCACGCGCCGTTTGGAGGCAGTCTTTAAGATGTCCCGGCAGGGTTTGTTAGGGGGGCGGAGCTAACTCGGACGCCCAGCCCAGCAGTAAGATGGTTGAATTCGGGAGGCTGGAGGAGACGATCTCTGCGGGCCCCACTCGGGAGGAGGGCAGGCGGGCTCGGTGGGTGCGCGAAGGGGCAGCAGCCGCTGCTAAGGAATGGCTCCACGCAGCCATAGCTCGGACTCTGTGGGCCGTGACAGCACCTTCCAGTGAGAGACCGGCCCGAGCATAACAGAACGCAATACAGGCAGCAAGCCAATTGGAAAGCGTCCGTTTGGAAACAGGGCGACCTAGACGATTAGGGTCGAATGACAGAAAGAGCTGAGGAGATGAGCGGTGAGCCCTGGTACGGTCAAGGTAGTAGGCAAGGGCACGCTTACAATCCAGCGTGTGCAGCGCCTGTTCCCCAGGATGAGAGTGTGGTTTAGGGAAAAAGACGGGCAACACAATGGACTGGTTGAGGTGAAAAGCTGAGACCACTTTTGGAAGGAATTTAGGATGGGTACGCAGGACCACCTTGTCATGGTGAAAAACCATGAATGGTGGGTCGGCGACCAGTGCATGCAGTTCACTAACCCTCCTGGCAGAGGTGATGGCAATTAGGAAAAGTACCTTCCAGGTAAGAAATTTGAGCGAAGTTGTGGCAAGAGGCTCAAACGGAGGTTTCATGAGAGCTGATAAAACCACATTCAGGTCCCAGACGACAGGAGGAGGCTTCAGAGGTGGTTTGACGTTGAAAAGACCTCTCATGAACCGGGAAACCAGTGGATGAGCTGTGAGAGGTTTTCCGAGGATAGGCTCGTGAAACGCAGTGATGGCACTGAGGTGAACTCTGATGGAGGTAGATTTGAGGCCAGCATTGGACAGCGAGAGCAAATATTCCAGTACAGTTTCCACCGCTAAAGAGGTGGGATCGTGATGATGCCGTAGACACCACGAGGAGAACCTGGTCCACTTCTGATGGTAACATTGGAGGGTGGCCGGTTTCCTGGAGGCATCCAAAATGAGACGGACAGGCTGCGATAGATTCTCAGGAGAGGTCAGCCCGAGAGAAACCAAGCTGTCAGGTGGAGCGAAGACAGATTGGGATGTAGTAGAGATTGATGCTGCTGTGTAAGTAGCGTAGGAAACACAGGAAGAGGAATGGGCTCCCTGGAGCTGAGCTGGAGCAGGAGGGAGAACCAGTGTTGGCGAGGCCACCGAGGAGCGATGAGAATCATGGTGGCTCCGTCCTTGCGGAGTTTGGACAAGGTCCGCAACATCAGAGGAAGTGGAGGGAAGGCATACAGGAACCGATCTCTCCAATCGAGCAGGAATACATCTGGGGCCAGACGATGAGGAGAGAAGAGTCTGGAACAGAAGTGGGGCAGCTGATGATTGTGAGGTGCTGCAAAGAGGTCCACCTGCGGAGTGCCCCAGCGAGCAAAGATGGAGTGGAGTGTTGGAGGGTGCAGCGTCCACTCGTGAGGTTGAAGGATGCGGCTGAGATTGTCGGCCAGGGAGTTCTGTTCGCCCTGGATATAGACAGCCTTGAGGAAGAGATTGCGGGCCGTGGCCCAGGTCCAGATACGTAGAGCCTCCAAACAAAGGAGGCGAGATCCGGTGCCGCCTTGCTTGTTTATGTAGTACATGGCGACTTGATTGTCTGTGCACAGGAGAAGAACCTGAGGACAGAGAAGATGCTGGAAAGCCTTGAGGGCGTAGAACATGGCTCTGAGTTCCAGGAAATTGATGTGATGTTGACGCTCCTGTGGGGTCCAAAGTCCCTGGGTGCGCAGATCTCCTAGGTGGGCTCCCCATGCATAGGGGGAGGCATCTGTGGTGATGATCATGGAGTGAGGGGGCAGATGAAAGAGCAGACCCCTGGAAAGATTTGAGGAGTTCAACCACCATTGGAGAGATTGCTGAAGAGATGATGTCACAGAGATGGGATGAGAAAGAAGATCCGTAGTCTGTGACCATTGGTTGGCGAGAGTCCATTGAGGTGTTCTGAGGTGGAGACGTGCCAGAGGAAGGACATGTACTGTCGAGGCCATGTGACCCAGGAGGACCATCATCTGTCGGGCAGGAATGGAGGGATGCCTGAGGACCTGACGACAGAGATGGAGCAGGGTCCACTGACGATCGGAGGGAAGAAAAGCCCTCATTAGTGAGGTGTCCAGAACAGCTCCGATGAATTGAAGTCGCTGGGTGGGAAGTAGATGCGACTTGGGGTAGTTGATCTCGAACCCCAGGAGGTGGAGGAGAGAGATGGTGTGATGAGTAGCCTGTAGCACAAGTGGAGACGTAGGTGCTTTCACCAACCAATCGTCCAAGTAGGGGAACACCTGGAGGTTGTGAGACCTGAGGAAGGCCGCTACTACTATAAGGCACTTGGTGAATACCCTGGGTGATGAAGCGAGGCCAAACGGTAGCACCTTGTACTGATGGTGGCGGTGTAGTACCTGGAAACGCAGGTAGCGGCGAGAATTCGGATTGATTGAGATGTGAGTGTAGGCCTCCTTGAGGTCCAGGGAACATAGCCAGTCGTGTTGAGAAAGAAGAGGGTAGAGCGTGGCAAGGGAGAGCATTCTGAACTTCTCCTTGACAAGATACTTGTTGAGGTCCCTGAGGTCGAGAATGGGACGGAGGTCTCCCGTCTTTTTGGGTACCAGGAAGTAGCGGGAGTAGAATCCCTGACCCCTTTGTTCTGGAGGTACTTCTTCGATGGCATTGAGAAGGAGGAGGGATTGAACCTCCCTCAGGAGGAGGGGGGTTTGAGATGAGTGCGAAGCAGACTCTACGGGAGGGTTGTCCGGAGGAAGAGTCTGGAAGTTGAGAGAGTAGCCGTGGTGGATGATGTTGAGGACCCACTGGTCCGATGTGATGACCTCCCAACGGCTGAAGAATATGCGGAGACGACCTCCGATTGGTTGTGGAAGAGGTAGCGAAGGTGGAAGACTGGCTATGCCCTGGAGAGAAGAGTCAAAAGGGCTGAGAAGGCTTTGCAGGTTGAAGAGGCTTGTTGGGTTGATTGGACTGACAACGAGCCTGGGCATGGTGTTGTTGCTGATGGGGCCGCCGAGGTTGTTGAGAAGGCGGATTGAGTGGCCTGGCTGAGAACCTGCGCTGATAGGAGGATTGAGGTCTGTAAGGTCGGGCAGGTGGAGCCTTTTTCTTCGGCTTAATCAGGGTGTCCCACCTGGTTTCATGGGCCGAGAGTTTCTGGGTGGTGGAATCCAGGGACTCTCCAAAAAGTTCATCCCCAAGACAGGGGGCGTTGGCCAGACGATCCTGGTGGTTGATGTCCAAGTCTGAGACTCTCAGCCAGGCCAGGCGGCGCATGGCTACGGCCATGGCAGAGGCACGGGAGGTGAGCTCGAATGAATCGTATATAGAGCGGACCATAAATTTTCGCAACTGAAGGAGGCCAGAGATGTGTTGCTGAAAAAGCGGAACCTTGCGCTCCGGAAGATATTTTTGGAGGGCGGACAGCTGTTGAACCAAATGTTTCATGTAAAATGAAAAATGGAATGAATAATTGTTCGCCCTGTTGGCCAGCATGGCATTCTGGTAGAGCCTCTTGCCAAACTTGTCCATGGTTTTACCCTCTCTGCCAGGAGGGGTAGAGGCATAGACACTGGAGCCCTGAGTCTTTTTTAAGGTGGATTCAACAAGAAGGGACTCATGGGGCAATTGAGACTTGTCGAACCCTGGAATAGGGATTACACGATAGAGGTTGTCCAGTTTACGGGGGGCTCCCGGTACTGTAAGGGGGTTCTCCCAATTTTTGTAAAAGGTCTCCCGTAGGATGTCATGTACGGGGAGCTTGAGGAACTCCTTAGGAGGTTGTTCAAAATCTAAAGCCTCCAGGAAGGCTTGAGATTTTTTAGAGTCTGATTCCAGAGGAAGGGATAAGGCTGCAGACATCTCCCTGAGGAACTTTGAAAAGGAGGACTGCCGGGTGCCGATGGATCCTCATCAGATGAGGAGAGATCCTCCTCGGTACCGGGGGGGGACTCTTCCCATAAGTCTGGGTCCTGGACCTCTGGGTGTGCATGCCGAGACACCGGGGTGGAAGGTGCGGTATGGTGAGTCTTGGATAAAGATTTCCCAGAGCGCACCGAAACGGTACCGGGAGAAGAGGACCGGCGTCGATCCCGGTCCCGGGAAGTATGGTGCCCTGCCCGGTCCCGAGGGGGATCCGTCGTGGTATGGGAGTGAACCACCGGATGGGCATGAAGTTGCTCAGCCGAAAGAATCGGCATGGAGGTGTTGATTGGTACTGATGGGGTGGATACCGGGGGCTCGGTACGGGGCTCGGGCCGGTCTGGTACCGAAAGGAGCGGTGCCAGGATAGTGGGTAACAGGTGCTCGAGCTGATGCTGCAACTGTTCCTGGAGTTGAACTTGGAGGATGGCCGCAATATGGTCATCCAAAGGTGGCACCGGAACCGCTTTCTTTTGCTTCGGTTCCTTAGGTGCCGCTCCACGCCCCGGCGATGAGGAGGCCGATGACGAGGCACTCACCGAAATCGGGGCGGAGCGCTTTCGGGGTCGTCGCGAGGCCGGCAAGATCGGTGTCGTCACTGTGGCTGGTGGACGCTCTAGGGAAGAGGGAGGCTTCTTAGCCGGCTTACCTGGTGCCAGAGACGCCGATGCGGGGTCGGGCGTCGTCGAAGTAGACGGTGCCGATTTCTGTGGTACCGCTGTCGATGCCGAGGAGTCCATCGTCGACCCGGTGCCGAACAAAAGATTTTGTTGGATTTGTCGGTTTTTAAGCGTCCGCTTTTTAAGAGTGGCACAGCGGGTGCAGGAGTCCGCCCGATGCTCCAGACCCAAACACTGTAAACACCAATTGTGTGGGTCAGTGAGGGAGATCGGGCGTGCACACCGCTGGCACTTCTTAAAACCGACTTGTGGGGGCATGAAGGGGAAAACAGCCTCCGCAAAATCGAACCCCGAGGCCTGTATAATGGCAACAGGCCCCGCCGGGGCAAAGTCGAAAAAAGGGGAAAAAAATATAAGTTTTTTTTTTTTTTTTAGAAAGCAAAGAAAAAAGAAGCCCGAAGGCAAAAAGGAAGAAAAATTGGAAAAAAGCGCGAGCGGGAAGGCAAAAAGTGATTTCAACAGCCGTTGAAAAAACACACGCGTCTTCTTCGCTCCGCGGAAACGAAGAAACTGGGGACCACGCACTCCTCCGTCGGGCGGGAAGGCACTCGCACACGCGCGGTGCGGCCAACTAGAACTTTCTAGTTAAAAAGGTCCGTACCGAGGGCTCCGTCGGTGACGTCACCCATGCGTAAAGAATATGCTGCCTGCTTGTCCTGCTGGAGAGGGTGCAGAGACGAGCAACAAAACTGGTGAAGGGTATGGAGAAACTGGAATACGAGGACAGACTTATAACACTAGGATTGTTCTCCCTTGAGAAAAGGAGACTGCGTGGGGATATGATTGAGACCTTCAAAATACTGAAAGGAATCGACAAAATAGAGCAGAGAAGATTATTTACATTGTCCAATTTGACACGGACTAGAGGACATGTAATGAAGCTAAGGGGGGACAGGTTCAGGACTAATGTCAGGAAGTTCTGCTTCACTCAGAGAGTGGTTGACACCTGGAATGCCCTCCCAGAAGAGATTATGACGGAATCGACCGTCCTAGGCTTCAAGAGCAAACTAGATGCATATCTCCTTAAGAGAGGCATATAAGGATATGGTGGACTATAAATTAAGCCAGGTGTACACCTGGCAGGGCCTCCGCGTGTGCGGATCGCCGGACTTGATGGACCGAAGGTCTGATCCGGAGAAGGCAGTTCTTATGTTCTTATGGATAATAGCAGTTAACAAAAAATGGCTGGGAGAACATAAGGAGGGCTATGTACGTTAATGCCCACAGTTTAGGCAATAAAATTCTGGAATTAGAGACGGAAGTGAGGAATGCCGACCTAGATGTAGTGGCAATATCTGAAACCTTATTTACGGATTCCCATGGGTGGGATATGGCTATACCAGGATATAACTTGCTCCGTCGAGACAGAGAGGGCAAAACAGGAGGAGGGGTAGCACTATACATCAAAGAGGACATCAAAGTTACCAGAATCACAGGGGTCAAGTATACCGGGGAATCCCTCTGGGTTAACCTGGCCAGGGGAAATGACAAATGTCTGTATCTTGGCGTTGTATACAGACCTCCAAGATAACAGGATGACATGGACATAGAATTAATCGAAGACATCGAGACCATCGCACTGCGTGGAGACATGGTACTGTTGGGGGACTTCAATATGCCTGATGCAGACTGGAACAAACTTTCTGCTACGACCAGCAGCAGCAAGAGGCTACTAACCTCCATACAGGGAGCACGACTCAAACAGATGGTATTGGAGCCCACTAGGGATCAGGCGATACTGGACCTGATACTCACTAACAGAGATAGTGTCACAGAGGTTTCAGTGGGTGAAGCGTTAGCCTCCAGTGACCACAACATGGTGTGGTTTCACCTCAGGAAAGGTTTCACTAGATCAAACACATCCACAAAGGTCCTTAGCTTTAAAGGTACTAAATTCAAGAGCATGGGAAATTTCATCTATGAGGCGCTGTAAAACAGATAGTGTGGAGGTACTGTGGTCTACTCTAAAATCTACACTACAGGAAGCAACCAACCTCTATATAAAAACAGTGAGTAAACGGCGGAGAAATAATAAACCTCAGTGATTCTCCGTGGAGATCTCAGAACTCGTGAAACAGATGAAAAGAGCATTTGTATCCTACAAACAATCAAAAAGACTAGAAGCTAAAGAAGACTATCTGGCAAAATCTAGAACTGTCAAATCTAGAACTGCCAAAATCTTGTCCAAGTCAGAGATGCCAGACTTCGGATGGAAGAGTATCTAGCAAAGAATATAAAAAAAGGGGATAAATCCTTTTTCAGGAATGTTAATGATAGAAAAAGGAACATAGATGGGATAGTGCGCCTTAGGAAACCTGACGGTAAATATGTAGAATCGGACTCTGATAAAGCCGAACTACTCAATGAATACTCCTGCTCAGTCTTTACTTGCGAGGTGCCGGGATCCGGTCTACAGCTGCAGGCAAGGGAGAGCTCAAACGACCCATTCTGGAATTTTGAATTTACCACCAGCAGCGTCTACCAAGAACTATCAAGGCTCAAAGTGAACAAAGCCATGGGACCGGATAAACTACATCCCAGAGTACTTAGGGAGTTGAGAGATGTCCTTGTGGAACCGTTAGCTAAGCTCTTCAATCTTTCCCTGAGTACAGGAAGAGTCCCATTGGACTGGAAAACAGCTAATGTGATTCCGCTGCACAAAAAGGGATGCAGGATGGAGGCTGAAAATTACAGACCGGTAAGTCTCACATCGATAGTGTGTAAACTTATGGAAACGTTGATTAAACACAAATTAGATAAGATCCTAAATGATGAGAGACTAAGGGATCCCCACCAACATGGATTTACAAAGGGAAGGTCCTGACAATCCAATCTGATCAGTTTCTTTGACTGGGTACCAAAAAAACTAGATATGGGAGATTCCCTGGATATCATGTACTTGGACTTTAGTAAGGCTTTTGGCAGTGTCCCACACCGTAGGTTATTGGACAAGATGAGTTCGTTGGGATTAGGGGAAACATTGACGGCATGGGTTAAAGACTGGCTCAGCTGCAGACTTCAGAGGGTAGTGGTAAACGGTACCCTCTCAGAAACATCAGAAGTGATCAGTGGAGTGCCACAGGGCTCAGTCTTGGATCACATCCTATTTAATATCTTTGTACAGGACCTGCCTCACGGACTTCGAGGCAAAATTGCATTATTTGCCGACGACGCTAAACTGCAACATAGTGGGCAAAAGCACAATGCCAGACAGTATGACACAGGACCTACTCTTACTGGAACAATGGTCCGCAACTTGGCAACTGAGTTTTAATGCCAAAAAATGTAAAGTTATGCACCTTGGCAGCAGAAATCTGTATGGTGAGACCTTAACAAGAACTGCTGCAGAACGGGACCTAGGAGTAATCATTAGTGAAGATATGAAGACTGCCAATCAAGTAGAGAAAGCTTCATCCAAGGCTAGGCAAATGCTGGGATGCATCCGAAGAAGTTTTGTCAGCCAGAAGCCCGAAGTTGTAATGCCGTTGTACAGGTCCATGGTGAGACCTCATCTGGAATATTGTGTTCAGTTTTGGAGGCCACATTATCAAAAGGATGTGCTGAGAGTGGAGTCGGTTCAGCGAATGGCCACCAGGATGGTCTCAGGACTCGAGGATTTCCCATATGAGAAATGTCTAGGTAAGTTGCAGCTATACTCTCTCGAAGAACCCAGAGAGAGGGGAGATATGATAGAGACGTTCAAATATATAACTGGCCGTATTGAGGTAGAAGATATCTTTTTCCTTACAGGACCTACGGCAACAAGAGGGCATCCGTTGAAACTCAGGGGTGGGAGATTTCATAGCAACACTAGGAAGTATTTCTTCACTGAAAGGGTGGTTGATCATTGGAATGATTTTCCACTTCAGGTAATTGAGGCAAGCAACATGCTCGATTTTAAGAAAAAATGGGATAAGCATGTGGGTTCACTTCATGGAAGTGCTTAGGGTGGAGGGTCCTTAGAGTGGGCAGACTTGTTGGGCCAGTGGCCCTTTTCTGCCGTCATATTCTATGTTCAAAGGGACAAAAATGATACATACTGGCAGGAATAACTGGGTATCATTTCTACCCCTGCTACTAGAGACCATGAAGACCCACAGTAGGTCATAAATGGACTTAGCAAACTAATTACTATTCACAAGTTGAAATGTCACTTGGGCAGCCACAATAATCAGAGACATGAAGAAAATAACAGGTATTTGTTTTAATTCAGCATATATGCAAAAGACTTCTGTGCACTAAAGTTTTGCCTCAGAAGTGCAGAAAAATAGGATGTTCAGTGATATTTATATGTTTCCTGTCTAAGACAAAAGGATGCTAGCTGCAATTTTCCATTCGCTACTCTTGCCACAAATTCTTGCTATACATTGGTCCTAAGCCCGCATTTACTATTGGTTCAGGGGGTATCCTTATAGTCCTATAGAGAGCAACTCTAATTGTTTCTAAGTCTTGCAGTTTCATTATTACATGTCCAGGAGGGCAAAGTACATATATGGTCATGTTTCAGCACTAATAGGATGAGACTAAAGCACATAGTGCAGGCAGACTAAGATGTGAGATATGTCAGATGCTATGATTAAACACTTAAACACAAACTAGCATCCTTAGTAAAGGGAAAGCTTAGTTCAGATTTAGAGAAAACCAGTTCCAAACTCCTTCAGTCCCCCCTTTCAGGTTAGTCGTAAGGAGGAAAAGAGTAGCCTGACAAAATTTATGAAGAGGAAGGAACAGCTGTAGGAACAGGGTGGTATTGGGAGAGGGCAAGGGCCAAGGCAACAGTAGATAGGTTAACAGCTGAATCAACTGTGCGATAGAACAGCTTCATGATCACAGGGACTAGGCAAGGCAGGCAGCAAAGGAGCAGGGAGGACAGAGTGGCAATCAGTAGTAGTGCTGCCCGATTCACGATTCGAATCGATTCAAATCGATTTACCAGGACAAAAAAATTGGCCTCCCAATTCGTTGACTGACCCTCCCCCCTAAAGTAGGAGCAGCAGCGCTGCCTCTTGCTGGCCTGCCACTAATGCTGTAGAGTGAGAGTGGGGAGGGTCAGTCGGGAAGTGGCTTACCCGCTGGCCTCCCGCTGCTGTGCTGTCCTTCTTCCCCACTGGCCTCCTAGAATCAATTTTCCTAATTTCAGCAGCCTACAATAAGATTGCTGGCAATAGCGATCTTTGCAAGCTGCCGTATAGCTTCGGAGCTCTCTTCTCTCTGCCGCGGTCCCACCCCTTCTCTGATGTCAGAGGAAGGGCGGGACCGCAGCAGAGAGAAGACACTCCGAAGCCGTATGGCAGCTTACAAAGATCGCTAGCGCCAGCGATCTTATTGCAGGCTGCTGAAATTAGGAAAATTGATTCCGGGAGGCCAGGGGGAACACACAGGCCTTCCGAGGGGGTGCAATCCTTCGGGGGGGTGCAGCTTTCCAGGGGGGGTAGCCTTCCGGGGGGGTACAGGCCTTCAGAGAAGACAGGCAGGCCTTCAGGGGTGGAGTGTAGGTCTTCAGGGGGAGACATGCAGGCCCTCAAGGGGAGGACAGGCCTTCAGGTGGAGGTGCAGGCCTTCAGGCGGGACAGACCTTCAAGTGGGGACCGGCAGGCAGGCCTTCAGGGTGCGGGGTGGCACAGATCTTCAGGGGGGACCGGCAGGCCTTTAGGGGTGGGGTGCAGGCTTTCAGGGAGAGGTGCAGACCTTCAAGGGAGGGACAGACCAGGGGAGGGGGGCCCTGGTGTAGAAGTACATGGAGGGGAGGGAGGGAGGGAAGGGGGGTTCAAAGATACGTGCATATGCCAGACTTTGGGGGGGGGAGAAATAATGGGTCTGAAAATAGAGGAGAGGAAGAGGGATGATGGACAATAGGATTTAGGGAGGGAAGGAACAGAAAGGGAGAGAAGTTGGACATAAGGAATAGTGTGGAGGGGGATAGAGATACTGAATAGGAGGGTAGTTGGGAAAAGAAAGGGAGAGATGGTGGAACCTGGGATGGTGGGGAAGGAGGGAGAGATGCTGGATGAAAGGGTAATTAAGAAAAGGTGGACCTGTGGAGGGAGATGAAAAAAAGGAAAGATGCCAGACCTCCTGGGGAGGGAAGGGAAACGGAAGGGGAGGACAGAGATGGCAGATGGATGGTTAGTACGGAGAAAGAAGAAAGGAGACCCCGGCAAGCAAGTTATCAGAAGACAACCAGAGCCTAGGACCAACAAGATTTGAATAATGACCAGACAACAAAAGGTAGAAAAACTAATTTTATTTTCTGTTTTGTGATTACAATATGTCAGATTTGAAACATGCATCCTGCCAGAGCTGGTGTTAGACCGCAAACATGAGCTAGGATTTAACAGAGAAAGGAAAAGTCTTTTTTGTTTGTTTATTCTGTTTACACCACAGCGCCAGTGTGGTTAGGAGAAGGAAAAGGATTATAAACAGGCTATAAAATAAACCCACCAGGATGTTTGGAAGAAAAAAAAAAAATACCCAATTGGGCAGGAAAATCGAATCAAATCGAAAAACCAATTCAATAGGCTGAATCGAATCAAAAATTTTTTCCTAAATCGGGCAGCACTAATCAGTAGGATGGTCTTCAGAGCAGAGCCAGAAGGTAACCAGGAGCCAAAGGTGCTAGGGAGCCAGTCAGCAGTGAGGCCACGCTAGGTTTGGATAGGAACATGGGCCAGTTTGGTGATGCGATTCACAACTTTCTCAGTCACTTTACCATCATCATCAAGTTCAAGGCAGCAGTTGGAGAGGTTGAATTTTCCACAGACACCACCTTCTGCAGCCAGCAAGTAGTCTAGGGCTAGGCAGTTCTGATAGATGGCAGTGTACATTTTAGCGTTGCCCTTGTCAATGGTAGACGGGGCACAAGCAGTCTCATTGATAATGAGCTCAAGAACAGCCTGCAAGCGAATTATGCAATTAAGCATATAGACAGGGGTATGATAACCCCAGGAGCCATCTTTGGCCTATGAAGTAGGGCCATAAACAGCTATAATCCATCCTGCAGGCCAGTCGTCATCCCATTTTCCGATCTGTAAGGGGTTGGAGAGTGCAGACCGCTTTTGGCAACCCCTAGTGTTGAATACAGGGGCTCCCAGGTGTTTGCCATTGGCCAGCGGTAACAGGAAGAAGCTGGGACGGATCATGCCAAGTACACATGTACCAGTCCAGTTAGCAGGCAACCAAGAGTAAGCAAACAAGCCGCAGAGCCAATATCAACATCAGGATCTGGCCATCGGTCATAGGAAGTTCCACTGAGCAGTGCTTGGAGGGGTTGACCTGGCAGATTGAAAGTACTGGCAGGCCAGGGATCCCAGACAATGGTGGAGATGTTGAAAGACCATAGAGGTGAGCACTTGAGGTGTCCAACCTGGACATTGAAGAAGGGTCCAATACATTGAAGACATTGGGAAGCAATAATGGAAGTCCACAACGTCCAACGTGGAGGTCGTAGAACTGACGTAAAAGTGAGATTCTGTGAAGTCAAGTTTAACATGTCCAGCTGCTTTGCCTCCATGGCCACTGTTCTCGGGTCCCGTCACAGAAAAAACAATTACTAATGTTAAGAGTCTGGCTTCAGCAAACTGCACAAATAGATTTCTAGTAATTACAGGAATGTCAATATCCACTTTCATATTTTCATAAAATTGGGGAAACACAATAGAATGATGTACAGGGGCTAAGAGACTGCGACTGGTCTCCTAGGATAATAAGAGAGAAATACAGAAGAAAGAAACATAGGACAGTGAAGGCAAAACAAAACAAAAAAATCAGATATGTAGCACAGGGAGTGCCGACAGTTCTGACATATGAAGCTCATCCTGTCAGAAACAATTAGAAACCACAGACAGTTAAACTCAAAACACTTGTGAAAGGGTTATGCTTAAAACACTTGCTAGACAAAGTGATAAATGTTCAAAACACTTTTTTATTTTTTTGAGGTCTTAGAAAGCTTCAGCTGAAGATCCGTGCTGTAGTGGAACCAAGTTTCGTGTCTGGACACCTTGACAGCTGTAGGAGAAGAAATTAGGACAGTAAAAGGACCTATCCACCTAGGCTTCAGGGGTCTGACTTCCAAGTTTTTTGCCATGCTGTATTTCCAGGGACATACCCATGAACGTGTGTGGCTATCGGTAATGGGGCCCTCTCCAGGACCCATTTGTGGAGCTCTTGGAGGGCCTTAGCTAAAGATTGGACCTGGCTCTGGAGGATATCTGATCCCAGAGTAGCAAAGAAACCAGGGTCTGGGTTCACGATGGACAGTAGGTGGCCGAACATGAGCTCATAAGGGGACAGTCCAGTGGGTTTTGACGGGGTACACTTGATCTGAAAGAGAACGGAAGGCAACAGGAAAGGCCAGGGAAGATTAGTTTCTTCAATTTGTTTGGTGAGAAGGGTCTTAAGGGTTCTGTTCATCCTTTCAAAATGACCAAAGCTCTGTGGGTGGTAAGCAGCATGTAATTTCCATTCAATGTGGAGGGTGTGAGCAGTCTGTTGGACGACCTCAGCGACATAGGCGGGGCCGTTGTCACTGCCTATGGAAACGGGAAGACCGAACCGCGGAATTATGTCATTCAGGAGGTATTTGGTTACTTCCCTGGCATGTTCAGTGCGAGTAGGGAAGGCTTCGACCCATCTAGTCAGGGTGTCTGTGAAGACTAGGAGGTGACTGACGGAACGGGAAGTGGGCATGTGGATGAAGTCTACAGACAGGACCTGCATCAGATGTGTCCCAATGGGTTGGTGTCCAGGAGGTGGTAGTCATCTGGTCGGGGAATTTGTTTTGGACCAGGTAATGCACGGTCGGACTGTATTCCAGACTAAATGGTCAAGGTGATTGATAAAGAAATGTCTCTTGAGGGTCATTTTCATAGTGGGGTTTTCCAGAGTGTGCCAGGTCGTGACATCTCCTGACAATCATGAGGGCCAGGTGTTGAGGAATGAATATGAGGATACCTGGTCTGAATTGGTACATATCTGTATCCACCCCCTTTTTAGGACAGACTGGCTCAGAAAAGTACAGGCCCAAGTCTGTTCCTGAGAAGTATAATGGGGTGCAAGGGGGCCAGGAAAGGAGTGACAGTGTACAGAGGGGCAGAGGCTTGTGGCCTTGGTGGTATGGCCAGTAAGGGCATTGCAGCAAGAGATAAGATCAGTGATGCGACGATAGGCACGACAATGCATGACTGTAACACGAGAGGGTAGTTATGGAAGGTATACTAGGAATCAGTGTAAATATGGCCAAAGGAAAATTTAAAAGTCAGACCCACTATCTAAAAGACTCAAGTAAACTGTCTAATAGCACATAAGAATTGTTCTCAATCCCTATTCTGTATCAGGTTCCTACCCCAAAGAGCTTACTTGTAAAAAAAAAAAAAAAGCTAAAATTCAGCTCCGTGTCCACCCACTTACATAAATCACTAACATAATTGGCTATTAACCTGAACCAGGTCAGTAAACTCTGATTTACCATGTATTTCAATTTACAGAAAAGATGGGCACGTAACCTGCACCTTTGTTAGGTCAAGTGTAGTTAAAAGTTGATTAATCACCTAATCAGACATTCAGGGCATTACACATATTCTAAAAATACTTTATAACACATACAAGGGAACAAAAATTCATACTGGACAGACAGAACTCATAAGGAACCTGGGATAGAGATACAAAGGATGGGGATTTTGAATGTCATGCACACAAAAAAAATACACATACATGCAAATAAACGGTCTGTTCAAAAAGCAATCTCTGTACTTTCGTACAATTTTAGTCTCATATATCTTTCTTATAAGCATGGTATCTCAGTTGGAATAAAATTTTTCCTACACAAAAGATTTGTTTTTCCCTATTGGGCTGCTCTGCTGCATTGCCCCTTATAATCCTACCCATATCTTCTTATTGATTCCAGCTACATGAGCCCTTTTAATCAGGTCAGAATTCATGCACATACCTTCTCTAAAACACTTTCAACATACGCGTACATTCTTGATTCCACTGCCTGCTCTGAGCAGCTGGAAACACATAAATCTTCCAGCTGTTCAGACGTCCTTTAACTCATTCACTTCCACCTCATTTCAAACTCTGGTTCCTTACTAACTTAAAGCACCACTCTCGTCTCCTTCTTAAATCACTTCCTGTCTCTTCACATTACATGCTCTTGTCTTTCCTGAAACCCAGCAGCGCCAGTCATTAACGAGCCTGGCAGGCAAAAATTCAACAGATGTTTATTACCTCTCCTCCATCTTCCTTTACAAATACAGCCCAATAGAAATATAGCCAGTTCTAACCAATTCCCTGACTCCTGAAATGTTCAACCTATACCTTTTTTTTTTAGGATGCATCCGAATTACATCTTGACTCTGAGGGCTCATGCTAAGCCCTGTAAATACAAACAGCTTACTTCTATTATCTAACTTCCAACCTACAGGTTAGTTCAGTTTCATTTCCCAAACAGACAGGCACAGTTCCTAGAATCCCTCCCTACTGTTTCAACGACGAATCAAGTAGTTTTTCTAAGGCAAGGGTAAAGAAACAGGACAGAAATGATCAATTTCTGCACTTATCAGGTTAGTGGTCACCCCAGATTCAGACAGATATCAGGTTCTGTACTTTGAACCAGGACTGGATAAATCAATTGAGCCGGCCAGAGCCCCGAGTTCTACCAATCCCAAGAGGGGATCAGCCGGCTAGGCAGACAGGTTGGTTCTCAGACCAGACACAAGTGACCAATCGAGTAGCCAGTGGTCAAAAGATATTCAAGTCCCTGTTCGTGCATCAAATGAAAGGTTACTTGGGCAGCCACAATAATCAGAGACATAAGAACATAAGAACATAAGCAATGCCTCCGCTGGGTCAGACCTGAGGTCCATCATGCCAAGCAGTCCGCTCACGTGGCGGCCCAACAGGTCCAGGACCTCTATCCCCTTTTCCAACAGGAAATTGTCCAATCCTTTCTTGAACCCCAGTACCGTACTCTGCCCTATTATGCCCTCTGGAAGCGCATTCCAGGTGTCCACCACACATTGGGTAAAGAAAAACTTCCTAGCATTCATTTTGAATCTGTCTCCTTTCAACTTTTCTGAATGCCCTCTTGTTTTTTTATTTTTCGAAAGTTTGAAGAAGCTGTCCCTCTCCACTTTGTAAGAGATGAATGCTTTTTTCTTCTCCTTGATGAGGTCTGAGATCTCCGCAGTAAACCACTGCGGCTTGTTGTTCCTTCGCCGTTTGCTTACTAATTTAACATAGCGGTTTGTCGCTTCCTGTATGGTGGCTTTCAAAGTCGACCACATTTACATAGTAACATAGTAACATTATCTTTGGGACATTGCTGAAACAAGGCTGCCCTGTGAACTTCTAAAAGCTAAGTTACTCAGCATTTCATATTCTGATCTTTTCACTGATTTTCAGCATTATATCTGCTTAATTTCTCTTCTCCTCCCTGTTTCTTACTAAAAAAAAATATAAAAAAGCACAAAAAATAAATCCTTCTCTTTCCTCTGTTAAATCTTATTTCCTCTTCCTGCATTTTTGTTTAAAATACTGTGTTTTAGGTGGTATAGAGCCTATATTTCTGGTGCCTGTGGCTCAGGGTGACTAAAGTAGGGAAAATCCTGTTATAAATCCTGTGTTTTAGGGTAGCACTGATAGAACCTGCATTTTTGTTTAAAATACTGTGTTTTAGGTGGTATAGAGCCTATATTTCTGGTGCCTGTGGCTCAGGGTGACTAAAGTAGGGAAAATCCTGTTATAAATCCTGTGTTTTAGGGTAGCACTGATAGAACATGCAGTTTTGTTTAAAATACTGTGTTTTAGGTGGTATAGAGCCTATATTTCTGGTCACTTCACAACCAATCAAGATGATCTTTATTCTATGCAATCACTGTGGTGCTTTAATTCCAAGACATACTATTTGGAGGCTTAAGGCTTGCCCCATCTGTCTTCAACTTGCCAGTATTAAGGAGGAGCTCTGCAAACTTAAACAGGAATTGAATACAATTAAAGCAGCTTCCATCACTCCACAAAATCATACCAACTTACCACCTCTACCTCAAAGAATAAAACAGCCCAGGAATAAATGGGTCACAGTAGGCTCAGGAAGACTGCGACATGTAACACAGAAACATCCACCTTCACTAATATTACCTCTACAGAATTCCTTCGCTCCACTAGTGCACTGCGATACTCAGGAAAACAGAAGGAAGGTGGGACTGGAACCAATGATGGAAACTCAAGAGAACAAGAGCACCCTAAGTACAAATAAAAAAGCCAAAAACAGAAAACTATTACTGTTGGGGGATTCCATCATCAGAGGCATTAACCTTGGAACATAGGGCGAGGAGACCAAAATAGTGAAATGTCTTCCAGGATCCTCAGCTACCAGGAGTTCCAGGCAAATATTGACTATAATTAAGGAAGAAACTAAGGATTTTAACACTGATGTTGTTATCCATCTGGGAACAAATGACCTGGCCAACAACTCCACACTTGCAGCACAGAAAGCTTTTCGGGAGCTTGGTGAGGGCGTGAAACCTTTTGTAAAGACTTTAGCTTTTTCTGAAATACTGCCTGCATATGGAAAAGGAGAGCAAAGAGTGAAAAACACAGAGGACTTTAATAGATGGCTCAGAGCCTGGTGTCATCAAGAAGGCTTCAGGTACATAGGAGGATGGGGAAATACATGGAAGGGCAAGAAGCTATATTGCACTGATGGGCTACATATTACTACAGCAGGAAAAAGAAACCTTGCAGAGAAATTTAGACAATATTTTTCTAGGCATTTAAACTAGAAGGTGGGGGTAGTGTATGTACGAAGGACAATTATAGAGACCACCCCCGGCAAAAGAAAAGATGTGATAGTAGTAAAGGCTGCAACATAAGCAATATCAGCAACTCATTTCTTAGTATTGCAACGGAAAGTGAAACGACACAAAAATCCACACGAAAAAGGAGATTATCGCTGAAAAATAGCTGGAAAGCGATGACCACAAATGCTCGCAGTCTAAGCAACAAAGTTCATGATCTGCAAGCCCTGATATTAGAGGCAGATCTAGATATTGTTGCTATCACAGAGACATGGTTCAGTGAATCACATGGATGGGATGCAAACATACCGGGATATAATCTTTTTAGGAAGGACAGAGATGGTCATAAAGGAGGAGGAGTAGCTCTCTATGTAAAGATCAATATCCAAGCGACCGAAATGCAAGGGACCTGGGGAGAGGAAGAAGCGATATGGATTGCTCTGAAAAGAGAAGATGGAACTTCTATCTACGTGGGTGTAGTCTACAGACCTCTGACTCAATCGCAGCAAATTGATAAGGATCTGATTGTGGATATCCAAAAGTTTGGAAGGACAGAGGAGGTTCTGCTGTTGGGAGATTTCAACCTGCCGGATGCGGACTGGAATGTTCCGTCTGCGGAATCGGAAAGAAGTAGGGAGATTGTGGATGCCTTTCAAGAGGCTCTGCTCAGACAAATGGTGACGGAACCCACAAGGAAAAAAGCGATATTGGATCTGGTCCTCACAAATGGAGAGAGTATCTCTAATGTTCGAGTGGGTGCTCACCTGGGTAGTAGCGATCATCAAACGGTTTGGTTTGATATAACGGCTAAAGTGGAGAGCGGCCGCACGATACTTAAAGTCCTAGATTTCAAACGTACGGACTTTAATGCAATGGGAAAGTACCTGAAAAAAGAGCTGTTAGGATGGGAGGACATAAAAGAAGTGGAAAGACAGTGGTCTAAGCTGAAAGGAGCGATAAAAATGGCTACGGACCTTTATGTGAAGAAAATCAATAAAAACAAGAGAAAAAGGAAGCCGATATGGTTCTCCAACCTAGTGGCTGAGAAAATAAAGGCGAAAGAGTTGGCGTTCATGAAATATAAAAAAACCCAAGAAGAGGAGAGCAGAAAGGACTACAGGGTGAAACTGAAAGAAGCCAAGAGAGAGATACGTTTGGCGAAGGCACAGGCGGAAGAACAAATGGCTAAAAATGTAAAAAAGGGAGATAAAAATTTTTTCAGATATATTAGTGAAAGGAGGAAGATAAAAAATGGAATTGCTAGGCTAAAAGATGCTGGGAACAAATATGTGGAGAGTGATGAGGAGAAAGCAAATGTGCTAAACAAATACTTCTGTTCTGTGTTCACAGAAGAAAATCCTGGAGAAGGACCGAGATTGTCTGGCAAAGTTACACGAGAAAATGGAGTAGATTCTGCGCCGTTCACGGAGGAGGGTGTTTATGAGCAACTTGAAAAACTGAAGGTGGACAAAGCGATGGGACCAGACGGGATCCATCCCAGGATACTAAGGGAGCTCAGAGAGGTTCTGGCGAGTCCTATTAAAGACTTGTTCAACAAATCTCTGGAGACGGGAGTAATTCCTGGGGATTGGAGGAGAGCAGATGTGGTCCCTATTCATAAAAGTGGTCACAGGGATGAAGCAGGAAACTACAGGCCGGTGAGCCTCACTTCAGTTGTTGGAAAAATAATGGAAGTGTTGCTGAAAGAAAGGATAGTGTATTTCCTTGAATCTAATGGGTTACAGGATCCGAGGCAACATGGCTTTACAAAAGGTAAATCGTGCCAAACAAACCTGATTGAATTTTTTGATTGGGTGACCAGAGAGCTGGATCGAGGACATATGCTAGATGTAATTTGTTTGGATTTCAGCAAAGCCTTTGATACAGTTCCTCATAGGAGGCTGTTGAACAAACTTGAAGGGCTGAAGTTAGAACCCAAAGTGGTGAACTGGGTCAGAAACTGGCTGTTGGACAGATGCCAGAGGGTGGTGGTTAATGGAAGTCGCTTGAAGGAAGGAAAGGTGACTAGTGGAGTCCCTCAGGGTTCGGTGCTGGGGCCAATCCTGTTCAATATGTATGTAAGTGACATTGCTGAAGGGTTAGAAGGAAAAGTGTGCCTTTTTGCAGATGATACCAAGATTTGTAACAGAGTAGACACCGAAGAGGGAATGGAAAATATGAAAAAGGATCTGCAAAAGTTAGAGGAATGGTCTAATGCCTGGCAACTAAAATTCAATGCAAAGAAATGCAGAGTAATGCATTTGGGGATTAATAATAGGAAGGAACCGTATATACTGGGAGGAGAGAAGCTGATATGCACGGACGGGGAGAGGGACCTTGGGGTGATAGTGTCCGAAGATCTAAAGGCGAAAAAACAGTGTGACAAGGCAGTGGCTGCTGCCAGAAGGATTCTGGGCTGTATAAAGAGAGGCGTAGTCAGTAGAAGGAAGAAGGTGTTGATGCCCCTGTACAGGTCATTGGTGTGGCCCCACTTGGAGTATTGTGTTCAGTTTTGGAGACCGTATCTGGCGAAAGACGTAAGAAGACTTGAGGCGGTCCAGAGGAGGGCGACGAAAATGATAGGAGGCTTGCGCCAGAAGACATATGAGGAGAGTCTGGAAGCCCTGAATATGTATACCCTAGAGGAAAGGAGAGACAGGGGAGATATGATTCAGACGTTCAAATACTTAAAGGGTATTAATGTAGAACAAAATATTTTCCAGAGAAAGGAAAATGGTAAAACCAGAGGACATAATTTGAGGTTGAGGGGTGGTAGATTCAGGGGCAATGTTAGGAAATTCTACTTTACGGAGAGGGTGGTGGATGCCTGGAATGCGCTTCCGAGAGAGGTGGTGGAGAGTAAAACTGTGACTGAGTTCAAAGAACTCTGTGGGATGAACACAGAAGATTTAGAATCAGAAAATAATATTAAAGATTGAACTAGGCCAGTTACTGGGCAAACTTGTACGGTCTGTGTCTGTGTATGGCCATTTGGAGGAGGATGGGCAGGGGAGGGCTTCAATGGCTGGGAGGGTGTAGATGGGCTGGAGTAAGTCTTAACAGAGATTTCGGCAGTTGGAACCCAAGCACAGTACCGGGTAAAGCTTTGGATTCTCGCCCAGAAATAGCTAAGAAGAAAAAAAATTTAAATTGAATCAGGTTGGGCAGACTGGATGGACCATTCGGGTCTTTATCTGCCGTCATCTACTATGTTACTATGTCACTTTCTCTATGCCATTCATGCCCTCTTCTCCAGGGAAGAGTCCCAGTTTCTCCAATCTCTCAGCACATGAAAGATTTTCCATACCTTTTATCAGACGTGTCGCTCTCCTCTGAACCCTCTCGACTATCGCTATATCCTTCTTAAGGTACGGCGACCAATATTGGATGCAGTACTCCAGATGCAGACGCAACATCGCCCGATACAATGGCAGGATAACTTCTTTCGTTCTGGTTATAATACCCTTCTTGATTATACCTAGCATTCAATTCGCTCTCTTAACAGCCGCTGCGCACTGTGCCGTCGGCTTCATTGTCGTGTCTGCTGGAGAGGGTGCAGAGGCGAGCAACAAAGTTAGTAAAAGGTATAGAGAACTTGAGCTACAAAGAACGACATAGAAAACTGGGACTGTTCTTCCTTGAGAAGAGGAGACTGCGAGGGGATCTGATTAAGACTTTCAAAATACTAAAAGGATTCGACAAAATAGAGCAGGAAAAAAAGTTATTTACGATGTCAAATGTGACTAGGACAAGAGGTCATGGACTGAAGCTGAGGGGAGACAAGCCCAGGACAAATGCCAGGAAGTTCTGCTTCACACAGCGAGTGGTGGACACCTGGAACGCTTTCCCGGTGGAGGTTGCTGCAGGATTTAAGGGCAAGTTAGATGCACATCTCCTCGCAAGATGCATAGAAGGATATGGGTGACTAAGGATTCGCCAGGTTACACCTGGCTGGGCCTCCGCGTGGGCGGATCGCCGGACTTGATGGACCTAAGGTCTGATCCGGAGATGGCAGTTCTTATGTTATGTCCATCATTACCCCTAAGTCCCTTTCTTGGGTACTCTCATTCAATAACATCCCTCCCATCGTATAGCTGTGCCTCAGGTTTTTGCTTCCCATATGTAGTACTTTACATTTCTCAAGGTTGAACTTCATCTGCCATCTCATTGCCCATTATGTTCAAGTCCCTTTGTAATTCTTCACAGTCCTTTGTCCGAGCTCCACTAAATAGTTTGGTGTCGTCCGCAAATTGCACTTCGTCCCTGCTTCTAGATCATTTATAAATATATTAAATAGCAGCGGTCCGAGCACCGAGCCCTGCGGAACACCACTCGTGACCCTCCTCCAGTCCGAGTAGAAAGTAACAGATATTTGTTTTCTTCAGTATATATGCAAAAGACTTCTGTGCACTAAAGTTTTGCCTCAGAAGTGCAGAAAAATAGGATGTTCAGTGATATTTATGTTTCCTCTCTAAGCCAAAAGGAAGCTAGCTGCAATTTTCCATTCGCTACTCTTGTCACAAATTCTTGCTATACATTGGTGCTAAGCCCACATTTACTATTGGTTCAGGGGGTAACCTTATAGTCCTATAGGGAGCAACTCTCATTTTTTCTAAGCCTTGCATTTTCATTATTACATGTCCAGGAGGGCAAGGTACATATTAGAGAGTTGCGCGGGGACAGAAATCCCGCCCATCCCCACCAGTATCCTGCCCATCCCCGCCCATCCCTGCAAGAATCTCCTCTATCCCCGCCCATCCCCATAAGGAATCCCCTCTGTCTCCGCCTGACCCCATGAGGAATCTCCTCTGTCCCCGCCCATCTCCCTCATAATAAGCAGCAATTACTTCTGACAGTTTTTAAAGTCTTAGTTTATTTAAACCAACAATAAAATACAATATAAACAAATAACAGTGAACAGAAATAAGAGATGCATACATCACTGGAAAGAATTAGAATAGACATTAGGTCATGTGACTGTAGGGTCGCCCATTTTTTAAGAACATAAGAATAGCTTTACTGGGTCAGACCAATGGTCCATCAAGCCCAGTAGCCCGTTTTCACGGTGGCCAATCCAGGTCACTAGTACCTGTCCAAAACCCAAGGTGTAGCAATATTCCATCCTATCGATCCAGGGCAAGCAGTGGCTTCCCCCATGTCTTTCTCAATAACAGACTATGGACTTTTCCTCCAGGAACTTGTCCAACCTTTCTTAAAACCAGCTACGCTATCTGCTCTTACCACATCCTCCGGCAATGCATTCCAGAGCTTAACTATTCTCTGAGTGATAAAAAATTTCCTACAAATTGGTAAGGAATAAGAGGGAAGCACCCTTGAAATGATAATACACTATGACAGACATGTTGCCCATTTCAGACAGTGGGAGTAAATGGTTGGTGGCAGCTTTACTCTTGTTAAAAGAGTTGGATTTTTTGGCAATATAAAGCTCATATCTGTAGAGCAAACAAATCTGGTTCCACCATCTGACACAGGTAATTTGTGAGAAGTCCCCCTCAAGATCCACAAGTGGTTTTTAATGCAGCAATGAGTAAAGAATCAAACAATACAGCATCAAAATCATTTAAAGCAGAATTGAGAGAGGCACTTTTCAAAACAATGGTTGCATAAGAAAAATGTGCCAAAACTGAACTGGAAACCCCAAAACAAACTCAGCAAGTACTTCATTTTGTACTAAACTGGTGGCCATGAGAGGGGGTTGGATCTCCTACTTTGAACTTAGCCCCCCTAAAAATGAATATATCCCTTGCTGTAGCTGGTGGGACATTTTGTTCTTCTATCATCTTGATCCCAGTTTCTGCTTTTATCTATCTTCTACTAATTCTCTTTCCAGGCCTCGGGAACCCTGGTTCCATCCCCGCAGGAGTCCTGTGAGCCTGGGGGGATCCCTGTGGGAGTCCGGTAGACCTGGGGGGATCCCCGTGGGAGTCCCGCAATCCCCATTCCCGTGCAGACCTCTAGTACATATATGGTCATGTTTCAGCACTAACAGGATGAAAGTACAAACAGACTAAAGCACATAGTGCAGGCAGACTAAGATGTGAGATATGTCATATGCTATGATTAAACACTTAAACACAAACCAGCATCCTTAGTAAAGGGAAAGCTTAGTTCAAATTTAGAGAAAACCAGTCCCAAACTCCTTCAAAGTCACTTAGATATCACCAAATAATATTAGTGAACCTCAGATATCCAGGCACTGGTTGCAACCTTATGCCTTTACTGGGTAATGTATTTTATCATTGGTTCACAATAACTCAGCATGTGAAACTGCCCACATAATAATTGACAATAAAAGGGTTTTTTATTTTTTCATAAAACACTTGATCTCAGTGGAGACTCTACTTTTTCACTTCATTGTAATTTAATTTGTGTCAACAGAACTTCATTGCAGTTTCTGCTCACATTTCATAAGCACATAAGCAATGCCTCTGCCGGGTCAGACCTGAGGTCCATCGTGCCCAGCAGTCCGCTCACGCGGCGGCCCAACAGGTCCAGAACCTGCGTAATAATCCTCTATCTATACCCCTCTATCCCCTTTTCCAACAGGAAATTGTCCAATCCTTTCTTAAACCCCAGTACCGTACTCTGCCCTATTACATCCTCTGGAAGCGCATTCCAGGTGTCCACCACCCGCTGAGTAAAGAAAAACTTCCTAGCATTTGTTTTGAATCTATCCCCTTCTAATTTTTCCGAATGCCCTCTTGTTCTTTTATGTTTTGAAAGTTTGAAGAATCTGTCTCTCTCCACTTTCTCTATGCCCTTCATGATCTTGTAGGTCTCTATCATGTCTCCTCTGAGTCTCCGCTTTTCCAGGGAGAAGAGCTCCAGCTTCTCCAATCTTTCAGTGTATGAAAGGTTTTCCATGCCCTTAATCATTCGTGTCGCTCTCCTCTGGACCCCCTCAAGTATTGCCATATCCTTCTTAAGATGCGGTGACCAATATTGAACACAGTACTCCAGGTGCGGGCGCACCATTGCCCGATACAACGGCAGGATGACTTCTTTCGTTCTGGTCGTAATACCATTTTTTATAATACCCAACATTCTGTTTGCCTTCTTCGCGGCTGTTGCGCATTGCGCCGTTGACTTCATTGTTGTATCCACCAGTACACCCAAATCTCTTTCAAGGTTACTTCCCTCTAATACTAATCCCCCCATTTGGTAGCTGAACATCGGGTTCTTTCTCCCTATATGCATGACCTTGCATTTCCCCACATTGAATTTCATCTGCCATTTATTTGCCCACTCCTCCAGTTTGCTTAGGTCTCTTTGTAGGGCCTCACACTCTTCCGTAGTTCTGACCCTTCTACAGAGTTTAGTGTCATCCGCAAATTTTATAACTTCACATTTCGTCCCCGTTTCCAGGTCATTAATAAATACATTGAACAGCAGCGGTCCAAGTACAGACCCCTGCGGAACTGCACTCGTGACTTTTCTCCAGCCCGAGTAGTGACCCTTCACTCCAACCCTCTGTCTCCTGCCTGCCAACCAGTGTTTGACCCATCTGTGTACGTCCCCTTCCACCCCGTGGTTCCACAGCTTCCTAAGTAACCGCTCATGGGGTACCTTGTCAAAGGCCTTTTGGAAGTCAAGGTAGATGATGTCTACAGGTTCCCCTTTGTCCAAATGGCTGTTTACCCCCTCGAAGAAGTGCAGTAAGTTTGTTTGGCACGATCTTCCCTTGCAGAAGCCATGTTGGCTCGCTTTCATCAGCCCATTTTTTTCGATGTGCTCACAGATGCTGTCCTTTATCAGTGCTTCTACCATCTTGCCTGGAACCGATGTCAAACTTACCGGCCTATAGTTTCCCGGGTCTCCTCTTGACCCCTTTTTAAAGATAGGTGTAACATTTGCTATCTTCCAGTCCTCCGGTATCTCTCCAGTTTTCAAGGATAGGTTGCAAACTCGTTGGAGTATTTCCGCTATCTCATTTCTTAGTTCTTTTAGTACCCTAGGGTGGATTCCGTCTGGGCCTGGTGATTTGTCGCTTTTCAATCTATCTATCTGTTGGAGGACATCCTCATGGCTCACCTCTATTGCCGACAGTTTTTCTTCTTGATCACCATGGAAGATCACGTCGGGTTCCGGTACATTGGATGTGTCCTCGCTTGTGAAGACTGACGAGAAGAATTTGTTTAACCTGTCAGCTACCTCTTTTTGCTCCTTTATCACTCCCTTTTTATCTCCATCATCCAACGGTCCTACTTCCTCCCTCGCCGGTTTCTTCCCCTTAACATATCTGAAGAATGATTTGAAGTTTTTTGCCTCCCTGGCCAGTCTCTCTTCGTATTCTCTTTTCGCTCTCCTAACCACTTGGTGACATTCTCTTTGGCCTTTCCTGTGTTCATCCCAGTTTTCCCCAGTCTGGTCCTTTTTCCATTTCCGGAATGATTTTTTTTTGTCTCCTATTGCTTTCTTCACCTCATCGTTTATCCATGCGGGGTCTTTTGTTCAGTTTTTTTTGCACCCTTTTCTAAATATGGGGATGTACATATGTTGTGCTTCTTGCACTGTGCCCTTGAATAGAGACCAGGCTTGCTCTACAGTTTCTGTTTTCCTTGAGCTGTTTCTAAGTTTTTTTCTTACCATTGCTCTCATAGCATCATAGTTCCCTTTCTTGAAGTTGAGCGTTGTCACTGTGGTTCTTTTCCCTTTTGTTGTACTTACTCCTAATTTGTACTGGATCATGTTGTGATCACTGTTTCCTATTGGCCCTACTACTTCCACTTCTTTTGCAGGTCCCCCTAATCCGTTGAGGATTAGGTCAAGAGTGGCATCTCCTCTTGTTGGTTCCTTGACAAGCTGCTCCATAAAGCAGTCGCTCACAGCCTCTAAGAATTCTGTTTCCCTCGCACAGTTTGAGTTTCCAATACTCCAGTTTATCCTTTAAGTAAACCTTCAAAGATAAACAAAATCATACTTCAGTAAAAAAAATATAAGATCTAGCAATACTGGTATCTTTATTCTTTATATTTTCAAAACATAAAACAAATTAAATATATTTACCAGACATTAAATCGCCACCTTTTGTTCAGCTTATTTCGATGTCCTAAATCAAAACCAGATCTTAAAAATGGTGGCTGCTATATAAATAAACCCTGTTGCTAACCAGCCAATCTATGTGATGTTTTTGACCAATCACAATCTATAAATGCAAAGACTTTTAAACCTCTCTCAGCACATTATCAGCATTTTAAAAGATTTTTTACAAAAACACCTTCTATTCAATGTGACTATTCAGTTCAATCGGTTGTAAAGATTTCAGTCTATAAATCCATCATTTTTCTCTCTGCAATAAATTCTGTCACAATGTTATCTTCCACTGTATCAATAATGAAGCATCTCAAACTATTGAAACTATGCCAATGTTCTTGACAATGTCCTACAAGGAATGCTTCCATACGTCCTCTGTTTAAACTTGACCTATGTTCATTCAACCTCACTTTCAAACACCTACTTGTTTTACCAACATACCGTGTATCCCTGAAAATAAGACACTGTCTTATATTAATTTTGGGCCCAAAAAAGGCACTAGGTCTTATTTTCAGGGAGGTTTTATTTTTTTCATGTACAATGATTATCTTTCCCTTCTTCTCCTCTACCCCAATTCTTCCTATTTCCGTTCTCTCCCCCACATGTGCAGCATGTTTCCTCCCCTCTCACCCATCCCCTTGTGCAGTATCTTTCTATCCCTCCCCTTTCCCTCCCATCCCCCTGTGCAGCAGAACCCTTGCAGCCTATATCCCTATCTCCCCTCATGCAGCAGAACCCTTGCAACTTATACCCCTCCCTTCAAGTTTCAAGTTTATTTATTATTTGATTAATCGCCTATTCCAAATTCTAAGCGATGTACAAATCAGCAAAATACATATTTAAAATATACATGAAGTAGACATACAAAATTAATAAAGGGATAAGTTTTCAAAAAATAATTTAAAAAAAACTAATTAATGCAATACATGACACAGTAGGGAAGGCAGGAAAGAAATACAATCTTAGAAAGGAAAGAGTCAACAATTAAAGGTTAAGCACAAGAGGAATGGAAAGACTATTAAATAGGTAAGTTAAAAAACAAACAAACAAAAGAGCAGTTAACATTTCAATTAAATATTGAATGAATCTTTAAAAAGAAAACTCTTAAGTTTGCTCTTAAACTTTTCCAAGTTCTTCTCCTCTCTTAAGTATAGCGGGAGTGTGTTCCAAGTCTGAGGCGTCGTAATAGTAAAGATAAATTGCCTTCGAGTATTAATAATTTTAAGAGAGGGGATGACCAATAAATGTTGGTCGTTTGATCTCAGTAATTTAGAAGAATTATAAGGTATCAATGCTTTATAAATAAAAGCTGGAGTTTTAAATAATAGAGATTTAAATGTAAATAAACATAATTTATATAGAATACGATGAGACACCGGAAGCCAATGAGCATTTTGAAGTAAGGGAGTTACATGGTCAAATTTCTTTGCTCCCATAATTAATTTAATAGAGGCATTCTGGATTATCTGTAACCACCTAATTTCTTTTGAGTCCGCCCATCCCCCCGTGCAGCATTTTTAAAATCCCTCCCATCACCCCCCGGCCGCCACTGCGCACCCCCCCCCTCTCCTAGCTGACCCTTTCATATCTCCTACCCATCCGAACCTCGACCTTGAGACCGACATACAGTACCTTATAACAAACCGCATCGTCGGCAGCACTGGCCCCATCACGGCTTTCTCACACCCGGGCGTTTCTCTACCGTGTTGCTGATGAAGCTCAAGAAATGAACCAATAGAGTCTCCATTGGGATTAAGTTAAGTGTTTTTTTGAAAAAAACTCTTTTTATAGTCAATTATTGTTATATGGGCAGTTTTACATGATGAGTTATTGTGAACCAGTGATAAGATACATTACCCCAGTAATTATTTTCCTCAGTCCATTTATGATTTTTGAAGTTGTTTCAGCCATTTGTGACCCACATAGGTGCCATGAGATCAGAAGAGGTGGATGTAGGCAAGAATGCTTGGGAGAGGGGGATGGAAGAAAGATGCCAGCAAAGGAGAAAGGTTGAGGGTGTTGAATTTTTATTTCACAAAAGCTCTTTTAAGAAGTTTCCCAGAAGCATCAGTCTGTATTTATGGCCCATTACCACTGAAGAAGCAAGAAAATGCAAGCTGAAAGTTGGCACTATCTTTCCAGGAATATACAGTTTGTGAGATTAAATGTAAGCTTTGTTATTCAATTTGCATATTAGTTGCTTAGCATGCATTTGAATGCTTTACATTATTATTATTATTATTTAACTTTCAATTATGTAAAATAATGTATTGTCATACCTGTGGTGCCTCTGGGTGGGATTAGCCACTTCACGGAATTCCAGGAGGTGAATCAACAGTAATTGTGAGATAAGTTAGTAACCACTGCAGTCTCTTGTCCCAAAAGTAGGTTTAATTTCCTCACAAAGAAAGTCTAAGGCGGTCTCTGGCCTAGGCAGTTGTCTAGGGTGCCTCTGGACCTGACTCGTCCATTTGTAGCTGAAACACTAAAAAGCATAACATTGTTCCCAAAGTTTTTCAGGGCCATTCAAAATGCTGGCCCCTAATCCAGTCAGGGTTTTTCTTCAGGGCTGTACCTAGTCCTCAGCCCCTAATCCATTCAGCACAATTTTTTCCCTGGCTGGTCCAGGCAAAGCAGAAGTTCCTCACACAAAACTCAGTGCATATAGGTTCTTCAAGCAAAACTCAATTCAAATTCAAAAGCAAACTTCCAGCCTCTTGGCTACATGGGACTGACTCTGGCTTCTCCCTGTGTCTGCCAATTCTATTTCCCCCCCTAGACCCCTTCCAACCCCTTTGATCCTTCCCTCTTTACTCTCTCACAGAACATAGGAACTCGCCCCACCTAAGGTGCCGACAACAAAGCAGAGTCTATCAAAAGGACCCCCCCTCCACACACACACACACAAAATCATTTTGTACCTGACAGAATTTAAGTCAGCATTCAGTCAGTGTCCTTTTTGCAAAAGAGCATACCTTTAAGCCAGTTTTATTTCTTTAGAGCCAACTATGAGCAGGTCCCTCTCCTGAGGGAACTTACTAACGTTCTCCTTCTTAGGCAGTGTTGAGGACTCCTAGTTCATCGTCCCAGTCTCTCCTTGGAAAATCTTCTCAACCAGCCCTCTAGTTCACTGTCAGGTGGATCTTGAAACTGCCTGAAAGCTTTGAGGGCGGCCTCATATGATCCCAACTTCCCAAGGATACTGAAGAGACTTCTTCTCCATTCAAGGGCTTTCTGTTCCAGGCCTTCTCTTGGGGTTACCTTGTGCTGGAACTACTAGCTGAGGCAATCACTTCAATCTGGAAAGCCAGATAGCTCAGTTGGCCTGCTTACAGAGGGAAGAGGGGGATGGAATCTCAGTTTCCCCCTAACTGAAAGGTTTTCTTAAAGGGGCAGGGGGAAGTTTCTGGTGCTGCCTCTGGGTATCTCTGTTACAGTGTGCATGGCAAATAGCAAATGATTTTTCCATTTAATATGTATTATTTGGATAAAATCATATGTTATTCCCTTAATGCTCTTTAGAATTAACACCCTTTGTCTATCAGGCACAAGAAAACAGTTAAGTATGTTTTTACTCAGTTGACCTTCTTACCTATTGCCCTGGTCTCGTATTCATTGGCAATCTCCTCTGACTCTCCAGCTGCATTAATATCATTCTTTACTTTGGCTAGGCTCTTCAGGAGCTTGCTGGCACCCAGGGCTGCCAGTGTGCATCCTCTAGTCTGAAATGGGACATAAAAAGCTCTCAGTGCATAGAACATGAATTTATTTATTTACTTAAAACAATATGGGGCTCATAATTAAAAAAAAAAAAAGTCTACAAAGTGGCCTAAATGGGTACTTGGATGATCAAAAAGCCTAATCGTCCAAGTACCCATAACCAAAGTTGGTTTTAGAGGTATCTAAAACCAGCTTAGACCTTTCCCCTGCCTCTAAATGCATAGAGTGAAAAGAGGCACTTTTAGAGGAGGGGAAAGGGTGGGAGGTGGGCCGGCTTACAGTCATACAACAGGTATAACCAAAAATTTTGACAGGTTGCCTAGTTGGCACTTATACGTTTTGACTTAGACCAAGTCAAAACAGGTATAAGTACCAAAAAAGGGGCTGCTGAGCTGATCACTGCTGCTGCGATCAGCTCAGAGGCCCCAGTAACCTGCCTATCCCCTACCGCAACGCTTGTGGCAGGAGAGATGGCTCATCTCCCCTGCCGCAAAACGATCCTGAAGTGCCACCAACCGCGGCACTTCAGATCGCTATCACGGCAGGAGAGATAGCCAATCTCTCCTACCGCGATCCACACCCCTCCCCCCAATTGGATTGGGCATGAGGGAGCCCAACCCCTCCTGCCCCGAAGCAGCCCCACACCTGCCCGATCCAATATGGGAAGGAGGAAGCCCAACCCCTCTTGCCCTGTGACCCCCCCCCCTGTGACAAGATCCGGGCAGGAGTGAGCCCAACCCCTCCTGCAGAATGGCAGGCCCTAGGGCCTAATAGGCCCAGGCAGCTCAAGCCCCATCCACAGGTAGGGCCTTAGGCACCTGGACCAACTGGAATTGGCCCAGTTGCCTTAGGCCCCTCCGGTGGGCCTTAGGCACATGGGCTGGGTTCCAAAAGAAAAACGCATAAAAGAAGTCATTAGGATGTAACATTTTTAGTAGAAAGGCCACACAGACATCCCAGGTACACATCTCACCGTAACCCCTTTATATTGTGTGGTGAGCCCCTCCAAAACCTACTGGACCCAACTATACACCACAGCAATAGCCCTCATATGTTTGCATGTGGGGTTTTGGTTTGCATAGGAAGATCGCTCCTGCCCTGCGTCACCGCTAGACCACCAGGTAAGGTCTGGGGAGGTTTGGGGCAGCCTACAAAAAGATGAAAAAAAAAATTGCGAATAACCGAATTCACGAGTAGGGAAACCGCGAATCTGGAGGGAGAGCTGTATATCCTTGTCTTTCCTGAGAGCCCCTTTTATCCCTCAGTTGTCTAACAGTTCAACCAATTCTCTTCCTGTCTTCTTGTTTTTAATATACCTAAAAATATTTTTACTGTGTGTTTTTGTTTCCAGCGTAATTTTCTTTTCAAGATCTCTCTTCGACTTCCTTATTAGCACATTGAATTTGACTTGACATTCCTTGCGTTGTTTACAATTATTTTCAGTCGGCTCCTTCTTCCACTTTCTGAAGGCTTCTCTTTTAGCTCTAATTGCTTCCTTCACATCACTCGTTAACCATGTTGGCTGCCATTTGGTCCTCATTCTTTTTTTTAATACATGAAATACATCTAGACTGGACATCCAGGATGGAATTTTTAAATAACATCCATGGCTGATGTATATTTTTGATCTTTGCAGCTGCACCTTTAAGTTTCTTTTTTATGATTCTGCTCATGTTATCATAGTTAAGTGCTGTTGTACTGGATTTCCTGTGTAAACTTATTCCAGGAATTATATTAAATCTGATCATGTTATGATCACTGTTATCAAGCAGCCCCAGCACCATTACCTCCTTCACCAATTCATGTAGTCCACTAAGGCCTCCTTTTACAAAACTGCAATAACAGTTTCTAGCGCGGGGAGCCGCACTGAATGGCCTGCACTGCTCCCGATGCTCATTGAGTTCCTATGAGCGTCTGGAGCAGTGCGGGCCATTCAGTGCGGCTCCCTGCGCTAGAAACTGCTATGGTAGTTTCATAAAAGAGGGGGTAAGAACTATATCTAGAATTACTTCACCTCTTGTCAGTTCTTTCATAAAGCAGTCCTTGATTTCATCAAGGAATTTTATCTCCCTAGCATGCCCTGATATTACATTTACCCAGTAAGTATCAGGGTAGTTGAAATCACCCATTATTACTGTGTTACCCAGTTTGTTAGCTTCCCTAATTTCTGATAACAATTCATCCTGGTCAAGCAGATGGTACACTCCTATCACTATCCTTTCCCCCCTTACACACAGAATTTCTACCTATAGGGATTCTAAGGTTTCTACTTCTATAGAATTTTTAGTCTGTTCAATTCAAGGCCCTCCTTAACATATAACGCTAAGCCTCCACCGATTCAATCAACCCTATCACTTTGATATAACTTGGACCCGGCATGACTGTGTCCCATTGGTTATCTTCCTTCCACCAAGTTTCAGAGATGCCTATTATATCTAACTTTACATATAGTGCAATATATTCTAACTCTCCCAGGTTGTTTCTTAGGCTTCTGACATTTGCATACAGACATTTCAAATAATGTTTGTCACATCTCTTTACAATTTGCTCAGCAGTTGGCATGGATAATTTGCAATCTTTAAAATCAGCCTGCTCTAAATTTAAGGAAACCTGATCTACTGCAGCCTGTATTACAATCTCACTATCAGATGCTCTGTTTTCCCTTTTATGATGATATCTTTTAAAGATATCTTGTCCCGAACCTTGCTCTTTTGATTGACTGTCGGCCTTCCCCCAGTTTCTAGTTTAAAAGCAGTTCTATATCCTTTTTAAATGTTGATGCCAGCAGCCTAATTCCACCATGGTTAAGGTAGAGCCCATCTTTTCAGAATAGTCTCCCCCTTCCCTAAAATGTCGCTCAGTTCCTAACAAATCTAAAACCCTTCTCCCTGCAGCATTGCTTCATTCACACATTGAGACTGCTACCCTGGATTTTAACTTCCTACCTAATAGCCTAAACCTCCCTACCATATTTCCCTATGTCATTCATACTCACATAGTATGACAGCAGAATTTTATCTAGGTCACACGTGAGGTCTACCACTTTGTACCTGATAGGCAAGGCACCTAACATCCAGTAGCCACCCAGCTAGCTACATGCCTAATGATTGAATCTCCCACTATAATGGCTGTCCTAACCCTTCCCTTTTGGGCGGAAGCCACTGGAGATGCATCCTCAGTGCAAGAGGATACTGCATCCCTTGATGGGCAGGTCCTAGCTACAGGATTGTCTCCTGCTTCACCAGGGTGATGCTCTCATTTAAGAAGACCTCCCTCTGAGGTACCACAGAGACTGAAGGTGGGACTTTTCTTCAACATCCCTGTAGGTCTCCTCGATATACCTCTCTGTGTCCCTTAGCCTCAAGAGATTGGACCCATTCCCTGAATGCTAGGAGCTCTTTAAGACCTCTCACCAACTGGGAGATAATTAAATATGTGGCACTCAGTACAAAAGAATGGATAGCCCCCATCTTGCTGCTAGACTGCTGCCTGCATCTTAATATTGGTGACTTTCTTAAGATGCTATGGGAGTTGTAATATGTATTCTAAGTTCCCCTAAGGTTATGGTAATGTTTAATTTTTATTATTATTTTGCAATATTATAATGGTAGGTTACCCTCTAGGGATTTCTCAGACAATTTCTTAAGAGCTAATTACTAGCTAGTTATGTTTGTAGCCTTCTAATTGGTTCAAGGAACTATAAATCAGAGATCAAGCCAGGGATAGGTCGGATCAGGGGAAGGTGGGAGGGTATGAGTTAGAAGTCATGGCCAAAACTGACATCATTGGGATCTCTGAAACATGGTAGAATGAAGAAAACAAATGGGACGTAGCACTGCCGGGGTACAAACTATCGCGAGGACAGGTCAGGTCAGGTCGGAGGAGGAATAGCCCTATACATAAAAGAAAGCATACACTCGACCAGAGTGGACACAGTAGCGACGACCAACAAATTAGAATCGCTATGGGCTAAAATACCTGGAAGGAAAGGGCTCGAGATAAAGATGGGCCTGTACTATCATCCACCTGGGCAAACCAAAGCTACCGATGAGGAAATGGAAGCCGAGATGAAACGAGAATGCAAAAGCGGAAACACGATTATTATGGGAGACTTCAACTATCCCGGGATAGGCTAGAGTCTTGGAAGCACAAAATGTGCTAGGGAGTCCGGATTCCTGGAGGCTATACAGGACTGCTTTATGGATCAACTTGTAAGAGAACCGACGAGGGGAAATGCCACCCTGGATCTAATCCTAAATGGGTTAAGAGGACCTGCAAAGGAAGTGAAAGTAGTGGGACCGTTAGGAAACAGTGATCACAAAACGATCAGGTTCAAAGTTGAAGTAGGAATACTGAAGGAAAAGAGAACCACCGCGACAATTTTTAACTTCAAGAAAGGAAACTACGAAGCGATGAGGGTAATGGTAAGGAAGAAACTTAGGAGCAGCTCGAAGAAATGGCAGACTGTAGAGCAAGCCTGGTCTTTATTTAATGTCACAGTGAGTGAGGCACAAAATCTGTATATCCCCAGATTCAGAAAGGGGTGCAAAAAGAACTGAACAAGGCACTTGGCATGGATAACTGAAGAAGTGAAGAAAGTGATAGGTGAAAAGAATTCTTTAAAAAAATGGAAAAAGGGCAAAACCGAGGAGAACTGGAAAGAACACAGGAAGTATCAAAAAGAATGTCATCTAGTGGTTAGAAAAGCAAAAAGAGAATATGAAGAGAGGCTAGCCAGAGAAGCACGAAATTTCAAACCATTCTTCAGATATGTTAAAGGGAAGCATCTAGCTAGGGAGGAGGTGGGACCGCTGGACGATGGAGATAGGAAGGGAGTGGTGAAAGAGGAGAAAGAAGTAGCGGAGAGACTAAACATGTTCTTTTCATCTGTATTTACAAAAGAGGACACATCCAACGTACCGGAACCCGAACACTTCAAAGGGGACCAAGCAGAAAAACTAACATCCATGGATGTAAGCCTCGAAGATAGAAAAACTAAAACCTGACAAATCACTGGGCCTGGATGGAATCCACCCTAGGGTACTGAAAGAACTGAAGGAGGAGATAGCGGCACTACTACAGCAAGTCTGTAATCTATCCCTAAAAACAGGCATGATCCCAGAGAATTGGAAGATAGCCAATGTTACGCCCATCTTTAAAAAGGGATCAAGAGGTGACCCGAGGAACTACAGACCGGTAAGTCTGACCTCGGTTCCGGGAAAAATGGCAGAAGCGCTGATAAAAGAAAGCATTGAGGAGCATCTAGAAAGGAATAAACTTATGATAACAAGCCAACATGGCTTCTGCAAGGGAAGATTGTGCCTGATGAACTTATTGCACTTCTTCGAAGAAATTAACAAACAGATGGACAAAGGGGACCCCTTAGATATCGTATATTTAGACTTCCAAAAAGTTTTTGATAAGGTACCCCACGAACGCCTACTTCGGAAACTGAAGTACCATGGGGTGGAAGGAGACGTACACAGGTGGATCGGAAATTGGTTGGCAGGTAGGAAGCGGAGGGTAGGAGTGAAGGGCTACTACTCGGACTGGAGGAGGGTCACGAGTGGAGTTCCGCAGGGGTCGGTGCTTGGACTGCTGCTGTTCAACGTATTTATAAATGATCTGGAAACTGGGATGAAGTACGAAGTAATAAAATTTGCAGACGACACCAAACTATTTAATGGGTCTAGGACTAAAGAAGACTGCGAGGATTTAGAAAGGGACCTGAACAAGCTAGGGGATGGCAGATGAAGTTTAATGTAGAGAAATGTGAAGTCTTGCAGGTAGGAAACAGAAACCCAAGGTACAGCTACATGATGGGAGGGCTGTTACTGAGTGAGAGTATCCAAGAAAGGGACTTGGGGGTAATAGTGGACAAGACCATGAAGCCGTCGGCACAGTGCGCAGCGGCCGCTAAGAAAGCGAATAGAATGCTAGGTATAATCAAGAAGGGTATTACAACCAGAATGAAAGAAGTTATCCTCCCATTGTATCGGGGGATGGTGCGCCCGCATCTGGAGTACTGCATCCAATATTGGTCGCCGTACCTAAAGAAGGATATGGTGATACTTGAGAGGGTTCAGAAGAGGGCGACACGTTTGATAAAAGGTATGGAAAACCTTTCATATGCTGAAAGACTAGAGAAACTGGGGCTCTTTTCCTTGGAGAAGCGGAGACTTAGAGGGAATATGATAGAGACTTACAAAATCATGAAGGGCATAGAGAAAGTGAAGAGGGACAGATTCTTCAAATTTTCGACAACTACAAGAATGAGAGGGCATTCGGAAAAATTAAAAGGGGACAGATTCAGAACCAATGCGAGAAAGTTCTTCTTCACCCAACGGGTGGTGGACGCCTAGAATGCGCTTCCAGATGGCGTGATAGGACAGGGTAAGGTATTGGAGTTCAAGAAGGGATTGGACAATTTACTGAAGGAAAAGGGTATAGAAGGGTATAGATAGAGGGTTACTATACAGGTTCTGGACCTGATGGGCCGCCACGTGAGCGGACTGCTGGGCATGATAGACCCCTGGTCTGACCCAGCAGAGGCACTGCTTATGTTCTTATGTTCTTAAAAACTAAACAAGACTTTCCTCAACTACTATTGGTATCCTGAAGTGATCTAATGCTCTGAAATGCAACTCAAAATACTAATCTAGACTAAAACACATTTTATATATAAACCCTAACAGACACTCTAAAGGCTAAACCGTTGCCTAAACTGACTGCTGAAAAAAAACAGAGTACTGAATTAAAAATGAGAAGGTCAATGAAATAACCTCCCGAAGCCCAAGTTTTTTATATTTAAATTTTTTTTATTGGTTTTCAAATATAATACATTAAACAAAAAATTCAAAGTCTTACAACCAAGACATGCCATACAACACAGCACATATATTGCGCATTATGCAAGTGTGGCAAATACAGGGCTAGTTCAGGGTTTTCTTCCTTGAATAGCCAGGATTTACACAATGTTATGTTTGAGGTTCTGTTCCTTAAAGGCACTCAGATTCTATTGCTTCTCAATATGAAATGCCTGATACTATTTTCCTGCCCTGGCTTAGGGGGTGTGGCCTAGAGCTGCTTAAAGACAGGCTCAGGTTACACAGCAGAGAGGAGGGACGGAAGCTACAGGGAGAACGAAAGAAGACAGACCAAGAGCTCAGCTAGGAGCCAGCTGGAGTTGCCTCTCAGTGCTGAATCCTCAGACTAGGATATGCAAAAAGCAGCCAATCTGTCAATCAAATCAGGAAGGATTACAGAAGACTGGAAAGTGGTGAATTATACGCCAATCTTCAAAAAAGGCTCAAGGGGAGATATGGAAAAACTACTGACCGGTGAGTCTGACCTCAGTACCGAGAAAGATGGTAGAGGCGCTGATAAAGGACCGCATCATTGATCACCTTGACGGACACAATCTGATGAGGGCCAGCTAGCACGGCTTCAGCAAAGGAAGATCTTGCTTGACAAACTTACTGCACTTCTTTGAGGCAGATAGACAAGGGTGACCCAGTCGACATTGTTTATCTGGATTTTCAGAAGGCATTCAACAAGGTCCCACATGAACGACTTCTTCGAAAAATTGCGAGCCATGGAATTGAGGGTGATATACTCACATGGATTAAAAACTGGTTGGCGATAGTAAAGTAAATGATCTAAAGTCCTAGCATTTACTTTACTATTGTCCCTTGATTCTGCAGTTTTGGAGGTCTATTTCGGACCAAGTAAATAATATGTTAGAGAATCCAGTGGCTTTATCTTCTGATACTATTTTATTTTGTACTCTTATGAGAACTAAAAGTCAACTATCTACGAATAATAACAAGCTTCTATTAGTGATGACAGGGGTTGCCATGCAGCTTATCTTAAGAAATTGGTAAAACAGAGATAGGTTGAACTACACATTCTGGTGGGAATCCCTGTGTTATACATATAAAATGGAGCATTGCATGGCCATACAATAATAACTTTATTCTTGTATACCGCATTACCATGGAAGTTCTATGTGGTTAACAGATGAAGAGACTGTACATTTACAGCGAAGTTACATTTTTGGCGATGCTGCATTTACAGTGAAGTTATTTTTACAGCTAGGTTACATTTGCAATGAAGTTACATTTGCTGTAAGTTACTTACAGCGATATTACATACAGCAGTGTTACATACGGTGGTGATACATACTGCAGTATTCGATAAGGCAAAGCAGAGGCATTTAGTATGAGGAGTAATGAAGAAGGGATAATTAGTTAGACTGAGTGATCCATTTTATTAAGTCATTTAGTGGCTAACAGGATTGGAGGAGTCAGAGAGTATGGAGGTAAGTCGGAATTAGAGGAGGAGGCTAGTAAGAAGTTAGAGGAATTTGTCAAAAAGGTAGGTTTTGATAGACTTCCTGAACATTTGGTAGGGGGGAAATTGGAGATGAGGGTTGTGAGGCATTTGTTCCATTTGCCCGCTTGGAATGCTAGGGATCTGTCGAGGAATTTCTTGTAGAGGCAACCCTTCAGGGAAAGAAAGGAAAACAGGTAGGTGTTTCGTGTATGGGAGGGGCCTGCAATTTCAAGGTGCTCCGATAGGTAGATTGGTGAAGAGCCTGCTAAGGTTTTGAAGCAGAGGCAGGCGAATTTGAAGATGATCCTTGCCTCCACCTGCAGCCAGTGGAGTTTAGTGTAGTAGGGGCTTACGTGGTCATATTTTTTGAGGCCGAAGATGAGTCGGACGTTTGATGGTGTTTTTATAGGATCCCAGGTATATACAATAGTCCAGTATGCTTAGGATTAGTGATTGGACCAGAAGACAAAAGGAGATGTGGTCGAAGTGGCGTTTAATGGTGCGAAGTTTCCAGAGGGAGCAGAAACATTTTTTCACCTGGGCACTGGTATGATCTTCGAAGGTCAAGCATCTGTCTAGGAGGACTCCAAGGATTTTTATGGTGGGGTTGATAGGGTAGTCTAGACCATTCAATTTCAGGGAAGTGTTTGTTAGTTTATGGGTGGGACTTGCCAGGAAAATTTTGGTTTTTTCGGTGTTCAATTTTAATTTGAATTGTGAGGGCCATAGTTCTAATTTGGTGAGGACGGAAGAAGTGAGTTGTTCCGTCTGTTGTGTGAATGAAGTTAGGGGAATGATAATGGTGATGTCATCTGCGTATATGAATGATTTTAGGTTTAAGTCGGCTAGTGTCCGTGCCAGAGGGGCCAAGTAAATGTTGAAAAGGGAGGGGGATAGAGGGGAACCTTGTGGGACTCCGCAGAGATTGCGCCATTGATGGGAGAAGGTTCCATTGCTGTGGACCTGGTAATTACGGTTAGTTAGGAAGCTTGAGAACCAATTTAGTACTTGGCCAGTGATGCCGATGGAGTCAAGGCAGCTGAGCAGGATATTATGGTCGACCAGGTTGAAGGCGCTGCTTAGGTCGAATTGAAGTACTAGGGCGCTTTTGCCCAGTGAGAACAGGTGGAGGAGGTAATTGGTCAGAGCTGCTAAGACAGTTTCTGTGCTGTGGTTTGTGCAGAAGCCGGATTGGGAATCATGAAGAATGTTGAACTTGTCTAGGTAATTCATGAGGTCGTGGTTAATAAGGCCTTCCAAGAGTTTTTGGAAGAGTGGTATGTTGGCGATGGGTCTGTAGTTGGTAGTGGAGGAGATGGGTTCCTTGTTGCTTTTAAGGCGGGGGGAAACAAGAATGTGGCCAAGTTCAGTCGGGAAGTGACCAGTGGACAGGCATAGTGAGACCCAATTGAAGAGTTCGGCTTTGAATGAGGGGGGGGGGGGCGGATTTCATGATTGTCTAATAGGAAATTGTCTAATAGGCAGTTGGAGTTAGCGTAGTTTGAGTAGAGTTTGAGAAAAAGGTTCCAGTCTGGGCTTTCGAAGGAGCTCCAGGTCATGTCTGTTACTGAACCTCCCGTGTCTGCTGCAGGAAGGTTGAATATTGGCTCGGGGCTGGGAGCTATAAGAGACGATTTTAAGGTGTGAATTTTGTTGGCAAAATGGTCTGCTAGGATTATAGCGCGGGGCGGGAGGTCTGAGCTGGAGCATTTGTGTGAATCTGTGTCTAGAAGGGAGTTGACTATTCTAAAAAGAGCTTTACTGTTTAGAGAAGGGGAGTTGATTAGTTGGGAGTAATGTTTACTGCGTTTTACGTTGATCAATCTTTTGTATTCATTGACTTTCAGTCGCCAGTTGAGTCTGTCGTTGTCAGTCCCTGATTTACGCCATGTTCTTTCTAGTTTCCGTACTTCATGTTTTATGGCTAGGAGATCCGCATCAAACCAGCTGTTTAAGGGTCGAGGGGTTTTCTTGCGAAGTCTAAGGGGGGTGATGGTGTTTAGGACTTGGTTGCTGAAGTTTTTCCAGTCTAGGTGGAAGTTGGGGTCGGAGTTGGAAATGAGGGTGTAATGTGACCAGAAATCTGCAGGATTAATTTTTCCTCTTGTCCAGGTCATTGTCTTTGTATGGTTGGGCGTGGGTTTCCTGTCTGGTTGTTTTTTGAGCCAGGCTAGTTCGAAGTGACAAAGGAGGTGGTCGGACCAAGGGGTGTTAGACCAAGTTTGTTCTGTGAGACTTATGTTGGGAGTAGTGGGGGTGTTGGAAAGGAAAGTGATCAGGTCAAGCTGGTGACCTTTATTGTGTGTAGTGGTATGGGGGGGCTTGGTGAAGCCTAGCGATGTGAGGAAGGAGAATAGATCTGCGACATTGAGGTTCTCTTCTTGCTCAAGGTGTAGATTGATGTCTCCTGCTAAGAGGTTGTGGTTGCCGGCTGCCGAGTTCGTGAGAAGGAATTCGTAGTAATCTTCTTTTGCTAGATTCCATTTATTAGGGGGTATGTAGAATAGCGTGATGATAAGGTTATCAATGTAGTCAGTTTTGGAGATTTTTCAGGTGAGGATTTCCAGGTCATTGGTTAATTTGGAATCTAGGATTTGGAAGTGAAAGTGGTCACGGAGTATGATGGCCAGGCCACCTCCCCTTTTTGAGTTTCTTGAGAGGGGGATGATTTTGTAATGTGGTGGGAGAATATCCGCTATGATGGCATCCTGGTCGGAAATGAGCCATGTTTCGGTTAGAAGTACAATGTCTAGATGGGTTTCTTCCAGCCAGTGTTTGAAGAGTTGGGCCTTATTTCTAACTGAGCGAATGTTCAGGTAGGCGCCAAGAAGAGTGGATTGTTCTGGGAGGGGCGAAGGTTCCGAACGTAGTAAATTTTTTAGGGATCGTTTTCTATTGTGTGTTGGTCTGGGTGGGTGGCGGGCAGTGTTGATCACACGGATGGAGAAAGGACCTGTTTCAGTGATGTCATGAACGAGCCGGTGGGGGCGGAGGAATTTATCAGGTCCTGGGATTCTAGTCCATGATATGTAGGTTGGTATAGGTTTGAAGGCTAAAGCTTTTATAATCCAGCCTCTTGTGCTAAGCAAGTAGAGGAGGAGAAAGGCAATGAGCTTATGAGTGGAGCTGAACATGTTGGGGTAGCAGATAGGGTGGCGAGAGAGGGAGGCTGGGCAGTAGAGGGAGGGCAGGCAAGAGAAGTTGGGGAGGAGGGGAGACTGACGGTTAAGGGGAGGTGGGTAAATGTGAAAGACTTATGGGCAGATAGGAAGGAAAGATCTGAGGGCTAGAGAGCTGGTACTGAATATAGGTCTAAGAACAGATGTACAAAATATATAGGTACTGGTACTGAGTATAGGTCTATGAACAGATGTGAAAGAATAAGACTATAAGCATATACGATATAAAGACTATGAACAAATCTGTACTAAATAAGATTATGATATAGGAGACTATGAGGAGATCTATAAGACAGGTCTATGCAATTACGAGGTGTAAGTCATGATCAGATTTGCAATATGAATCTAAAAGCAGATATGGTATAATCTAGGAACAGGTATGTAATATCTAAGTCTATGAGCAGGTATGAAATAAGAAATAAGAAGTATAAATCTAAGAACTTTAAAAGATAGTACTTTAAAAGATAGTACTCTGGTCGGGGTGGCCTCAATTGAGAGTCCAAGAATAGAAACATAGAAACATAGAAGATGACGGCAGAAAAGGGCTACAGCCCATCAAGTCTGCCCACTCTGCTTACCCACCCCCGGTCTATGCCCTAATGACCCTTGGTGTCGGTCCCTGGCGGGCCGCTGGCACAGGGGGGTGATAGGCAGGAAGACAGTGGCGAATTGAGTACCGTAAATCTTTTTTCTTCTCGTTGGCTCCCGAACTGGATGTCAGCCCGGTGCTGCAAATCTTTTTTCTCTCTCCCTGCTGGTTCGGGGGAGGGGTGAAATGGCACTCGCGTGCCTCGTTGGAGCGGGCTCCCAAGAAAATGGAGCTCAGGCCGCTGGGCTGCTGCAATCTCTCTCCCGCAGGTTCTGGGAAGGGGTGAAACGGCACTCGCGTGCCTCGTTGGAGCGGGCTCCCAAGAAAATGGAGCTCAGGCTGCTGCTGTTGCAATCTCTCTCCCGCAGGTTCTGTGGAGGGGTGAAACGGCACTCACGTGCCTCAATGGAGTGAGCTCCCAAGAAAATAGAGCTCAGGCCGCTGCTGCTGCAATCTCTCTCCCGCAGGTTCTGAGGAGGGGTGAAACAGCACTCGCGTGCCTCGTTGGAGCGGGCTCCCAAGAAAATGGAGCTCAGGCCGCTGCTGCTGCAATCTCTCTCCCGCAGGTTCTGGGGAGAGGTGAAACGGCACTTGCGTGCCTCGTTGGAGTGGACTCCCAAGAAACAGGGACAAATTAAGAATTTTATGGATGTGTGGGAGCCATTGACTAAATACTGTAAAAAGGAATAATTTTATAAACAAGTAAACATACACATCCTGGGGGGAGTGGGGTAAGGGAAGGGAATGGAATTGGTCCAGGGATTTTATAAATGGTTTCATGAAGGTTTTGATTTATTTGTTTGTATATTAGCTGGGAGGGAGGGGGAAATTTCTTTGTTGCAGTAATATTTGAAAGTTTGCTGCGATTAATATATAATATACATATATGTAATTCATTTATTGCACTTTTGTAGTTTGAAAATCAATAAAGAATTAAAAAAAATAAAAAAACTGGTTGGTGGATAGGAAACAGAGAGTGGGGGTAAATGGACAATACTCGGACTGGAAAAGCTTCACGAGTAGAGTGCCGCAAGGTTCGGTGCTTGGGCCCTTGCTCTTCAACATATTTATAAATGACCTGGAAATTGGTACGACAAGCGAGGTGATTAAATTTGCAGATGATACAAAGTTATTCAGAGTAGTAAAGACACAGAAGGATTGTGAAGACCTGCAACATGATGGATTAGAAACTGGCTGGCGGACAGGAAACAGAGGGTAGGAGTAAAGGGACACTATTCTGACTGGAAAGGAGTCACGAGTGGCGTCCCGCAAGGGTCAATGCTGGGACCACTGCTGTTCAATATATTTATTAATGACCTGGTAACAGGGACGAAGTGCGAAGTTATAAAATTTGCGGATGACACAAAACTCTCCGGTACGGTTAGATCTGTTGAGGAATGTAAAGAACTTCAAAGGGACCTGAACAAACTGAGTGAGTGGGAAAATAAATGGCAGATGAGCTTCAATGTAGAGAAATGCAAAGTCATGCACATAGGGAAAGGAAACCTGATGTACAACTACACGATGGGGGGGATGATATTGGGGGAAGGCAACCATTGGTGGATAAAACAATGAAACCAGCGGCACAATGCGCAGTGGCCTCAAAAAAGGCGAACAGAACGTTGGGCATTATCAAAAAAGGTATCACTACCAGAACCAAGGAGGTTATCCTCCCGCTGTATAGGGCAATGGTGCGATTGCATCTGGAGTACTGCGTTTAATACTGGTCGCCGTACCTTAAGAAGGATATGGAGATACTCGAGAGGGTCCAGAGAAGAGCAACAAAAATGATAAAGGGCATGGAGAACCTTCCATATGCTGAGAGGCTGGAGAAGCTGGGACTCTTTTCCCTGGAAAAACGGAGACTTAGAGGGGATATGATAGAAACTTACAAGATTATGAAGGGTATAGAGAAGGTAGAGAGGGACAGATTCTTCAGACTGGCGGAGGCAACAAAAACTAGAGGTTACTCAAAAAAATTGAAGGGAGGCAGATTCAGAACAAATGCTAGGAAGTTCTTCACTCAGAGGGTGGTGGACACCTAGAATTTGCTTCCAGAAGAGGTGGTAGAGGAGAGTACGATTTTGCGTTTCAAAATGGGATTGGACGAGTTCCTGAAGAAAAAGGGGATTGAAGGGTACAATTAGAGGGTTACTATACAGTACAAAATGCTTTAGAGCATTAGATCACTTACAGGTCATTGACCTGGGGGGCTGCCGCGGGAGCGGACTGCTGGGCATGATAGACCTGTGGTCTGACTCGGCAGAGGCGATGTTTATGTTTATGTTCTTATAACATGACATAAACACGCTCAAGGAATGGGCCATGACATGGCAAATGAGGTTTAACATGGATAAGTGTAAGGTGATGCATGTCGGCAACAAAAATCTTATACACGAATACAGGATGTCCGGTACAGTACTTGGAGAGACCCCCCCAGAAAAGAGACTTGGGAGTACTGGTAGACAAGTCAATGAAGACGTCCATGTAATATGCAGTGGCGGGAAAAAGGGCAAACAGAATGCTAGGAATGATTAAGAAGAGGATCACAAACAGATCGGAGGTGGTTATCATGCTGCTGTACCGGGCCATGGTATGCCCCCACCTGGAATACTGAATCCAGGTGGGGTCTGGTTATGGGGCTGGTTAAGGGGCTGGAGGAATTGCCGTACAGTGAGAGATTAGAGAAACTGGGCCTCTTCTCCCTTGAAAAGAGGAGACTGAGAGGGGACATGATTGAAACATTCAAGATAATGAAGGGAATAGACTTAGTAGATAAAGGCAGGTTGTTCACCCTCTCATAGGTAGAGAGAACGAGAGGGCACTTTCTAAAGTTAAAATGGGATAGATTCCGTACAAACGTAAGGAAGTTCTTCACCCAGAGAGTGGTAGAAATCTGGAACCCTCTTCTGGAGGCTATTAAAGGGATTCAAGACAAAGTTCCTGCTGAACCAGAACGTACGCAGGTAAGGCTAGACTCAATTAGGGCACTGGTCTTTGACCTAAGGGCCGCCACCGCAAGAGCGGACTGCTGGGCATGATGGACCAGCGGCAATTCTTTTATTCTTAGGTGAGTGAAAGGTGCTGTAGCTCAATGAGTAAAAGCGCTGTACTAATCTTACAAAGGCTGTGAATTCAACTCCTGGCCCGTGAGTGAAATTCCTCCTAGCCCAGCTACTGAATTTATCACACTGTCAGATGCCATGGAAATTGAGGAAGATGTGCCTGTAATCCATGAGGCTGTTGAAGCTTTGCGGGTTAATTGAATCTGTGAGTGATATTTTTTCTTTACTTACCTGCTTACCAAAAGGTGGTTATTGTGAACTAAAGCAGCACAGTGTTTTGTATAAAGCTATTAACAAAAGGAAAGAAGTTATGGATTTCAGCTCATGTTTGAAGCAGTTTGCTTTTTCCCCGTCTGTGCTGATGAATGTGCTCCATTCAGTTGTGTTTGTTCAGGTTTGTACAGAGACCAGGAACAGAGTGTTTGTACAGAGTGTTTGTACAGAGACCAGGAACAGATTGAGGTCTGTAATAGAGAATGACACGGTGCCAAATTCATCACCGTTCCCGTCCCTGCGGATATCCGTGGGAAATAAACCCATGTCATTTTCTAGTGTCTATTTCATCCTCTGTCCTTCTACACCAGCATTATTCAAAGCAAAGCTTGTGGGTCAGTGGTTGTGGCCATTCATACTCTGATTCTTCCCTCTTTCCTTAAAGAATGACATGAAGATAGTTTCCCGCGGGGACAGGAACGGTGATGAATTTTGTCACTGTGTCATTCTCTAGTCTATAAGCTGTGAGCTGTGTTCTTTCCTTTATAATGCTTACGTTTCTCTGCTATTCCCTGTAAGAGAAATTTCATGTGGTACCTAGAACTGTTTAAGAATACCATACACTACTGATAAAGGTACTGTCTGCATTTTTGCTGCAAATAATAACTATGACTAAAACCTTAAGCACTCCGGTTTCTCTTGGCTGAGTGTGGGGGAGGTGCTATTGAGAGGAGCTGGCAAAGTTTGCCCGGATCACGTTTTGTGCAGACCAGCTCAGCAGTATTCTCAGGCTGGGAATTATATCTCAGAACAGGGCTCAGTCCTTGGACCTGTTCTCTTCAACGTCTTTATTAACGATATGGACTTAGGTGTGATGAGTGAGGTGATTAAATTTGCAGACGATATGAAGTTATTCGGAGTAGTGAAGACACAAGGGATTGCGAAGATCTGCAACGTGACATAATCAGGCTCAAGGAATGGGCATCGACATGGCAGATGAGGTTCAATGTGGATAAGTATAAAGTGATGTATGTCAGTAACAAAAATCTCATGCACGAATACAGGCTGTCCGGGACGGTACTTGGAGAGACCTCCCAGGAAAGAGACTTGGGAGTTTTGATTGACAAGTCAACGAAGCTGTCCACGCAATGTGCGGCCACAGCAAAAAGGGTGAACAGAATACTAGGAATGATAAAGAAGGGGATCATGAACAGATCGGAGAAGGTTATCATTCCGCTGTATCGGACCATGGTGTGCCCTCACCTGGAGTACTACGTCCAGCACTGGTTGCCGTACATGAAGAAGGACATGGTACTACTCGAAAGGGTCCAGAGAAGAGCGACTAAGATGGTTAAGGGGTTGGAGGAGTTGCCGTACAGCGAAATATTAGAGAAACTATCTAACAGGCAGACATTTCTAGTTCACTAACGAACAGACAGGCATAACTAACTAACAAACATCTAAACTATGAAAAAAAAATATATTTTTTGAAAATGGCAGGAAGAACTAGAAGCAACAGGGCTACAATCAAGACCGGCAACCCAGTCACTGAAGGGATCCAGGGGATGGCCACGGTCCACGTACAGACGGAAGGAGAGCTAGGACGGAGGACAGAGTTCTTTGTACAGACCGAGGTCATCCCCAAGCAGATGACTAAAGTCGCCACAGAGACAGAAGAGATGGATCAGCTAGATGGAGACATCTTGCAGGAGCTGAGGAGCCTGAGAGAGGAGGTAAAGCGCTTGAGAAGCATCCGAGAGGATGAGGCTTTCATCGACGGAGTCATCCAGGAGCTGTCCCAGATCACCGAGCAGGAGCCAGATAAGACCATCCTCAGGATGCCCAAACAATGATTGGGGTACATGAAGAGGCTGGAGACGCTGACTCCTGGCAGCTGGTAACTTCCTCTACAGGCAAACGCAGAAGACCTTCCTCTTCTGTCTCTTTCTCTCGTACACAGGGCAGTTTTAAATTGACCCCACTAATCACCTTGAGGAACAGATTCCAGCTGTTACAGGAAGGACCTGCCAATCAGGTACAGGAAGTTGTCCAGCAGACGGTTCCGGAGACAACAGATCAGCTCCCCCCAAAGAAGCGCAGAGTGGTAGTCATTGGGGATTCCCTGCTGAGGGGCACCGAGGGCCCAATTTGCAGACCGGATATGCAATCAAGAGAGGCTTGCTGTCTGCCAGGAGCCAGGATCCTAGATTTAATCGCCTGCCTAGACAGACTAATCAACCCCATGACCACTTCCCCATGCTTCTCATCCAAGTCAGAACGCCCCGGAGAGCATATCTGAAGACTTTGGAGTCCCGGGTGATAAGCTGCAGAGGATGGAAGAGCAGGTAGTCTTCTCCTCGATCCTTCCAGTGAGGGGCAAGGGAAGAGCCAAGGATGATCGTATACAGAGGACAAACGACTGGCTGTACGGATGGTGCAGGGAGATGAACTTCGGATTCCTGAACCATGGAGAGGCGCTGCAAGGACTACAGGGACCAGACGGACTCCACCTGACCAGAAGGGGAAAGAACGTCTTTGGGCTTTAAACTAGGTAAGTTGGGGGGAGGGTACCCACTCATGTACTGACGCAAGTAACCAACCTGGCGAGGTAAGTTGCCAATCCATTTCTGAGTACGAAGTAAGTACACACTGCATTTCCGAGTCAGTACTATAGGAGTCCAATTAGCTCAAGCAGGAAAATCTGTACAGAGATATAGCAAACATAAGGTATGGAGGGCTATGTACGTTAATGCCCACAGTTTGGGCAATAAGATTCTGGAATTAGAGACGGAAATGAGGAATGCCAACCTAGATGTGGTTCACAGACTCCCATGGGTGGGATATGGCTATACCGGGATACAACTTACTTCATCGAGACAGAGAGGGCAAATTGGGAGGAGGGGTAGCACTATACACTAAAGAGGACTTCAAAGTTACCAAAATCGCAGATGTCAAGTACACCGGGGAATCCCTCTGGGTAAATTTGGCTAGGGGAAAGGACAAATGCCTGTATCTTGGCGTAGTATAAAGACCTCCAAGACAACAGGAGGACATGGATATAGAATTAGTCGAAGACAAAGAGAATATCACTTTGCATGGAGACACAGTATTGCTAGGAGACTTCAATATGCCTGATGTGGATTGGAACAAACGTTCCACTACGACCAGCAGCAGCAGGAAACTATTAACCTCTATAAAGGGAGCGAGACTCAGACAAATGGTATTAGAGCTCACTAGGGACCGGGTGATACTGGACCTGATACTCACCAACAGAGAAAGTGTCACAGAGGTCTCGGTAGGCAATATGTTGGCCTCCAGTGACCACAACATGATATGGTTCAACCTCAGGAAAGGGTTCACTAAGTCAAACACATCAACCAAGGTCCTCAACTTTAAGGGCACAAACTTCGAAAGCATGGGAGATTTTGTCCATCGGGCACTGCAAAACCAAGTCGAAACAGATAATGTAGAGGTAATGTGGTCAACTCTGAAATAAACCATACACGAAGCAACCAACCGCTACATAAAATCAGTAAGTAAATGGCGAAGAAACAATAGACCACAGTGGTTCTCTGCGGAGATCTCAGACCTCATAAAAAAGAAGAAAAGAGCATTTATCTTCTACAAACAATCAGGGAAGCAACAATCTAAGGAAGACTATCTGGCCAAGTCTAAAGCAGTCAAAACAGCAGTCAGAGAGGCCAAACTCTGAATGAAGAAGAATCTAGCGAAGAACATCAAGAAGGGTGATAAATTCTTCTTCAGGTATATTAGTGACAGAAAAATAAACACAGATGGGATAGTACGCCTTAGGAAACCCGACGGGAACTATGTAGAATCAGACTCCGATAAAGCCAAACTTTTAAATGAATACTTCTGCTCAGTCTTCACTTGCGAAGCGCCAGGATCTGGCCCTCAGCTGCAGACAAGGGAAAGCTTGGAAGACCCATTTCGAAATTTCAAGTTTACGCCCAGCAGTGTCTACTATGAGCTATAAAGACTCAAGGTGAACAAAGCTATGGGACCAGACAAACTACACCCCAGGGTGCTCAGGGAGTTGAGTGATGTCCTGGCGGAACTGTTATCCGCGCTCTTCAATCTTTCTCTAGGTACAGGAAGAATCCCGTTAGACTGGAAAACGGCTAACATTATTCTACTCCACAAAAAGGGACGCAAGACGGAGGCTGTGAATTACAGACCGGTGAGTCTCACATCGATAGTGAGTAAACTTATGGAAACATTAATCAAACGCCAATTAGATGAAATCCTGAACGAGGAGAATCTACGAGATCCCCATCAACATGGTTTTACGAAGGGAAGGTCCTGCCAATCAAATCTGATCAGCTTCTTCGACTGGGTAACAAGAAAGCTGGATATAGGGGAGTCCCAGGACGTCGTGTACTTGGACTTCAGCAAAGCATTTGATAGCGTCCCACACCGCAGGTTATTAAGCAAGATGAGTTCGATGGGATTAGGTGAAACATTAACTGCATGGGTTAAGGACTGGCTTGGGGGTAGACTTCAGAGGGTAGTGGTAAATAGTACCCTCTCCGATACGACGGAGATGATCAGTGGAGTACCGCAGGTCTTGGTCTTGGGCCCGATCCTATTTAACATCTTCGTAAGAGACTTGGCTAAAGGGCTTCGAAGTAAAATTACATTATTTGCCAATGACACCAAACTATGCAACATAGTAGGCAAAAGCATAATAGACAAAAGCATAGTGCCCGACAAAAGCTCAATGCCCGACAGTATGACTCAGGACTTACTCCTGCTGGAGCATTGGTCAAAGACTTGGCAACTAAGTTTCAATGCCCAAAAATGCAAGGTCATGCACCTTGGCGGTAAAAATCCATGCAGGACTTACACCCTAAATGATGAGATCCTAGCAAGGACTGTAGCAGAACGAGACTTGGGGGTGATCATTAGCGAAGACATGAAGACTGCCAATCAAGTGGAGAAAGCGTCATCTAAGGCCAGGCAAATCATGGGTTGTATCCGTAGAAGCTTCGTCAGCCGTAAGCCCGAGGTCATAATGCCGTTGTACAGATCCATGGTGAGACCCCCATCTGGAATATTGTGTACAATTCTAGAGGCCACATTATCAAAAAGATGTGCTGAGAGTTGAGTCGGTTCAGTGAATGGCCACCAGGTTGGTCTCAGGACTCAAGGATCTCCTGTATGAGGAGCGGCTGGGTAAGTTGCAGCTATACTCACTCAAGGAACACAGAGAGGGGAGACATGATGGAGACGTTCAAAAATGTCACGGGCCGTATCGAGGTGGAAGAAGATCTCTTTTTTCTTAAAGGACCCACGGCAACAAGAGGGCATCCGTTGAAAATCAGGGGAGGGAAATTTCATGGTGACACCAGAAAATATTTCTTCACCGAAAGGGTGATTGATCGCTGGAATAATCTTCCACTACAGGTAATTGAAGCCAGCAGTGTGCCAGATTTTAAGAAAAGATGGGAATGGCATGTGGGATCTCTTCATGGAGAAAGTTAGGGGGTAGGTCATTAGTGTGGGCAGACTAGATGGGCAGTGGCCCTTTTCTGCCGTCATTTTCTATGTTTCTATGTTTCTAAACTGGGCCTCTTCTCCCTCGAACAGAGGAGCTTGAGAGTGGACATGATCGAAACATTCAAGGTACAATGAAGGGAATAGACTTAGTAGATAAGGACAGGTTGTTCACCCTCTCCAAGGTAGGGAAAACGAGAGGTATAAAACTGGAATGCTCTTCCAGAGTCTGTCATAGGGGAGCACACCCTCTAGGGATTCAAGACAAAGTTAGACAAGTTCCTGCTGAACTGGAATGTACGCAGGTAGGGCTAGTCTCAGTTAGGGCACTGGTCTTTCACCAGAGGGCCACTGCGTGAGCGGATTGCTGAGCACAATGGACCATTGGTCTGACCCAGCAACGGCAATTTTTATGTTCATCTTGATTTTTGGCAAAGCATATATTTTGATTATTGTTTCACTTTTTGTTTTCTCATTGGAATTGCTCAGTGACGATAACTGGGGCAGTTTTGTCAAGTTTTCTTTCTGGTTAAAGACTGACCAGTGTATTAAAGTTGGACTGATTTTGTTATATTCATGAGAGTTACCAGTGCTTTGTGCCAGGAACACTAGCACAGTGTGAAAACCTAATTTTGCCAGTGGCCTTAATAAACCTTTGGTTTTGGTTCAGACATTCTGACTGCTGGTTTATTCATTGCTTAAACCCATACTTACCTATAAAGGCACTTTAAGGCAGTTGCCTAGTGCTGTTCTAAATCCTGAAAGGGTCCTCTAGTCACCAGTGGTATACCTAGCATATGTAATAGCAGTAACCAACACAGATATATTGAAAACCAATGTAAGTAAATTATACACTTTCAATTGGAGACTGTTATGGTAAGATGATGTTACAGTTATGCAGTTGTGCAGAAATAATGAAAAGCCAGTGAAGCTCAATGTTTGCTCAAAAGAAGGAAAAAGCCTCAGAACGGGCCCTCCCACCACCACAAAGGTGGATATAATACATGGTTGAGCGATAACCTCGTTTAAAAATGAGCACTACAACACTTGAGCATGAACTGTGCTTCACATAAAAAGTTTTTCAGACAGAGGAACGGATTCCACTTATCTTAATGCTGATCGGCACACCAACGGAGGCCAGCGTTTCACCGACAGGCTATATCAGGGTGTGACCCGGCCGATCAGTCTGCAAAACAAAAAAGAAGGACAAGAGAACATGTAGTTCCTCACTTAATTTAAACTTCCTTTAATAGCAATTAAAAACATACCTTTATAAGAGCGTAAGGAAACGCTTCAAAAAGTCCAGAAAAGGGCTCCCATGGGGTGGCTCCGGATGTCTGGTTTTAAATCTTCCCGGTGGGGGAAAAAACGTCACCACCGGAAGTCCGTCAGAGAATGACACAAAAGCAGAGACATGATTGGTTCTAACAAAAACAGCTGACAAAAAAATGAAGAAATAAATAAATGAAGAAACAAGAAAAAGAAAAAAGGTTTGTTGCTCAGTGTACCAAAAAGAGAAAAAAGAAACAAAATGTGTGTGCATGCTTAAACCCACACGTGAGTAACTTTTTATATGTTTATATACTTTTATTTTTAATTTTTGTATCTTCGTTTTTCTTTTTTATGCAGTTGAAAAATTGAAAAGGGAAGACAGGGAAGTTTAAACCTAGTAAAAAGCACCCCATTCCAGTCTCTGATTAAGCCCGACAGGCTCTTCACTGTTAAGTAGATGGATCCAAAATTGCTCAGCACGTAACAATTGAAGTGGGCGATTGTTCACTTCTTCCCCAATGTGATCGATGACACAACACCGCAGGTCATCAAATGTATGATTGTACTCGAGACAGTGAACTACAAGGGGGGCTTGAATCTTGTTGTTGTGCAGGCAGCTTTTATGTTCGGTGATGCGTCTCCTAAAAGTCCGTGTGGTTTGCCCCACATAGATCTTCAAACAAGGGCAAAAGATGACATATACCACAAACGTGGTGGAGCATGAGGTCAGATGTTTGAGCCTATAGATTTTACCTGTGCCAGGGTGTACGAAATTGTCAGTGAATTCTACAGTAACGGCACAGGTCAAACACTTGCAACATTTCGAATGCCCCATAGATTCAATACAAGGTCCCCTCGATTTGGATAAAACATGACTAATGTCTGTGGGACTAAGTAGTTCCTTTAGGTTCTTCTGTCACGTAAATGCAATCCTAAGATGAGTCTCAGTGTGTATTGGGTGTGCTTCCATGAGTTCCCAATGCCTCCTTAAAATCTTAGTGATTCCGTTCATGCTAGGGGAATATTGCAAAATACAAGTAGCTATGTCATCGTCTGTTGATTTGTCTCTGGGGAGAAATAAGATTATTACAAGTACAAATGGACTACCTTGAATTGAATGAAGATCCTACTCCGCATTTGGCCACAGAAATCAGGGAATTCACTTTGGCAGCTTTGGACAAGGGGATTCTAAATAAAAAAGAATTTGAATATTTGAATATTATTGAACCTAGAGTCCCGGTCTTCTATGTTCTGCCAAAAATTCACAAAGATCTCATTAATCCCCCTGGACGCCCTATTGTGTCAAGCCGTGGCTCTCTACTGGAACCATTATCTACTTTTGTTGACATTTTTTTACGTCCTCTTATGTCTAGAGGTTTTTCGTACTTACGAGACTCTTCCTATTTTCTCATGAAATTGTCAGAAATTAAAACCATCAAAGAGATTACCTTTTTCGTGACTTTTGATTAAAGTCCTTATATACGATTATTCCCCAGGCGGAAGCTGCAGACATCATCAGAGATTTCTTGAACAGCACAAAGACGTCCCGGATTCCTGTAGATTTACTGGTAAAACTGATATCTTTTGCAATGGAAAAGAACTATTTCAGATTTCAAGATAAATATTTTTAACAAGTCTCCGGGGTAGCCATGGGTGCGACCATGGCCCCCTCGGTTGCCAATCTGTTTATGCAGAATTTTGAAAATGACTGGATTGTTCATAATTCCTTTTCTAACATGACAGCGATTTGGCTGCGTTTTATAGACTACATTTTTGTCATCTGGACAGGCACAAGAGAAGAACTCAATTCCTTCCATCTATGGCTCAACTCAAGGCATCCCAAAATAGAATTTAGCATGACTTGCCATCCCCATCTAAGTCAAGGGGAAGCAACCGGCAAGAGAGGAAGTGGGACCCTTGGATGATGGAGACAGAAAGGGAGTGGTAAAAGAGGAAAAGGAGATAGCTGACAGGTTAAACGAGTTCTTCACGTCAGTCTTCACGAGAGAGGACACAACCAAAATTCCGGAACCCGAGGAGATCGTAAAAGGAGATCAGGATGAAAATCTAGTCCAACTAGAGGTGAGCAAAGTGGATGTTCTTAGACAGATAGACAGGCTAAAGAGCGACAAATCGCCAGGTCCGGACGGCATTCACCCAAGGGTACTCAAGGAACTAAGGAACGAAATAGCTGAGCCACTTTGACAAATATGCAACCTATCCTTAAAAACTGGAGAGATTCCGGAAGACTGGAAAATAGCAAATCTTCAAGAAAGGCTCAAGGGGAGACCCAGGAAACTACAGGCCGGTGAGCTTGACCTCGGTCCCGGGAAAGATGATGGAAGCGCTGATTAAAGACTGCATCTGGGAACACATCGAAAACACTGGGCAGCTAAAGCCGAGCCAGCATGGCTTCTGCAAGGGCAGGTCATGCCTCACTAACTTATTATACTTCTTTGAGGGGGTAAGCAGCCAGGTGGATAAAGGGGAATCTATACACATCATTTACCTTGACTTCCAAAAAGCCTTCGACAAGGTACCACATGAAAGACTGCTAAGCAAGCTATGGAACCACGGGGTGCAAGGGGAGGTCCACCGATGGATCAAAAACTGGCTGGCGGACAGGAAACAGAGGGTTGGAATAAAAGGCCATTACTCACACTGGCAATGGGTCACGAGCGGAGTTTCGCATGGGTCGGTGCTGGGACCGCTCCTGTTCAATATGTTTATCAATGACCTGGAGGCGGGAACAAAATGTGAGGTTATTAAATTTGCGGATGACACTAAACTATACAGCAGGGTCAAAACCACGGAGGACTGCGAAGACCTTCAAAAAGATCTGACAACGCTGGAAGAGTGGGCCAAAAAGTGGCAAATGAGCTTCAACATAGGAAAATGCAAGGTCATGCATGTAGGGAAAAAGAACCCGATGTTCACTTACAAAATGGGGGGATCACCGCTAGGGGTGAGTAACCTTGAAAGAGACCTGGGAGTGATGGTAGACACATCATTGAAGGCGTCAGCACAGTGCGCCACAGCCTCAAGGAAGGTGTGACAAATCTAGCGCTATCTCTAGCTTTGACACATTGGTGAAGAAGGTAGGTAGTCCCCGAGGCAGGAGGGCTGGTCAGGTTGGCCCTGCAGAATATGAAAAGCTGACTTCACTTGGACTATCCCAGGAGTTAAGAAACTACAGCTCCCAGAAGGCCAGTTTCAGCACAGAAAGCTGTTACTGAGACAGGCACAGCTGCAGAGAGTTTTCTCTCCCTTCTCACTCTGCAGCAGGGAGGGGCGAATTAGAGGGGGTTAAAACAGAGCAGCTGAGAGAGAGTCAGGAGGAGGAGGAGCCGAGGAGGCTTCAGGGTGTGCTCGGTGGAGAACCCTCTCCTCCTCAACGGAATGCTGAGGAGCTGAACCAAGACTGGCAAATGTTGGACACAGAAGAGCTTACTGCTGACCCAGGGAGTAAGGAAGGAACCCCAGGGGAACCCATGGAAATCCAGGAGAGTCTGGTAGGACCGGAGGAGGTGTCCATGGACATTGATAAACAGTAAGGGGATGTGAATTGCCTGTGTCCACAGTAGTGAAGCTACCAGTTATGCCAGTGATAGTTTGAAGGGGCGTTGTATTTCTCTCCCTGCTGATAATGAACTGTTAATTGCTGCTTGAAAGCTTTAGGTGCAAAGCTAGCAAATGTTGTGGCATTTTTTTTGTTCTCTCTGCTAGCAACCAAGCTGAGCCGAGAGCGTTCTTCCTCACAGCTGTGCATAATTAATTACCTGAAAGGCACAGCAGGGAGCTGTGCTGAGAGCCAGCACGGACCTTGTGAATTCTGTGCTAAAGAAGAGAATAGTTTTACAGAGCTACAGTATGTGATAAGCCACGTTAGGCTGTGAAAACCAGGTGACATGCTGGCCAGATTTCTTGTTGCACAATTTCGGGTTAAAGTTTGTTTCTGTTCGAATTTTTTCATGCCTGTGAAATGACCCAGCTGCTGGAGCTGAAGCAGCTTAGTGAAAGTTACTAAATCCAAACTACTCTGGTGAACAGGACTGTTTATAGATGTGCTAACAAAGTCCAGAGGCTGTGGAACGATAGGTTAAGATGAGACACACCCAAAAACCTGGACACTGGATTTCTTTGAAAGTTTTGCTCTGTTTGAACTGCTTGTGTTTTGCCTCATAGTTTTGAGTGCTTGTTTTGAGGTCTGCTAAGCTGAAGCATTTTTCCTTTTGTTCAATGCAACCAGTGAACATAATAAAACCTTTGTTTGATTATTCTGCTATCCTGGATTTTGAGGTGTGTGAGTTTCTTTTCCCTTGCCTGTTTCTTTTGGTAATGTCAGGGAATCTGACCTAAGAAGGCCTGAAGGGTACCCTGGTTAAAAGGGTATACGTATGGACAGCAACAGTCACAGGGTTCCAGCTCGCTGCCGTGAACAGGAGCTGGGCAGGTATGACAAAGGCGAACAGAATGTTGGGCATCATTAAGAAGGGTATCACGACCAGGACGAAGGAAGTAATCCTGCCACTGTATCGTGCAATGGTGCGCCCGCACCTGGAGTACTGTGTCCAGTACTGGTCGCCGTACCTCAAGAAGGACATGGCGGTACTTGAGAGAGTCCAGAGAAGAGCAACTAAGCTAATAAAGGGTATGGAAGACCTCTCATATACTGACAGACTGAAGAAGTTGGGGCTTTTCTCCCTGGAAAAGCGGAGACTTAGAGGAGACATGATAGAAACCTTCAAGATCATGAAGGGCATAGAAAGAGTGGACAGAGACAGATTTTTCAAATTACGGGGAACCACAAGCACAAGGGGGCACTCGGAGAAATTGAAAGGAGAAAGGTTTACAACAAATGCCAGGAAGTTCTTTTTCACTCAGAGGGTGGTGGATACATGGAACGCGCTACCGGAGGATGTGATAAGCAGAAGCACACTACAGGGCTTCAAAGAGGGGATGGACAGGTACCTGGAGGATAAAGGGATTGAGAGGTACAGATAGGAGTAGAGGTAGGTAATAGGGATAGAATTAGAGGATTAGAGGCAGTTACAAAATTAGTCATGGACACTGTTCAGGCAATTAGGCCTGATGGGCCGCCGCGGGAGTGGACCGCTGGGCAGGATGGACCTCTGGTCTGACTCAGCGGAGGCAACTTCTTATGTTCTTATGTTCTTATGTCATGGTCATTAAAAATGATGACAAGATTTACACTACTGTATTTAGAAAATCCACAGATAGGAATACTTTAGATTTTTCGAGTAACCACCCTTTACAGTTAAAACGCAGCCTTCCCACATCCCAATTTTTCAGATATCGCTGTTTATGCTCTAAGTTGTCTGACTTTAAGTTGCAAAGTAAACATCTGTATACGAAGTTAAAAACCAGGGGTTATCCGGGTCATGTCCTTAAAAAAGCTTACAAACAAGCTAAATATTTGAATAGGGATTTTTTATTTCTCCCCAGAGACAAATCAACAGACGATGACATAGCTACTTGTATTTTGCAATATTCCCCTAGCACACAGGTGTCAAAGTCGGTCCTCGAGGGCCACAATCCAGTCAGGTTTTCAGGATTTCCCCAATGAATATGCATGAGATCTATTAGCATACAATGAAAGCACTGCATGCAAATAGATCTCATGCATATTCATTGGGGAAATCCTGAAAACCCGATTGGATTGCGGCCCTTGAGGAGGGACTTTGACACCCCTGCCCTAGCATGAATGGAATCACTAAGATTTTAAGGAGGCATTGGGAACTCATGGAAGTACACCCAATACACACTGAGACTCATCTTAGGATTGCATTTACGCGACAGAAGAACCTAAAGGAACTACTTAGTCCCACAAACATTAGTCATGTTTTATCCAAATCGAGGGGACCTTGTATTGAATCTATGGGGCATTCGAAATGTGGCAAGTGTTTGACCTGTGCCATTACTGTAGAATTCACTGACAATTTCGTACACCCTGGCACAGGTAAAATCTATAGGCTCAAACATCTGACCTCATGCTCCACCACGTTTGTGGTATATGTCATCTTTTGCCCTTGTTTGAAGATCTATGTGGGGCAAACCACACGGACTTTTAGGAGACGCATCACCGAACATAAAAGCTGCCTGCACAACAACAAGATTCAAGCCCCCCTTGTAGTTCACTGTCTCGAGTACAATCATACATTTGATGACCTGCGGTGTTGTGTCATCGATCACATTGGGGAAGAAGTGAACAATCGCCCACTTCAGTTGTTACGTGCTGAGCAATTTTGGATCCATCTACTTAACAGTGAAGTCTGTCGGGCTTAATCAGAGACTGGAATGGGGTGCTTTTTACTAGGTTTAAACTTCCCTGTCTTCCCTTTTCAATTTTTCAACTGCATAAAAAAGAAAAACGAAGATACAAAAATTAAAAATAAAAGTATATAAACATATAAAAAGTTACTCACGTGTGGATTTAAGCATGCACACACATTTTGTTTCTTTTTTCTTTTTTCTCTTTTTGGTACACTGAGCAACAAAGCTTTTTTCTTTTTCTTGTTTCTTCATTTATTTATTTCTTCATTTTTTTGTCAGCTGTTTTTGTTAGAACCAATCATGTCTCTGCTATTGTGTCATTCTCTGACGGACTTCCGGTGGTGACGTTTTTTCCCCCACCGGGAAGATTTAAAACCAGACATCCGGAGCCACCCCATGGGAGCCCTTTTCTGGACTTTTTGAAGCGTTTCCTTACGCTCTTATAAAGGTATGTTTTTAATTGCTATTAAAGGAAGTTTAAATTAAGTGAGGAACTACATGTTCTCTTGTCCTTCTTTTTTGTTTTGCAGACTGATCGGTCGGGTCACACCCTGATGTAGCCTGTCGGTGAAACGCTGGCCTCCGTTGGTGTGCCGATCAGCATTAAGATAAGTGGAATCCGTTCCTCTGTCTGAAAAACTTTTTATGTGAGTGCCCAAGTGTTCATGCTCAAGTGTTGTAGTGCTCATTTTTAAACAAAGGTTTTGCCTGTGAGGTTATCACTCCACCACCTATTATATCCACCTTTGTGGTGGTGGGAGGGCCCGTTCTGAGGCTTTCTCCTTCTTTTGAGCAAACATTGAGCTTCACTGGCTTTTCATTATTTCTGCACAACTGCATAACCGTAACATCATCTTACCATAACAGTCTCCAATTGAAAGTGTATATTTTGTACCTAGCATATGTGACACCCAGGGCCATTCATTTTTTGACACCCCCCATCTATATGAAAAATATGATTTTTAGTAACAATCCACATATCACACAAGAGTGTACCTAGGAAAAGGCAGCATCTTAAACATTGCAGTGAGCACTAGAACACCGACACATACATTGTAAAACTAAACAAGACATAACCCGCACAGTTAATTGATCCTGCAGTCAATGCCAACTGAAAACTATGTTCTTTTTATACACACTAAACAGAGATACACCCTCGCCCAATATGGAATAATCACAAACTAAAAATAAAAATATGTAGACAAAAGTTAAATTGAACCGGCAAGAAACCAGACTCTGCATATAATGCAACACCACAAAAACAGTAACACATGTCCTCTAATACTATGCAAAATATAAAGACAGTAGATGTAAATTTGAAAAAACTTGATACATAACAATCACCACTTTACAAATTAACAAAACAAATAATGAGAAATAAGAAAATACCATTTTATTGGACTAATCCATTTTTCAATTAGCTTTCAGAGGCCAAATCTTTCTTCAGAACAGTACTGTTATGGTGTCCTGTCCTGACCTGAGGAAAAGAGGGTTTAGTCCAAAAAATTGCCTTATTTCCATTTCCTATTTATAAAATTTTATCAATACAGTTACAATACTACTTGATTCTAAGTAAAGCAACAAAAAAATCTTTCTACCTTTTGTCATTTCTGCTTTAATCAACTTATCTTTGCTCTCTTCTTTCTATACAGCGTTTGTCCTCTCTCTCTTCCATGCAACATCTGCCCTCTTTTTGCCCCTTCCACCCAGTTTGTGCCCTCTCTCTGTCTACCCCTTCCATCTACGGTCCATCCTCTCTCTGCCCCTTGCATCCACTGTCCACCCTCTCTCTGCCCCTTGCATCCACTGTCCACCCTCTCTGTTCCATATGGCATCTTCCCTCTTTTTATGTCCTTTCAATAAACTGTATATCCTGTGCCCTTTCTCTCCTTTGTACATGATTCATTTTGGCTTTATCCCCTTCCCTATGCTCTGGCATCTCTCTCTTCTTCTTTCCTTCCTTCCTTCCCACTTCACCCCATGGTTTGACATCTCTATTAGAGAATGACACGGGGAAAAAATTTGTCCCCGTCCCCAGCCGACTATCCTCTGCACCGCCCCGTCACCGCCATTCCCTTCACCGCCCCGTCACTATCACCGCCATCCCTTTCACCGCCCCATCACCGTCACCGCAGCATGCATAAAAGCCTCAGACAGGTATGATTTTATATACTTATCTTTATTAACGTATAAAAGAAACATACTTTACAACTTAGTTAACTATACAAAAACAAAACACAACCTGTACTTTTAATTGTCCTTATTTTTTAACCCGTGGATGAACAACAAATCATCCACAATCTCTGGATTCAATCTAGTTCTCCTTTCTTCCACAGTCCTTCCTTCAATAGAGAATGCCCTCTCTGAAGATGTGCTGGTAGCTGGAATGCACATCCCTGACCCCCATCCCCATCATAATAGTAAATAGTACTAATTGTAATGCAATTTCTTCCATTCATTTTTCATGTACACTACTGTATATAATATTAATTCATTATGGTAACCACAAAATTAAAAGAAACACAAAGCACACTGTATGCAGAAAAAATATTAATTAATATTTGTTTCATTTTTCAAAGAGGTCAAGACAGATGACTAAAATATGCAATGTCACTTCAGAAACAACTATAGAAAAATAGACAAATATAATGCAAAATATAGATAACTGATATAAATTCTCAAAACTGACACATTTTGATCACTAAATTGAAAATAGTCATTTTTCATACAATTTTTCTATCACTAATCTTCCCCCACCCCATATATATTCCGCAGGTTTTCAAAGAGGTCAAGGCAGATGATTTTATGCAATGTAACCTCAGGAACAACTATACAAAAATAAACAAATATACCCCCTCCCCTTTTACTAAATCGCAATAGCAGTTTTTAGCGCAGGGAGATGCGCTGAATGCCCTGCACTGCTTTCGATGCTCATAGACTCCTTGTGCTAAAAACCGCTATTGTGATTTAGTAAAAGGGGGCCATTGTGCAAAATATAGACAGCAGATATAAATTCTCAAAACAGACACATTTTGATCACTAAACTGAAAATAAAATCATTTCTCCCACAAGTGGACATGCTTAGTTACGTCAGCTCCATTTATTAATCTTGCAAAGTCTGATATACATTTGCCTGCGGGGACAAATCTTTTCACCGTTTTTGCGGGCGGTGAAAACTTTTGTCTCCGTGTCTGCGGCGATTTGGCTATGGAGTCTCCATAACCCGCAGCCAAACTGCAGCCACACCGCGGTTCCCTGCGGGGATCACTCCCCGTGTAATTCTCTAATCTCTATCTTCTTCCTTTCTTTCCCCCCATGTTCTGGCATCTCCCTTCTATCTCTCCCTCTGGCACCTCCTCTCCTTTCTTTCCCTCTGGTCTGGCATTTTGTCTCCTTTAGTTTCCCTTCCTTCCCCCATGTCCTGGCATCTCTCTCCTCTCCTTCCGTCTCCCCCTCACACTCCATTATCTAGCATCTCTTTTCCTTCCTTTCTCTCCTTCCTTCCACCTGGTCTGGCATCTGCCTCCTCCCCCTCCCCCCTGACATCTCTTTCCCTCCCTGGTCTGGTAGCTCCTTTCCTTTCTTTTACTCCCATGGTCTTGGCATCTCTTTCCTCTCCCTTCCCTGGTGTTCCTTCTCCCTACTCTCTCTTCCCCATTTCCCTTCAGTGTCCTCAGCCCACTCTCTCTCCACTTTCCTTCAGCGCATGCACATAAAAACAAGCAAGTAATTTTATATCATTTTCATTCTATTCATTTATAGAAATTAAAGTCTAAATAATGCCAATCACATAACAAAACATGATTTTACAAAAATAATAACCTGCACAGTCAAGCCTGCAAGGATTACTAGATGTCTTTCAGCAGCTCCCCTCCCTTCCCCTTACCTTCATGGCCAAGTCAAAATGATGTATCAACAATAAAATTTTAAAAACACAAAGCACACTGTACGCAGAGAAAATGTTAATTATCATTTATATTCCACGGGTTTTCAAAGAGGTCAAGGCAGAAGACTTTATGCAATGTCACCTCAGTAACAACTATACAAAAATAGACAAATATACCCCCTCCCTTTTTACTAAATCGCGATAGCAGTTTTTAGTGTAGGGAGCTGCGCTGAATGCCCCATGCTGCTCTTGACACTCATATGCTCCCTGCGCTAAAAACCACTATTGCGGTTTAGTAAAAGGGGGCCATAGTGCAAAATATAGACAGCATATATAAATTCTCAAAACAGACACATTTGATCACTAAATTGAAAATAAAATCATTCTTCCTACCTTTGGTAATTTCATCAGTTTCTGGTTGCACTTTATTCTTCTGACTGTGCATCCAATATTTCTTCCCTTCTTTCAGCCTCTTGTATGCTTACTCTCCTCCAGACCTCATTCCCTCCCACAACTTTTTCTTTCTTTCACCCTGCCCCCTTCTTTCTTTCTCTCTCCATGCCCCCTTTCTTTCTCTATGTCTGTCTTTCTCTCTATCTCCTTGCCCCATTTCTTTCTTTCATTCTTTGTTTCACCCTGCCCCCTTTCTTTATTTCTGGCTCCCTACCCCCCCCCCTTTTTTTCTTTCTTTCTCCCTGCCACCGCCATTGGGAAACATGCTGCCACTGCCACCGGGGAATAGGATGCCACTGCCACCATCGGAAACAGACCGGCGCCAAGTTCTCCCTGCTTCTCTTCCCTGCGGGCCGACCAACTCTCACCACCCGACGTCAATTCTAACGTCGGAGAGGACATTCTGGGCCAGCAAGGCAGCGATTGGCTGGCCAGAACGTCCTCTCCGACATCAGAATTGACATCGGGTGGTGAGAGTTGGTCGGCCTCGCGGGGAAGATATGCAGGGAGATCCGGCCTGTCCCCCGATGGTGGCGGTGGCTTGGGGTAGGGCTGTTAGAAGGGAAGCAGGTTGGGCACCCCTGCTGTAGATGAGCCGTGAGCCGCAGTCAAGTGGCTAAAGAGCCGCATGGGGCTTGCGAGCCTGACCACTGCCCTAGGGAGAACACTGGAGGGTGGCCAACTGTGCACCCCCTTGGGGTTTGCAACCGGGGCAGACCGCCCACCGCCCATCCTTGGTATGCCACTGCTAGTCACAGAGGTCACGCTGGGGAGGTGTTTGTCACTGCTGAAGCACCCTAGCAAAGGGAGTTAGGCACCTAGGGGTGACACAAGATATAATGAAACATATGAAGAAAGTATATATACAATAGCCATCAAACTATCCACAGCAACTGTCAAATTGCTCCCAAAAGGGGATAAATGACCCTTAAGAGTCACACCCTTAAAACTTTGCAGCACGCTGATGATGCAGGCTTACCCACTTAATATCTATTATCGTTACAGCTGTCTATCAATCCCCATAAAGTGTGCTTCCTCTCGATTAGTGACGGGATCTACAAGGGATAGGAGAAGAGGTTTGATAATTCTTAAGTTTTCCTCATTTTCCCTTGTCTGCACTGCGATGCTTGGCAGGTATCCTTGGGGGGGCTCCGATTTCTGTCTTTCTTGTACAGATGTTTGTACAGATGTCTTGTATGTTACTCAGAATCCAGTTGAGTAGCCGCTATTAGTGTGTCTGCATATTCATGCATTATGTTATCTAACACACCTGCTGAAGACTCTCAAGACTCCTGAGGCAGGCCGGTTTGGCTGAAACATGTACATGTTGAGTCATTGGATGAATTAATAAGTTTTTGGATGAATAAAGGCATTTGAACCATCAGATGAGTTGAAGGACACTTTATTTGTGCACATCCCACTCTGGTTTTGTGTATTCAAATTTATGGTTTTGTTTCCCCTGTTTTATTCTTTCTCTTTTTCTCTTACACATAATGCTCATTCTTTATACCACTAAAATTTCCATTCTCCCCAGTGATACCAAACACAATGCAATATAATGCAATAAGATATTTTTGTCTGCAGCTAGGCCTAACTGTAGTAATCTAGTTTGTCATTTAGAGGGACAGATATTTTTTAAACCCAATAAACAACTTTGAGTGTTAGCTATGATATATATATCTATTAAAGTAGATAATGTATGAAAAGGATTCTCTCTGAAGTGCATAATATTTATATGCAGCACGCAAAAACATATCCTTTTGGATTGTTCAATTAAGAACCTTAAGTAACTGAGTATTGTCTCTCTTTTGCCATAGCTATATCAAGTAAATGAATTGGTATTGTTACATGTTGCCACATTCAGTACAGGCAACATGGTTTCTCTTTTGTTTTCTATCTCTTATTTGGATCATATTGGAGTACAGCTGCTGAATGATATTTGGAATGCTTTTCAAGCATTTCTTTTCAAGTATCTCTTTCTGTATGCACAGACATCTGGCTGCTCTCCCTTTGAGATTCTTACGGGATTTTAGTCCCTGTTGGTGAGGCTTTTCAGCTCTTTTTTTGCCTTCACCTTTACGCAACAGTATACCTGGTGTGGAATGCCCCAGAGCTATGTTGACTCCATTGTCCTTCCGGCTATTCTACAGTCATGCACTGCCCCTCATGGTCCTGTCCTCATTCTGTACCTCTTTTTGTGTTCCATAATTCAGGAGCCCTGTCAGGCTGATAGTTTGCACCTTTTACAATGGTTGTCTGTGTGTGGTCACAAGGTGTCATGAAATAAACTGCACTGGTGTAAATCTGAAGTGAAATACCTGGGTTTTGTCCTGTCTCATGGTCAGAGGAAAATCTGCATTTTCCGCACTGCTGCTGTTCTGGGTCTGCCCCGCCCTGCTACCAAGAAAGACATGCTTACTTTTCTTGATATGATTGGTCACTGCCGCCAATGGATCTCTGCTTGTTCCTTATATGATCAGATTCTGAGACAGACCCTGGTTTCTGAAATGACTGCTCTTATCAGATGGACTCATGAAATGTTGGACATTTGAGATGTGCTTTGGTTTCTAGCTCAGGTCTGGGTTCTCCTGCTTATGCCCATATGTTTTATCTCTTTGTTTGGGACTATTGTAACACCATGAAGGGAGAACATGGCGGTAAGTTACGCTCTGTTGCCTTTTTTTCTATAGTCACTCCTGTTCAAGAAAGCTCTGGCTGCTTGTGCTATGGTGGTAGAGATGGTTACTCCTCTGCCCCTTGGTCACCACATTACCCTTCACACTTTTCATGATGTCCAAGCCCTTCTTTTAAATGGGCTCCTGGGTCTCAGGGGTGAATATTCTCTTCCTCTCTTTTTTTAGAGCTTCAGTCCTTTGTTACCCCCCCCCTCTGAACTTGATGCCTGGCGTTTGGCAGGTGCCCAAAGCCGCCCTTTTGGACGGACTTTGGTGCAAAGAGGGGAAACCCTGGATACCAGCTGCTAGCTCTCCCTTATTCATTGCCCAATATCATGGTATTGGTTATCATAGTGCTCGCTCGACATTTTAACTTCTTGCTAGTGATATTTTTATTCTTGACCTTTTGCTCCTTGATACAGATATATATAGCTCGATAATTACAGCTGGCACGTTTGTGACTTGAAAAACATTCTATGGAAAACTACCAAGATACTGATACGTGTCCCTTCAATCCCCTCTTACGTCATGAAAATGACATCATACACAGCATGAGCTGGAAGGGAGTGATACTCTACTTATGTCTCTCGAGGAGGGGTTTTTTAGGAGCTGTAATACGAATAACACAATACATGAGCAGTCAAAAACAAGAGTGCAGATAATAATAGAGATAACAATAAAAAGGTCTTTTACCCAACCCTGCATTCAACTAAAGTGCTGATCACAAGAATTAGATAAATCAGAGTTACATTTGAGCTCAGCAAAGAGGTCTGCTAATTTCTGAATGGCCATAGTAGGACCTATATTGTCAGAAATAAAAGTGCAACAGCTTAAAGTACTGGGAAGAATTTAACAGAATTCTCAGCTAGAATCATATCTAGGACCATACGATTTTGAAAACCATCTGGGAAGTGGAGCCTAATTGATCAGTAATACCTTGCAAGGCGTCCCTAGAGTAGTTCACAAAGCGTTACTGATTATAATAAATTTAATTAATCCAATCAACATTCATATTAATAGTAATAAAGGGAATAAGGAACTCAAACCCAGCCTTAACCTGAGCTCGGGCCTTAAATTCATCTGGGACCCCTATAGCATCTATGTATACATGTGATCAGATTTATATGCAGAAGCATGATAACCTTAGCTAAAGTGCACTGGCCTATCCACTGGCTGGGTAGCTTAACAGGGAGCCAAAAGTCTCCATAAAGCCAGTAAATATCAAATCTGATGCAGCAACAATGTGGCATACCTATGAGCCAAGACAGAACAATAACTTGGGGGATAAGTGTGCATTCTGGGGAGCGGTAGGGTGGAATATTGATACTGACTGGGCTTATAAACTAGAAAATACTCTGAAAAAAGGTGGACCAAAATGGTAAATCACTGCTTACTTGTATGACCCTTCATAAGGTTGGAAACTGTTAAAAGTGTTCCTGCACAAATTATTAAGCTTTCTCTTACTATTGACAACCCTACCTACTGATGAAGGTATGTACATTATGGACATGTGGTTTAAGGGTGGGTCTAGCTATCCGACCCATCAGTTTTTCTTATGAGATCTATCTACCTCCTCTAATTTTACCTATCACCTTTGTGCACTGTGGTGTTCTAAATACCCTTTGCTGCCAGGACAGCAAATGCTTGATATTGCCGTTACCATCTATAAGGGCAATTACACATGTCATGTTTCTAATCTGACACAGGGTAGTTTTGTAGGTAATTTACCCCCAGGTTATCGTTCTGTCTTGGCTCATAGGTATGCCCCATTGTTGCTGCATCAGATTTGATATTTACTGGCTTTATGGAGACTTTGAGCTCCCTTTTAGCTCCCTGTTAAGCTACCCAGCCAGTGGATAGGCCAGTGCACTTTAGCTAAGGTTATCATGCTTCTGCATATAAATCTGATCACATGTATACATAGATGCTATAGGGGTCCCAAGAGGGGTCCCAGATGAATTTAAGGCCCGAGCTCAGGTTAAGGCTGGGTTTGAGTTCCTTATTCCCTTTATTACTATTAATATGAATGTTGATTGGATTAATTAAATTTATTATAATCAGTAACGCTTTGAACTATTCTAGGGACGCCTTGCAAGGTATTACTGATCAATTAGGCTTCACTTCCCAGATGGTTTTCAAAATCGTATGGTCCTAGATATGATTCTAGCTGAGAATTTTGTTAAATTATTCCCAGTACTTTAAGCTGTTGCACTTTTATTTCTGACAATATAGGTCCTACTATGGCCATTCAGAAATTAGTAGACCTCTTTGCTGAGCTCAAATGTAACTCTGATTTATCTAATTCTTGGGATCAGCACTTTAGTTGAATGCAGGGTTGGGTAAAAGACCTTTTTATTGTTATAATCTCTATTATCTGCACTCTTGTTTTTGACTGCTCATGTACTGTGTTATTCGTATTACAGCTCCTAAAAAACCCCTCCTCGAGAGACATAACTAGAGTATCACTCCCTTCCAGCTCATGCTGTGTATGACATCATTTTCATGACGTAAGAGGGGATTGAAGGGACACGTATCAGTATCTTGGTAGTTTTCCATAGAATGTTTTGAAACTGTAAGAAAGCCAGACCCTGTTTGTCTTTCCTTCTTTGAAGATAGTACAAGGACATTTATGTTTGAAAAGATATGTTCTTAACTTGTTGTGAAGTGAATTCAATTGTTTTTATAAGCCGTATTTGCAAACAGCTTTAGATTAGGGGCTCTGCTGGTCAAGGCTTTTTCTGACCTTTTGGACTCCAGTCTTGAGATAGAAAAAATGCTGATGTGTTTAAAGTTTCATGTGACCTGTGTCCATATATGGTTTGTGTTTACGTCACATGCTGACACATGCTGACAACACTGATTCATTTAGAATGATATAAAAGATGTGAAGCTCACAATAAAATTGGACATGTTTTGGAGATCATTTCTTGCCTCTACAATATGTCCCCAGGTGCACCTGTCTTCTAAATGGCAGAGAAAGTATGGGGCAGGAATTGGGACCTAATCCTTTTCAATGTATTCATTACTCCTTTCCAGAACGGCAGCAATATAGGGCAATCCCACCAAATGTGGAAAAAAGAGCCTGGTGAAGCTCTGCACTGCCAATACTTATTCAATACTTAGGGATACATCTTATGTAATTTCTCTGGTGTATAAAACTAATGAGAAATTACCTTATATGCATTTTCTTGTATCAGTGCACAAGTGGATGCCTTACAAACCTCCCCACAGATAGGAGACCACTCGTTCTCATTGTCTCATATATGGAAATATATATATTTCTTGCCTTCTCCAGTATCGATAAATTACCGAGATGGGTTGTGGAACCATTTTGAGCAGTAACCATAAATTTTCCAAATGTTCCCCTATACTAGGTGTTACCTTATCCCATCTTTTAGTACAAATAATGTGCTGTACTTGATGATAAGCTAATAATCACCCACAGGTAGCCCATGCATTTGTTGAAGAGCCTCAAAAGGTATCAGCCCCCCATCATGTAATAGATCTCGAAAAGTGACCAAACCCAACTGTGCCCACCGTTCAAATACCTTATTTTCCTTGCCCACCACATATTGCGGCTCATCCCTCAATGATACCAATGAAGACACCAATGACACCCGCACCAGCAAACCTTCACTTTACCCCACAGTTTCATCAAGTATTTTAAAAAGGGATTGTCAAAGTCCTGCAGCCAATGCCTATCAGGACCTGAGGACCACAACCTATGTTTAAGCTTTTCAATTCCCACTTGACTCTGTTCCATCTGAATTCCCCTCTTATTCTCCCCAATGACCCAGTCCAGTAACAGTCTCATTTGTGCAGACTGAAAATACCAGAACAAATTCAGAACCCCCAACCACCCAAATCCCTAGCTGACCACAACAATTTCTGAGGAAGTTGCGGGGATTTCTTTTGCCATATGAATCTCTTAAATTCTGCATGCAGCAATTGAAAAATGCTATTAAGCATTAAAATGGGCAAAGTCTGAAATAGAAATAAGTCTCGATAACACATTCATCTTTATTACAGCAATACGTCCCTGCCAAGAAAGCCATAGGGCGTGCCAGCTTTGCAAGTCTATTCTAATCTGCTGAAGCCCAAGTTTTACCTTTTCCCAAGTTTGAATGCTAGCAGGTAAGAAATACCAATGGAGTTTTTCTTCCCCTTAGCAAGTAAAATATTCCAATGGAGGTTTTCTTCCCTTTAGCAGATCCTCTCTCAGTTCCTACTCAGGATTTTGTCCACTGAACAAACTGCCAAAGGCTGTTCCAGAGATCTGCATGCTGCTCTACTAGAATTTCTCAGAACATCTGAAGCTGTCATACAGGTAGATATGTACTGTTTCATTTATATCTTTAGGAGATAGGAGGGGGGTCAATGACCAAAGGGGGGAGTGTGTGGGATCTTGCCTACATTCTAGAGCTCAGCAAGATGGCAGCAACAGCCTAAAGCTCTGTGAAAGCCTGACATAAATAGTACACTTTCAAATTAACCACTACATTCATGAGCTGTATTTCCTCTGATACCAAGCTCAGACAAGTGAGAGATCAGATTGGATTTATTCTGGAGGTGTCAGAGGGTGGGATTTCTTGACAGCAGAATACTATTTAGGATTACTGAGCTATCAACTGAACTCCCAACTTCATGTTTGCTTTGATGTTTTCAATTTGCCTTAGCAGTTTGAGACAGTGCTTGAGGCAATTACTTTGAATGTCACTTGACTGACAACGGGTGGATCTTGTTACCAGCAAAATACTGTTTGGAACTAATTGATTTGGCATCTGAACTTCAGCCTTACTCTTCTTCTACTGCTGTTTTGCAAAGAACTTGGTCGGTTTCCTTGACAACTAAACATTTTAAAAGAGTGCACCATGGCAATTACATTGAGTATCACTTGGCTACTGGAAGGTGGGACTTATGCCAACAAAATTCAACTTATGACAGCTTGGATGGCAACAGAACTCCAACTTCATTCCTCTCTTGTTTTTAAAAACTTAGTTGGTTGTCCTGGCAACTGATCAGTTTGGAACTGGTTCATCTGTCCATTTCTCCATTGTTGTTCTTCTTTCCACTTCATCACTGGAACTGAAGGCCTAATGTCCTGCTGAATCCATCACTGTGAACTAAGAAGAAAGGTCCAAATGATCATCTTGAATCAATGGGTCCAGTGCTGCTATATAGGAGTCAATTCTCTTGCCAGTCAGTTTTAAATGGATATTGGATAATTGACTTTGTAATAAACTTTAAAACATATTTTGATAATTATCATTTAATTACTTCATTCATCATACTATTCACATTTTCATTTTAACTGAGATTTTCAGAACTTTTCTGTTACTTTATTAATGCTTTGACAATGGGAATTTTTTTTCTTAATTACTTCCAAATCATTTTTACTTATCTAGTTCACTGAAATACATTAATTAGTCTTTCATCTATAACCGGGTTCACTTTTTCAAACTCCTCTCCTTAAACATGTCTGAAAAATTATGGTTTTATTTTATTTTATATCTCCTACTTACAGAGTGGTTCATGTCGGGTATAGAATTCTCAAATTTAGAAAACCAATATATAGCAGCTGATGCCAAAAATACACACACTTTTTCAGTTGGTTATTACAATAATTTAGTCTATGGAAAAGATCTAAATGTGGAAAATATAAAAAATTAAAGTAAGACCGAAAAGAGGCACCACTGAGCTGAGAACTAAGATGGACGCATAAAGCTTTCTCTCCTCTCTACAGCTCCAGAAAATTGAACTGAGCACCTTTTCTGCTTAATCTTTTCCTGACAAAATTACTACACCTGCCTCTGAACATGTCAGGGAGCAAATATACCAAAGCAGAACTCCCTGCTGCTCCTTCATCAGGCTCAAAATGCCAGAAGCATGATCCTCCTTCTCCTGAAAAATCAGTTGCTGGCAAGCACATGGCATCCTCATCAGATTTAATGCTGGAGGAACTTTGATCCCTTAAAGATCTCATCACAAAACATTATGAAGTAACAGGATTTAACTTCTCTAACAGCTTCTCTTCAAACCTGACAGACCAGAATTGATGTGCTGGAAACCAGAGCTGATACTGCTGCACTTTCAGCAGCTCAATTTGAAGATCAAACCCAGCTAAAACTGAAACAGCTTGAGCAAGAAATTGTAGATCTCTCCAACAGAAGCAGGAGAAATAATATAAGAATTATTGGTCTTGCAGAAAGCTCTGAGGGTTCGTATCTCACTAAATTCCTTATGGAACAGCTTCCTGTGCTTCTAAATATCTCAACAGGTCTCCCACTGCAGTGTGAAGCAGGATCTGACTCATCCCAGACCCATAGCGGCTAAATTGCTCTGTTTCCCTCAAACTCTTCAAATCCTTACAGCTGCAAAGAATTCTACCAACCTCCAGTACGCAGGAAAAAGAATTCTCATCATCCCAGACTTAGCTAAAACAACAGCCAGGAAAAGGAAATCATTACTGGAAATGAGGGCTCATCTGAAATCCCTGATGGCATGCTATGGACTTCAGTATCCAGCTAGAATGACCGTTACTCTGCACAACTCCACTCGTAACTTTGATTCCCCGGATCAGCTACAGAAGTACCTTGATCAAATTAAATCACAAGGAATGTCATCTTCTTAATGCCTCTATGGGATCCTGCACTCTCGTTCAGCAGCTCTCCACCACATGGATATGAGACACCATGCTGTCTTCTCTGATGATAAGTACTTGCTGATCCTCTGAGACTTTCAAATTTAGCTTTGAGCTAAACTCTCTTTGATTATCCTACTGTTATTTTTCCCTCTCATATACTTAAAACAACCTAATTTCAACTAGCTTTTGTTTCCATTTATTGATAAGAGTGTGAGACAGTAAGTCTTTTTTCTCTCCTTCTCCCTCTCTCTGTATGGCAGTGGGGTTTCCCGCCTCAGCACTAGCTGAGATTTCAGTAAAATTTCACTTCAGAGCACATTAAATTATACAGGCTTTTCATGGTCTGACTCTGAATCTTTCCTTGCTCTAAAATGACTAACTATGCAGCAATTTATGCTTTCAATTTGTCCACTCTATTCCTTCTCACTGAGCTGATGTGACCCTAGTTAATGGCTGCCTCCTCCTGACACTGATTGTAAGCTCCCCCCTTGCTTGTTAGTGTGTGCAGCAGGCTTTAATGTTCAGTGGTGCTCACAGGATTTTCTTTTGCAGTTTACAATCCTCTCTATCATATATCATATGATTCACTGTTTATTTAAGACTAAGCTCCTCTCTGAATCTCCAAGTCAGGCCTTTCCTATATTTTCTTTCTATGCATAAATAGGTATAGCTCATTTTTTTTGCTGTATGAGACTTGCTTTATATGTACCATGCTGCTGCTTTCATTGTCAAGATTGCCTCTTAATCTTAATTTTCTATGCAGATAGATGACATCACTGAAAATGACTATTTATGTGGATAACTTTATTAGCTGGTATAACATCCTTTTTCTTTTTTTTCACTCTCCTCACTGTCTTCCCAGCTTCACTAATCCTCCTGCAACTAGTGGTTCTCTCTTTATTATTATATTGATTGTTATGAATATCCAGTTATTTGGTATGTAACGCCTTTCTGATTCTCTGTGCCAAACCTCTCCTATACTCTCTAGATGTGTATAACTATGTATATCTCACTTTTTTTTTTTTTTACTGTATGTGACCTGCAGTATACATGTATGTATCACGCTGATGCAGCTTTCACTGTCAAGTTTGCCTCTTAACTTTATGTTCTTTTTTTCGATGGATGTTATCAATGAAATTAACTTATTATGTGGATAACAATAATTGTATATATGGAATTTTCTTCCCCCACTGCTTTCCCAGCCTCATTAACCTCCTTTCCAATGGAAAATCTCTGCAGCCTATAGTTTTTTCCTTATTATCATATTAAGATTCCATGATAATCAAATCTTCACTGTTATTTGATATTTAATACTTTTCTGAATCTCTATGCCAAGTCTGTAGGCAGTTTCTTAACTTGTATTACGATGTACATTTCCAATTTATTCTATATGTGACTTGCAGAGCATGAATCATGCTGTTGCTGCCTCCACAGCTAAGTTTGCCTTTTAACCTTATGTTCTTTATGCAGATAGATGGTATTAATGTTAATGACATCTTCTATGGATACTTGCTAATATAGAATTCTATTCCCCACTGTTCTCAGATTTTTCTCTCTAGATATTGTATAATTGGATTAGATTTCGTGTTTCTTTTTCATGAGATACCTACCCAATTAAACACTCTCCTGCTTCATTCTATTGAAGTTCATAATTGCTCTCACGATCGCTTATTTTATTTATTTTCCTTACCTTTTATTTTCCAATCATTTTGGAGTCTCTATGGGTCAAAATTCCAAGAACAAATGGCCTGGAAATGAAGATCGGCATCTACTATCGACCCCCCTGGGCAGTCCGAAGAAATTGATGGAGAAATGATAGACGAGATTAAATGCAAATGCAAGGGAGGAAACACAGTTATCATGGGTGACTTCAACTATCCAGGAATAGACTGGAACCTAGGTACCTCCGGCTGCATTAGAGAGACCATGTTCTTGGATGTTGTAGGCGATTGCTTCCTGGAACAACTTGTCAAGGAAAATACTTGAGGAAATACAATTCTGGACTTAATTCTAAATGGCCTGCGAGGACCGGCACAAGATGTAGAAGTAGAAGGGATGCTGGGAAGCAGCAATCACAATATGATCCGCTTTGATCTGGATGCAGGGGAGAAACATCGGTCAAAAACAGCAGCCATGGCACTGAACTTCCGAAGAGGGAATTACAAAGGGATGAGACTCATGGTAGGGAAGAAGATTAAGAAGAGGATAAGCACTGTAAAAACGCTAGAGCAAGCTTGGTCCCTTTTTAAGGACACAGTCACCGAGGCGCAAAATCTGTACCGCTTCCTTTGCGGGTCGTTTCCACTTAATATATCGAAAGAACAGCTTGAAGTTCTTTGTCTCCTTGGCTATTTTTTCCTCGTAGTCTCTTTTGGCCCCTTTTACTGCCTTATGGCACCTGTGTTGATATTGTTTGTGCTTGTTCCAGTTTTCGTCCATTTTTGACCTTTTCCATTCCTTAAATGAAGTTTTCTTGTCTCTGTCTTCCTTCACCTCTACAGTGAGCCATGCCAGTTCTTTGTTCTTTTTCCTCTTGGATCCTTTGTTGATACGCAGTATATATATACTGCGTATCAACAAAGGATCCAAGAGGAAAAAGAACAAAGAACTGGCATGGCTCACTGTAGAGGTGAAGGAAGACAGAGACAAGAAAACTTCATTTAAGGAATGGAAAAGGTCAAAAATGGACGAAAACTGGAACAAGCACAAACAATATCAACACAGGTGCCATAAGGCAGTAAAAGGGGCCAAAAGAGACTACGAGGAAAAAATAGCCAAGGAGACAAAGAACTTCAAGCTGTTCTTTCGATATATTAAGTGGAAACGACCCGCAAAGGAAGCGGTAGGACCGTTGGATGACCATGGAATAAAGGGAGCGCTATAAGAGGACAAAGCAATTGCTGACAAACTGAACACATTTTTTGCGTCTATATTTACCAAAGAAGATATACACAGCATACCGGAACCCATCAGGCTATATGCTGGAAATGAAGACGGAAAGCTGACAGGATTGACGGTCAGTTTAGAGGAGGTGTGTAGGCAGATTGATAGGCTTAAGAGCGATAAATCCATGGGACCGGATGGCATCCATCAAGGAACTGAAAGGGACCATAGCAGAACTGCTTCAACTAATAGCCAATCTGTCAATCAAATTGGGAAAGATTCCGGAAGACTGGAAGGTGGTGAATGTTACGCCAATCTTCAAGAAAGGTTCGAGGGGAGATCCAGGAAACTACAGACCTGTGAGTCTGACCTCAGTACTGGGAAAGATGGTAGAGTCACTGTTAAAGGACAGCATCATTGATCACCTTGATGGACACGGGCTTATGAGGACCAGTCAGCACGGTTTTAGCAAAGGTAGATCATGTTTGACTTACTTGCTGCACTTCTTTGAGGGAGTAAACAGACAGATAGACAAGGGCGATCCGGTCGACATTGTATATCTGGATTTTCAGAAGGCGTTGGACAAGGTTCCGCATGAATGACTACTTCAGAAAATTGCGAGCCATGGAATCAAGGGTGAAATACTCACGTGGATTAAAAACTGGCTAGAGCATAGGAAACAGAGAGTGGGGGTAAATGGACAATACTCGGACTGGAAGAGCATCACCAGTGGGGTTCCATAGGGCTCGGTGCTTGGACCCGTGCTCTTTAACATCTTTATAAATGATCTGGATATAGGTACGATGAGCGAGGTGATTAAATTTGCGGACAATACGAAGTTATTCAGAGTAGTGAAGATTGCGAAGATCTGCAACAAGACATAATCAGACTTGAGGAATGGGCATCGACATGGCAGATGAGGTTCAACATGGATAAGTGTAAAGTGATGCATGTTGATAACAAAAATCTCATGCACGAATACAGGATGTCCGTGGCAGTACTTGGAGAGACCTCCCAGGAAAGGGACTTGGGAGTTCCGATCAACAAGTCAATGAAGCCGACAATGCAATGTGCAGCGGCGGCAAAAAGGGCAAACAGAATGCTGGGAATGATAAAGAAGGGGATCATGAACAGATCAGAGAAGGTTATCATGCCGCTGTACCGGGCCATGGTGCACCCTCACCTGGAGTACTGCGTCCAACACTGGTCGCCGTACATGAAGAAGGACACGGTACTACTCGAAAGGGTCCAGAGAAGAGCGACTAAGATGGTTAAGGGGTTGGAGGAGCTGCTGTACAGCGAAAGATTAGAGAAACTGGGCCTCATCTTCCTCAAACAGAGGAGATTGAGAAGGGACATGATCGAAACATTCAAGGTACTGAAGGGGATAGACTTAGTAGATAAGGACAGGTTGTTCACCCTCTCCAAGGTAGGGTAAACAGGTGGGCACTCTCTAAAGTTGAAAGGGAATAGATTCTGTACAAGCGTAAGGAAGTTCTTCTTCACCCAGAGAGTGGTAGAAAGCTGGAACACTCTTCCGGAGGCTGTTATAGAGGAAAACACCCTCCAGGAATTCAAGACAAAGTTAGACAATTCCTGCTGAACAAGAACGGGCGCTGGTAGGGCTAGTTTCGGTTAAGGTGCTGGTCTTTGACCAGAGGGCCGCTGCGTGAGCGGACTGCTAGGCATGATGGACCCAGCAGCAGCAATTCTTATGTTCTTATGTTTCCCAATGTGCTCAACCACATATAATCTACAGTTAGAGGGAATGGCTTATGTGTTCCATTCTCTGTTCTCAGCCAATGACTCCATTGTATAGTTTTCTCTATAGGTTGGAATCCGTTGTGTTCCTTATACTGTTTGTTATGAGATTCACAAATACACTACTTCCGTCAATGCTCTCTCTCTGCGAATATTGTGCTTATATTGTGCTGATTTATATCACTACTTGGAATTTTAGCAAATTCTTATCAAGCAGCCTTTATGACTAACTCGGCTAACTCTCCCATCAATATTATTTCTTGGAACATAAATGGTCTTTAAAACTCTATTAAAAGGAAAAAAGTTCTAATTCACCTTAAGAAACTTGCTCCTAGTATAATTATGCTACAAGAAACTCATGTGCTAGATATTCCTCACCAAATCTTGTAAATGGATCAAAACCTCACCAAATCTTGTAAATTTCTCACCAAATCTTGTAAATGGATCAAAACCTCCATTCACTCTCCTTCTAAAGGTGGGAAAGGTGGAGTTTCTATTCTTTGCTATAAATCACTTAATGTCCAAATCATACAGCTATTTATAGACCCAGAAGGTAGATGGATACTAGCACATGTTAAAATACACAACATTGACATATTGTTAGTAAACATCTATGCTCCCAATTCTGATTCCCCGGAGTCCAGCTTGCCTGCAAGCAGCCACAGAGGGAGAGAGGCAAGAGAGAGACTTGGAAGGCAGGGGTTAGGAGAGGAGGAGAGCCAGGAGGGCACAGGGAGAGTGCAGAGCGAGGGGTAGCGGCGAGAGGTAGCTCCGCCCACCCCTCCGACGTTGGACCTCGGAGCTCCGCCTTAAAAGGGGCGGAGCCAACGCCAAACAGTCCAGCTTGCCTGCAAGCAGCCACAGAGGGAGAGAGGCAAGAGAGAGACTTGGAAGGCAGGGGTTAGGAGAGGAGGAGAGCCAGGAGGGCACAGGGAGAGTGCAGAGCGAGGGGTAGCGGCGAGAGGTAGCTCCGCCCACCCCTCCGACGTCGGACCTCGGAGCTCCGCCTTAAAAGGGGCGGAGCCAACGCCAAACAGTCCAGCTTGCCTGCAAGCAGCCACAGAGGGAGAGAGGCAAGAGAGACTTGGAAGGCAGGGGTTAGGAGAGGAGGAGAGCCAGGAGGGCACAGGGAGAGTGCAGAGCGAGGGGTAGCGGTGAGAGGTAGCTCCGCCCACCCCTCCGACGTCGGACCTCGGAGCTCTGCCTTAAAAGGGGCGGAGCCAACGGTGCGCGGCCGTTCGGCCAGGGCACTACACCAAGGTCAGCACACAACCAGAGGCAGAGAGTGAGTGTGGGTGTGAGGTGAGCACACAACCAGAGGCAGAGAGGTAGTGTGGGTGAGAGGTCACAGCAGCAGCAGGCAGAGGGAGAGAGGACACAGCAGCAGCAGGCGGAGAGTGAGAGTGGGAGAGAGGACACAGCAGCATCAGGCAGAGGGAGAGAGGACACAGCAGCAGCAGGCGGAGAGTGAGAGTGGGAGAGGGGACACAGCAGCACCAGGCAGAGGGAGAGAGGACACAGCAGCAGCAGGCGGAGGGAGAGCGAGGGAGTGAGGACACCAACAGATCAGAGGAGACCAGAGTGGTGAGAGCCAGAGGAGGGAGCAGAGAGCAGAACAGGCAGACGAGAGAGCGGAGAGCAAATAGACGGACCAAAGGAGCAGAGCAGAGAGCTGAGGGAGACCGGAGAGCGGAGCGGATAAGATGGAAATGGAGGCAGCCGGAATACACCAGAGCTTTCCAGTATACTGCATGGGGTGCCATATGTACGACTACTTCCCCTCGGGAAGGCGGGAGTACATATGCGGTCGATGCCGGGAGCTGGAAGGCCTGAAGTATGAGATCGCGAGATTGCAGGCCAGGGTTCAGGACCTGGAGGGGCTGCACGCTTCAGAGGAGCAATGCCAGGCGTCTGAGAATCCAGACAGAAACAGCTCCATTGAAGATCAGGTGAGGGACCTTGAGAGATTCATCGAGGAGAGCTACAGGAGGGTCGAGGAGCAGAACCAGCAGCAACTCAGACAGGTGTCATCAGACGAGAGCCAGGACCCACCGGAGGATGGACCTAGTGGAGAGGCCAGTGGAGAGGCCAGGAGGGCAGAGGAGGCCAAGGACCCCGAGGGAGGAGCGCCCAGATTCACCCTGGACACGGACCTGAGGCAGAGGAGGCTCTTAAGGAAGGGAAAGACTGCAATTGTTGTGGGAGACTCGATCCTGAGGGAGGTGGACAGTCACGTAGCCGGAGGTCGAGAGGACCGGCTGGTGACATGTCTCCCTGGGGCCAGGACAAAGGACATTGCCGACAGAATTGAGAGGATCTTGGATGGAGCCGAAACGGAGGAGACAGCAGTAATTGTCCACGTCGGAACAAATGATATGAGCCGGAGGAATTTCAGCATGCCTGCGCTAACAGACCAGTTCAGGGTCCTGGGAAGGAAGCTGAAACGGAGGTCACAGAGGATAGCATTCTCGGAGATCCTGCCGGTCCCGAGGGCAGATGCAAGGAGGCAGGCCGAGCTCCAGGAGGTGAATGCGTGGCTGAGGAGGTGGTGCAAGGAGGAGGGCTTCCACTTTGTGAGGAACTGGTCGTCCTTCTGGGGAAAGAGCAAGCTCTACAGGCGGGATGGCCTGCACCTGAGCACGGCGGGAACAAGAATACTAGCAGCCAACGTAAAGAAGGAGATCGAGAGGGCTTTAAACTACAGAGAGGGGGAAAGCCGACAGCTGACCTGATGACGCTTCGGACAGCAGTATCAAGAAAAGATGCTGAATGGGCTGACTGCAGGGAGGAGGACGGGGGTCCGATGGAACTCGCGATCAGACAGCGAGGGAAACACCAGGTAACAGCAACTTGCTGGGAGAAGTCTAAGGGGAAGGGGAAAACAGGGGATTCAGGAGGACAAGATGGCACCAGGGTGCAAACAGAAGGCAATAAGGTGGAGCCACAGGGCAAAGGGGAGACACAAGGCAAGGGGGAACAAACCAAGGCCCAGGGGACGATAGCACAGGAGGGGGCTGGTACTCCCCGGGGAAAAGCGGGGAGGTGGGGTGGAGGGGACATGGGGAGGAAGAGAGTTGCGAGGGTAAAGGCGGAGGGCACAGCAGAGGCACCGGGAGCGGGAAAACGGCCCGAGACCCAAGGGAAGGCGGCCCAGGTAAAGGCAGAGGTGGAGGACAAACACCGGGACCTACAGTGCTTATACGCAAATGCAAGAAGCCTCATGGCTAAGATGGGTGAACTGGAAGTCATGGCCAAGGGGGAGAACCTGGATATAATTGGAATTACAGAAACCTGGTGGACAGAGGAAAATCAATGGGATGTGGCGCTGCCAGGGTACAAGCTCTACAGGAGGGACAGGACCCACAAGAAGGGGGGAGGCATAGTGCTGTATATAAAGGACTATATCTACTCGATAGGGATCGATACGGCAACAAAGGCAGAGGAGCTAGAATCGCTATGGGTCAAATTGCCGGGAAAGAAGAGTGCAGACATAAAGCTGGGGCTGTATTATCGCCCGCCTGGTGCGTCAGAAACAATAGGACAAGACTTGGAAGCAGAACTGAGACAGGAATGCAGGACTGAAAGTGTAACAGTGATGGGGGACTTCAACTACCCGGGGATAGACTGGAGTACGGGACACTCCAACTCCACGAGGGAAGCAGGATTCGTAAAAGCTGTGAGGAACTGCTTCATGGAGCAACTAGTCAAGGAACCGACGCGAGGGGATGCTACTCTTGACCTCATCCTTAACGGATTAGGGGGGCCTGCAAGAGGGGTAGAAGTGGGAGGAACACTAGGCAACAGTGATCACAACGTGATCAGATTCACATTAGAAAGGGGGGTCACCCATAGTGGGGAGGACCGCAACGACTGCGCTCAACTTCAGGAAAGGGAACTATGTTGCTATGAGGAAAATGGTGGGGAGGAAGCTCAGGAACGGCTTTAGGATGGAGACTGTAGGGAGCGCCTGGACCCTTCTCAGGGACACACTGCAGGAAGCGCAAAAACTGTACATCCCCAGTTTCAGGAAAGGCCGCAAGAACAAGCGGTCAAAAGACCCGGTTTGGATGACACATGAAGTAAAGAAGGTAATCAGTGACAAGAAAGTGTCCTTCCGGAAATGGAAAAGGGATCCAACAGAGGAAAATCACCAGGAGCACAGGAAATGCCAAAAGGAATGCCACCGAGAGATTAGAAAAGCAAAAGGGAAATACGAGGAGGGGCTGGCCAGGGAGGCGAAAAACTTCAAGGCATTCTTCAGTTACGTAAAGGGGAAGCAACCAGTGAGAGAGGAGGTGGGGCCATTGGACGATGGGGATAGGAAGGGAGTGATTAAGGAGAATAAAGAGGTAGCTGAGAGGTTGAACACGTTCTTCTCGTCGGTCTTCACAAGCGAGGACACGTCCAATATACCGGACTCAGAGGAGCTCATGAGTGGGGAGCAGGCCAAAAGATTGGGGCATATAGAGGTAAGTCGGGAGGATGTCCTCAAGCAGATTGACAGACTGAAAAGCGGCAAATCACCGGGACCGGACGGGATCCACCCAAGGGTTCTAAAGGAACTAAGTCAGGAAATAGCGGGCGCAATCCAGCATGTTTGCAACCTATCCTTGAAAACTGGAGAGGTACCAGAGGACTGGAAACTGGCGAATGTCACACCTATCTTTAAGAAGGGCTCGAGAGGTGACCCCGGGAACTACAGGCCGGTGAGCCTGACTTCAGTTATAGGGAAGATGGTGGAAGCAATGATCAAGGACAGCATTTGCGAGCACATCGAGAAAAATGGCCTACTGCGGACAAGCCAGCATGGATTCTGTAAGGGAAGGTCTTGCCTGACAAACCTTCTGTACTTCTTTGAGGGAATAAGCAGTCAGGTGGACAAAGGGGAACCCATAGACATCATTTACCTCGATTTTCAAAAGGCCTTTGACAAGGTGCCACATGAAAGGCTGCTTAGGAAGCTGTGGAACCACGGGGTGGGCGGGGATGTAAACAGATGGATCAAGCACTGGCTGTCAGGTAGACTACAGAGGGTCGGAGTAAAGGGCCAATATTCTGACTGGCGGGGAGTCACGAGCGGTGTGCCGCAGGGATCGGTGCTGGGGCCGCTACTCTTCAACATATTTATCAATGACCTGGAAACGGAGGCAAAGTGTGAGGTTATAAAATTTGCAGACGATACCAAGCTCTGTGCCAGAGTTAGGACCAGGGAGGAGTGTGAGGAACTGCAAAGGGACCTCGATAAACTGGAGGACTGGGCAAACAAATGGCAAATGCGCTTTAACGTAGATAAATGCAAGGTCATGCACATAGGGAAAAAGAACCCGTTGTTCGAGTATAAAATGGGGGGGAGATTGCTGGAAGACACCGGACTTGAGAGAGACTTGGGTGTGCTAGTGGATCCATCCATTAAACCATCCGCACAGTGTGCAGCAGCCTCGAAGAAAGCCAACAGGATGCTGGGCATCATCAAGAGGGGCATATCAACCAGGACGCGGGAAGTCATCATGCTGCTGTATCGAGCGATGGTGCGCCCACATCTGGAATACTGCGTTCAATATTGGTCGCCGCACCTCAAGAAGGACATGGCAGTTCTTGAGAGAGTCCAAAGGAGGGCAACGAAACTGGTAAGAGGGCTGGAAAACTGCCCATATGCTGAGAGGCTGGATAAACTGAGGCTCTTCTCTCTGGAAAAGAGGAAGCTCAGTGGGGATATGATAGAGACCTTCAAAATACTTAGGGGCATAGAGAGGGTGGACCGGGACAGGTTCTTCAGACTAAAAGGGACGACAGGTACGAGGGGGCACTCAGAGAAACTGAAGGGAGATAGGTTCAAATCAAATGCAAGGAAGTTTTTCTTCACCCAAAGGGTCGTGGACAAATGGAATGCGCTCCCGGAGGAAGTGATCCGGCAGAGTACAGTACAGGGATTCAAACAGGGATTGGACAGATTCCTGAGGGAAAAGGGGATCGTGGGGTACTGAGGGAGGTGCTGGGGTGTTGCATAAGTATAGACAGCTCACCAGGTCATGCAGGTGCAAGGCCGGAGGGTTAGGACATTGATGGGAAGATAGGACTTCGATGAGAAACCTAGGGGGCAAGGGGGCCCCTTCTGGTGATTAAGGCAGGTCATGACCTGTTGGGCCGCCGCGGGGGCGGACTGCTGGGCGGGATGGACCTCTGGTCTGACCCGACAGAGGCACTGCTTATGTTCTTATGTTCTTATTATTTTTCTTAATCCTATCAGTAAAATTCATGAACTTATACCCCACCCATTAATTGTTACAGGTGATTTTAATACTCCAATAGATCACATCTTAGATAGACAATCTAAAAATAAGTTCTCCCAACAGAGATCCACTTGATTTTCACTCTATGATTCAATAATTAATCTTAACAGATTCCTGGAGACTTCAGCATCCTGACACTCAAGAATATACCCATCATTCAATCCCTCACCATTGCTTTTAACTTATAGATTATATCTTTATCTCTCAATCCTTATTACAATCAGTCTGTTTATTGGATTTTCTTCTTTTGCATATGCAGATGACATCCAACTCCTGTACCCTTTAAATACAGCAGATCTCAATGAGATAACAAATATAAATAATAAGTTAAAACAAATAAGCAAATGGCTTAAGGATAATATGTTGGCCCTGAACACAACAAAATCTTCAGTAATGTTTTTTCCATGGAAAAATTATCTTAAATTTTCATCGCAGATACTCCTAGATAATTTCCCACTCCAAATAGTAACAACAATGAAAATATTGGGAGTGATATTAGATCAGGAACTTTCTTATCATGATCAGATTAGTTCAGTGTTTAAAAATTGTTTTTATAAGTTACGTCTTATCAAAAGTTTTAAAACCAGAAGCTCTTAATATTCTTATTCACTCACTAATTATTTCTAGGCCTGACTATTGCAACACTTTATACCATGATATAACCCAAAAAGAAATAAGAAGATTACAGATAATACAAAATACAGCAATAAAAATGATTACTAATTCAAAAAAATATGATAACGTTACACCACTTCTACAAGCAGCACATTGGTTACCAATTACACATAGAATAACTTTTAAAATTATATTGTTAACATTTAAAATTTAACAATCTATTGCTCCGATATTTTTTGATCATCTCTTGATACCGTATTCTCTATTCAGGGCACTTAGATCAACAGAACAACATTTACTGACTATCCCTTTTTTAAAAGTAATAGGGACCAGGAGATCTACTATTTTCTCAGTTATAGCACCCCAGCTCTGGAACAATTTACCAATATACTTATGCAATGAATCCTCTTTAGAAAAATTCAAGCGTTCTTTAAAAAGTTTCCTGTATAAGGATGCATTTGAGATATAGATAGTATAACTTACCAATCATTAAATTTCTTAGATCCTAATTAGACCTACGCATAGGTCGCAAATTTATCTTCTTTCTTTCTATGTTTATTTCTGCCTTTATATCTCTTTTTTCTTTTGTGTTACCCACCAAATGTGTTTTTCCCTAAATGCTTCTTCTTGTTCTTTAAAGATTGTAGTTCATCCCCTCACCTTCTGTACCAGTTATTTATTAGTATGTATATATTTTGTATTTACCGTATTTGCCGGCGTATAAGACGACTTTTCAGTACCTTAAAATCCTCCCCAAAGTCGGGGGTCGTCTTATACGCCGGGTACTGTTTTACATGCCCTTACTTTACATTAGAGAGCTGCACGGGGACGCCCCTAGGGTCGCGGGGATCCTGTGGGGACGCCCCCTAGGGTCGCGGGGATCCCATGGGGACGCCTCCGAGGGTCGCGGGGCTCCTGCGGGGCTGGATGCTCAGTCTTCTGGATGTACGCGGCTCTTCTTCTCCCTACCTTCTCTGCTTGCAGCACAGAGCCGAACGGAAGTCTTCCCGACGTCAGCGCTGACGTCGGAGGGGAGGGAGGGCTTAAACAAAGCTTAAACAAAGCCCTCCCTCCCTCCCTCCGACGTCAGCGCTGACGTCGGGAAGACTTCCGTTCGGCTCTGTGCTGCAGGCAGGGCAGATAAGGAGAAGGAGAGTAGCCTCGCGGTTCGAGTGGCTACCAAGAGAGAGGGGCGGCCGCCCCGGTTGCAGCACAGCCGGCCAGGTTCCCTTACTTTTGTGGCACTTCCCCGACCGACCGATAACAGCCCGGGTCCGACAATCCTCCCTGCCCTGTAGCCACGAATCTAAATACCTTCTTACAGCAGCTGTAAGAAGGTAATTTAGATTCGCGGTTAAGGGCAGGGAGGTTTGTCGGACCGGGGCTGTTGTCGGTCGGTCGGGGAAGTGCCACAAAAGTAAGGGAACCTGGCCGGCTGTGCTGCACCCGGGGCGGTAGAGAAGGTGTGCGGAAGAAGGGGTAGTCTTATACGGCGAGATAACACAAAACTCTATATTTTAACTAAAAGTTGGGGGGTCGTCTTATACGCCCAGTCGTCTTATACGCCGGCAAATACGGTAATTGTATAAAACTGTTCTGTTTTGTCCCCAATTTTTAAAATGTTCTACGCATTGAAGTATTTGACATTGTGTGTACAACAAACCTTAATAAAACTTGAAACTAATTTCATCAAATATCACACCAATCCTTATCTCAGACCACACCACTCTCTCATTCCCTTGCATGGCAAGGTATGAGCTCTCCCTGATCTCTATTATGGAAATTACAATTTATCCAATAATTTTTTACCATTAATAATAGCCCAAATATATCTCCCTCAACCATTTGGGAATCCTTTAAAGCAACTCTAAGAGGTGAACTGATCTACATGGCAGCATTTAAAACTAAATCGGATAAATCCACTATATTGAGCCTAGAAACCTCTATTAAACTTGAAGAAGCTAACTATATTGTTTCTAATGACCCTCTCGTTTACGATAAGCTTTGTCAGTTAAAATATGAATACAATAAAAAACTTTCAACTCAAGCAGGACAAGAAATTTTCATCACTAAATCAAGATTCTATGCTGAAAGTAATAGATCCAGTAAAATGATAGCTAATTATCTTAAACGGAAAACAGAAAAATTGCATGTTACAGCTATTAAGGACAAAAAGCTATTAAGGATACAACAGTTACTGCTTTGCAGGATATCCTTAAAGTTTTCTCAGAATTCTACACTGAATTATACCAATCGGAATCAATCTCAGATGATTCCCATATTCATAATTTTTTTCACAATCTCTTAGAGCCCAAATGGAACTTCTCTGATATTAGCTTCTTAGAAAAAAATCTCTGAAGAAGAGCTTCTTACGGTTATAAAACAAATACCTATTGGAAAATCACCTGGCCCAGACGGGATACCAATAGAGTTTTATAGGCTTTTCAAATAAGAATTAATGCATTGGTTCCTAAATTTTTATCAAAATCTCTCTCCAGAAATGGTAACCTCTACCAGATTCACAGATGCAGTTATAACAGCTATACCTAAGCCTTATATAGACCCATTACTGGTGCACAACTTTAGACCCATTTCACTTCTTAATGTCGATTATAAAATCTTTGCCAAAGTTCTCTCTAATCATCTTAAACCCATTATCAATAAGGTAATTCATCCTAACCAACTCTTCTTTCATATCTCTTACATTGCACAGTCTCTCTTGATGCCTGCTCTAGCTCTCTCACTTGATGCGGAGAAAGCATTTGATAGAGTTGAGTGGAAATGCCTATTTTTAGTCCTTAAATGGTTTGGTGCCCCGTCTAGTTTTATTAAAATGATACAAATCCTTTACACTCACCCATCTGCAAGAATCATAATAAACAACTCACTGTCTCCTCTTTTTCGATTGTAAAGAGGGACATGTCAAAGGTGTCCTCTCTCTCCATACCTGTTTAACCTCACTTTAGAACTGTTGCATATAGCACTAAGATTAAATACAGATGTGCAAGGACTAACCGTAGACTCCGTGGACATCAAATCATCTGCTTACGCAGATGATGTCCTTTTATATATCTCCAATCCTGATAAATCAATTCCAGCGATTCTGAATACCATTGCGGAGTTCTCCACCTTCTCCGGTTATAAAATAAACCAACAAAAAACAGAATCCCTTCCCCTAAATATGCTTACCCATTCTAGTTCAGTCACCTCTTATGGTTTGATATGGGTTCAATCCAAGCTTAAATACTTAGGTATTGAACCTTCTCAATATTTAGATGACACGATTGCCATTAATAGTGACAAACATTTCATAAATTAAAACAATAACTCATTCCTGGCACCCACTTAACCTTTCATGGTGGGGTCTACTAGAAACAATAAAAATGATGATAGCTCCAAAAATAAATTATATTCTACTCATGACCCCCTTGTTATTCCATATCTCCTTCTATGAAACCATAGGCTGAATTCTCACTGCATTTCTCTGGAAACAAAAGCAACCCAGATTGGCCTTGAAAAAATTGAAGAAGAAAAAAGAACATGAAGGGGTGTTTTTTTCCTGATTTTATCAACTACCATAAAGCTTTCATTACACATTAGGGACTTCATTGGTTCACTGATCATTCTTATTACACTCCTTCTTGGTACTTGCTTGAAGAAATACTATCCCAACCTATTCCCTTTCACACACTATTATCAGTACCATGCTCATATTAAAAATCCAGTCTTACTCTCCATAAATTACTAGACTTTCCTTTTCATTCATCAACATATGCCTATCTTTGGTTCAATTCCCACATTCTCATTAACAGAACTCCATTCCTTTGGAAGGAATGGATAGATAAAGGTATTCTCAGGCTTCGTGATATTCTAACTCCTGAGAAAACCTTGATCCCCTTCTCCAAATTAAGAGAAAGCTATTCATTAAATGTTAAAGACCATTACAAATGGCTGCAGCTACATCACTGCTTTAGTCATAAAAATCTTTTACAAATCTTTCATACTCATTTCCCTTCTATTTTGACTCAAGCCATAGTCTTATTACATACAGGACATGCAGCTTCAAACCTATATAAGATGTTATTACTTGCAGATATCTCTTCAATAGAGAGCCTGCAACATATCTTGGAAAAAGATTGTGGTTCTCTCTTGGGGGAAAGGACTGGACACAATTTTTGAAAAGAACAGCAAGGCCTTTGGCTTCAGCTAACATGTCCCAATCTATGTATTTCCTGTACAATAAAGCCCTATGGACTCCACATAAGCTCACTGGCAGGCCTTCTCCGATCTAATAATTGTTGGAACTGTGGACGAGCTGTTGGCTCATTACTTCATATGATATATGATTGTTCATATGTATCACAATATTGGAAAGAAGTTTGGAATATTATACTAAAAAAATTTGATATCCAAGCTGATATCTCTCTCTCCATAGCAATTTTCAAGTCTCATGCTCCAGGAATGGTTCTAAATGAAAATCATACTAAACTCCTTGATATTCTTCTCTATAGCACTTAAGCTCATTCTTTCTAATTGGAGGTCAACTAGCTCTCTTTCCTCACACCAATGGTGGCAATCAGTTTTATATTACTACTAGTATTTAAGCCTGTTACATTAACGGGTGCTAGTAAAGCCTCCTTACCTCACATGTCCCCTATTTTCAGCCCCAGCTCCAAACCCATTTTTACCCCCCCAGCTCCCTTCCCCCATCTTTTCCCTTTCAGCCCCAGCCCCCTTTTCTCACCAGCAGCATTTTCTTCCCCACCCCACTTCCCTGTGCAGTGGCAGCAGAAGCATACCCTCCCCCTCCATTTCCTGGTGCAGCAGCATTTCCCTCCCCCACCCCACTTCCTTGTGTAGCAGCACCTCTTCCCTGCTCCCCTTGTCCAGCAGCACCTCTTTCCTGCTCCCCCTGTCCCTCTTCCCTTCTCCCCCGGTCCAGAACACCTCTTCCCTGCTCCCCTTGTCCCTCTTTCCTGCTCCCCCGGTCCAGCAGCACCTCTTCCCTGCTCCCCCTGTCAAGAAGCACCTCTTCCCTGCTCCCCTTGTCCCTCTTCCTTGCTCCCCCGGTCCAGCAGCACCTCTTCCCTGCTCCCCCAGTTCAGAAGCACCTCTTCCCTGCTCCCCCTGTCCAGCAGCACCTCTTCCCTGCTTCCCTGGTCCAGCAGCACCTCTTCCCTGCTCCCCTTCACTGCCTTCCATACTTTGTCCCACCCTCACCCTCCGAAGCCAGCCTGCCTGCCTGCCATCTCCCTGTGCAGTAGAACCCTCTCCCCTGCCAATATCGCCACCGTGCAGCAGACCCCACTGACCCTCCCACCGCAAGATGACCGTCAAACCTCCCAGCTCCAGCAGCGGCCGCATCACACTAAAGACGCTGCTTCGTGGCCTTCCCATGCTCTGATTTCCTCTGCCGCATCTCTGATGATGTCTTTAGTGTGATGCGGCCACTGCTGGAGCCAGAAGGTTTGTGTGTCTTGCGGTGGGAGGGTCAATGGGGGTTCATGTGCGCCGGGGAGGGATGCACCGGGGTGGGGGTGGTGACGACGGCGGCAAACTACTTAGATGAAATTGCTGGAGAGCAGGGAGGGCCGCATTTTAAAATTTCTCTGCCGGCAAGTGGCACAGGTTGTAAGCGTGTGGGGCCGTAGTAAGTTGTGTCAGGCTGTTGTATGGTGCCATAGTAAGCACGCATGTGCACTCTTGCCGGCCACGGACCTACGGATCTCGGAACACACCGGTAAGAGTGCGCATGCATTCTTAGGGTTTTATTATAGTAGATTGTTATACCTATGGCTAGCCAGAGAATGGCATATGTGGCCACTTTGGCTACTGGTATGTGAATCTTCACGTCTGCTTCAATTATTGTTTTCTGTTCCAACTTTCAACTTGTTTTAATGAAGGCATATTATGGGAGTTTTCCTGTGCTGTTTCATGTCTGCTTTTAACTTTATTAACGAGAAAGGATTCTCGTTAATAAACTGTGATAAGGAATAGAGTTTGAGCAGCGGTTAACATTCCAGCTGTGAGAATTGTGAGATAAGTGGGACACCTGTTGTTTACTGTAGGAACAGCAGTGTGTGTGTGTGAGAACAACTTAATTTAGCATTATTTTATGCTATATAAGACTGAGAGTCACATCCTAGAATTTGAATCCAGCTGCAGCCAAGGGAACTGTGTACTATACCGACCTATCAATCAACTGAATTCCCAATTGGGAAAGGGACAGAACGTGGCAGACATGGTGATGTTGATGTTTTTGTATGTATATTGTAACGGGGTCAGGGGTAAGCCTAGCACTGGCAACCCGGCTCCCGCCTCAGGCGCAAGTCTGAGCACTCCTTGGAGGGCCACGCTGGGAAACCACAGCAGAAAAGAAACTCCACTAATAATGGATAGTTCAAGTTTTATTACCCAGTTCAATGGCCCTGGGTCTTAGGCAGCCACATCGGCTGATTGGGCTTGGAAAAGATTTTACATAAACAATAATTCTCCTTCAGAGAAAGTCCACGCTGCATTCAGGAAAATAAAAATACACCAAAACTTTTTCCTTTAAACCTTCCTATATTGTGCCTGCGGTTGCTTCAGGAAGTTCTCCCCACCTGACCCACCTGAAGTATAAATGCCCCCACTACCCTTTTGATTACGGTGCAGGGGCTGGGAACCATCTACCCTTTGTTTAATGGTCTAAAGTCTCTACCCAAAGTTCCCCTTTATCAGGTCTGTGCAACATCAGGTCACTGAATTCCCTCTAGGCTTTTCTTCTCCCTTTTTAAAGGCTAATTAGCATTCACCCTTCCCCTACTCTCTATGCTAGGCTTGCATACAGGGGTTTTACTTTACTTTTGGCTTTTACCGACTCCTCACACTCATACCCCCAACACTCATACCTTATAAAGTTCTGCCTATTGACAGAATTGTGGCTTTAAAGTGCGTTAGCCTTTTTTGTTCAAAACAAACTTTCATTCCCTTCCCCCACTCAGTACCTCACTGACTCATGCTGTAATCAGACAGAAGGTCCCAGGTTTCAGGGCTGCAATCCATCTCATTTCCCTCAGAAATCTCTCCCTCTATCTCCATCAGGGATTCCCTGCTCTCAAGCTGGGTACAGATTCTCCTCAGAGGCAGCAGCTGGCTAGCCCTGCTCAGGAAGCTTTTCTCTTTCAATGAGCCTCTATCTATGATTAGGTTGGAAGAGCTGTAGGACAGGGAGTTCCCTAGCCCTGGGCAGTAAGAGAGAGCTCCTAGCCTTCCCCTCTCTGCTCTGTGAGGCACGCCCTTCTCTCCCAGTTCCTGCATGCTCCTGAGTGTTCTCAGCTGTTTCTGTTTTATGCTGCAGGCTGGCTTTCACTCCTGCTCTAGATCCGTTCTGCCTGTCAACTCCACCCCTATCCTTAACCCTTACTGGGATAGCTTTCCTCACCAGAGGTTTAGCTAGAGAATTACCCAATGAGTTATAAAAGGGATTATAGTGCCCTGGAACAGGTACTCTGCCTTTCTCTGCCACCTCTTCTCCATTCTGTCCTGCCTACCTGATCCTAGCACTGGGAACAGACTTAATGGGCAGCTTACTTGGCTTAGGAATAGGCACATTTGGTTTGGTGGCAGGATTTAAAGCAGCTTTTACACCAGTGACAGGAGCTTCCCTGTCACAAAATATATATGTATATATATATTTTTTTTTCTACTTCTATTTTATGTATAAGCTGGTGTTTATCTGATGTCTATGCAATAAAATATCATATTCATCTGATGCTTTCTTTGGATGTTACTATTGTACACCCTTGTTAGATAAATACGTGGCAATACAAACTGATACCAGAAGTGGGGTGCAACATATGGCCAAGAAAGCAGCAGAAGAAAGTGGGGAATCTGGAGCAGGCATCAGAACCCTCTATACTGGGATGGGATAACAGTATAATAGCCTGGAGAAGATTACATGAGTTGAAGGATGAATTGGGACAGAAGGTAGGAAGATTGGAGAGGAGCATGTGTGATCAACAGAAGCATTAACAATGTTATAAGGTCAGAATAAATTGTTAGGGGGATACGTATCAGAATGTAGCTGAGAAGGCAGTAGTGAGGTGTGCCAAAATATAAATATAAAAAAATGAGGGGGAAGGTGGATTGTCTCATCTGCATATTTGTGTTAAAAAAATTGTGATCCCTGGGGGGAGGGGGCATGGAGGCTAAAATTATAGCTTAGGGGTGTCCTGTACGGTGAAGCTTGTCCCTTACGGTGAAGGTATATTTTATGAAAGGTGTGGAAGGACAGACGGCACCAAAGAGACAGTTTGAAGATCCAAGATGGCCGCACGAGGAGTTGTTTGAGCTTCACTCTCCCTGAAGCTCCTTAAAATATCTTTGTCTACTGCAACTATTTACCTGTTATAATGCCGAAGAGGAGGGGACGCAGCGCTGCTGGAGCCTCGCAGCGCTCCAGAACGGCCGTCTTCGGAAACATCGAGGAACTGATGAGGAGAATGCAGGGCACGCCGACAACTTCGGGGAGTTCCCCGCGGGAGACGCATGGTGGAGGCGCATCTGTGTCGCTCTCCATGGGGCCGGAGACATCGTTGAGCCCCGAAGTAAGGGCACCTCCCCCACGCCCTCAGTCAACCAGTTCCCCGCGAGAGGAGGTACTTCCTGAGGTCGGAGTTCACCTCCTCCCGGAGGCTAAGGAGAACAACGGGGGAACTGTGTGGCAGGACTCCCTGCCGGTGCAGAGGAGTCTGAGCGAGGAGACTGAGGAGGAAGCAGTGGGGGATGAGAGAATTCGACAGACTGCCGTAGGAGACACGCTGCCAGAGGGTGAGCTAACCAAATTAAAATTACAACCTTTACAACCTTTTCAAATTGAGAAGCCCCGAGAGGTTACATTAGATTCTCTGTGGGATCTTGTGGCCAATTTGGCAAGATCTATAAATCCACAACTACAACAATTAGAAAAGAAACTTAATAACCATGAAATTGAGATAAAAAATTTAAAGACTGGACTTGAGGACTCAAAAACTTCAGTACAGAATGTCTGTCAAGAATTAAAAGTCTCCCAACAAATTACTGAGACATTAATTAAAGACAATACTAACCTAAGAAGGAAGATGGAGGCAATGGAAAATTTCTCTCGTAATAATAATCTCAGACTGATAAATTTCCCTAGGGCTTCTATGATAGCCCCAAGGGAAATGTTGAAACGTTATATGACGGAAGTATTGGAACTTTCTGAAGAGTCGTTACCACCATTTACGCAGGTCTATTACCTTCCAAATAAAACTCAAGACCAACAACAACAGAAAATGGGACCTGACTTAATGAACATATCTAATATTTTGGAAATGTCTGATAGAGAATTGGTGACCCCTGCCACTTTACTTTTGACAGTAGCTCTCGCACCAGATAAAAACTGGTTGCTGAGACTCTTCTTTAAAAATAAACACAAAGAATTTTTAGGTTGTAAAATTCAGATGTTCCCAGATTTGGCTAGGGATACACAGAGAAGGAGACGAGAATTTTTGTTAAGGAAACCTGGTGTTATATCTCTGGGGGCGACCTTTTACTTGCGACATCCATGTAAATGTGTTATTAATTATCATTCTCATAAATATGTTTTCTTTGAGCCATCTCAACTGACAACCTTTCTCTCAACTGCATCTCTGGAGAAAGAAAGTGCTTAGTTTAAGAAAGGGTGCTTTAATCTCATTCAACTAGTTATTGCTTGGTTTAAATATAATTACTTTGATTCGCCTATTACCCCTCTTGGATCTGATTGAGGACTTGAGTAGAAATTTATGCTTATATTTGATATTCTTTTATATATCTTTTCAATTGTATTAATTTCATGCTGAATTTCCTTTCTGTACAAGTTTTATGCTTGATTATATTGAAAAATTCAATAAATATTAAATAATAAAAAAAGAAAGGTGTGGCCAGCCAACTGTAAGTGTAAATTCTTTAAATAAGCATGCTTTATTTTATTAAATTATATTCATGTGCTGCCTGTAAAATTATACAAGAAATAATATTATCTAATGATAAGTATAATCTGTTTTTGTATGATGCCTGTATATATTTGCTTAGTAAGAGTTAGAAAAAGCTATAACATTAGTGCATGGGCCGTTGTGTATATGTATGTTAACATAAAAGAAAGATTAGATTTGGGCAAAGGGAAGGCTTACTTTTTCCGGGAATAGATCTTTGAAGGACAGTACAGGAGATTCACTCCCAGTTGTGGTGAACAGGGAGGGGTTGCTGTGAGATTTTTTACAACTACATTAGCCGGTTGAGGGATTTTAAATATAGTCTAAAAAGGTAGATAGAGCCACTATAATTAAATTAAGATACTGAAGAGTACAGGGAGTTAATTTACGGGCTTCCTGTACTAAAAAGCGAAAGTAGTTTGTACACTTTTGAAAATAAAGTAAAAGTGTAGAGAGCAACAGGAGCCAGGAAAAATTGTTTTATTTCCGGTGTATATTTCATTAAGCTGCCCATTATCCATTCAGGCATTCAATGCATTTCAAGGTTCTGAGAGTTTGTATGAGCCAAATTCTAGAACAGGGCTCAGTGTAATCAGAAACCAGATTTAAATGTTTTGTGTGTGTGACCGTATATGCAATTTATTTGCCTATGTCATAAATCCTTAGGAGTCATATCTTGCTTTCTGCTTTAACATAGAGAATATGAGAAAGAAATGGGGGAAAGAGGAAAAAAGTTCACTCATTCCCTAGTATTTAATTTATATGCTTGAACCGAAGTACCAAACATATCATAAAAATCAAAGGGGTTGTGCTGAATATTTTGAAATAGGTGATTATAACTCTGATAGAATATTCCACATCTATAAATGACATGGTATTTTAAATTCTGCTTTTTATAGATTTACAGTTACACTGGGAATCAGTGCCTTTATCTTGCTCTCAGTGAGAACGAAAAAAACCAAACCCCTAACAGAGGAAAATTGTTGTATTGATAAATAATAGAGGGAATTTGGAAAAAGGATTGAAAACAGTGGTATATGATATAGTTTTATTTTACTTCTGTGGATTAGCAGGGGTAGAAGAGAGGAACAGAAAGGAGAATTATAAAAATAATGGTCTCCCTGCTTTCCAGTATTGTGTCTCTATCCCAGTGTTCTTTATTAGGTCTGTCTGTCCACTATGAATTTTTTGTTCCCCTGCACGTTTGTATAAAGTGTTGTTATTCTAAATACAATTGGAAAAAGAAATAAATTTAAAATAAACTTGGTAGTTAAAACTCCAGAGTAAGAGTTGCAGGGACAGAAATCCCACCCGTCCCTGCCAAAATCCCCTCCGTCCCCACCCATCCCCGTGAGGAATCCTTCCGTCCCCACCCGTCCCTGTGAAGAATCCCCTCCGTCCCCACCCATCCCTGTGAGGAATCCCCTTCGTCCCTGCCCATCCCTATAAACTTCAAAAATAGTTATTTCATTTAATTATGCTATTGAATTTTATATTTACATTAGAGGCTCTGGTAGAGACCCATTTACAAATAAGCAAAGACACTTTATTAATTTGGAAATATTAATTGGGAAGAATACATACTTTGTAAACGGGTTTCTACCAAAGCCTCTAATGTAAATATAAAATATAAATATTCAGCTGATCAGAAGCCTCAAGCTGTCAGCTGAGGCCTTCATTTGCAGTTGGCTGGGGAGGCAGCAGTAGCGTCCCTGAGTCACAGATGCTGGCACCTCAGTAGCTCATGGATGTTGTCAGCGACTGCTGTGCTTGGTGGAGGGAAGTTCTGACCGTCTCTAGAGGAGGTCCTCTGCTGGCGATGCTTGGGGATCCCCACCAGTCACAGCAAGGGTCAGCAAGTACTTCAACACTGTAGAAATAAAACCAGAAATGCATTTCCTTTTCTTTTGAACACAATACAAAGACATAAGAATATAAGAAATGCCTGCACCAGATCAGACCTGGGGTCCATCCAGTCCAGTGGTCCGCACACACGGAGGCCCAGCCAGGCATACCTGGGCGAATACCTTAATCATTTGTATCCCTCAATGTGTCCCGCAAGAAGATGTGCGTCCAATTTTACCTTAAATCCTAAAATGGTGGTTTCCTCCACCACATCTTCTGGGAGAGAGTTCCAGGCGTTGTGCAAAGCAGAACTCTCTGACATTTGTCATGGCCGTGACCTCTCTCAGCTTCAGTCCTTGACCTCTTGTCCGAGTCACATTTGACAAAGTGAATAACGCTGTTTCTTGCTCTCCATCCTTTCCCCTTGTCGATGAGCGAGCTTGCTCCATTTTGTCGATTCCTTTTAATATTTTAAAAATCTGATTTCTGAGGCGTTCTTGGTAGTTCAAGTTCTCCATACCTTTTACTAGCTTCATCGCTCGCCTCTGCACCCTCTCCAGCAGTGTTATATCCTTCTTCAGGTACGGAGACCAGTATTGGACACAGTATTGGACACAGTATTGGACTCTATAATTTGGCATTCAATGCATTTCAAGGTTCTTGAAATTATGACCTCTTTCGATCTACTCGTGATTCCCTTCTTTATCATGCCTAATATCCTGTTAGCCTTCTTTGCTGCCGCTGCACACTGAGCTGTCTATCAGTACCCCCAGGTCCTTTTCCTGTTCGCTCTTCCCCAATGTTATACCTAGCAGTTTATACTCATGCTCCTTGTTTTTCCTGCCCAGGTGCATCACTTTGCATTTTTCTACATTAAAACTCATCTGCCAATTTTCTGCCCATCTCTCAAGTTGGTTCAAATCTTTCTGGAGTTCCTCGTTGTCTTTTTGTGATCTGATTGCCCGGCAAAGCTTTGTGTCATCTGCAAACTTGGTGATGAGACTGGTCGTTTCTTCATCCAGGTCATTTACGAAGATATTGAATAAGATAGGCCCAAGAACTGAGCCCTGAGGCACGCCGCTAGTTACTTGCTTCCAGTCCGAGTACTCCCCATTTATGCCTACTCTTTGTTTTCTGTATTCCAGCCAATTTCCTATCCATCTTAGTATATACCCTTCTATTCCATGACTTTGTAGTTTTCTGAGAAGTCTCTCGTGTGGTACTCTGTCGAACGCTTTCTGGAAATCCAAGTATATTATGTCTCCGCTATCAACATGTTTGTTCACCGTTTCAAAAAATTGAAGTAGGTTCGTCAAGCATGACTTCCCTTTCCTGAATCCGTGCTGGCTACCTCCCAACAGGTCATGCTGAACTATGCTATATTTAATCAATGTCTCGACCATTTTCCCAGGGACCGATGTGAGACTTACAGGTCTATAGTTTCCCAGTTCTCCTCTTGATCCTTTTTTGAAGATTAGGATGACGTTCGCTATCTTTCAGTCCTCTGGTATCCGTCCGGTCCTAATTGACATGTTAGCAAGGGATTGCAGTAGTTCTCCAATTTCTACCTTTAGCTCCTTTAATACTCTCAGGTGAATTCAATCTGGGCCAGGGGATTTGTCACTTTTTAGTTTGTCAATCTGATAGTATATCTGGTCCAGATCCACCTCCACTATGGTGAGGCTCTCCTCTATTTCTCCCTTGAATACTTTCAATGTCTCCGGTATTGATGTGTCATCTTCTTTGGTAAAGACAGATGCAAAGAAGGAATTTAATCTGTCTGCAATCTGTTTGTTATCTTTGATGTATCCTTTTCTTCCATTGTCGTTGAGAGGGCCCACTGTCTCCTTAGCCGGTTTCATCCCCTTAACGTATCTAAAAAAGGGTTTGAAGTTTTTGGCCTCTTGCGCTAACTTTTCATCATAGACCCTTTTGGCTTCTCTCACTGCCCTGTGGCACTTCTGGTTGGCTTTGAGGCTGTCCCAAGCCTCAGTTGTTTTCTCACGTTTCCATTTTTTAAATGAGTCCTTCTTTTCCCTTACTGCATCCTTCACCTCTTTGGTTAGCCAAGCTGGTTCCCTTTTGTCTTTATTTTTCCTTCCTTTGGCTATCTGCTGTCACAATCCTATCCCTGTAGCTCAGTCTTTGCCAGGACAGATTTTAGTTAAACCCTGCCCAGTAATCCAGAGAGCTAACCACGGGGATAGGATTGTGACCAGAGTTAAGGAGAAGGCTGTTTTTCCCTGGGATGCAGGTTTTTCTGATCTCCAGGGAGGAGAGGAGTGTGAGCAGAACAGCCCACAACAGCCCCAGAGGAATCTCCCTCCCTCTGGTTACTCCCAGCTGAAGGGAATAATTAAAGTCCCAAAGAAACCCAGGCAGATTTTGCAGGTAACTCCTCCCCCTCAAAGGGCAGGGTGTATTCTGAGTGATGTCTTGGCGGAGCCACTGTCCGCGCTCTTCAACCTCTCCCTTAGTACAAGCAGCGTCCCGTTGGACTGGAGGACGGCTAATGTCATTCCACTCCACAAGAAAGGCTCAAAGATGGAGACAGCAAACTACAGACCAGTGAGTCTAACATCGATAGTGAGCAAACTAATGGAAACTCTAATCAAACACCAATTAGATAAGATCCTGGATGAGGAGAATCTACGGGATCCCCGACAACATGGATTTACTAAGGGGAGATCCTGCCAATCCAACCTGATCGGCTTCTTTGACTGGGTGACAGGGAAGCTGGATATTGGGGAGTCCCTGGACATCGTGTACCTGGACTTTAGCAAAGCATTCGATAGCGTACCACACCGCAGGTTACTGAGCAAGATGAGTTCTATAGGATTAGGTAACACATTGACGAAATGGGTTGGGAGCTGGCTTGGAGGTAGGCTCCAAAGGGTGGTGGTGAACGGCACCCCCTCCGAAATGACGGAGGTGATTAGTGGAGTACCACAGGGCTCAGTCTTGGGCCCAATCCTATTCAACATCTTTATAAGAGACTTGGCAGAAGGGCTTCGAGGTAAAATAACATTATTCGCCGATGACGCCAAACTGAGTAATGTAGTGGGCAAATGCACAACAGATGAAGATTCAATGCCCGACAACATGATGCACGACCTACTTCTACTGGAGCGATGGTCTAGGACATGGCAACTCAACTTCAATGCCAAAAAATGCAAAGTTATGCACCTGGGCAGCCAGAATCCATGCAAGTCTTATACCCTTAATGGCGAGATCCTAGCAAAAACGGTAGCAGAACGAGACTTGGGGGTAATCGTCAGTGAGGACATGAAGTCTGCCAATCAAGTGGAGCAGGCTTCGTCCAAGGCAAGACAAATCATGGGCTGCATACGAAGGGGTTTCGTCAGTCGTAAGACGGAAGTCATTATGCCATTGTATAGATCCATGGTGAGGCCCCACCTGGAATACTGTGTGCAATTCTGGAGGCCGCATTATCGCAAGGATGTGCTTAGACTGGAGTCGGTGCAAAGAATGGCCACCCGGATGGTCTCGGGACTCAAGGATCTACCATACGAAAAACGGCTTGACAAATTACAGCTATACTCACTCGAGGAGCGCAGAGAGAGGGGGGACATGATCGAGACGTTCAAGTATCTTACGGGCCGCATCGAAGTGGAGGAAGATATCTTCTTTTTTAAGGTCCCATGACAACAAGAGGGCATCCGTTGAAAATCAGGGGCGGGAAACTACGAGGTGACACCAGGAAATTCTTTTTCACTGAAAGAGTGGTTGATCGCTGGAATAGTCTTCCACTACAGGTGATTGAGGCCAGCAGCGTGCCTGATTTTAAGGCCAAATGGGATCGGCACATGGGATCTATTCACAGGGTAAAGGTAGGGGAGGGACATTAAGGTGGGCAGACTAGATGGGCCGTGGGCCCTTATCTGCCGTCTATTTCTATGTTTCTATGTTTCTATTCACCTGAGTACTTTGGAAGCTGTTTTGGGAAAAAGAAAGGCAGTTTATCCGGGACCAGCCCCAGAGAAGGACTCTCCCGGCTGGGCTCCTGAGTCCCAGGACTTTGAAATGCAGGAGCCAGACACTGACCTTTCTGACAACCAGCCAGCAATAGGAGAACCTATGGAGTATTTGGAAACTCCCAGTCTGCCTGAAGACATCTTGATGGAAGACAGCTAAGTGGCAGGGCTGGGAAGTTTGGGGGTTTATTAGCCCACTGTGTATGTTTTTGAACTGCTTGGAAAGGGTGCTTTCCTTTATAAGTTGATTGGGACTTGTGCTGGCTGGGACTGCACTGCTTGGGGGAAGCAGGAAGAAAAAAACCCTTTTTTTTTTTTGAGGTTTAAAACTTCCAGCCAAGTTAAGCTGGCTGAGACTGTTACTGCTTGAGAGTGTGCGAGGGAAGCAATTGTGGGGAGAATCCACTGTCCAACAGGTTGGGTTAGTGGGGCCATTAGTGGCATTCTGAAATTCAGAAACTTAATTAGTGGATTCGCTTGCTCCCCTCCCCCCACCAACTCCTTCTGAGTTGGCTGGGATCAAGCCGGACTATCTTAAGGCTTGGGCACAAAGCTTTTGAAAATGTGATGAAGATTGATTCTGTCTGAATGTAAAGACAGCCGCATTGTTGCTTTTGGTGCTTTGTTTCTTTTTATTTTACTTACCCAGTCTTCCTGATGAAAGGCTAAAGCTGGGACCTACTCTTTTGACTAGCACTAGTTTGGTTTTGCTGACATGGATTGATTTTTGTGGTTTTGAGCTTGGACTGTTTGTATGTCAACTCTTGCCCCCTTACCACTGAATAAAGTGGATGTTGCAGGAGCAGGGAAAAATTGACTCTTTGTGTTTTTTTTTTGATTACCTGCCTAAAGGTGAATGTTATACAGCAGGACTTCCTTCCTTCAAGGGAAGCATGCCAGAGCAGCGCTAATGTAAGCGTGAGCCGTACCTACTTGAACCACAGGTACCGGCCCCGCTACACTGCGGAATGTATAGAGTCTGTGCTTCAGTGATGTTATTTTTTAGTAGGGACCAAGCTTGCTCCACCGTTTCAATTTTGTCTATCTTTTTCTTGATCCATTTTCTCACCATGGCTCTCATGTTATCGTACCTTCCTTTCTTTAAAGTTAAAGGTTGTGGTTTGGGTCCTGGTTCACTTTCTCTTCCCGATGTCGAGCTTAAAGTTGATCATGCTGTGATCGCTCGTCCCCAGTGGGACCGTAACTTCTACTTCTTTTGTTTGCCAGGTTATGCCGTTTAGGACCAAGTCCAAAGTTCTCCTACCATTTGTTCTAAGAAGCAGTCTCCCATCATTTCCAGGAACTTTGTTTCTTTGCCACAGTTTGAGGCGTTCCAGTCTATCCCTGGGAAGTTGAAGTCCCCAATGATCGTTACATTGCCCGTCCTATATTCATGCCTTATTTCATCTATCATCTCAGAGTCTGTTTCAGCCGTCTGACCTGGGGGACGGTAGTAGAGACCTATTTTTGTGTCCGCTCCATTCACTCTGGGGATCTTTACCCAGAGGGACTCCAGTTTCTTTATCCCCTCCGTCTTCCCTTCTCTGGTAGATTCTATTCCCTCCTGGACATACAAGGCAATACCCCCCCCTTTCTGCCCTATTCTGTCTCTTCTGTGTCCCATTCATTTTCCTCATTCCACAATGTTTCTGTTATGCCAATGATATCTACTTCTTCACGTCTTGCTAGTGTCTCTAACTCCCCCATTTTATTTTTCAGGCTTCTGGCATTCGTGTACATACAGTTAAGCTCCCTTTGTGTTGCCTTCTTGGACTTTCTGGGCTTCACAGTCTTTAATGTGTCTTTCAAGGTATCCATTTGTGTTCCTTTACTGTCTCCCTCATTTGCTTTGAGTTCTTCCCCTTTATCCGAGTGGAAGTCCTTTGTGTCTTCGTTAGGGTCTTCTGCTGTCCGGGCCATTGACTGGTTGTCGACTGTCCGCTCTCCCCCAATCTTCAGATTAAAGCCTTCTCAATGACCTTCTTCATGTTTCCAGCCAATATTCTCACCCCTTCTGTGTCTGTCCTTTCTATAGTACCTGCTCCTTCCCCAGAATGCTGTACAGTTGCGCACAATGTTAAAGCCTTCTGCCTCGCACCATTGTCTCATCCAGGCGTTGATTGCTTGCTGTTCATCTTGCCTCTTCACATCTGCTCTCGGTACCGGGAGGATCTCAGAGAAAGCCACTTTCACCTCCCTGACCTTCAGTTTTCTTCCGAGTGAGCGGAGCTGGTTCTTCATTTCCTCCCTATTATACTTCCATCTGCTCACGTCGTTTGTTCCCATGTGGATTAGTACAACAATGTCGTCCCCTCCTGTGCTGTCTATGATCTGCTATATACATTCCCCAAAGCTAACATATTTTAGTCAATAAATTCCGTTTTTTACCTTTGTTGTCTGGAGACTTATTTTTCCATAAAGTTGGTCCCAGTTTCTTTTTTCCGCTTTCCTATCTTCTATAAATTCTTCTGTTGTTGTTCATTGGTTCCTCCTACCATGGCCCAGCATTTATTTCTTTCTCATCTTTCGCCCCTGCCCACCAGTCCCATGCCCAACATTTCTCCTTTTATCACCCCTCTCCAGCACCATGCCACATCTCTCCCTCCATTCCCTTCACCACTATGTCCAACATTCTTCCCTCTTGCATCCATTTCAATGTCCGTTCCACTACAATATTTCTTCCTCTCATCTGTACCTCACTCCCTCCCTATGACCAAAAATTCTCCTTTCTTCCATTCCCTGTGTACACAACCATCTCTTTCCCTCCCTTCCTTTCTCCCAAGTCCATGCCTTCTGTGTCCAAAAACGCATTCCCTCCCCACCTCAGCATCTCTTTCCCTCCCTTCCTCTCTCCCAAGTTCATGCCTTCTGTGTCCAAAAACACATTCCCTCCCCCACCTCTTTCCCTCCCTTCCTCCATCCTCTCTCCCAAGTTCATGCCTTGTGTCCAAAAACGTATTCCCTCTCCCACCTCAGCATCTCTTTCCCTCCCTTCCTCTCTCCCAAGTCCATGCCTTCTGTGTCAAAAAACGCATTCCCTCCCCCACCTCAGCATATCTTTCGCTCCCTTCCTCTCTCCCAAGTTCATGCCTTGTGTCCAAAAATGCATTCCCTCCCCCTTTTGTGTTCCGCGTTTGCCTCCCAGGTTCGACCTCCTTAAGTCACGCATTTGCCTCCCACATTCATGTCCAGCCCTCATCTGCCAACAAATTACCAACTTTCTCATCCAAATGGAGCTCACATAGCTGACCGGAAGTCTTCCCCGATGTCAGTGCTGATGTTGGAGGGTGGGCTTTTCTTAAGCCCTCCCTCTGATGTCAGTGCTGACATCGGCGAAGATTTCCGGTTGGCTATGTGTGCTGTGGCAGAGCAGGTAGGAAAATAAGACGAGCCTCGCGGCTTGAGTTGTATTGAACCCCACAGGATCCCCGAGACCATAAGGGGGGTCCCCATGGGATCCCCGTGACCCGAGGGGGCATCCCCGTAGGATCCCCGTGACCCAAAGGGGGAACCCACGGGATCCCCGTGGGTCCCGTGGGATTCCCATCGGCCCCGTTCCTGTGCAGCTCTCTACTCCAGAGGAAAGGGATAGTTATTATGTAAAGACAGTGCAGACAAAAGAAGACACATTTTAGCCTGCCCATGACCTCTGCACAGCAGTGCCCACTCCTCAGAGTGTCGTGGGACCCAGGTGGCAGATAGGGAACATAGAAAAAGCTTGCTCTAAGTGACCTTGAGGGTGGTGTTGAGTTGAAATGTTTCTTCTTTGTCTTGGCAGTCATTTGGCATACATACAGAGCTATTCTGGGCCCGTTTTTGGCACAAAGAATATTTTGCTGAACCGAAAGAAGGAAGAAAAAGTTATGTTTCAAGTAACCTTGAAATGACCTTGCACTTGAAGATTTAACATGTTTCTTCCCCCCCTTAGAATTGACACTGCAATACTTCATAATACTTCTGTGCCTAACATTGTACACTGTATCTTGCTTTAACTAGTAAGTTCTGCTTATTTTTAAAGATTGGAGCACAACCTAGCAGTTTGTGTTCCTGTCTACTTTATCTCTCATGTCCTATGAATGAAATAGGCAGGGCAACAGAGCCGAATGATTAAATTCTTAGTTCTCTCTTTCAGAAGTTCCAGCAGACATTTGGACACCACCCCATTTGATTATGCCTTTCCTGATTATATGACTATTGTGCCATATGAAATTTACTTTGTTGATGTGTGCATACAAATGTGTCTAGTGAGATGATGTTTGTTTGTTTTTGTATAACTGTGTGTTTATCTGCAGATTTAAGTTCAGCCCTGAATCCTTGAAAGATGGAAGAACAGTTCCAAGCCTGAAACTGTGTGTTTTCTGTTTTGTCTGTGCCATGTGGCAACAGTGATCACAACGTGATCAGATTCACATTAGAAAGGGGGGGTCACCCATAGTGGGGAGGACCGCAACGACTGCGCTCAACTTCAGGAAAGGGAACTATGTTGCTATGAGGAAAATGGTGGGGAGGAAGCTCAGGAACGGCTTTAGGATGGAGACTGTAGGAAGCGCCTGGACCCTTCTCAGGGACACACTGCAGGAAGCGCAAAAACTGTACATCCCCAGTTTCAGGAAAGGCCGCAAGAACAAGCGATCAAAAGACCCGGTTTGGATGACACCTGAAGTAAAGAGGGTAATCAGTGACAAGAAAGTGTCCTTCCGGAAATGGAAAAGGGATCCAACGGAGGAAAATCACCAGGAGCACAGGAAATGCCAAAAGGAATGCCACCGAGAGATTAGAAAAGCAAAAGGGAAATACAAGGAGGGGCTGGCCAGGGAGGCGAAAAACTTCAAGGCATTCTTCAGTTACGTAAAGGGGAAGCAACCAGTGAGAGAGGAGGTGGGGCCATTGGACGATGGGGATAGGAAGGGAGTGATTAAGGAGAATAAAGAGGTAGCTGAGAGGTTGAACACGTTCTTCTCGTCGGTCTTCACAAGCGAGGACACGTCCAATATACCGGACTCAGAGGAGCTCATGAGTGGGGAGCAGGCCAAAAGATTGGGGCATATAGAGGTAAGTCGGGAGGATGTCCTCAAGCAGATTGACAGACTGAAAAGCGGCAAATCACCGGGACCGGACGGGATCCACCCAAGGGTTCTAAAGGAACTAAGTCAGGAAATAGCGGGCGCAATCCAGCATGTTTGCAACCTATCCTTGAAAACTGGAGAGGTACCAGAGGACTGGAAACTGGCGAATGTCACACCTATCTTTAAGAAGGGATCGAGAGGTGACCCCGGGAACTACAGGCCGGTGAGCCTGACTTCAGTTATAGGGAAGATGGTGGAAGCAATGATCAAGGACAGCATTTGCGAGCACATCGAGAAAAATGGCCTACTGCGGACAAGCCAGCATGGATTCTGTAAGGGAAGGTCTTGCCTGACAAACCTTCTGTACTTCTTTGAGGGAATAAGCAGTCAGGTGGACAAAGGGGAACCCATAGACATCATTTACCTCGATTTTCAAAAGGCCTTTGACAAGGTGCCACATGAAAGGCTGCTTAGGAAGCTGTGGAACCACGGGGTGGGCGGGGATGTACACAGATGGATCAAACACTGGCTGTCAGGTAGACTACAGAGGGTCGGAGTAAAGGGCCAATATTCTGACTGGCGGGGAGTCACGAGCGGTGTGCCGCAGGGATCGGTGCTGGGGCCGCTACTCTTCAACATATTTATCAATGACCTGGAAACGGAGGCAAAGTGTGAGGTTATAAAATTTGCAGACGATACCAAGCTCTGCGCCAGAGTTAGGACCAGGGAGGAGTGTGAGGAATTGCAAAGGGACCTCGATAAGCTGGAGGACTGGGCAAACAAATGGCAAATGCACTTTAACGTAGATAAATGCAAGGTCATGCACATAGGGAAAAAGAACCCGTTGTTCGAGTATAAAATGGGGGGAGATTGCTGGAAGACACCGGACTTGAGAGAGACTTGGGTGTGCTAGTGGATCCATCCATGAAACCATCCGCACAGTGTGCAGCAGCCTCGAAGAAAGCCAACAGGATGCTGGGCATCATCAAGAGGGGCATATCAACCAGGACGCGGGAAGTCATCATGCCGCTGTATCGAGCGATGGTGCGCCCACATCTGGAATACTGCGTTCAATATTGGTCGCCGCACCTCAAGAAGGACATGACAGTTCTTGAGAGAGTCCAAAGGAGGGCAACGAAACTGGTAAGAGGGCTGGAAAACTTCCCATATGCTGAGAGGCTGGATAAACTGGGGCTCTTCTCTCTGGAAAAAAGGAGGCTCAGGGGGGATATGATAGAGACCTTCAAAATACTTAGGAGCATAGAGAGGGTGGACAGGGACAGGTTCTTCAGACTAAAAGGGACGACATGTACGAGGGGGCACTCAGAGAAACTGAAGGGAGATAGGTTCAAATCAAATGCAAGGAAGTTTTTCTTCACCCAAAGGGTCGTGGACAAATGGAATGCGCTCCCGGAGGAAGTGATCCGGCAGAGTACAGTACAGGGATTCAAACAGGGATTGGACAGATTCCTGAGGGAAAAGGGGATCGTGGGGTACTGAGGGAGGTGCTGGGGTGTTGTATAAGTATAGACAGCTCACCAGGTCGTGCAGGTGCAAGGCCGGAGGGTTAGGACATTGATGGGAAGATAGGACGTCGATGAGAAACCTATGGGGCAAGGGGGCCCCTTCTGGTGATTAAGGCAGGTCATGACCTGTTGGGCCGCTGCGGGGGCGGACTGCTGGGCGGGATGGACCTCTGGTCTGACCCGGCAGAGACACTGCTTATGTTCTTATGTTATGTTCTTATGTGGTCTCAGTTTTATTTATTTGTTTCAGGATACATGACATTGGCCATTTTTAGAGCTCTTTTTCCATTTCTTTTGTGTTTTTTTTTCCTAGTCCAATTGCACAATATTCTTTTAGTTATAGTTTACATAGCCCAAGTGTAGATTAGGCTATGTTATATTAAGGAAAGGTTTTATGTAGTGTTTGTTCTATGGTGCTCACTGGATGTGATTAATTCAGGACACATTCCTGACATAATTTTTTGTTCAATATAATCAGTACGTAATTATGGTCTTTCTTGAGTGCCATAATAAGTGATGTGCAGCAGACACATTAAAAAAGAAAGGGAAAAATATATCTTTTTGGAATGTCCGATTAAAAATATTAAGTACTTACATATTGTTTCTCTCTTGCGTACCAAGTAAATGCATTAATGTTGCCAGGCAATATGGTCTTTCTCTTTTTTTCTATCTCTTATTTGGATCACTTCACTGGGGTTCAGCCGCTGGATGATACCTGGACTCCTTTCAAGCTGGTGTATCCCTCCCCGTATGTGCAGTTTAAAGAGGCTGTCAATTCCTATTTGACTAATTCATCTTCCTGTAACCTGACAGCAAAGACACTTTTGTTTTCACCTGTTCTTTTCACAGCCACCTTCTTAAGAACGCTTTGCTGTACCTAAACCATATCTGGTGTAGTCTCATATGCTGTGTACCCACTCCCTGTTGGCATGGGGAATGAAACGTTCCACAAGCTACTGAATTTTACATAACTTAAAACTACCTCAGAAGAAGTGAATCATACTATCACTTTTGAAAATGGACAAATTGCACAAACTATTGAAAATTTACTACAAGACGCTCATGTCTCAGTTTGAGAACTGTTCTTTGGGCATTTGCCTATTGCAAATCATGTTTTTAATGTTTTAATTCACCCTATCATTATTTTATGTATTGTACAATGTTTGCTATGTATAGTTATGATTTTCCTTTGCTGTAAAATGATCACACATTCAATTTTATATGTGAATTTCCAGGATCTTCTCTGACACTTGCTAATTAGGCTAATTGGGTTCTAATTTGGTTGATTTGGCATGGCCTATTGCATCGCATGCTAGGGTCAGATATGATATATGATCTCCTATCACATACTCTTCCTACTCATGGCATCTTGATACCTTTAAGCCTGAACCTTCTGAGAAAGTTTCCTGCATCCCTTATGCACCGTTCATTCGCTCAAAGACAGGTAAGATGTAGCATATTGGGTTTCCCCGCCCAGATGACTGTACAACCTAAGACAGAGGTTTGAACTCGTAATGGGAACTGTTTATCTTCATAGCTTGGAGATTATGCAGGACAAGGAGACGTGCTAATATAATGTTGGAAGTAAGAGAGGCATCTGTGAAGGGCAAACTGGCTGTTTATGAAACAGTTGCAGAAGTATAGGTCATATGTACCGCAAGCTTGCCTCATTTCAAAGCATAAGGAGATGTTAATAGCCAGGAAAAGGAGATGTTAATAGCCAGAATTTTCAGCTGGCCTAACCAATGTCAGCAGTGGCCTAGGGGACTTTATATCAATCTGAAATTGGAATGTTGATGCAGATAGACCCTAAATGCTCCTGCACTATTAAATGCTTCCATAGTACGCCATCTTTCCACATGTAAGGGGGAAGGGTAGTGGATGTCGTTCATTGGGAAGGAAGGTGACTTCCCAACACTGTACATAACCAAAAACTTATTATGCTCCATTTTGTAAATTACAATATTTTCAAGCCATATGCTCTAAATCAGTGTTTTTCCACCTTTTTCCACCCGTGGACCAGCAGAAATAAAAGAATTATTTTGTGGACCGGCAAACTACTAAGACCAAAATAAAAAAACACATTTCCGCCCCGTCTCTGCAAGCTCACTCCCCACAAACCATCTGATCCCATCCACACAAGCCACAAATATATTGAATGTATTTTATTAAAGTATACAAAGAAACAATATTCTGTACAATTGTCATTTTATAAATATAAATATACAAAGCAAGGACCAACAAAACCCCTGTCTCCCCTCCCCTTCACATATATCCCCTCTACTATCAAGAAAACTAAACAAGCCAAGTTATTACAGAATGCTACACAGAAATATCATGCTAACAGAATACTGCAGTCACACATGACAGGAATAGTGTTAGGGGAGTGCCCCCTGGTCAGAGAGAACCCTAAGCCAGCTGGAAGCTAAAGAAGTACTGTCTGTTATATTCTAATGACAAAACAGAAATAAAATTATTTTTTTCTACCTTTTGTGGTCTCAGCTTTCATCTTCTTTTCACTCTTTTCTTTCCAGCGTCTGCCCTGTCTCTTCAATCCAGCATCTGCCCATTCCATCCACTGTCTGCCCTCCCCCCTTCCATATGTTTCTGACTTCTTTCTATGCCCCTCTCCCTTTTCCATCCAGCCTGTGCCTCCTCTCTCCTTTTTACATCATTCATTCCAGCTTCACTGCTTTCTTCATTTTTATCTCTCCTACACCAGATCTAGCATCTTTATCCCTCTCTCATTTCTCCGCTGACCCCCTTTCCAGCATCAATCCCTCTCTACTTCTTCATTCCTCTTTCTCTCCTCTTTCCCTCATCTGATCTCTCCATTCCACCCTGACCCCTGACCCCCTTCCCCTCCTGTAATCTCCCTGCCAGCAGTTTCCTTCCTTTTTTCCTTCTCCCTTCCCTCCTCCCCCCTATCGAACATTAGCTCTCTTCCCATCCCTTTCCCTCCTCCCCTCCCAGTTGCATCTCTCCTTCTACCTCCCTCCAGGTCCAGTAGCAGCTTTCCCTTTATCCAGAAGCTTCCCTGCCTCCAACAGTGGCTTCCTCTCCTTCCAGCAGCTCTCAGTACTTGTCTGCAGAAGTGATTTTTTTAGGCAGCATGGGTCCGTTCTCGCCTCCGAGGAAAGGGGAAGTTTGCCGAAGTGAATCACTGCCCTGGTAAGTACGAGAGCTGCTGGGAGGGGAGACAGCCACTGTCGAAGGCTCCCCATGATCTTGCTCCTGCGCGCCCTGCACATTCGCGGCCCTCCCAAGCCAGCAAAAACAGCGTTGAACCGCAGGCCCTGCCGCCCAAGATGAGCCGGAGGCCCCTATCCACCGCATCCTGCATGTGGGCAGACTCTCAGCACAGACGCTGCTGATGGCCCCAATCCACACACTGACCCTCCCGCGCACGCTGACTATCTCCCTTCTACCTGCACTTTCCCCGCGGCCCTCTTCGGCAATTCGGCAGGGGCAGCGATCAAGACAGGCTGCCGACGTCGGGACCTTTCCTCTCTTAGTCCCGCCTATTTTGTTTAAACTTCCTGTTTCTGCATAGGTGAGACTCAGAGGGAATGCCCGACGTCGGCAGCCTGTCTTGATCGCCCGAGGCTGGGAGGAACAGCAGATTTCCACCAACACCACCGGGGCAGGAAATTTAACAGCATCAATCTCTGCCCTGTGCTGACTGGCAGGAATTTTCTGCGGACCGGCGGTTGAAGAACAGTGCTCTAGATAGTAATATCACTACTGTCTTAAATTGGATCAATAATCATGTAGATATCTTGTATAAAGCTAACCATTATCACAATCTCACTCTATTACAATATAAAATTGATACTGAACATTCAGTTACTGATCATATTGAAGCAACTATTTTGCTGTTTATTTTGATGTTAACCTTCTTCAATTGTGGTTTACTTATTGTGTTTATAAACGCACCATGACCCCCCCCCCCCCCATTCGCATGACTTTTTATACTGAAGTGCAGACCTGAAGATTCAGGGGTGGAATGTTGTGCTTATGGCTGGCCAGGGAATGGCATATGTGGCCACTTTGGCTACAGGTATGTGAATCTTAACGTCTGCTTCAATTATTGTTTTCTGTTCCAACTTTCAACTTCTTTTAATGAGGGCATATTATAGGAGTTTTCCTGTGCTGTTTCATGTCTGCTTTTAACTTTATTAACGAGAAAGGATTCTCATGGAACTGTGATAAAGAATAGAGTTCGAGCAGTGGTTAACATTCCAGCTGTGAGAACTGTGAGATAAGTGTGACATCTGTTGTTTACTGCAGGACTGCTTCATGGAGCAGCTTGTCAGAGAACCGGCGAGAGGGAATGCCACTCTGGATCTAATCCTTAATGGGCTAAGAGGACTTGCACAGGAAGTGGAAGTAGTGGGACCGTTGGGAAACAGCAATCACAATATGATCAAGTTCAAAGTTGAAGTAGGAATATCGAAGGGAAAGATAACTTTTAACTTCAAGAAAGGAAACTATGAAGCGATGAGAATAATGATAAGGAAGAAACTTAGGAACAGCTCAAAGAAATCACAGACTGTAGAGCAAGCCTGGTCTTTATTCAAAGACATGGTAGCGAAGTGCAAAATCTGTATATCTCCAGATTTAGAAAAGGATGCAAAAAGAGCTGAACTAGTGAACTGTGTGAGTCCCTCTGTCACGTCACTGATAACGCGGCAGAGGGACTCAACGGCAGGAGAAAGCCGCAAAGCAGCCTGTTTAGCGTGCTGCGGCTGCCAACGCTGGAGGGAGGTTTCTGCCGGTATGTGCAGGAGAAGCGGTATGTTCCTCCCCCTCCAGTACCTGTGGAGCTGCTGCCACTCTTAATAAATTGAAGAGGTGCGGCTCCTGAGTCGGCCACAGCGCTTGAGTGTGGGCCCATTGTAAGCGTGCATGCGCTCTCCTGCCTGCCACGGACATATGGAACACGCAGGTAGGAGTGCGCATGCACTGCTTAGGGTTTTATTATAAGAGATATAGTGGCCAGGCCAGGCCCCAGGTGAGTGGGAAACCCCGGCGCGGACCACAGGTAAGATTTTTTATTCACCTTTTATATGGTTGGTGTAAGGAAAACACGGACACTGAATTTCTTATAAAGAAAACTTCACTGGGTTTATTATAAGGAAAAAGAAAGATTTTCAAACTCAAAAGAATTCTCCTTCACAGTCTCTAGTCACACAGTTCATGTTACAGACTTCCAGTGTCTGTTATATGTAATCTAGTCCAAAGACTGGACAGTCCTTGTCAGCAAAAAAGATAAACCAAAATCAAATAAGCTTTTCAGTCTCTCAAATGCTCAATACTCCCTCCTTAGGGCAGCTAGCTTCGTTCTGGACAGCACTGGCTGAGCCCTGCAGGTGCCAGCCCTTCTTCCCAACACTTTTCCCAACAAAGAGAAAAAAAATGTTTTCTCTGCCACTGCTTTTCCTCTCTAGCAATGAGTCCCCTCTAAGGACTTTCACAGCCTTGCTTTGCAGGCTGTGTGGAGCAAGCCTCCCTTTCCACCAAGGTCTTCAGACCCTCCCAATTGCTACCACAGTCCTAGAGCAGCTTATAATTTCTAAATCAGGTTTCTATACATTCTTCTGGCACACTTAATTCTGCCTCAGCCTCACTGCACCACCCCCACCCTGTGTCACTGGGGCTATAGTTGTTTTCTGTCTCCATGAATTCCCCTTCTTCATTCTCCACCTCCCATTCCCCTCTCTGGGTATTTGGGAAAGTTTCCTGGCCAAGTTCATCTCCCTCTGAGAGAACCTCTAGCACTACCCCCTTAGGCTCACAGTACCTAGCTGGCTGCTGGATTCCTCTCCCTGCTTATTGGCCTGGGGCAATCCTATGTTCTTGGGGTTTTGCACAGAGCGTTGGGTTGCTTCCAGTGTGCTCCATTCTGCTTTTCCAATTAGAGTCAGCTGAGGCTCCTTGATCTCCCTGCAGTCTTCCTACTTGAAGCTTAGGTGACTGCAGAAATCGGTGGCTAGCTCCACCCACTTCTGTGTTGATCTCACATTTCTCCCTAGCTCTGGGAAAGGAATAATAGGGGATTGACTGTGTTTTCTTTGCCCTCCCTGGCTGAATTACTGACTGTGACAACACCTGCCTTTTCTCCCTTCCTCTTTGCTGTACTAAACTAGTGCTTTGGCTTAGTCATCCCGATGACATCATCAGGGACACAGCAGAGGACATTAGGCCAGTAGAAGACCCGAAGCAGCATTTAGTGTGCCTGGGACGCTGCTGCTCCTGCCAGGTTTGTCAGCCGTGTAGCGGTGGGAGGGTCAACGGGGGTTTCTGTTGTGATGATGACCGGGTAGGGTCAGCGGGGGGGTGGGGGGGAAGTCGCGGCGTGTTAGAATGGGAGGCAGGCAGGCTGGCATCGGTGGGGGGTTCAATGGAAGGCAGACAGGCAGGATGGCATCGGGGGGAGGTTTCCATGGAAACATGCTGCTCAGGGGGATGGGAGACAGGCAGGTAGGCAGACTGGCATGGGGGGTTTCGGTGGAAGGGTGATGGGAGGCAGGCAGGCTGGCATTGGAGGGGGTGGGGGGTTCAATGGAAGGCAGGCACGCAGGATGGCATGGGGGGGTTTCCATGGAAATATGCTGCTCAGGGGGATGGGAGGCAGGCAGGCTTGGAGGCAATGGAGGGGGAGTTTCAATGAAAGGCAGGCTGGCATCGGAGGGGGGAGGAAGGAGGTACTGGGGGCACTAAGGACATAGGAAGGGGCACTGGGGGCACTATGGACATAGGAAGGGGCACTAAGGACATAGGAAGGAGGTACAGGGAGAGTCACAGACAGAAAAAATGACAGACAGGCAGCATGCAAGGAGAGAAAGACAAAGAAAAAAAATACCCAGACAGACATCCTACTGCAGGACAGGATAGGTAAAAGGAAGGGAGAATGGACAGGGGGAGCAGGCAAGGGGTGGTGGTGGACAGCCAAGGAAAAAGAAAGACAGAAAGCGCAAAGGAGAGACAGAGAGAGAGAAAGAATTAAAGACAGACACACACACATATATTCTAGCACCCGTTAATATAACGGGCTATAAGACTAGTATATATATATTCTTCTTCTATTTTATGTATAATCTGGTGTTTATCTGACATCTATGCAATAAAATATCATATTCATCTTATACTTTCTTTGGATGTTACTATTGTACACCCTTGTTAGATAAATACGTGCCAATACAACTATAAATATGAATTGGTACTTACCAAGAAATTTGGAACCACAGACTTTTTCAATAGACACTGATCTCCTTTGCAGGCATATATGCAATCATTTTCCAGCAGTGTTTAATGTTGAAACCTTACTTCATATGAATTCTCTCTGTTCCATTGGTTTTAAATGTAAGCATACAAACAAATGTTGTAACTCTGTTTTGTATTGATTCATGCACTGATGTACTGTGAACTTCATTGATGTTTCAGTTTTATATGGTGAAGCTTTATCCATTGGCGCCTGATTTTCAGCAGATTTTTTAACAACCTAAAGTGGATTCTGCTGTGGTGCAGGTGATTAGACACACAGCCCTTCTTAGTAAGGCAAGTGTGATGCCTCAGGATTCTCAGGAACACAGAATGGACATTATATTGAAAAAAGAGTTTTAAAGTGGTATCTTTGGGCTCAAAGTAGTGGTGGTGGCTGCTTCTTTTATGGCTCGTGCCTGTCATTCCAGATTGCAAGGTGTGTCCTCTGCGGACATTCCTTCCTATCCTCTGCTGATCATGGATGGTGTGTGTCAGTTTAGTAAAATGTAAGGATGGTCATACCCCTACAATGTTAGGTGGTAGGGGTTAAGTGAAATGCGCACTGACCAACGCCAGGTCCCAGGTTCAGTTCCCTCACCGATGACTCACCAGGAAGTAGAATCAGAGGCACAGCCAGAGGTTTTTGCATAAAGAATATATTATAGAAATAGTCTTACAGAAAAGTAATATTTATGAGCATTACACTTAAGCAGAGAGCATTACACTTAAGCAGAGAGCATTACACTTAAGCAGAGAGCAAAGCAGTCTCACTGCCTTACAGAGTCCAGAAGGAAGCATGAAGTTTCAGGGAAAGGCAGAGAGAAAGAGAAAAGGGGGATGGGGTGATGTTTCGTGTTCCATAGATAAAGAGAAGGATAGACAGAGAGATAGAGAGAGCTCAAGAGAGAACCAGAGTACCAAGCCAAGAGCCAAGAGATAGCTAGATAGAAAGAGAGAGAGAGGGCCAAGACCCCTCTCCTGATAGCTTGATAGGAAAAGAGACAGATTGATAGCTCCATAGAAAAAGAGACATATTGATAGAGCAGAGAGCAGGCTTTTATACCTTGGAATCTTATTCTGATTAGAGAAAATATTGTATCTCCCAGTATCTTTCTGTTTAGAACTTGCAAACTGTTTGAGACAATGGTTAATTTAATTGACAAAGGAGAGTGTGACATCTGCAAGCATGGTGATGGGATTAAGTCTCTGGCTTCTTTGTTTCTTGATCTGTGCACTTGGACCTAAGCACCCTCTTAATCAGACATTAACACCTTTTAGCTAGTCATGATTCAATCAGGGAAACTTAACACAGTCTCTCTGCACTAAGGGTCTATCTGCCTTCCCATGCCAGAGCCAGATTGATATAATCTCCCATAAGCCTCTAGGCTGACAGTGTGGATTATGTAGCAGACACCCTCTATGATCTACGTGCCGAACTCTTTGGATCCAAAATTGGGCAAGGGATGCCTCCTCCAAGGCCACTCTGAGCAGACTTCCTTTCAAGGGCCAGCTTCTGTTTGGTAAAGGCCCGGTTTACCTTATGTCCAATATGGCTGAGTAGCACCCTAAGTCTCTTCCTGTGAGCAGGTCTTGTTGGCCAGTAGGCGGGGATCATAATAATTTTCATTCCTCCCACAGGTTTCATTAAGGTTCTGCAGGATCTTCCTCTCAGACATACTCCCAGGGCTACCATCCTCAGTACAACAGTCCCAATTCCAGGTGACCTCAAGCCTCTAACTCCTAAAAAGACCCAATGATGCCAGGAGTCAGTCGTAGCTTCCTCGCATTGGGGGGGGGGGGGGGTTGCCTGTCTTAGTTTTATCAGGAGTGGACTTGTGTTTCATCTGACCAATGGGTGCTGAACATCATTCAGGAGGAGCATAAAATAGATTTATTTTGCCTGCCTCTGGAGATCTTTCTGGATTCGCTGGTGGGTCGTCCAAATAAAGAGGTCCTTGTCTGCGCTACCGTGCAATGTCTGCTGGACATCACAGTGATAGAACCTGTTCCAGAGCAAGAATCAGGCTTAGGCAGATACTTCATATACTTCATAGTGCCAAAGAAAGGTTTAGAAGACTGGAGGCCTATTCTGGATCTAAAGTCAGTCAACCATTTCTTTGGGGCTCCCCATTTCTGGATGGAAACTGTGTGCACAGACATAGCAGCTGACGCTCCAGGAGAGTTTCTGGTGTCCAATCTATTTGGAGCATCGAAGGTTTCTGCATTTCCATGTTCTGCAGCAGCATTTCCAGTTCACTGCTCTACCCTTTGGTCTTGTGATAGCACCCTGTATTTTAACCAAGCTAATGGTAGTTGTGGTGGCCTTTCTCCACTGGCAGGGGATCCAGGTTCATCCTTACCTGGATGACTGGTTGATTCGAGCTCCATTTCGTTCAGAGTGCGAAAGTGCGGTGGAGATGGTAGAGGCATTTGGGTGGATTGTCAACTTAAAGAAGAGCAATTTGACACCCTCCCAACACTGGAGTATCTGGGGGCTCCTCTTCAAAACCAGGAAATTTTGGGTTTTTTCTTCCCAAAGCATGCAGACAGAAACTTCAGCAGCAGATCAGAGCTCTTTTGGACTGCCCGACTCCCACAGCCAGGCTGAATTTTCAGATTCTGAGATCCTTGGTGGCCTTTTTAGAGGCAGTTCCCTGGGCCTGAGCACACATGCGCCCGTTACAGGAATCCCCTCTTTCTCGGTGGTCTCCACAGCATCATTCCCTTCAGATGCTGCTCCCCTGGATGGAGCCAACTTGCAGCAGGGCAGGCTTCTTTGTATATCATAGGATGACCATCATGACAGATGCCAACCTGTCGGGTTGGGGTGCTCACTGAGGGGAACGATCCATTCAGGGAAAATGGACTAATCATCAGCAATGCTGGTCGATCAATCATCAGGAGCTTCAGATGATTGATCAACCATTCTCTAGCCCCTTCTGGAAGGAAAAGCAGTTTGAATTTTCTCCGATGCCATGGTAGTGGCGTACATAAATCATCAGGGGGCACGAGAAGCACTCCCTTGGGCCAAGATGCTTGCATGCTGTTTCATTGGGTGGATGCCCATCTTCTGTCATTTTCAGTGGCCCACATGGCTGATGTCGACAACATTCAGGCAGATTTCCTCAGCCGACAGAGTGGTCACTCTCGCAGAAGGCATTCAATCTGACTAGGGTCAGCCTCAGGTGGACTTGATGTCTTCAACAAAGAGTTCGAAGGCCAGGCACTTTTTCAGTCAAAGAACACAGCATGGAAGTCTAGGGCTGGACTTGGTGCAGCACTGGCCGATTCACGAGCTCCTGTATGTGTTTCCTCCGTGGTCTCTGGTTGGTCAGGTCATCCGCCAGATAGCAACTTATGATACTGGTGGCTCTGGATTGGCCTAGCCACCCATGGTATCTCATATATCTTCAGCGGGACAAGAAACTCCGGATCTCAAGGAAAGCCCACGACACTTTGGACTTATGTCATGGCTCTTGAGCGCTCAGCCTTGATGAAGTGCAGTTATTCGAAGCCAGACTCTCTTGCACTTGAAGAAACCTTCTACTATTGCTTCTTATGCCAAGGCCTGGAAGGCTTTCCAACAGTGGTGTGCTAGGGATCAAGTGGAGCCTGAAAAGGCCCCCGTTTTGATGGTCCTGGCTTTCCTTTAGGAGGGTTTAGACAAAGGTCTGGCAGTGGCCTCACTGAAAGTTCAGGTGGCAGGCCTTTCATGTTTTCATGCATTCAAAGGTGTTAGTTTACTTACTGTAGAAAATGACATGGAGACTATTACCTGTGGTTAGCCACGAGTAGCTACATGTTATCCGCCAAAACGATGATGAATATATACTAATATCATGGACGTGCCCAGCTGCTAATAATAATTAAAACTGGAAAATAAAAGCATGCAAGGTGATACAATAAGATTAACTTTGAAAGTATTTGGGGTAAATGAATTGTGGAACTATTTGTTAAAGGTTATTTTGAACTGGCTATGATAGAATCAAACTAAATGAAAATATTAAAGTTTTTAAGATGGAATTTTTATAGTCTAGAGTTAGAAAGGAGAAAAGATATGCTGACAAAGAAAAGTTTATATTAAGAACTGACAGAGATTAATATAAGAAGAGCAGGAAACCTGGGTTTTTACTAGTGCTGCCCGATTCACAATTTGAATTGGTTCACTGATTCACTTCGGGTGAATCGATTGGAATCGATTTAAAACAAAAAAAATCAGCTTCCCAATTTGGCTGACCCTCCCCCCCTCGCCCCCTAAAGAAAGAGCGGCAGCGCTGCTCTTGCTGGTCGGCCGCTGCTGCACCTACTTTAGAGGGCGAAGGGGGAGGGTCAGTCGGGAAGTGCTGCTGTCTGGCTTCCCCCCTGGCATCGGTTTCCCCCCTGGCGTCCGGCTTCCCCCCCAGGCTCCCGCTTCCCCACACACTGTTTACCTTTGAGGAGCAGCCTGCAAACAAGATTGCGGTGCAAGCAATCTTTGCAAAATGCTTCAAAGCTGTTTCCTCCACCGCAATCCTGCCTCTGACGTCAGAGGAGGGGCAGGACTGAGGCAGAGGAAACAGCTCTGAAGCAGTTTGCAAAGATTGCTAGCACCGCACTCTTGTCTGCAGGCTGCTACTATAAGGTAAACAGTGCAGGAAGGCCAGGGTGGAAGCTGGACACCAGTGGAAGGCCAGGCCTTCCAGGGGAGTGAGCAGTCCTTTGGGGTGGAGGGGTGGGACAGGCAGGCAGGCCTTCAGGGGTGGGATGCAGGCCTTTAAGTGGGGGGACAGGCCTTCAAGGGGGACAGGCAGGCCTTCAGGGATGGGTGCAGGCCTTTAAGGGGGGACAGGCCTTTAAGGGGGGTCAAGTTTTCAAGTTTTCAAGGGGGTGAGATGGGCCTTCAAGGGGAGAGGTCTTTAAGGGGGAACAGGCCTTCAGGGATGGTGGCACAGGTCTTCAGGGGGGACAGACCTTCAGAGGAGGGGGGCCTTGGTGTAGAAGTACATGGAGGGAGGGAAGGGGGTTTTAAAGAGACATGCATATGCTGGACTTTGGGGGGAAGATATAATGGGTCTAAAAATAGAGGAGAGGGAGAAAGATGATGGACAATGGGATTTAGGGAGGGAAGGAACAGAAAGGGAGAGAAGTTGGACACAAGGGATGGTGTGGAGGGGGGATAGAGATACTGGATAGGAGGGTAGTTGGGAAGAGAAAGGGAGAGATGGTGGACCCTGGGGTGTTGGGGCAGGAGGGAGAGATGCTGGATGAAAGGGTAGTTGAGAAAAGGTGAATCTGTGGATGGAGATGAAAAAAAGGGAAGATGCCAGAGGACAGAGTTGGCAGATGGATAGTTAGCATGGAGAAAAAGGAGACCCTGGCAAGCAAGTTAACAGGAGACAACCAGATCCTGGGACCAACAAGATTTGAATATTGACCAGACAACAACAGGTAGAAAAAATAATTTTATTTTCTGTTTTGTGATTACAATATGTCAGATTTGAAAAGTGTATCCTACCAGAGCTGGTATTAGACCGCAAACGTGAGCTAGGATTTAACAGAGAGAGGAAAAGTCCTTTTTGTTTCTTTATTTTGTTTACACCACAGCACCAGTGTGGTTAGGAGAAGTCAAAGGAGGTGAAGAAGCTATAAAATAAACCCACCAGGATGCTTGAAAAATTGGGTACCAATTGGGTAGGAAAATCAAATAGAATCGAATAGAAAAACCAATTCAATAGGCTAAATCGAATTGAATCGAAATTTTTTTTCCTGAATCGGACAGCACTAGTTTTTACAGAGACTTTAGAAAGGAAATCTATTCCTTATAGATTAGAACACTCAAAGCTAATTGGGAGTTCATACAGAAGTTAGGATGTGTCTGCAGGATGCAGGCCTTTTACTGACATGATTGGTGTCTGAAAAGGTTAAAAGGTTCAAAAGTTATTTAGAAGTCATATGAAAAAAAAGTGAAACATTGCCACCTGCTGAATTTAAAAACTTAACATTAGAATGGACATAACATTAAATTAAGGATTTAAATGTAAAATTTACATAAGAGGTTCCTGTGAAGGAAGTCATGTAATCAACTGTGCCACTGTATTCTTAAGTATGATAATTATTACAAATGATGTCACATAGAGGGGCATAATTTAAAAAATAACTAAATCCCCTTTTGGCCTAAGGCCTTAAACGTTGAAAGTAGAAGCAGGGAAAATGTCCATTATAAAAAAAACATCCAAAAGGAGATTTTTTTTTATAATGGCATGGCTCTACGTTCAGTTGTTTAAATGCCCAGACCACCACTACGTCTACACTAACACCTTATAATCAACCTAAAAAAAGCCTAATTCCTAAACACCCAAAACAAGAGCTTTTAGGCGAAGGAGGAGCTAGTCCTTCCTCTAAAAGCTGGATTCTGTAACCGGTGTCTGTCAAAATTGGTTACAGAATCCCCCCTCACAACGATCCGGCCAGGAGAGAGCCCAAGCCCTCCTGCTCCGCGGCACCCCTGAACCCCCCAACATGATCAGGGCAGGAGGGAACCCAAGCCCTCCTGCCCTGGTGAACCGCGACACCCCCCCACACTGATATTGGGGCAGGAGGGAGCCCAAGCCCTCCTGCCCGGCAGCACCCTCACCCCTCCACCGGCTGATTCCAATGGGGCCAGGAGGGAGCTCAAGCCCTCCTGGCCCGGCGGCACCGTGACCCCCCTCCCACCCAACATGATCGGGGCCAGGAGGCAACCCAAGCCCTCCTGGCCCGGCGATCCCCAACCCCCCTACCCACCAATTCCGATGTGGCCAGGAGGGAGCCCAAGGCCTCCTGGCCTGCAGACACCCCCTACCTCCACACTAAAATAGGAAACCCCCGCTGACCCCACAACCCCAACCCTCTACCTTTAAATCGTTGGTCGGACAGATGGGTGCCAAGCCTGTCCGTCCAACAGGCCAGTCATCCGTGGAATGGCTGGCCTTAGGGCCTGATTGGCCCAAGCAGCTCAAATCCTGCCCACAGGCAGGGCCTGAGACACCTGTGCCAACCGGAATAGGCCCAGTAGGCTTAGGCCCCTCCTGTGGGTGGGGCCTTAGGCATATGGGCCAGTTTGTTATGAACTAATAGAGCAAGTAGTAGCTGATCTCCAGATCATTAAGGAAATGCTATGGGAGACAACTTCAAAAATAAATAGACTTCAAGGTGAAGTGAAAAATCTCTTCCTGCAAATGGCAGTGAGCAACACCAGGTTGGATCAGCTGGAGCATCAGATGATAGTAGTGGAAGAGGTGGCTACTCAGAACAAACTGGATCATAAAATTATTGCTCCGATGTCTGCCCAGCTGGAAGATATGGAAACTAGAAATAGGAGGGCCAATGTCCGAATTATAGGGATACTGGAGGGATGGGAGGAAGGAAATCCTGTATCATACCTTACATCTCTTTTCCCTGAGGTCTTATCCCTGCATTTTGAAGAAAAGTTTGAGATTGAGAGAGCATATAGGGTGCCTTTTAAGATCCAGAAAAATCAAAAGGGGTCAAGACCAATATTAATCAAAGTACTTCGGATTAAACAAAGCAATGTAGATTTTTGAGGCTGCTAAAAAGAAAAGGTCAGTGATGTGGAATGGTAAAAAACTTCTCTTCCTTCCAGATTTTGCCAGGCAGACTGCTGCTGTCAGGAAGCAGTTTTTAAATCTTCGTGGAGGGCTTAAGGATCTGGGAGCAAGATATGGATTATTCTACCTTGCGGTTATGAGAATCACATTAAATAATAATACAATTCTATTTCGGGATCCAAAGAAACTTGAGGATTTTATTGATCAGGAGAAACCATATATGGAAACCTAACTGGGGTGATCAGACAGTTGGTGACAGTTAGTGAATTAGTTGCCTTTAAAGTTAAGTGATGTCATATTATTTTCTAAGCTATGTTTGGGTGAGATTTTTTATGTTTTTCATCCTTTTATTGTTTATTGTGCAGCCTATATAGTCTGCAAAATCTGCTAGTGTAGCCTACAATTATAATCCGCATGTACAATCAGTGAAATCTGCATGTGTAACCTGTGAAACCTGCATGTTGTAGCCTGTTTAGCCTGTGAAACCTGCATGTGTAGCCACACATATAGCCTACGACTGCATCTACAACCCTGCATGTGTAGCCACACATATAGCCTACTTCTGCATCTACAACTCGCATGTATAGCCTGATATCACATATATAACCTATCACCGCATGTATAACCTTCCACCGCATGTAAAGCTCTCCACTACCCGATACGACTTACTTCCCTCTACACCTCACACAACATGGCAATTTTTAACAAACACCAACTACTCCTAAGAATATTGTACCTAATATGCTCTAGATGCTGGGGCAATGAAGATAAATCCCCTCAACCCATTCACACTTGGCACAGACGAGCCAAACTAACCAAATCAACAAACTCCCCCAACTCCAAAAAAACCTTCCAGAAGAAGGCCCACTTCTAATCCCAGTGATAAATACCACCCGCAAACCCCGAAAACCATACAGAAACAAGACCAATAACAGAAACCTAAAAAAACCTAACATACTCTGAAACATACTCTCAAACTCCAAACCCAACCAGCCACAATAACATTAAAGGATACTATCTGAATACCCCGTTCTGTGAGAAACAAAGCACACATCCAACTGATGGATTATCTTAATCAATTCTCTCTCCTACATGAAACTCAATCCGGTTTTAGACCGTTATTCAGTACGGAGAGAGTAATTGCGGCTATCTTAGACAATCTGCGCCTACTGTTTAGCAAGGTCCTCAATGCCCTTGTTATGCAATTCGATATGAGTTCAGCCTTTGATCTAGTAGACCACGGGAAACTGCTACAATGCCTAGACGCCATTGGTATCAGGGATGAGGTGCTGAACTGGTTCCGTGGCTTCCTTATATCACGCACCTATCAGGTACGTTTTAATTATGAGCTTTCCGACACCTGGAGCAATCCATCCGGTGTGCCACAAGGGTCTCCACTATCCCCATTGCTTTTCAACTTCTACATGTCCTCTCTGGGCACGCAGCTAACCCAACTGCGGATAAAACTGTTTAGTTATGCAGATGACTTTACAATTATCATCCCATTCGCTAATTCTGTCTCTGAAACTATTCCCAAAGCTTCAGAAGCCATAAACGTGATGGAGTAATGGATGACAAACTTTAGGCTCAAACTTAATTCAGAAAAAATGACTTTCTTCGTTGCTTCACCACATCCGCTTGACACCAAAACACCGCTATGTATCAACAAACTTAGTTACCCTATCCAGCCCACCATAAAGATATTAGGTGTAACTCTGGATCAATGCCTAACCATGAAAGACCAGGTGGATTCCTTAATCAGAAAGGGATTCTTTACTCTCTGGAAACTCAGATCCATTAAAGCTTATTTCGATACATCGGCATTCAGAATCCTGGTCCAATCCCTCGTACTAAGTCTACTTGACTACTGTAACATCGCCTATTTAGCAATTTCCCAAAAGAATATGCGATGTTTACAATTGATGCAAAATGCAGCAGTCAGACTGATCTTTGGGCTAAAGAAATTTGACCATGTGACACCCTACTACCAGCAGCTGCATTGGCTGCCGATGGAGGCACGCATAAAGTTTAAATTTGCCTGCTTCTGCTTTAAAGCACTACACGGACTTGCCCCTAAATACATAACAGACCTTTTCTCCTTCTCATCCAACAGACACAAGAGAAGCTCACATTCCAACTTCATTTCCCCCCCAGTGAGAGGTTGCAAACTGAAAAAACACCATGAACACCTTCTCTCACACCAAGCAGCGTCATGGGGTAAAGACCTAGAACAATTGCTTTCGCCCACTACCTATGAGGAATTTAGGAAACATCTAAAAACACACCTGTTCCTAAAGCATCTAGACAACTGATCCACTAATCTCTCTCCCCTCAATAGCGATTAACTTGTCCTATTGATCACTTTCTCCTCAACAATGGATTTGCTGTCCTATTAATTCTCTTTCTTCTACCTCTCTTAAAGTCAATCGATTTGTACCTTTGCTTAATCTTGTAAACCGCATAGAACTTCACGGAACTGCGGTATATAAACTGTTATTATTTTTATTATTATATAATATACGACTGGATACTACAAACACAACCGGATTTTCTGTTCCTGACAGAAACATGGCTGGTCTCTGACACAGACGCTATCATGAAAGAAATCCTACCACAGGGATACAAAATACTCCCACTATCAAGAAACTAGAAAAAAGGAGGTGGCCTAACAATTATACTAAAAGAACTCTTTAACTACACTAAGACAGACTCCAAAACTTCAGAAAACCTAGAAATACTAACCTGCCTAATCACTAATCCTCAATTAGAAGACTCACTGACAACAACTCTATTTTATATCCCTTCCATAAAGTGGTCAAGTGCCAGAGAAGAATTCTTTGAATTCCTAACCATTAATACCCTAAAAGGTCCATACAATCTACTACTAGGGGACATAAACATTAACTTAGAAAAAAAGGGAAAGCCAGAAGTCACCGAAATTGCCAACTTCCTAATGTCACTCGACTTTCCTATTCCAGACACAGAAATAACCCATGAAAAAGGCCACAAACTTGACATAGTTACCTTCTCTCAAAAAGAAATCCTAGACCCCGAAATACAATATTATGCAGGGTCCTGGGAAAAATGAATCTGGTCGGACCACTTTATTGGCAATTTCCACTTACACAGGCAAAAATAGAATTCCCAGCCGAAACACAAAAGCAAAAACTCAAAAACAATAACCAGCCAAGGTATTATAAACCCAACTGAATTCTGGGCCCACTATGAGCTTCGCCCTACAACCAATGAAATACAGGAATTCCCTACAAGATGGAAAAAGTTCAGTTAAGAACTCTTAGACCAAATACCAAACAAACAAAAAGAAAGACAGATCACCAAATGAATGGTTTGACTCAGAATTATTAACCAATAAACAGGAACTAAGAAAACTGGAGAGAATTTGGAAAAAAAACGAACAAACAGATAAGACAACTTGGAAACAAAAAATGAAAACATACAAAAATATGATCAGAGAAAAACACACAAAACACTACGCACAAAAAATAGGTACAGAAAAAATAAACAGCAAAGAATTGTTCAAACTAGTAAAAACTCTAACAGACACAACAAAAATCCTGAAAAAGGACATCGAGAGCACCCCATCTGCCCAAGCCCTAGCTAACTTCTTTAAAAACAAATTCACAGACCTAAGAGCAACTCTACCCACACCCACAAACTATATCCTCCACTATCTCGAACCTCACGACCAGAATACCAGAGCAGACATGACCTGGGACCACTTCGAATTTCCAAATTGGCATCAGTTCCTAAATTTATTCAATAAATACAACAAATCACACTGCCCACTAGACGAATGTCCCCCTAAAATCAATTGCCCCACCAGAATTCAAAATGGAACTATTCACTTGGCGAACAACAGCCCTTACAAACGGAACACTAAACAAAGACATGGATCGCATACTGATTACACCTATCCCCAAAGATCAGAAAACCTCTACAGCACTGACATCCAACTACAGACCCATAGCAAGCATTCCCTTCTTCACAAACTACAGGAAGGATTGGTCAACCTCCAACTAGTAAACTACCTAGACAAATTTAACATCCTCAACGAACATCAATCAGGTTTCAGGAAAGGATATAGCACAGAAACGGTCATAGTCTCCATACCAAATTACCTCTATGATCTCTTCAGCAAAGGCAAAAGCACACTGATTCTGCAACTAGACCTTAGCAGTGCGTTTGATCTAGTAATAATAATAATAATAATAACTTTATTTTTTTATACCGCAATACCACAAAACAGTTCAGAGCGGTTTACAGGATAAGAGACTGTACATTTACAGCGAAGTTACAGCTTAGTTATAGCAAAGTTACATCGAGGTTACAGCATATCGAAAAACAGTTCAGAGCGATTTAAACAATGTAGGTGCGGAGAATTGGTTAACAATTATATGGCATAAACCAGTGACAATTACGAAAGGATCCAATAATTGTTGCATGGGGAGAGGGGAAGGGTAGGGAGGGAGGCAAGGGATTATTAGTAGACCACGAAATTATGCTACTATGCCTTGATGCAATGGGAATCTCGGGAAAGGTAAAGAAATGGTTCCAAGAATTCCTAACAAACAGATCCTACCGAGTAGCCAGCAACGGAAATCACTCCAACACATGGAAAAACCCGTCAGGGGTACCCCAAGGCTCCCTTCTATCATCTACATTATTCAACATCTACATAGCATCCTTAGGTCACCAACTACAAAAATTAAACTTAAAATACTACATATACACAGACGATATATCCATCCTAATCCCCCTAAATGACATCTCAACTGAAATTATAGACAACCTCTCACATACAATGATAGAAATCGAAAAATGGACCACCAACTTCAAAATGAAATTAAACACAGAGAAAACAAAAGTCTTCTTGGCAAGCCCCAATGACAAAATAACGAGAACATCATTAAAAATAAATGACCACGAATATCCGATTTCCAAAACCCTAAAAATTCTGGGTTTCACACTAGAAACGCACTTGACATGACCACACAAACTTAACAGTGAAGAAATGCTTTTATATACTATGGAAGCTAAGGATTATTAAAAAATACTTTGATACAACATCCTTCAGGTTACTAGTGCAATCACTGATCCTATCCACTGTGACAAACCTGTGGCCAGCTTTGTCCCTGTAAGGGATAAAAGCAGAACACGGTACCTGGTCAGAAGGGCTGACCAGGTTAAAAGTAAAGGTTTGGATTTGGCTGACTACCCCTCAGACAGTGAGATAGAGCAGGAGAGGCATGAGCATAGGAATATCCAGCAGAGAGCGCCATCTCAGTACGGGTACTCTAGAAAGCCTGATAGGACTCTTATTGAGAAGTGGAGTCCCAATGCTGGAAGGTATGCTCATTACCAGCCTAGGAGAAACCTGGATTATTTCCCTAGAGATTGCCTGCCTAACACAGCTGTTCCTAGGAGAGAGGGGTGGGGCTTTAACTCACATAAGAACAGAGCATGGGATCATAGTAGGGAGAGCAGGGACGGAGCTAGAGCTAACGAGCTCAGGCAGCAGCAGGAGAAGCAGCAATGCTCGGGTGCAGATGAGGGGAGAAGTCTCTCTCCTCCAACCCACAGCAGGGAGGACGTAGAGATGACCGAGGACTACCTCAGCTTAATCCCAGCTGCTGCTGAGCAGGCAGAGGCTATGGATGTCTCTGAGTCACTGCTGGAAGCTGGCTATTTCCCCACTGACATGGAGGTTAGTTGCTAAAGGGAATGAAGCAAGGCTGTGCTTATGCTGGCTCCCGTAACCCAAGCCCAGCTGACAGTAATTAGAGGGATAGCAGGAAAATCTCCCTGTTACACTGTGTGACTGCCCGGAGGGCATTGTTTGTTCAAGGAACTTTATCTATGTGGGTGTGAAAGCTCCTTGTGAAAACCTAAGTAAAGTTCACAGCTTATCTAATGCCTTGCTTTGTTCCGTTGGCTAGGAAGCCCAGCTGATAGTAACGAGCTGTGAAGCCTGCTCTGCAAAACCTATCTGTGTCTCAGCTAGGTAAGCTGAAACGTTTTAAGGAATTCATTGCCAAGTTTGGGAACTGCAATTACTCTGTCTGATTTCACAAGGTGTTTGCAAAGTTTGAAAGTTTATTTTCCTGATATTTGCATTTACTTTAACCCCTGGTGAAGAGGACTGTATTTAGACTGGAAAAGTCCAGGGTATTGAACTACATGTGGCTGGTGTAGCAAGCCATTCTGACAACTGCAAGCTATTTTGTTTTTTATGTTTTTCCATGACATGCGGGTGGCTGATGGCATTCAGACCCCCGGGTTCAATAAAGTACAAGAACATTCTTTTGGAACAAACTTACCTGTGTGGTCTTCTCTTTACAAGCTATTCTCAGTGTGGCCTGGCAGACTAGGCAGGCGCCTAGGTCTGTTATAACCTTAAAAGCCTTCCTCCTACCTAAGGAGGCCACGCCGACAAGCCAGAACTCAACATAACTAATCCCTCTGCTGGTTAGAGCAAGGGATAAGTGTGTCACACCACCCTGGACTACTGCAACATCGTCTACCTGGGTATGCCACAAAAACCAATAAAGAAACTGAGATTAGTACAAAACACTGCAGTTCGCTTAATCTTCGGACTGAGAAAAAAGACCACATTAGCCCATACTACAAAAAACTGCACTGGCTATCAATGGAAGTGTGAATACAGTTCAAATTTGTATGCATCTGCTTCAAACAAATCTGAGGCCTAGCACCTTCCTACCTGCAAACATACTTCACTCTACACAACCCCACACGAACAACCAGAAACAAAAACATCTTTGCCTATCCTAAAATCGCTGGCTGCAAATACAAATCCTTCCTTGACAGAACCTTCATGTTCCAAGCTAACAGACAACAATCCTGGCTGGGAAACTACATAAATAAAACCAGACAGACCTACAACGCATTCCGAAAATCAATCAAAACCACTCTATTTGACAAATTCATCACCTAAACAGACCGACCTTCACTCTACGCATTTTCCCCCCTACAAACCCGAAACAATCTATCAGGTAATCCCAACCCCCTTTCATATCCCCTCCCCTCTCAACCCTGCTTACATTCCTTCCCCCCCTTTCTTCTGCAACATTCCCCTCACACATTTGTAATTCGCTGAATGTCCAGCCTTCTTTCGATGTGAACCACCTAGAAGTCATCTGACTATGGCGGTATAGAAAAATAAAGTTATCATTATTATTATTATATGAACTTTGTTTTATCCTGAGATTTAAACCTTTCCGGGAGCAGTTTGAAGGAGAGTTGGAGAAACTAATGAAAACCCACCAATAGGAATGCATTTACATCTAACAAGATCCTCCCTTTTTAATTTTCTGGTGTGCTAATTGGAGAAGTTCCTTTCCGAATTGAGACTCTGCTATGGACTAGACCATGTCTTGGGGGGTGGTTTGTGTATGGAGACTGATTGAGCGGGATCTGCCAGGGGCTGTATCAGCTGGTGATGAAATTTTGCAGTGGGACATTTAAATTTTGAAATATTTTAAGCTTTTCCATTTTTCTTAGTGTGGAAGCAGTTGGATCTATGTAACAAACATTACCTGGGCAACCACATTAAATTCTGGAATTGTGAGTAACTGTATTGGCTCTTACTTGAAAGAATGGCTTTGGAAAGTTGAGGAAATTGATGAAATTCCACCAATGAGAAAGCTGATATCTTCAAAGAGAACCTCTCTTTTTGCTCTGCTGCTGCTCTAATTGGAGGAAAACACTTTCGGGTTCCCTCCCACCTTTTTTCTCCCATGCTCAGGTCATTTGAATTGGAGCAGGGTGAAAGGCAGTTCATCGAGGGAAGAGTATTAGCTAATTATATTAAAGCTAAAAAAAAGAAAAGTAAAGATTGTAGCTATTAAAGATGAGAGGGGTAAAACTCATTCTCAAATTGGAGATATATTAAAACAATTTTTGAATTTTTATAAAGCTTTGTATTCTTCCGAGTCTTATCCAAATAAGGAAATGGAGGGTTCAGAGTTCTTAAAATTACTCAAGGGACCAAAAATTCCCGATCATATAAAAGGAAATCTTGAGGCTACTATTTTATTGATAGAACTACAAGCAGCGTTGAAGTCACTTAGAGTTGGATCCACTCCAGGTGGGGATGGTTTCACCGTAGAGTTCTATATATCATTTCAAATTACCCTATTACCACATTTATTGAAATTATATCAGGCTCAACTGATTAAAGGTTGCATTACAGGTACTATGGCTGAATCTTTAACAATTGTTTTGCCCAAACCAAATACAGATCCTATGTTATTGGCTTTACATCTAGCCAAGGCTCTCTCTTATATTATTGGTATGCACCAAACGGGGTTCATTGCTCAAAGACATTCATCAAATAATACCAGATTGGCCTTTCACATGTTAAACTTGACAAAAGAAATGGATGATCCGGCTTTCTCTGTATCTTTGGATGCAGAGAAAGCCTTTGATCAAGTGGAATGGACCTTTATGTATCAGACAATGGATTGGTTTGGTATTGGTTTTGGATTTATACAAATGATTCAAACCTTGTATAGTTCCCCTTCTGCCAGATTATATATAAATAATATGCTATTTGCTATTGTTTTGGAACCTTTGTTATTGGCTATTCAACAAGCGCAGGAGATATGCTAAGGACAACATAATTTTATTGGATACATGGAAAACAATTAAATTTATTGACAAACTTACAGATGTTCCTATAATGAAATCTACTTTGCAGTCCAAGATTCAAATAGGCGGTACTGGGATCGCCTGGAAGAATTGGATGCAGGCAGGTATTCGGACATTAGATGATATGTCTAATGGAAAACTGCTTGATTTTTCACAGTTGCAACAATCATTTGGCATTTTAAAGTCTCAACAATATAGGTGGTTGCAGTTGAAGCAGGCTATTCAGAGTGGGTTCCCTGAATGGAAAAATTTAAAAACTTATTTCAGCTTGCAGATCCTTTGCTACCAGACAGATCTAGTAGGGCATCAGGCCGCCCAGTGGTACAAATTGATTTCTGAATTTTTAAATAAGAAGCCAAAAAATAGTCTTAGAGATAGAGCATCGAGATAAAACAGTATATTTCTGTATCTCGTTGGCCCCAAATTTGGACTTGGAGGTTGAAATGTACAGCGTTAGCATCTATGAGACAAACATGGTTATTTTTATTGCATAGGATTTTTTGGGACCCCAGTTCTTTTACAAAAAATAGACAATTCTAAATCTAATAGATGCTGGCATTGTCATATTAATATAGGGACTTTGGATCATCTGCTATATTTTTGTCCATCGATACTTGGTTTCTGGAAGTCAATTTGGGGACAAATTAATCTAATTCTTGAATCATCTATCCCCTTGTCATATGAGGAGATAATATGTGGTACATTACTTCATGTTAAACCTACTTTAGATAAATATAAAAGTCGCCTTTTCATGATCTTGACAGGAATAGGGGTTCAACTGATTACTCATAATTGGAAAAACCATGATAAGATGAATTTTACTTTTTGGTGGGTAACTGTGTGTACTACGTATAAGTATGAAAGGATGATGGCGGAACATTTGGAGACCAATAAATCCTTTAATGATGTATGGAGTCCATTAACTAATTTTATTGCATTATAATTAGGGTTATGTTTCTTTCTTTCTTTTTCCATTAGAGTCCTTGCACATCCAGGGAGGGTGGAGGGGTGGGAGGAGGGAAACATATTTTGGGGAGTTAAATTATTTCATTATAATAGTGAAATCATATCATATGTATTATTATTTTAATAATTAAGATAAGAAGGGGAGAAATGATTGTTTATTGTAATAATTGTATAGTTAATAGTGTGTTTTTATGCAGTTTGTATGATTTACCATTTGTATTGCACTATCAAAGTTTAAAAATCATTAAAGATTTACAAAAAAAAAAAAGATGTCTGTGTGGAACACTGTCAAAGGCTTTACTAAAATCTAAATACAACACATCTAATGCATTCCCTCTACCCAATTCTCTGATCACACAGTCAAAGAAATTGATTAGATTTGTCTGGCAAGACCTCTAGTGAATGCATGTTGTCTCTGGTCCTGTAATCCACTGGATTCCATAAACTTCACCATTCTCTGTTGTAAAATAGTTTCCATTAATTTGCGTACCACAGAAGTCAGACTTAATGGCCTGTAATTTCCTACATCTTTCTTACTTTCACTTTCCTTCTCCAGTCCTCCGGTACCACTCCCGACTCTAGAGAAGCATTGAAACTGACTAGGGAGGACATTGGTAAGAACTCCAGTAACTTGGAACATGAGGACATTGCTGGACAGACTTTACAGTATGTATCTGTAAATGATGAGATGGTTGGATGGGCTGGAGTTAGTTTCAACAGCAACTCCAGTAGTTGGAACCTAAGGACAGTACCGGGTGGACTTTACAGTCTATATCCCAGAAATATCAAAGAAAAAAGCCAATTTAATTTAATCTTGAATTTATAATGCATGTATATAATGGGCATACTGTATGGACCATTCAGATCTTTATCTGCTGTCATTTATTATGTTAGTGTGAAAATGGCAATGCAAACTTTATTAAATTGATTTTCAGAAACATAGAAACATAGAAATAGACGGCAGATAAGGGCCACGGCCCATCTAGTCTGCCCACCCCAATGACCCTGCAAGGACATTTCTGTTGGAAGAAGTTTCTTTGGGAATTAGTTCTCAGGAAATTCACACTGTACTGGAGAGAAACACAAAAGTGGAAGGTATAAAAATCCACACAGGAAAAATGACTAGTCCTATGTGTATGCCATCATGACATAAACCCTAGAACACTTTCAGGGGAGATTGTACCAGACTCTGAGGCCATACCCTAGAAAATTCTGGCAGTAAATTAAGCTAGTGACCCCTCAGAACAGATAGCATTCTAGAGAAGGAATCCACTGAATTCTTAAATCAGCAAGGTTGAAATTAAACCAATGCTCTGTTAGAGAAAATGTTTCTGCTGACACTGCCTTCCATTATACTAACAATAGGAAAAGTGCTAGAAAATAATCAAAAGGCTTAAAGAGAAAACCCTGTCTATAAGAGGGTAAGAACTTTTTCCTGTGCAAACAGCATACAATTCCTTATGGATGGGTTGTGTACCCCAACTTGCAAACTGGATTGTAGAAGCCATCAATTGTTTTTCTCAGCTCTGCTTTCTTGTCTCCCTGGGAAGCGCCCTCTTTCTTCGGTCTTAACTTCTACAAGTGAGTTGAGAATGTGTCTTTTCCTTTGCTCTGCATTAGGGTTCGTATTTTAGGGTATTAAACCAATCTTTTTTGAGACTTCCCTGTGCTAAGAGGTTCAGTGGTGTACCTAGCATATGTGACACCCGGAGCCCATCATTTATTGACACCCTCCTCATCTATATGAAAAACATGATTTTTATTAACAATCCACATATTGCACAAGAGTGGTAGTCCTCATTTCCCTGAATTGGATGTCATCATGGTACATGGATATGGTCCACTTGCAGCAGGACAGCTGCCTCAGGCTACCACTGCATCATGATATCCTATTAAAGAATACTTTGGCCTTAAGGCATACCTATTGAGCATGCAACTTTAGCACTGAAAGGATATTCCTCAGTTCAAGGAAGCCAGCGACAGTTGTGGCCTATGCTAAAGCATGGAAAATTTTTCAGCATTGGTGCAAGGATAAGCAGATGGATCCTTTCCAGTCTTCCATTCTTGAGGTCCTCTTGTTCCTACAGGAAGGATTAGAGAAGGGCTTGGTAGTTGGATCTTTTAAAGTTCAAGTAGCTAGTCTTTCTTGTTTCCAAGGACAGAGTAAATCGAGTGTCTCTAGCCTCTAATTCAGTTATTTCCAGGTTCCAAAATGGAGCACTGAGGATCTGCCCTCTAGTGAAGCAGCTGTTTCCAATATAGAACCTTAATATCATATTATGGGCCCTCACAAAGACTCCATATGAACCTTTATTGGACATATCTATCATGGATCCGGCTGTGAAGATGGTGGGGTTTTTTTTTCAAAATCACTTTGACTAGGAGGGTGTCCAAGCTGCAGGCATTATCATGAAAATACTTCTGAGGAAATTAGAAAGTCATGGGATAGGAGGAAATATCCTCTTATGGATTAAGAACTGGTTGAAAGACAGAAAGCAGAGAGTAAGTTTAAATGGTCAATATTCTTAATGGAAAAGTGTAAATAGTGGGATTTTTCAGGGTCTGTGCAGGGAATGCTGCTTTTTATCATATTTATCAATGATCTAGAAATGTGAATAACTAGTGAGATAATTAAATTTTCTGATGACACAAAGTTGTTCACAGTTGTTAAATCACAAGAGTTTTGTGAAAAATTGCAAGAGGACCTTGTGAGACTTGAAGACAGGGAGTCAAAATGGCAGATGACTTTTAATGTGAGCAAGTGCAAAGTGATATATATGGGATAGAAGAACCTGAACTATAGCTATGTGATGACAGGTTCTATGTTAGGAGTCACTGCCCAGGAAAAGGATCTAGGTGTCATTGCTGAGTATAGTTGAAACCCTCAGCTCAATGTGCGGTGGCGGCTATGAAAGCAAATAGAATGTTAGAAAATATAACATAAAAAACATAACATAAAACTCACTTGTATACTACAAATACCATTAAGTTCTATGCGGTTCACAAAGACTAGTAATACAAATGAATAAACATCCAATATCTAACTTCCGAAAAATTCACTAAAAAGATGCGTTTTTAAGGCACGTCAAAATTGTTGATACAAATTTGGAAATATGAATATATGAATTAAATACCTAGTCCATAAGGCTGCCTGAAAAGATAGCAATCGTTCCTGAAATTTCTTATATTTACATCCCTTTAAAGAAGGGAATGAAAATAATGAGTGAGATTTTCTAGATGTTTAGAGTTTGCAATGGTAAAAGATTCTATAAGATACTCAGGAATTAAGCCTGTTAGTGCCTTAAGACAAATACAGCCGAGCTTAAATTTAACCCGTGCCTTACCTGGAAGCCAGTGCAGTTGATGATAAAAATCAGTGACATGATCATACTTGTTTAAGTTGAAAATCAATCTGACCTGCTACATTCTGAATTATGCGCAACGTCTGTATAGCTCTATGGTATGACCACAACTTGAATACTGTATGCAATTCTGTTTGACATATCTCAAAAACAATATAGTGGAATTGGAAAAGGTACAGAGAAGGGCATTAAAAATGATAAAAGGTTTGGGATGACTTCCCTATGAGGAGAGACTAAAGCGGCTAGGGCTCTTGAGCTTGGAAAAGAGATAGCTCAGAGGTGATATGATAGAAGTCTGTAAAATACTGAGTGGAGTGGAAAGGGTAGATGTGAATCACTTGTTCACTCTTTCCAAAATACTAAGACCAGAGAAGAGTGACTAAAATGGTTAAGGGGCTGGAGGGGTAGCCGTACAGTGAGAGATTAGAAAAACTGGGCCTATCTGTAAGGTAGATCCTCTACAACCTCTTTCTTAGAACCAGGCATACTGAGGGTTAGGCACTAGGCCAGCATTCCTCCCCTCAAGGTGGAATTTGATCTCTTAAGAAAGCCCTCAGATACACTGAGATTTCCTTCACCACAGCTTGCTTCTAAGCTTCTGGGATCTGATAAAGCCATTGCCAGACTACCGACGCAGTGATATTATAAATTGAAAGGTGAGTCCAGCCAGGCTTACCTGAAAACACAGTGTGGTTTTGCTTTACCAATTGTTTCAAGACAGTTCTCTGTGGAGGATAGAGCTGATCATTAAAGGGAAATTCTAGGTGCTCTGATTCAGTTGTGACCTCTGGGCCAAAGTCATCCCTCTGGACTAATGCTGCAGTTATCTTTAACAGATTGACATGGAAGATCTTTACCTTATTTGTCTTGTCAGGGTTAAACTGCCTTGTAGATAACAGGTTTGGTTTTCTCCACTATTTGATATGATTTCTGCCACTTATACAATAGCTTGCTTTCAGAGGATATCAGGAGGATCAATACTCTGTCTCCAGTCTGGAAGACTCTGCACAGCTTTCTGGTTGTAAGCTCAGGCTTGATCCACTTGAGCCTTCTCCAAGCAGAGTTTGACCACTTCTCTGACCATTTTCAGTCTCTCCTGCATGGTGAGTACATACCCGGCCAAAATCTTCCTTAATTGGGTTCTTCCTCCCATGCTTCTTGAGCCACATCCAAGATTCCTCTCAGCTTGTACTCATACAACAATTCAAATGGAGAAAACCCTATTGAGCATTGGGGTATTTTGTGAATGGCAAACAGCATACATGGAAGGAGAAAATCCCAGTTTTTCCCATCTTCTGCCACAAATTATCTTATCTTAAGAGTCTTATTAAAATGCTCCACCAAGCCATCTGTCTGTGGATGGTAAACAGATGTCAGTAAAGTCTTCACCTTTAGCAGGGCACACACCTGCTTCATGACCCTGGACATAAAGGTGGTCTCTTGGTGTGTCAGTATTTCTATAGGGATTCTCATCCTGGAGAAGACTCCCCACAAAGCAGTGGCCACCGTACTAACCTTCATGTTGCATAGAACAATAACCTCTGAATACTGAGTGGCATAGTCTAGAATATGCTTGTTGCCCCCAGTGGTGCACTACAGTGTCCCACAAAGTCCAAAGCCTCTGGTTCATAAGGGGTGTCAACCAGGGGTATAGGCACAAGAGGGGCCAGTGGAACCCTTGCAGTACTACTCAACTAGCAGGTTGGGTAAGATTGACAGAATAGTTCAATTTATTTGTATATGCTTGGCCAGAAACTGTTCTCGAGTTTTTTCCTCACCCAAGTGACCTCCTAACAGGTGACTATCGGCTAACTTCATGATTTACCTGTGGTAGGGCTGTGGAACTAACAGCTGCTATATATCCTTCCCCTCCATGGTTCTCTTGGCCACCCTATAAACCAGATCCCTCTTAATTATCAAATATGGGATTGTTATGTTAAAGGGATCTTGATGGCCCATGGGGTTCCCAATCATAGTCACAACCTTAACTTGTGCTTTGCTAAAGGATTCATCCTCAGCATTGGCTCTCTTAAAATCCCCTGGGGACCCACCCCCACTCCATTCATGAAGGCTATCCAATGGGTCTGAGGTATACTATTTCTCTTCTCCTATACTGGATACTCATCAAGCACAGCTTCTAAGTTCAAGGAGCAGCACAATTTTTCCCATCATCAGGGTTCTCCAAAGGAAAGGTTTTGGTGAAAGATTCTTCCTCCTTTCCCTGGGGACCAGCAGTAAACTGTGCCCAGATAGCTCCAAACTTTGGGAAGCCCTGGCCTATGACACCTGATTAGGAAAGTCACAGCAGGACCACTACTTCCACCTGGGCTTGCCCCACTGGAGTTGTGATGGATACTGTCTGTGATCTCCATGCACACATGATAAAATCACAGTCTGCTCATAATTTACTTGCAATCAGGTAACAGTTTCTCTTCTTGACACTGCCAGAATCTATTAGTGCCTGGTAAGAGTTCCCATTAAGTTCTACTTCCATCAGGCAGTACCTGCCTCCAAGTTGAGAGGCCTCTACAATATTGCAGTCATGTGGTTCTACCACATTCATATCCATAGTGTCTTTGCTTATCCAAAGGCAGTCTCTCACCAAATGCTTCTTAGCGCCACACTTAAAGCAGATGAGAGTATTCAAATTTGTCCCCGACCCCACCTGGGCCTCATGAAATCAGACCTTTAAGCCCATATTATAAAAAACTACACTGGCTGCCTGTGGAAGCAAGGGTCATTTTTAAGTTTGCTTGCCTTTGCTTCAAAACCATGACAGGTTCATCCCCAACCTATCTGTCTCACCAATTCGAATTCCCAGGCACAACTAATACACACAGTCCCTACTTGTTTGCTTTTCCATCCCTAAAGGGCTACACCTAAAAGAGATACCTCGATAGAACACTGTCATTCCAGGCAAATGGAACAAATGTTTAACCAACTTCATCTCAAATGCACAAAATACACAAATACACAAACCATAAAAAAGCATTCTTCACCATGCGAAACCTAAGAAAAATAAGAAAATTCTTTTCCAAAGAACACTTCAAGATCATTGTACAATCCCTCATACTCAGCTCCTTAGATTACTGCAACAGCCTCTACCTACCTTGCCCAAATACTATGATAAAACAACTACAGACCGTTCAGAACACAGCTATCAGACTCATCTACTCGCTCAGCAAATTCGACCACGTCACACACCCGCCTATGTAGACTCTCACTGGCTTCCGATAAAAGCAAGAACTCAATTCAAACTCTACTGCTTACTTTTCAAAGTAATCCATGGTATGGCCCCCAATTACCTGAACAACCGTCTTTGCCGCTACCGACTACCCAGATCAAGAAGAACTCAGAATCTTTTCACCTTCCCCCCTCATAATGGTACCCGACGTAAGAAACTTTACGACAGCCTTCTAGCAACTCAGGCAGCGAAAATTGACCCCACCATCACCAAACTGATGATCAAAACAACAGACATCAAAGTATTTCGGAAAGAAATCAAAACATTTCTTTTCAAAAAACACGTCCTTACTTAATATTCCCCTCCCCAATCGCACATGCACTCTCCCCAGCAAATAACACACTAGTCATCCCCTTGAACCTCATTTACGAAAAATATCCAAACTCCTAAATAAGCATCTCCCTTAGGAATCCATTTAACCTTCTCCTAAAAAAGCATCTCCCTTAGGTATCCACTTAACCGATTCCTTCAAAGTTAGGTATCTTTCTTCAGTTGCCTATATTGTTTTCCCCACTGAACCTTGTAACTACTTGAACCCTGTCAAGTTATTCTATCGATAAATCCAGATATCTTATACTTGTATTTCTATACCACAACATGTAATTTACTTAAATTGTTGTAATGTAATTCTCTCGGTAATGTCCTGATCTCTTTTAACTGTAATCCGCTTAGAACCGCAAGGCACAGGCGGAATAGAAATCACAAATGTAATGTAATGTAACATTTAGGAAGTCAATAAAAACTTATCTCTTTGACAAATTTCTCCGACTGCACTTCAACCTGATGTACTTCCAAAACACTTCCAGATGAACCTGACTAAACTTAACATGCCAATGTAATTTCAAAAGTTCTCTGTAATGTCGCTGTCTGTATATAGTCTCTTCCCTTGTAATCCACTTAGAACTGTTTGTGGTATGGTGGTATATAAAAATAAAATTATTATTATTATGTTTTGGATAAAGCTGATCTCCATTGCTCAGGCCTCCCCTCTGAGGCCCTTGAGCTTGAGGGCTGTCTCCTTTGCTTGGGGTGCTAGACCTTTATCAATTCATCTTTTCTTCTGGGACTCCCTCCTGGTCTCTTCTTCCCAGGTTCAGAGGCTGGCTGAGCTTGGTGGAACACTACTGCCACTTACCCACTGTCTCATAGATTGGGTAATCCATTCAGAAACTGCTCCAGTAAAATCATATGTACTACCTCCACCCCGGACCTCTCCTCCAGTTATAAGCACCTCCATGTAATCTTTCAATTTATAGAAAAAACTGTGAGGAATCTCTCATCTGGATGGTACTTTTCCAAAACTTTTGCCTATAATATTCCAGGGTATGCCCAGCCAGTTCCAAGATTGCTTGCCTTAATATTTTATAGATAGCTTGGCCATCAGAGTTGGTGCTTTGGAAGACAATTTGGCTGCCACCAGTTAACAGGTTTCCCAGATATATAGTCCATGTTACCTCTGGCCAACAAACTAAGTGAGCTGTCTTCTCAAAAATCACCAAGAAATGGTCCAAATCAGCACAGGTGCCCTTGCGAGGGTTCCAAGTCCCTGTAATTTTGAGGATGCTGTTGCATTCTACCAGTTTCTGTGGAACCTACTGCTGCTGCTCCAAGTGTGCCTGCATAAACTACTGCTGCTATTGAATCTGCATAAATTGATGAATATTGCTTTTGTCCCTCCATCATGATCTGGATTAGCTTTTCCATGTTTTATTGGTAGCACTAGAGCACACTGAGTACAAGAGAAAATAAAATTCCTGCCTGTACTGTTTTAGGTCCCTTTCTTAAGGTGGAGCTTATCCCCTTAGCTTCAAAGTATGATGGGATATTAAACTCCGACCCAGATCCTGAAGTTCATGGGGTCCACTTATTCTGGTTGAGCGGGATCCTATTCTTGACACCACATATATCAGCTCGAGCAGTGCACAAACAGCCAGACCCAAGCACAGAAGGTAAAGGAAAATTCTTTATAAGTTGAAAGGAAAATCCTGCACCCTGTTACTTCAGGCATACTCGTACAATGAACAATCTTTTGGTTCACAAATCCTGAGGTGGGCCTGTGGCTGACAGAACCCAAGACATTGACCATGGTTTATTTATTTATTTTACAAATTTCTATTCCACTTAAAAACCACACTCTTGTAACAGTCTTCCTTCAGCCAGGTAACAAGGTCTCATCCTAGCCAGACCTGAACCAGGTTTCCAAGTATTCAGCAAGAAAAGATATGGCTTACTTCAGCCAAGCAGAATTTCTAGTGGTTGTAGTTAAGGAGTATACTGGGGCCATGTCTTACTTCTTCTCCCTTTGGGCCTATCTAACCTAATTCTGGCCCAGTCTCTTATAATTTCTGGTAGCTACTTCCCTGACTCCTCCTTCCTGTGTCACTTCCCCCTATGGAGGAACTACCTATTTTAAGGTAATTCTGACATTGTAAGAGTATCCAGCAGGGGAAGTGGTAGTATCCTGTAGACTCCCTCACAGAGACTAAAATAAAATTTTCACCCTAATCAAAACCTGCAAGAACAATATCCATTAAGGAAATCAGTAAAGTCTCTGTATTCTGTATAAGTGGAGCGATTTTTCACTCCGTCAAAAATGACAAAGACTAGGGGACACTCGATGAAGTTACAGGGAAATACTTTTAAAATCAATAGGAGGGAAATTTTTTTCACTCAGAGAATAGTTAAGCTCTGGAACGTGTTACCAGAGGATGTGGTAAGAGCGGATAGTGTAGCTGGTTTTAAGAAAGGTTTGGAAAAGTTCCTGGAGGAAAAGTCCATAGTCTGTTATTGAGAAAGACATAGGGGAAGCCACTGCTTGCCCTGTACTGATAGCATTGAATATTGCTACTCCTTGGGTTTTGGCCAGGTACTAGGGACCCGTATTGGCCACCATGAGAACGGGCTATTGGGCTTGATGGACCATTGGTCTGACCCAGTAAGGCTATTCTTATGTTCTTATGTTCAAATGTTTTCTCATTCAGAAACTCAATTGATCATGGATACTTTTTTCAATGGTCTTCACTAAGAAAGATAGTTTAGATAGGCCGGTAATTATTGACTGCATTTGTATCCAATGATGGGCTCTTTAATACGCATTGAAGTGAGGCTTTTTTCAAAACAGTAGGTATAATACCTTTACAAATATTTTATTCACTATTGAGTGTATCACTCTGAAAAAAGTTGTTTTAAACTTTTCACCAAGGTAATATGAAATGCATTTAGGGGACAGTATGAATTACTCTACTCTTCTTACCAAATGAGTGATTTGCTCAAGGGGTAAGAGCCCTAAATTCAGACCAGCATATGTTTGGATCAATATTATGAATTATTTCTTGAGAAATTGTACTGATTTGAAATACTGTAATCAGTTATAGTATCAGCCTTATTCATTAAAGGTCCCTTTTATCAAGCTGCACTAGAGGTTTTTAGCTTGAGTGGGTGTGATAAATGCACCAATGCTCATAGAATTTCCATGAACATTAGAGCACTTACCTTGCTGGCCCACGCTAAAAACCTCATAGCATAGCTTGATAAAAGGGGAGGTAGGGAGTAAGCCTATTGCCATTTCTTGTGCAGAAATTGATTCTATAGATTTATTCAAACTCTCATTTGTAGTTGTTCAATTACCATCAAGAATAACTGCCAGATAAGGAAATTAGCTAATAAATAAGTTTGCTGTTTTTTTTTTTTTTTTAATTTCTATACTGTCTTTAGCCAATAAACCTACACTTTATCCCCGTCTATTAAATCTACAAAGCACAGAACAAAGTTTTCGCTTATCCAGGGAAATGTTCTCTTCTCTCAGAATGTCTCTTTCTCTCCCTATCCTTGAAGCTTGCAGCTTTTTCCCTCCATGCCCATTATCTCCCTTGTCTGTATCTCCCCCTTCCTTCTCCCAAATCCAACATCTCTTATCCCCTTTCTCTCTTTTATCCCTTTCCCAAGTCCAACAATCTATCCCTCTCTCCCTTTTGCCTCAAATCAACATCACTCCCTTCCTCTCTCCTTTCTGCCCCTGAGTCCAAAATTTCTCTCTCACCCTCTTCCTTCTGTCCTACTCATGTCTAACATTCTCCCTCACTCGCTCCTGCCCCTCTGATCCAACATTTTCTCCTTCTCTCCCTAGTCTAACATTTATCCCTCTTCCTTCTACCTGCCCCATTCAAACACTTCTTCCTTCCTTCAGCCCCAGTCCAAAATTTCTCCCTCCCATCCTTCTACCCCACCCCTCCATCTAACATTTCTTCATCCCTCCCTTCTGTTTTCCCACTTTCCAACATTTTCCCCATCTCCCTCCTACTCCCCATCCTCTAACATTTCTTCAGTCTTCCCACCCCAACTTTTGTTCCTCCCTCCCTTCTTCTGCCTCACCCTCTGTCTAACACTTCTCTCTCCTTCCCAGGCCAACATTTTTCCTTTCCCCTTCTACCCTCCAACATTTCTCATTCTCACCCTTCTGCCACCCTCCAATATTTTCCCTCTTCCTTCTGCTTTGCCTTCTAATTTTCACTCCTTTCTGCCCCAGCATTTCTCCCTACCTCCTTCCCACCCCAGCATTTCTCTCTACCTCCTTCCCCCTACCTTCTAACATTTTTACTTATCTCCCTTTTCCCCCTCATGCCCAACATTTTCCCCTGCCTCCCTTCTGTCCCTTAGTCTATATATCTTCCCTCACTTCACAAGTGCAATATAACTCCCTCCCTGCCTCCCTATTATCCAGCATCTCTCTCTCCCTTTGACCAGCACCATGTTTCTCTCTCTCTCTCTCTATTCACTGCACTCTAGCCATAGTCCAGCATCTCTCCTTCCCTTCCCTCTTCTCCAGTCTACCTTTACTTGCTATTCTGTTATCTAGAAATTGCTCATGGTGGGAGTAATTCACAATAGTTTCCTGTCAACAGCCCTGGCATCTTCTCTATACTATGTTCTGCCCTCTCTGACATAGCTTTCTGTTTCCTTGAGAGAAGACTCCAAGACTGGCGATAGGTAGTGAATGTGAATTGCTGCCATTACTAGGAATCTCTAGGCAGCATGACAAAAATTGAAAGAAGACCAGGAAGGAGGAGATGCCATACCAGGTTGGGGGGAAGGGTTGGAAGGGGAGATGCTTAAAAAGATGCTGCACTGGGACAGGGGGGGGAATGGAAGGAGAGATGTTACTTTGGGTCTGGGGAGGATGGAGGAGAGATGTTATACTGAGTTGAGGGAGGGATGGAAAAGAGATGGTGCATTGGGTTGGGAGATAGAAGGAGAGATGCCAGTCTGAGTAGGTATGTTCTGAGGCAGCTGGGGAATAAGTACTTGTAAGACAGCAGGCAACAGGCCACCCTAACAACAGCTCTCTGGCTGTGGAAAATTCAAATTTTACTTCCCTTTTATTCACTGTCTACCTGTGATGCTGCTGCTTCAAAAAACTGCCGCCTGAGGCCTCTACCTCAGTTGGCCTAATTATATAGTTGTCCTGGGTAAATATTGTATACAGGGTTACCAGAT